>NC_090938.1:198124090-198724090 GCF_040938575.1 Ambystoma mexicanum
GTTTAGCTCGGGACAGAACCATGATTCTTTTATCCGTGCAGTAATTACCTCTTTCCCTGTATTTGTGGGACAGTGTAATTGGGTCAGTGCTGTTTTCAA
Source organism: Ambystoma mexicanum (assembly GCF_040938575.1). NCBI lineage: Eukaryota > Metazoa > Chordata > Amphibia > Caudata > Ambystomatidae > Ambystoma > Ambystoma mexicanum. Next base: position 198,124,190 of record NC_090938.1, read on the forward strand.
TAGGGCCAGGGGCATCACAACCTTTCCTGTATTATTCTGTCGCCATAATGCATCTGTGGGGGACATGGTGCATCCACTTTTGACCCATAGTTCCTTTTCTGCCATTGGTGCTGCTGCCTGTAGTTCCATAATCTGTGTCTCTGGGATGTGTGTGTACCCATCCTTCATCAACATCTGTCTTACCCCCCGCCCTCCTTATCTTTTTGTTTTTCTGGGAGTGCCCATGTCTCGCCAAAATACGCAGCATATTTTGCATGTGCGTCTGCTGTTTCGTTACCTCTTGATATTGGGTCATCCCCATTAGTGTGGGCCTGACATTTTACTAATGCTATCTCTTCTGGGTAATTAATTACTTCAATTAATTCAGCCAGTAGGAGAGCATGTTGTACCGGAGTACCGTCTGCTCTTCTGAATCCTCTTCTTTGCCATTTTATGAATCCTGAGTGCACTATTGATGTAACATATGCACTGTCAGAGTATATAGTTACTCTTATCTCATTGCTTTCTTCTAAGACCACAATGAGTGCTACTAGCTCTGCTGCTTGTGCTGAATAGTGTTGTGGTAATTGGATGCATTTCACCGGAACGTAAGTCCAGTCCTCCCTCAATTGTACTACTGCTGCTCCTGTCCTTCTTATCCCATCGCTTTGATCAATTGTTGATAACCCATCTATGTACATTATCTCTCCCCCCTCTAGGGCATTTTCTTCCACTCTCCTGGTACTTGAGTAAATTTCAATTGCCTTTGTGTAGTCATGTGCGTGCTCTCCATCTTCCACTTCTTCTGCTATGAACTGTGCTGGGTTAACGTTACTGCACCTTACTATTTTCAGCTCTGGTCTGGAGAATATAATCTTGTAACCTGTAGCTCTTTGAGTGGTCAATGTGGATTTTGGCTTGTTCAATATTGCAAAGAGAGTGTGTTCCACGTACAGAGTGGTGGGGCATCCCATGGTGATTGAGGAGGATTTTTCTACAGCAAATGCTGCTGCGGCTAGGCTCTATTTGCATGGGAAGTGACCCATCGTTTCAGGATCCAAATGGCCACTGTAAAATGCCACTGGTTTCTGTCCCATGCTTGTTTTTTGTGTCAGTACTGCTTTCATTACTGCAGTAGCACAATGTGAGAATATGTAGAATTGCTCTTCAGAGTTGGGGTGGCTAATACTGGTGCAGTTGAAATGGCGTGTTTTAATTGGTTGAATGCCTCTGTCATTTCTCTTGTCCATCCCAACATCTTTTCCCCCCTTTGTGCTTCTCTAAGGGCCTCGAGCAGTGGTCCTATGTATGAGCTGTAGTCAAAGATCCACACCCTGCAGTAGTTGCAAAGGCCCAAAAATTGCTGCAATTCTCTGACTGTCTGTGGCTGTGGTGTATTCGTTATTGCTTGTGGCCTTTGTGGTGCAATGTTCCTTCCTTTTTGTGAAATGATCTGCCTGATATAGAGCACTTGTTCTTGACAGTACTGTAGCTTCCCCTTGTCACCCTTGTATTCTTTCTCAACCAGCACTGTCAGCATCTTTACAGAGTCCCTCCTGCACTTCTCCTCAGTGGTGCTGCAGATGATGATGTCATCTACATATTGCAGACCGTACTTTCCATCTCTGTTTCCCAGATCTATTTGTATTACTCTGTTAAAGATGGATGGTGACTCGCTGTACTCTTGGGGTAATCTAGTGTGTTTCCACTTTGTGTTGCGGTATGTGAAACTTGTTAAGTCTTGTGAATCAGGGTGTAGAGGTATTGAGAACAAGGCATTTTTGAGGTTGATCACAGTGAATCGCGATGCCTCTGCTGGTATTCTGCACAGTATGGTGGCTGTGTTAGCTGCTATTGGGAACTCTGCCTCTACAATGTGGTTGAGGGGTCTCAGATCTTGTATGAAGCGCCAGGACACTCCCTTTGCCTTGCACACATGATACACTGCAGTGTTGCATGGTGATTCTGATGGTACCAATATTCCTCTATTCACCAGGGTAGTTATTGTTTCACAGATTCCTTCATCAGCTTCTTTGGATAGTGGGTACTGCTTCACCCTGGGCAGCATTGCACCTTTCTTTAGCTTTATTTGTACTCCTCCAAAGCTTTTTATGCAGCCTACATCATGTGGACTAGAGGTCCATAGAGAGGCGGGTACTGCTGCTAAATCTTCCTCATAGAAGGGTACCTGGGTAGTGGTGGGGGCTTCTCATGCCATTGATATTTTCTGTGCTACCTCCTTGTATGTCACTCTCAATCAAATATAGACACTCATCTGGAACACCATCTCCCAATCTCCTGCTCCATCTGAGAACAGCTCCTCATCTGACACCCGTGTTAGCCTGCATCATTCTGCTAGTGCTATTAATGCTCTCCATGCTTTCCCTTCCCCATCCTGGGCGTGGACTGCAATGTAGTCTGTGATTGCCACAATACTCTCTATGTCCACTGATATTACAGCCCTTCCTCTTCACAGGTCGGTGTTTCTGGTCTAAAAAGATAAGCTGCTGGTCTCCTCCACACCTTGCTCTCAATTCCTGGTAGCCATGCTATTGCCAGGTCTCTTCCACATTGGAAGAGGTCCCCATCCACTGGTTCTGCCCTCGCCACTGTTTTGCCACAGTAAGCCTGGAGTATGTGTCGTGCTGTGAGCATGTGTATGCCTGGTGTGGAGCACACTATTCCCTTGTCAGCAAAGGATATAGTCATGTTCAGTCTGCTCATGATGTCTCTCCCTAGTATGTTTACTGGCGATTGTTTTGAGTATAGCAGTGGTAGAGACAGGTTGTGATCTCCAACAGATAGGGAGATGTTATCAGTGAAGGGAACCAGCCCTCGAGCCCCAGAGAATCCTTGAGTGTGCATAGCTTCACCTGACAAGTTGAACTTCCCCTCCCTGATACAAGACCTTGTGGCCCCTGTGTCAACTAGGAAAGAAAATGTTGTGTCACCTATCGTCACCTTTATGCATGGTTCCTCCACAGGGGTAGGTGTTACCTTTAGGATGGGACACATCAAGGACATCTGTGCGCTGTTCTATTGTGGGTATAGGACTGTCCGCTCCTTGTGTATGGGTTGTGACCCAATATTGTCACCCTCCCCAACTGTGTCTGTTGTATCAGAGTGTTTGCAGGTAGTAGTTTATCGTCCTATATTTGTGTGAGCTGTTGTACTGTCTGGACGTGTTGTTGTGCTGTTGCCACTTGCTGTTGTGCCTGTTGTTGTGGTGGTTGGTACTGTACTTGCGGTTGTTGTGGTGTGTATGTTTGTAGTTGTTGCTGAGGTGGTGGTGCTTGCTGTTGTATTAGTGTTTCTGTCCCCTGCTGCGGCTGTTGTTGTTGGTAGAATTGTTGTCCCCATTGTAACCCTGTTGCCCTTGTTCTCCCCAACCTGCTTGTGCCGGTCTTGCTCTGCACGTGCGTGACATGTGTCCTACTAGCCTACATGTCCAGCTCGTTGGTGGCTCCCGTGCTTGCCATGGGTATCCCCCAGTGCTGTCTGAGTACCCCTGCGGTCCCTATTGGTTGTCCCCCCGGAACCCTCCCCCTTGCGGTGGTGCTGCTTGCCCAAATCCCCTCCCTCTCGTTTGCCCACCCCTCCCCCGGTAGTTGTTTGTGTATCTGTTTCCCATGTGAGTGTATCCACCTCCCACCTGTGTTGTGTATTGTTGTTGGGCTGTGTATGGTGGAGGTGGTGGCATTTGCTGTGTCGTCATTTGTGCTTGCTGTAGTGATGCTGGTTGTTGTTGTGTAGTGTCTGGTGCCGGAGTGACCTTGGTGGGGCCTGTTATCAGCGCACCTTCCATGGCATATTTGGACAGTTCCTTTTGGACCAGTTTCGCCTCCTCTGCCTTTCTGTCTTTCTCTTTCTGTTTCATCTTTTCTTGCCATAGCCTACAATTGTTCACTATTGTCAGCTGCATCTCTGCCCATGCCTTTGCTTCCATCCCTACTAACTTCTTTAATTGTCTCTGCACTGGTCCTGGGAGGCCTTGGATCAGTATGTGATAAAAAATTGCTAGTGTTTTGTCCCACGGTTCCCCCGTTTCCCGGCGCCACTTCACCTGAATTTCCTGGATGTAATCATCAGGATCTTCATTCTCACGCAATTTGCGTGATGTTATTGCTCCTATGTCTGAAGTGTCTGGGTATTACACCCTCAGCGCCTGCCATAGCGCATTTCTGCAATTTGCAAATGGTGCCCCATCATGTGATGTGTCACTTATAGTTACCCTTGGGAATCCCGCCCTTTTCCAAATGTCATCTTCTGCGTCACCCAGTATTGAAATTAACAACCCCTTTACATCACCCGCCGCTAGTTTTTGACCTGCAGTTTGTTTTTCCATTTCATATGCCATTTCATTTTATTTCCCGGCCCCTCCACTCAATGATGCAAGTCTGCATTTGATGTTTTCTTTGTCTGCATGTTTCCACGGGACATATTGTGGCCTTGCTCCCCCTCTCTCTAGTAATGGCATTAGAGTGTACTCCTTCACATACCCTGGTGTTCGTCTGTGCGGGGATGTGTGTGTGTATTCGCTGTCCTCTTCCATGTCAGAAAGTTCTTCAATAAAGTCAGTAATGGGTTGTGTTACTCTATCACCTCCTATGCTCTTGCTCCTTCCCTATTGACCCACTTGACCCTTCCTGTGTGTATCAGCTGATTCTTCCATTCTGCGTCCTGGGAGGTCTCTGAGTCTATTAACATATGGCGTGTGCTGTGCTGGCGGTGTCAGGGGCCGTGGCGTTCTTTGTTTTATTTGCCTTTTATTTTCCCTCCCTGTCTTTTCTTCTTCCTGTGTCTCACATTACCACGGTGACCTGCAGTCTGTGCGTGTTATGTATAATTTCCTTAGCCCTTCCCCACTTCCATCACTTCGTCCTCCACACGATCCCTCCTCTTCCTCGCTGCAAAATCCATCTGAGAATGTCAACCCTGTGCCAGGGCATTTTTCCCCCACTGTGACTGTTCCTACCTCTATGTCTGTGTACTCACCTGTCTTCTCTGTGCCCCTCTGTGATGGTATTGTCGCTCCTTATTGCTACACACGTATGTCTTGCCCCCATGTTCCTTGCGCGTCTCTCCTAGCACTGTATTGTTTTGCTGGCTTACTTCACCACCTACCTCCACTCTTGCTCTACAAAGCTCATTCATTATGGCGTTACTTACCTGTTCTAATACCCTTCCCTCTTCCTCCTTGTTGCTCCATATTCTGCCCACCGTTGCCAGTATACTTTCTATAATTCTCCCCTCCTCATATTTTCGTGCGCTCTCCGATATAATCTTCTTCCTCCATAGTCCCATCTCCCTGTCATTTTCTTCTCTTTCCTCTTCTTTTCTCCTGACCTCCCGCTGCTCCATGCGTGCTACCCTTTCTGCAATCCCCCTTATGCAGTCCTCTTCTCGTTTTCTTCATTCTTCCTCTTGCTGTTTTAACCCTGTCTTGTCCTACTGGCTTCCCTTAGTCTTCTCCTTCCTTTAACACTCTTCCTGCTCGAACTGTCTGATCAGCGCGCTCCGTGCTTCCCTCAGTTCTGCTAATTTCACCTCCAGCACCTCCTCTTCCTCCTGTGTCATTCTTCCTTCCTCCTTTCTACTTACCTTGCACCCTCTCTCTGTGTATTCTGTCTCTTCTTTACTTACCTTCTTTACCGCTTCTTCCTCTTCCCCTGTTAACGTCCCTCAAAGCTTCAGTAGTACCTGTGCTGCTATCCATTCGTCTGGTCCTATACTTGCTAAGTCTAATTGCACCCTTTTTCCGCCCCCGGTGCTCACCTGTGTTTGTTTCGTGTCTGCTGCGCTCCTCGCACCCACCCCCTTTTGGTAGCTATCTGCTGGTGCGTATGGTGGTGGGCTGTATGCAGGGTTGGAATATCCCTCAGCAGCTGTTAATTGTGATCGGGTAGCTTCCCTCAATTCTCTCAGTGGGTACGGCCCTTCTGTCTCCTTCTTCACTTCTTTAGTGATGGGTGTCTCTTCTTCACCTTCCTTTTTTACCTCTGCAATTGTGAACGATCCTTCTGATTCTTCCTCACTTTCCTCAGCACTGGGGGGATTTTGGGGCGCTCTGCACCCGCCCTCTCCGCTCACCTTTTCCTCCTTACTCCCTGCACAGTGAACATCCCCGGTACTCCTGGTGCGCACCCCTGGAACATTTTCCAGAGGTTGAAAACTTCTAGGTGACTCGCTAATTTCTTCCCCTTATATGTGTTATGTAGGTACGCTAGCAGTGAATGTTGGATGCACATGTCAAAACTGCCGTTTGGCGGCCATGGTATCCTTATTTTGTTGTCTGTCCCTTGTGTCCATTCAGTGCTGTACTTTACTATTTTATCTCTGTGTGGCATTAGTGTTGCGCAGATATGTTGGAGTGGTGTTGTTAAGGTTCTGGCCCTGAGTCCTAACCCTACCCCTGCCCCTATCCCATAATACGTAGACATGTTATAACTTCACTTCCTCAATACCACCGTTACCTGGCCACGTAAATTGGGGTCTTCTGATTCTCTGCTGCAAGGAAAAGCAATTTTTTATTACAATATTTTCGTGCTGGACACCACCGCCCTCTTGATCCTTACAACAATGTTGCCTTCTTTTATGCTTCTCCTTCTGGAGCTAAGGCCCCCTTTGACCTGTAGCACACGAAGCCCCCTGCGGCTGCTTGCCCCGCGCAGTGTGTTTTTGAGCTGCCCCACCCATCCTGTGCCGCCGCTACTTGGCACACCTGCAACGCACTTCTAACTCCTCCTCCTTCTCCTTTGCCCTCACTGCCTGCGCAGGATATGCTCTTCTGGTCCCCCACCCACCGGCCGCACCACCTCCTTGTGCGACCCGCATTGTTGAGTTTGTGCTGGCGTTCTCCTCGCGCGGCCACCTCTCCCCCTTCACCCCTCCCTTACCACGGGTACCTGCCCCGATCACTCTTGGAGGAAAAAGACAGCGGTATCCAAAGCAAGTCCTATGGGTGATGTCACAAACTACTACAAGGGGTTACCGATATGTACAATTACAGCAAGGAATGAATGCACGCCATATTTGACAATCTTATTCCCTGTTATCCCCACAGCTGTCTTCCCACCTCATCTGGAGTGGAGTATTCATCAATGACTTTGTTATTATAATCGGACTGCGCACACTGCGTCGCCTCACGTGTGATACGCCCCCTCTCTAGGGGAGCTTAACCAGCCAATTATTTTCCGCACTGAGAAACAATCTAGCTACCTCCTGTCGGAATACGTCATCTATTCATAGAGCTAAAACACTCAATCAATAGGAATCCTCATCTATTCATTGATCTACAACGCCAACTCATAGGAATGCCATACACCCTTACACAGGTGTCTGCGATCTGGACCAATCTGCGCGATCTGCCAGTCACACATGGGTGCTTGAAGCCCCACTCAGTCTGCTCTGTACCACTGGAGGGGATGGCCCTCATGCCAGTCCCTGCTACACCTTACACACTGATTCCCGCTCAATGGCCAAAATGTCTTCTTAACACACTGTAAGAGCCATACGCCACCCTAATTACAATGCCTCCCCCCTCCCGCACAACATTGTATTGCTGGTTGTGTGTGCCATACTCACATCGAGCTCTCGCCTGCCGGTGCCGCTTGACTGCGGGTACCCCCCCAATCAGCTCGCCACCTCCCCTCGTCTGGACCACGCCTGGACACTCGCCAACCGCGGTCAGGATACTTCTCAATTCGGCTCCCAACGGCCAATCTCCGGATTGCGCTGTCCGGTCATCTCACAGTTCCACGATGGACCTGTATTCCTCGAAAGGGGGCAACAGCAGAGGGGGCTGCATTGCCGGGCCACTTTGACTCAAGTGGCCGCACTGTGATCTCGCTCAGTCTCAGCAGATTTCAGCAGTGCCTTCAACTTGGAGTAATTTCCTAGGGGCAGGGAGGGCCGTTCCTGGACCTCCGGGGTTGGGGAGGCCCCAACTCCTCCCGCATCCCAAAAGAGTATGAGGCACACACAAGAGCAAAGAGTTACTGCTATTTACTGCATAAAACAGACAGGGACGAGCTCTCAGGTCATAGGCATCTGGGAGACATCTCGTTCATGGTGGGCTTGCAGGCCCATTTTCTAGCTGTATGACGGGGGACTTGGGAAGACTAGCCCCAAAACCTAACGCCATCTCGGGTTGGCTCCCCGAGTGGTAGGGTCAGTAGAGATACATATAGAGAAAACTGTTAGTGGTGGAGAAAGGGTCAGGTGGTACGCTTGGGCCGTCCCTAATAATTGCTACAATAGATTTGTTACAAGGGGACAATTAGTGATTGTCCAAACTATAATAGCGTCATGGTGAGCCCCTTGTATTCTGATTGGTTCACCTGCGAGCACCCAAGCCTGGGACCATCGCTGTTCCCAGCTCGCGGTGTACCTGGTGCTGGCAACAAAGTATGACTAGGTGTCAGTGGTGGACAATGGACAGGTCTGACTATTAGCTGATGTGCATGTCTTTCCCATCGCTGTCGGTGTCCAATTTGTCACTTCATTGTTGCAGTCTGTGTCCCAGACATGAGACCCCAGCGCTTATCTGTCCCGTGTGGCTTGGCATCGTATCAGGTTGGCCTGGTCACGTGTTGTGAGACCGTGGCTGGAGCAGAATTATGAGCATTTGATTTGTATTTCAGCTCTGAGGAGCGTTTAGCAGTGGCAGGTGTAACCTTGGCACGGGGAGCACGGCTTGTAGATTGCAACCTTGCAGCCTTGGCTGTGGGGCTTTCGTCAGGGCTCGTTCTGCGTGATCAGCACCTTGGAGCTTTGTCTGAGATGCTCCGGCCTGGGGACTCAGGCTTTGCGGCCTACCTTGGCCTGGCTTATGGGTGGCGTTATATAGTCCATATATGGGGGTCTTGAGGGGCGACATGGGTTCATATGCATTAGTCCATATACAGGGTTACATCTTCATGGTTTTAGTGGTGAGGAAGCGTCTGCAAGCATGTAGACGAGCTCTTCTGGCGTCTTGCGTTTCTGCGGTGCTGTAAGTGGCCTATGTGAAAAATAACAACAATGCATGTGTGAGTGCAAGTGGTCCTCTACGTCATAGCACTGAGTATGTTCTTCATGTGGATTGGTGTGTGCGTGTGCTTGGTGGCACATGTGTTCTTGTCTGCTGGCTATGTCGTCATGGCATCGCTAATGATGGCGGTATTTTGCGGTTGCTCTCTAATCGAGTTGATCCATATGGTCGATGCGAGCTCCACCTGAGGTTCCAGCATGTGATCGTAACGCTCACCTGACTCCCACGGAGGCGCTGGACTGGTTCGCGCTGCTGTGATCTCTTCTAAGGTGATGCGCAGGGTTCGGAAGACGGACTGGACCGGGCCCCCAAATCTGGCTTGTCTGGCTCGCAGAAGTATCCTTCTGTAGGCGAAAATAGGGGATTAACTGTCTGCGGGGTAATGCAATCGGCCTCCCACTTTCCCCTCTCACCCTCCTCGAAACCCTTCTGTGATTCCTCATAGCGTCTCACCTTAGGGTCTGGAAGGACGAGCTCTCCATCCTGCTTCTGATGCAGGGGCGCGTAGGTATCCAGTTACTTCACTGGATTTTCGGATTGGTGAGAACCAAACTTGCTTGGCTTCCAGGTAAGTTTTTTGATAAGAGGTTCCCCTTGTGTCCATCCATTAATGTACTAATGCTAGTGTCTTTTTCCCCATAGGGGCTGGGGTACGGAATGCCGGGGAACAGGCACCGACCCGAGATGAGAGGTGAAATCCTTGTAGAAATCAGGTAAGTCTTTAATGAGCTTTTTTTGGTAATGTCTTTTCATTCGCTCATTAACGCTGATGTCTCTTTTTCCCCTTAGGGGGCGGGGTCCGGAAATGCCAGGATGCGGCGCGGACCCGAAATGGAGAGGGAATGAATCAACAGCTAAGTCTTAACATGGAGATTTAGCTTTCCTTATTCCCTTCTCTCTCACCTTTTGTTCTGGTCTTTTTCTCCCTAGGCGCTGGGGTGTGACTGCGAATCCGGATGATCGCTGCTGAACATGGAGGCGCCCTGTAAAGGTGAGTGGAATGCGGCGCTGCAGCGATCGACGCGATGAGCTTTTAAATAAAAGTCTTCCTTTTCAGGATTGTCGGCGCGAAGTCTCCGGGATGCGGTTTTAGCAGGTAAGGACTTTTCCTTCTTCTGTTCTCTTCTTCTCTTCCTTTGCAGGTGATCCAGGATGCTGGCAGGCGTGGCAGAAGTCAGGATGCAGGAGCAGACACGGTGAGCGTCCAGCTGCTAGATGCAGAACAACGCGAAGCACGTGTGGCTGTTCGGGTGGGGTTTAAATAGCCTTGGAAGAAGTTCCAGGTATGTATCCTTCCTCCAATCAGGTATGTATCCTTCCCCGACCACGCCCGGATGGTAAATTAGTCCCACAGGTAAAGTAGTTCCTTTCAGGCCTCAAGGAGGCCGGGATCCTGCAGCATGGTCTGCATCAGGTAAGTGCACCCAAGCACTCCCATAATGAGCCTGGCTCCTATGGCGCCAGGACTGATGTCTTTTATGAACCTGGTGCCATAGGCGCCAGGACACTGTCCGAAGGGCCCCTATATGGGGTTGCTGGGTCCTTCCTTGGGGACTGGATGTCTGCTTTCGGGGACACAGGGCTTGAACCGGCTCCCCAGGAGCGGGCATCATGACAGCACTCTCCCCAAGGTCCCTCCCAAGGTTGTTCCTTCCGGGGGTTTTGGTTTGTCTGGGAAGAGTCGGTGGAATTTCCTGACTAATCGAGGTGCATGCACATCGTCGCTGGATTCTCACGACCTCTCCTGAGGTCCGTACCCCTTCCAATCAATTAGGTAGAACAGTTTTGACCTAAACATTTTTGAGTCTAAAACGTTCTTCACTTCGAATTCGGGCTCCCCATCTATTAGAATAGGTTCTGGAGGTTTGAGTAGTCGGGTTCCGGGTACCACTGGTTTCAGAAGTGACACATGAAAAACAGGGTGAATTCGCATACTAGCTGGTAAAGCAAGTTTAACAGGCACTGGGTTAATTATTGCCGTAATAGAATAAGGTAACAGATATTTTGGGTTAAAAGTTTGAGGCCCTTTCAGTTGTAAATGTCTGGTAGCTAACCACACTTGATCCCCAATCTGATACGGAGGTGCTTCACTCCGATGTAGATCTGCATTCTCCTTGTATTTTCTCTTGGCTTGTTGTAAATGTGTAGTTGCCTCTGTAAAGGCTTGGGTAATTGTAGAATGCAGATGTTCTACTGCAGGCATTCCGAGGTTCTGAGGTGAGTCAAGGTTTGAGGTTCGAGGGTGATGCCCAAACAAAGTATAAAAAGGACTGTGGCCAGTTCCAGAGTGTACCGAATTATTATATGCGTATTCGGCTATCCAAAGAATGTCTTTCCAGTTGCTTTCAGATTGCTGTAACATACACCGTAAGTACTGCTCAAGGGTCTGATTTGTCCTCTCGGTCTGACCATCGGTCTGAGGGTGGTGACTGGTCGATAATCTTACGTCCATCTGCGCCATTTGACAACATTTGCGCCAGAAGTGGGAAATGAATTGGCTTCCCCGGTCAGAGATTAGTATAGATGGGAATCCATGTAGCCGAACAATATTTTCGAAGAATTCTTTGGCTAGGACAGAAGCTGAAGGTAAACCTTTCAAAGGAATAAAGTGGGCCATTTTGGAAAACAAATCCACAATTACCAGAATAGTATTGTACCCCGAACAAGGAGGCAGGTCTGTAATAAAATCCATTGATAGGGTGTGCAGGGTGCTGGCGGTATGTCTAGAGGTTGAAGGAGACCGGCTGGTCTTTTCTTTTGACTTTTATTTTGGGCGCAAACACCACAGGACATCACAAAAGATTTAACATCTTTTCGCCAAGAGGGCCACCAAAATTGTCGTTTCACCTTTTCCTCTGTCTTGGCAATACCGGGGTGTCCCTCTATTAATGTATCATGATAACCGGAAATAACTAGTTCGTGTAATTCCTTATGTGGCAGGAATAAGCGTCCTTGGAAATAAGGTAAACCATTATCTATGGTAAAGTCTGATCCCTTTTGTATCCAATCCTGTAAGGTTGTAGGGTCCAGGAGTTGTTTCACTCTGGCTTGAATGTCTTCAAGCATCTGTAACGAAGTCATGCCTAGAATCCTCTGTTCGGGAATTATTGGTACTGGTTCTGAGTTTGTATCAGATTCTCCCATTCCAATTCGGGATAAGGCGTCTGCTTTGCCATTCTTGCAGCCATGTCGATAGGTAATCACGAAATCAAATTCAGCGAAAAACAAAGCCCATCGGAGCTGCCGTGATGACTGAGCCTTGGCGGTTTTCAAATACTGTAAATTCCGGTGATCAGTGATCACTGTGATGGTATGTCGAGCGCCAAGCAGATAATGCCGCCAGGCTTTAAAAGCGGACTTAATGGCTAACAGTTCTTTGTCCGTGATTGCATAATTAACCTCGGGTGCCGAGAATTTTCTGGACCAAAATGCTACGGGATGCAGTTGGTTGGTTTCGGGATCTCTTTGGGACAGGACAGCTCCCATGGCTAGGCTGGATGCGTCAGTCTCGACGACATAAGGGAGATCTGGACGCGGGTGTTTCAATATAGGTGCAGAGGTAAACTTAGCTTTTAAATCCTGAAAGGCCTGCTCGGCTTCTTCAGACCATTCAAAATGGTTATTTTTCCTCAAGAGTGCAGTAATGGGTTGTACCACACGTGACAATTCCGGGATGAACCTGCGATAGAAATTGGCAAAGCCGAGCATGCTTTGAACCCCTTTTACAGAGCTAGATGATGGCCATTTGAGGATGGCATCCACTTTTCTTGAGTCCATTCGGACTCCTTTGGGTGTCAGGATGAAACCTAGAAACTCGACTTCTGTGGTATGGAAAACACATTTCTCCAATTTAGCAAATAGTTTGTGTTGGCGCAGTTTTTCAAGTACTGCCCTGACGTGTTTTCTGTGATCAGATTCCGAAGAGGAGTACACCAGAATGTCATCGATATATACGACAACACAAACATTGATGAGTTCCCGAAGGACATCATTCATGAAGTATTGGAAGGCAGCCGGCGCGTTACACAATCCGAAAGGCATCACCTGGTACTCAACTAATCCGTATTTAATACGGAAGGCAGTTTTCCATTCGTCGCCTTCTTTAACTCGTACCAGATGATAAGCCCCCCGGAGATCTAACTTGGTGTATATGCAAGCGTCCTTCACCTGGTCAAGGAGTTCACGGATCAGAGGCAGAGGATAACGGTTTTTAACCGTTATCTGGTTCAATGCGCGGTAATCGATACAAGTTCTAAGGTCGCTTTCTTTTTTGGGCACGAAGAACAAAGCCGAGGATGCCGGGGACTTTGACGGGCGAATAAAACCATTAGCTAGGTATTGATCCAAATATTGTCTCAAATGCAGATTCTCAGGTTCGGTAAGGGCATAAATCCTGCTACAAGGGGGTTGAGCACCGGGCACCAGATCGATTTGGCAATCGTACGATCTGTGAGGAGGTAACGTGTTGGCCTGTTCCTTTTGGAAGACGTCCTGAAAGTCTTGGTATTCCGGAGGTAGTTGCATGGAGGCAGAGGTTACAGATGCTAGATTAATCTTCAGGTTTTCTGGGTAGCAGGTTTGTGTACAATCCGGGAAGGTTATTCTCTTAGCTCGCCAATCAATTCGAGGATTATGTGTCTCTAACCAAGGGATTCCAAGAATAACCTGAAACTGTGGAGCCTTGATTACATCAAACACAACACCCTCCCGATGGCCGTCAGGACCAATAAGAGTCACCTCAGTAGTGGAATGTGTTACCGGTCCAGAGGCAATTTCAGTTCCATCGACTGTGGTGATGACATCTTTGCTGGTTTTAGGACGGAGAGGGAGGTTAATCCTAGAGACCAATTCACGATCCACATAGTTTCCAATAGCCCCACTATCGATGAATGCCTTTATTACATGCAACCGCTTAGGCTGTTCTGGATCTACGAGAACCATTGGCACAATGAAATGCGAGGTCTGAGAGTTAGTTTTCAAGCTCGGCAAGCGGACCCCTACACTTGTCGGGCGGAGTCGTTTCCCGAAACAGAGTCTTCATGGTTTTTATCAGCGGCTCCTACCGCCTTTCGGGGCGGTTTTGCCGGGCAATCTCGTAGAAAGTGTCCAGAATTCCCACAATAAAGACATAATTTTAACTGCCGCCTCCTTTCACGTTCCTTTTGAGTTAAGGGTCCTTTAACCCCTCTAATTTGCATAGGCTCAGAGACATCAACTCCCTTGGGATTAGCATGGGTCTTGACCAACACCCGGGTCTCAAACCTGGACCGATCTGCTTTTCTGTTTTGAAGTCTGTGATCCAATTGGACCACTAAGTCTATATACTCTGTGCATTCTTGGGGCGGATTTACAACTTGGGCCAAGACATCTTTAAGTTCTCCGCGTAGGCCTCGATAAAACAACGTGACTCTTTTATCCTCTGGCCATCCCGTTTCCACAATTAGTCTATTAAAGGTTGCAATATAGGATAGGAGGTCCTGATTGCCCTGTCGCAGGGATAGAAGTTCGTCATCCAGAGCCTGCCCCTGAGAGTGTCGAGCAAATAACCTTTCCATGCTTGCTTGAAACCTTTGAAAATCACGGAGAATCGGGTCATCTTGAGTAACCAGTGGAACTGACCAATCGGCAGCGCAGCCGCTGAGATATGACAATACAAAGGCTACCTTGGTCTGATCATTAGGGAAAGCCCCAGGTCTGCATAGGAAGTGCAAACGACACTGATTCATGAATACGGCGAATCGTTTGGGGTCCCCAGCAAAGCTTTCGGGTGGGGCCAGCGGCATGTTTCCAGGTAGATTAATCTGCACAGGGTTACTGGAAACCACAGGAGCGGGGTTCCCTCCGGAACCGGGTAGAGGAGTTTGCCCAGCTTGACCTTGCAAAAGCTGTCTGGCCAGGTCATCAGTTCTTTCCTTTGATATTATTAATTTCCTCCTGAGGGCATTAGTCTCTTGACGAGCGGCATGTACTTCGGCCCGTAATTCCCCCAGTAATTGGACCAACTGATCAGTCTCAGAACTTTCCATAGCACCTGGGTGGGAATTTGTAGGAAGGCTTTGCGTTCTGCAACGCTCACCTGACTCCCACGGAGGCGCTGGCCTGGTTCGCGCTGCTGTGACCTCTTCTAAGGTGATGCGCAGGGTTCGGAAGACGGACTGGACCGGGCCCCCAAATCTGGCTTGTCTGGCTCGCAGAAGTATCCTTCTGTAGGCGAAAATAGAGGATTAACTGTCTGCGGGGTAATGCAATCGGCCTCCCACTTTCCCCTCTCACCCTCCTCGAAACCCTTCTGTGATTCCTTGTAGTGTCTCACCTTAGGGTCTGGAAGGACGAGCTTTCCATCCTGCTTCTGATGCAGGGGCGCGTAGGTATCCAGTTACTTCACTGGATTTTCGGATTGGTGAGAACCAAACTTGCTTGGCTTCCAGGTAAGTTTTTTGATAAGAGGTTCCCCTTGTGTCCATGCATTAATGTACTAATGCTAGTGTCTTTTTCCCCATAGGGGCTGGGGTACGGAATGCCGGGGAACAGGCACCGACCCGAGATGAGAGGTGAAATCCTTGTAGAAATCAGGTAAGTCTTTAATGAGCTTTTTTTGGTAATGTCTTTTCATTCGCTCATTAACGCTGATGTCTCTTTTTCCCCTTAGGGGCCGGGGTCCGGAAATGCCAGGATGCGGCGCGGACCCGAAATGGAGAGGGAATGAATCAACAGGTAAGTCTTAACATGGAGATTTAGCTTTCCTTATTCCCTTCTCTCCCTCACCTTTTGTTCTGGTCTTTTTCTCCCTAGGCGCTGGGGCGTGACTGCGAATCCGGATGATCGCTGCTGAACATGGAGGCGCCCTGTAAAGGTGAGTGGAATGCGGCGCTGCAGCGATCGACGCGATGAGCTTTTAAATAAAAGTCTTCCTTTTCAGGATTGTCGGCGCGAAGTCTCCGGGATGCGGTTTTAGCAGGTAAGCACTTTTCCTTCTTCTGTTCTCTTCTTCTCTTCCTTTGCAGGTGATCCAGGATGCTGGCAGGCGTGGCAGAAGTCAGGATGCAGGAGCAGACACAGTGAGCGTCCAGCTGCTAGATGCAGAACAACGCGAAGCACGTGTGGCTGTTCGGGTGGGGTTTAAATAGCCTTGGAAGAAGTTCCAGGTATGTATCCTTCCTCCAATCAGGTATGTATCCTTCCCTGACCACGCCCAGATGGTAAATTAGTCCCACAGGTAAAGTAGTTCCTTTCAGGCCTCAAGGAGTCCGGGATCCTGCAGCATGGTCTGCATCTGGTAAGTGCACCCAAGCACTCCCATAATGAGCCTGGCGCCTATGGCGCCAGGACTGATGTCTTTTATGAGTCTGGCGCCATAGGCGCCAGGACACTGTCCGAAGGGCCCCTATATGGGGTTGCTTGGTCCTTCCTTGGGGACTGGATGTCCGCTTTCGGGGACGCAGGGCTTGAACCGGCTCCCCGGGAGCGGGCATCATGACAGTGATTTGATTGATGGGCAGTTTGCCTGGCTGTGGGGGGTGTGGCCACCGTGGATCTTGACACCTGGGGCGGCAGTGAGCGGGTCGAATTCCTCTCGTGGGTGGGTGCTTGTGGGTCGTGACGTCCTAGGCCATGGTCTGGATGAGAATCGGGGGAAGGGATTGTCTCATTTTCCCTCTTCAAGATCAAGAAGGATGAGGACAGCTGAGGAGTTGGAATCAGGGATGTGAGCAGTTTTACACCAGTGTTCAGAAGAGCAGTTTTCCGTGCCTCTGGATGCTCAGAACCCAGATGGATGGTAGTGGAGGCCACCAACAAGTTCAGTGTGAGAGTTGAGTTGGGCAAGGCCAACTTCTCCAGCACTTTCCCCAGAAATAAGGTGATGGAAATAGGGTGGTAGCTGGCTGGGCAGGTAGGGGCTTGCAATGGTTTTTTAAGGAGGGGGCGCACACTGGGGTGCTTGACGGAGGAGGGGAAAGAACCATTAACAAAAAGTGGTTGCCGCGATCAGTGTGTGCGGGGGCAAAAGAGCCAATGTTGTCCTTGATGGTTATGGATGAGCATGGGGAAACCTGTTTAGAAGAGACCTTCATGCAGCAGACAACTCTGGTGACTTGTTCAAGTGTGACAAGTGTGAAGGAGGAGAAGGAGGAAGGAAGAGAGTGAGTGGCCAAGAGAGGCATGGGGTTGAGGGATATGTTGGAACAGTGAGTAACAAGGCTGTTCACAATGTCCTGAGTTTTGGTGGTGAAGTGAGTGGCCAATGCGTTGCAGAGGGCCTGAGAAGCAATTGGTGAGGAGGAGACTGTGGAAGGGTTGGCTAGTTCCCTGCAGATTTTGAACGTTCAGCTGTGTTGTTGGATGCACCAGATACCCGCCTGAACATGGGCCCTTTTCTTGGAAGAAGATATAGAGTATTTGTGCCTTTCAAACAGACAGCAGGCCAGTTTGTCAGAGGGTGAGCCTGAAGTTGCCACTTCCGTTCCACCACTCTGCACTTTTGTTTCAAGGCTGCAAGTTCAGAGTTGTACCAAGTGTTGCACTTAGAGGTGGGTTTTATGCAGATCCTCATGACTGGGGCAAGAATGTCAAGGGTGTTGGTAATGACAAGGTGGAAGTTGCTGAGAGCAGTGTCAGTGCTATAGCCTGCGTTGGGAGGAAAGGGTGAATAAAGGTAGAAGTTGTATAGGGGGTGCCAACCCCTCGCCCCTCAACTGAATATAGAGAACATTATATGCAGATCAAATGGTACTATTATTGCAGAAATCAGGATTATAGTGCATTTAGTTAAGGTAAAAAGTGCACATGGCACTGCACATATTTGGGTTAGGATGACCCAGGTAATGAAGAGTACTTAAATATCACACACATACCATTAGTTTATAAAGATATATTATGAATAAGAGATATGAAATGAGATATGCTTAAATACGTACATAATAGCAGCCTGAAGAATTAATACAGTGTCAGACAAATATATATTTCAAAATGGATAACTCAAGTACAACATGATGTCCAGTCCTAAGCCAGGTGTGAGAAACTATGACTCATGCCCAGAGATTTCAGACAAGCAGCAGAGGCTGATACATTGGAGAAAATGTTTGGCAGTATCTCGCAGTGAGGTAATTAGGTTTGTGAGGTTAAAATTGGAATTTTATAGGAAAATCAGAGAAGATTATGATGAAGCCAGATAAAGCAATGGAAACGTGGATACATGTATCTATATTCTTAATGAAGAGGGCACAATGTGTGCAATGCAGACCATTTTGAGAGACAATCTCTATTATATTGGCACCATATAATAGAGCACATCTATTTCTCCACAGTATAAGGCACTAATTAACTTGACAGGGCCTCTAAAATAAAATAAAGAGTAAACACTGATGTGATTAAGGTGTTCTTGGCAGAAATTAAGAATTGTCATAGTCATGTCTAGCCAAATCTAAAATAAGCTTATCAGTTTCATGCATCAGAGAACATTGTTGATGCCAGCTATGCTAATGTGGGCTTGGTGTACACCAGATAAATCATCCAATGATATTGAAGGGATGTTTTTTCTCTGACTAAGAGGACCTATTAGAAGAATACTCTGACCAAGGTAGTCATTTCCATAAAGATGTTGCGTCATCCAAATAGCCTATATAAGCAGGTTGAAGGCAAAAAACATTTGAGTGTGTCCATAGCATGTTTTATAACTACAGCCAATAAAGGCTGCTGAGATGCTCCCAGGTGTCTGATTTTCTGTACTTCTGTCTGATCAATGCGGAATGTTCATAGATGCCAGATGCTTGATGGGACTCTTGGATCATGTGGTGCCCAAACGTGGGCCCTAAGGTTTTTTTCATAGGATCCAGGGACAAGGAAGCAGGCTTAATGGTGATGTGCTGTCAGACAAGGGGAGAAGCCTGAAAAAGATAAGGTGAGTCACAAACTGCAGTATGGTCTAATTTTTGTCAGGGGTGTATCCTCATGACCGCCAGCATTGCAAGCCTGGCATCTTTGGATCATGGTATTTATTGTGAAAAAACAGAGGTAGGAGAAAATGAATAAACATGTTTGTGTACAAAATAACGGTAAGGGATTGCCACAATGTTTGCGTACCAGGAAATATTGTGAAGAAAAGGCAGTGCCTAGAATTCCTGACTCAAGAGAGTTAGAAGAAGACGTCTCAAATCCCAGCAGGGTTACAGCAGAAATATATAATGCACTAATCAGGATTACGTAAGGTGACATCTGAAACCCTGTACAGGGCATAGTAGAGGCGAGGGAAAAGGTGATCACAGTGTTTATAACATGTAATGTTTTGACTAGTCTGAATGTTGTTTGTCAAGTAAACTATCGAGGAGTGATAAAAGTGTGAAGAGTTAGAAGTACATTGACATAAGAGGGTTGAGCAGCAATTGATGGAGCTTGCTCATATTTGTTGTTTTAATTTTTTTTTAAAGTGATGATTTAAGTTTAAAAATAGAGGCTTCGTTTAAGGATCTGGTAAAAATGGGGCGTCAAATCTGACTCTCATCTCAAGCACCGATGCAAAACACAATTTTGTTACACATTTTTAAAAAGGTAGTTAAATCAAGTAAAGGGTTAAAGAGTACTAAAAAATAGCATGCATAGAGAGATAAAGCTCTTGACAGATTGAAAAGCTTTGCATGTTATTAATCCGATTAGCGGAACACATAAACGAAGGACGATTAAGACAGAAGTGAGAGATTTTGCGAGGATTTCTTTCTTGCTAGGACAGCATGCAGTTGAAAGGATTCCTTAAGCAGCAGGCTTGTGATCTAAAACAACAGTGATTTCATTTTTTGTTTGAACAAATGAAGACAGTTTGTACATGGCATGCTCTAAGAGTGAACATAAGTTAGAAATATATTCATTTTTAAAAAAGCACAATATGTGCATTGTTGATAGAAACCACACACATTATGCAGAGAGAAATTAGGGCTGAGACAGAGCCAGGTAGTTATTAATAGTTGCAGAAAAACATAGCTGATTGCATTCAGAAACATGAGATAGCCCTGACGGTTAAAACGGATATGAATCAGTTTTGAATAAAGAAAGAGGAATGTGCTTGTTTTTCAGTAAAGTGACAATACTTTTATAAAGACACTAGAGAAATGATGGGAAGCTTAGAGAAAAGACAAGTGCATGTATATATGTGTATTAACATTGAAACAGAAAAATAAATAGAAATTCATGAAAATTTAATCAAAATGAGTGGGAATGAGTAGGCCAGAGCTGATGGATGTATGAGAATGGATGGAATAAATTGAGAACAGAGACATATTTTAAAAAAGATGTGCAGCTGTTGGTTTTCTTGGAACAAGACAGTGGGAGCCATTACCAGGTTGGAGTTAAGCGAAAAACGATGCCGGTAAAGGATTACCGGCATCGCTTAATGCTCCGGTCCATTGCGACCCGCCAACCTGCTATCAGCGGCACCGTTATTTACGGTGCCTCTAATAGCGGCATTGGCGCAGGCACGCGACCCTACATGCCGGCAATAGCGGCATGGCGTAAACAGGAGCTGAACAAAAGTCAGGCGGACATGCAAATAACGGCCTACTGAAGGCTGAAAGGTACCTTACGGCATGGAGAAAATGCCGGCATCGTGAACCACCCGTACACAGCCATGTGCAGTGTACCTAACTGCCACAGGTGCACACAATCATCACAGGTGGAGGCAATGTAGACTGGGCCAGCACAAAAGGAGCACACCTCACCCCTACCCAGACCCAGTCACACACCAAAATGATTCCAATACTAGTAGCAATACTGGGGCTGGAGGACATGATTGCAGTGGAACTCCAGCAACAACAACAACAACAGGCAGCACAGAGGAGACGTAGGAGGAGAAGGAGGGTGAGGCAGGCCCAGCATGCACCACCAGTGCAGGCAGTTGTACCATACAGGCAGCCCCCAATCCCTCGAATCAGAGCCAGTCCATTCAGCCTAACCCCTGAGCAGATCCACACCCTGTACCGTCGGGACCGGGACAACTTCAGCACCATTGTGGACATGATACATAACGACATTGTCAGCCTCATAGACATCCGTACCGCCATCGCCCCGTCCACTGAAGGTGGTGTCTGTGCTCCACTTCCTGGCCACAGGCACCTACCAGCACACAGTAGGGCAGATGCATGGCATATCCCAACCATTATTCTCACGGACGCTGAACCAAGTGCTCGATGCCCTCCTGAAGCACACAAGCGACCACATATTCCTACCACGGAGTGCCCAGGAGATCTCCAACACCAAAGTTGACTTTCATTCACTGGCAGGCTTCCCAGGTTGCATCGGTGCGATCGACTGCACCCATGTTGAATTGGTGGTCCCACATGCCATGGAGGTAGTGTACCGCAACCGTAAATTGTACCACTCCATCAACGTGCAAATGGTATGTGACTCAAACAAGATCATCACACATTGTTGTGCCCGATTTCCCGGATCAACCCATGATTCAATGGTCAAGCGGAACTCCACGATACCACGCTACATGGAGCGACACGCAGGGCAACGATCCTGGCTACTCGGTGAGTTCCATGTCAAGCTCATGGCAGTGTGATGTGGGGAGAACATTGGGGGGAGAGATGCACACTTCACCTGGGTTAGATGGGGGGAGAGATGCATACTTCTCCAGGCTGAGATGGGGGGGATGCATACTTCACCTGGTAGAGATGGGGGGGGAGAGATGCATACTTCACCTGGCTGACATTAGCTGAGAGGATGGACCATGCTCATACCCCTAAGCAGGCCAGACTGGACCTGACACCTGACACCTAAATGCAAGATGTAAGCTACACTACTATGAAAATGAGGCAGTGCTGCAACCATTCCATAGCATCAACATGTACACTGCACATAATCAGACCATAGCCCCTGCAACACAATGCAGCGACATGCAGTTAGTATGGCCAATGCAAATGACCAAATAACATCACCACAATGGACATGTGTCCATTAGTGCGTACAAAGGAGTCACATGAGACCAAAATACAGAATATCACTCCTACACCACCACAGTGGTCCAGCATACAAGCATGTCTATATCAGGTGTGGAAAGTCAAATCATCAAGAGTCTGGCTTCAACGGTGACAGGATAAAAGCATACAATCAACAACACATCACCTAGATCATGGGAACAACCGGCTTGGGAAACCACAGTGCATGAGCACTCATAAGGAATAGGACACCCCTGCGCCCACTTGACAATGCCACGCACACCTGTCTATCATATAAATTCACACATTGCAGTTACTTTGAGTAGCTCTTTTCGTGCATGGATATGTGGATGCAAACAGGAAATAAATTCATGTTATTGTGTCATTGATACAGGTCACATTTGGTGTAATCACTCACACATAACCATTGTTGCACACATGCAGGTGATGCTGGCTATCCCTTGAAGAGGTGGCTACTTACCCCTGTCCGGAACCCGTAGAACAGGCACGAAGAGGACTACAATCGTGCACACACACGTACCCGTGTGGTGATCGAGCAGATATTTGGGATTTTGAAGGCACGGTTTTGCTGCCTCAGCAGGTCTGGTGGGGCACTCCCGTACGGCCATTCCTGTGCGATGACACTATTTCCGGTTCCGCCCATTTACTGTCACCGCTATTAGCGGTGACTGCTATTAGCGGCCACCTCTGATAGCGGTCACCGCTAATGCCAGAACCATGGATGGCGGTGGTGCTATCTGCACATCCCTCGATTCCGCTAAGGGCGATTTTTGGGTCTTTACTGGCATGGCGCAACGCTCGTGCCTGCAAACTCATAATAGCCCTCTAATAGCGGGCTCTTTGCTACACGGACACAGTATTTGCTCCATGCCGGTAAGGACAGTTACTTACCTCCAACCTCGTAATGACCCCAAGTATGTTTTGTATAAGTAGTAGAGTGATTTTGGATCAACATTGTTAAATAGAGAGTATTAGTGATTGATTTGTCCATTTTTGAAATATTCATATTTTGTGTAAAAAGGTTGTAAATGAGCCAGGGCTGACTCACACCCTTAAAGAAATATAGCATTGAACCAGAACTCATTTAACTGACTTTTGTTTTTTAGGGATTTTTGTGATACACACATGCAATGCTTATTTTCGGAGCAGGGACACTCAGCTGTAAATCAAAATGACAAACAACAGTTGAAGAAATTGACAAATGAATAGGTTTTGAGAACAGCATTTTTTCATGGTATTTGTGCATGTTTTGTTGAAGCCAGGTGCTAGGGAAGCACTTGGTTGAGTTATATGACATTGTGGGATAGTTAAGCCTCTGGTTGTTTAGTTAAGCAAAGGTATATATTTTGAAAGATTGTTGTTTTGCCAAGGAAACTATATGTGACAACACCATATTGTGAGTTTACTGTTTTATACTAGAAATTGTCCCCAGTCATTGCACATATGTGAACTAGGGTGCTCCCATTAGGTCACTATTTAATGTCACACAAGTCCCTTCCTATTTTAAAGGGTGTGTTAGTTATTTTGGAGTTAATGCTAGATACCTTCTCTGTTAAGCACACACTAGATCACCCCTGATTGGTTAATTTCATTTTACGCAAAATAGGCATTTCTTATTAGCGATAAATGGGAATTTTGAAAGAGCATGTATCATAAAGCATGAATGGGCCAATAACACAGTTGAGAAAAAGGTAATGGAAAGAAACCATTTTAAAAATTCTAGATGCATTGATGGAAATTAATTGGAATAAAAGGAAAGGTGCATTGCTTAAATGTGTCAGTGCGCTACCAAAAGGAAGGGCAGATGCACAGTTTATTTTCATAGAATTTGTAACAGAAAGCAAGGAAGTATGTCAGCAGAAGGAAATGGGAAGTGATTACAGAAGGAGAGAACAAGATGAGAAAGGGACACAAAATGATTAGGAAAGCAAAAGTAAGACAGAGATTGCAAATGAAAGCACTGGAGAGTGCTATAAGTAACCAGAACAGTGAGAATATTTGTCATTAAGGATAGGGAGAGGAGGAATGGGATAGGCAGCACAGTACAATACAGAGTCATAAGGATATTACACATGCAGACTCAAGCAAATGCACCAAAGCCAGAGCAAATTAGACAAGCTTCAAGAGGGGGGACAGCATTTCCCCCACTAGACAGCATAAAGGCATTAAAAAAATATACCCAAGATCACACAAGTTGTGAAACATGCGCTGAGAATAAAAATGTAATTATGAGTGCAAATTATATTACAAAGTAGGTTAACACAATAGTAAATGATACTAATTTAGGCGCAGTGAATATTTATGGGTAGTAGCAAGAATAAATAAGATAAAACACTATTTTTCAGCAACAATGTTAAAAGTGCATGTATTGGTGCAAACATTTGTATTTAGAATGGGGAAGCAGTGAGTAATGAGAAGAAGTACTCTCAAATGCAGCAAGGCTAAGGTTACACACAATATAGATAAAAATGCATGATATATTTTATAATAAATCATCAGTTGTATTGAGTTGAGAAGAGATCTCAGTTAATAACTAGGAGGTAATATGCACTAGTTTATGGATTACAATCACAAAATAATCCATAGACGCCCCCTGTGAGAACGAACATGGCCCGTTGACCTGCTCTTTGGGAAGGTACCCACTCGAGAGTCCAAAGCCACATTTGAGCTCACTCTACCTTTCACAGATAGGAAATATCCATTTGCATATCAGTCTTTGTCCCGCCCACATGGGCAGTCCGGCCCCAAAATGCTATGGCAATTCCCTTATGAACAAGAGTACCAACAGCAATCCGATACACGTGTTTCAGCCTTGTTGGGCCTCATCAGTGAGGTGGATCTGTGCCTCTCTAAGCACAGTGAGAAAAGGGTCCACATCTGGATGACCCTATGGAACTTAGGGTGACTAAACCTAAGTCCCTTAAACAATCACAAAATAGTCCATAGGCGCCCATCTGTGAGAACGAACATGGCCCATTGACCTGCTCTTTGGGATGGTTTTTAGTTTAGGGATTTGTTATGAAGACACACAAGAAATCACACTATTATTTTTAAGGCCTGAACATATAAAGAAGTGTGCCCTTAAGTTAAAGGAATATTTTTTAATAAATCACACACCCTGATTAGTATGCTTTTCAAGAAAAAAGAGTGCATTATTTAGATTTTTGCAGGGTTTGTTTAGATGAAACATATTTATGAATAAATGCAAGCAGGCTGGGAGATGACAAGGAAAAACAAGGAAGGCTTGGCCCAATGATTGAGCCTGATATGGATTATTATTATGCATGATGAATTGATTAATTGGGAGAAGTAGGGATAAGTAGAATTTGGAGATATGAAAAGTGAAGACTTTGTTCATGAGACTGGGGAAAAATAGAGATAATTTGATTAGAGGACCTATCATGATATGCTTATAAGCAGAGGGGGGTCTCTCTCTCTCTCACACACACACACACACACACACACATGCACACACACACAGGCATACCCACAAGCACACACACACACACACACAAACACAATCTTGTGGAGGTACAGGCAATCAATGGATCACAGGCTCAATTCACATAAAAGACATTTAGATAGTCAGAGAAGGTATTAAATACTGCAATGAGAACAGACACACACATATAGGCTGCTTTCTATTTACATTAGGAACACATGTTAGGAACATTATGTCTTGCTGAAATACAATATAAGAGTAGCTGGATTTTTGGAGACTATAAATGGAAGAGAGGTAGGTATACATTGAATGTACAGACTCAAGAAGAGACAGGAAGGGTACACACTATAAAGCTTCATATAAGAGTGGTAAGGATTCCTACTAGCAGGGCCAGGTAGAAGAGTGTGCATCAAATTCCCAGAAGGGGTAACAACAAGAGAAGACAATACATCCACTAAGACAGTGGAAGAAAAATATACATAGGGGAACAAAATAAAAGTATGCATATGTAAGGTATTATAATATGTAAAGTATAAGAGTGTGTGTTGTGAAAAATAGAGATAATTTGATTAGAGTCCCTATCATGATAGACTTATAAGGAGAGGGGGAGCCTCTCTCTCTCTCTCTCTCTCTCTCTCTCACACACACACACACACACATGCACACACATGCACACATACATATGTACACACACACACACAATCTTGTGGAGGTACATGCAATCAATGGATCACAGGCTCAATTCACCTAAAAATACATTTAGATGTCAGAGAAGGTATGCAATACTGCAATGAGAATACACACACACATATAGTCTGCTTTCGATTCACATTAGGAACACCTGTTAGGAACACTATCGCCCTCATTACGATACTGGCGCTATACCATGGCGCTATTAGCACCATGGTTGGTGCCGGTATCGTAACGAGTCCGCCAATGTTCAATGGGGAATTACCACCCCATTCCAAGGTTGGCGGGGCACTAATTACCCATTGAACATTGGCCCTTCCCCATTCCCATTTTTGCCCCATAGGGCTCAATGGGACTGGGGAAGGCGGTAAGTACGGTATCACAAATTGCGGTGCCGTACTTACCTCGAGAGTCCCTTTGCGGGTCCCTACTTTAACAGCTGGTCTAGACCAGCCGTTCAGGTCGGGTCCTGCAAAGGGACCTCGTAGTAAGGCGCTAAGTGTTTAACGGCTCCGCAGCCTTTTACGGAGCCGTTAAACACTTAGCACCAGGGTCCTAATGAGGGCCTATGTCTTTCTGAAATACGATATAAGAGCAGCTGGATTTTTGGAGACTATAAATGGAAGAGAGATAGGGATACATTGAATGTACAGGCTCAAGAAGAGACAGGAAGGGTACACATTATAAATATAGGAGTGGTAAGGATTCCTACTGGCAGGGCCAGGTAGAAGAGTGTGAATCAAATTCCCAGAAGGGGCAACAAAAAGAGAAGACAATACATCCACTAAGACAGTGGAGGGTACATGTACATAGGGGAACACAATAAAAGTATGCATTATTTAGGTATTATAATATGTAAAGTATAAGAGTGTGTGTTGTGTTTAGACAGATTAATATAAAATAATGATAAACAGTTAAAAGTAAAAGTGCTAAAGTAAGAAGTTCCTAACCAAAAGATTGACTTCAATCAGGGGGTGACAAAAAGAAATAAAGAAATAAAAAAAAAAGATGAATGACTGAATATCAAAAAGCAACAAATAATACAAGGTGATAGAAGATGTAAATAAAGAAACAAACATAACATTATGAACACACTGTTGATGGATGAAGATGTGGGTAAAATATTCTGATTTTCAAACAATGAGCAGCAATCGATGGTGCCGGTTTACATTGATCTGTGTAGTATATTTGATGTGATTAATGAAAGGCCAAAAAGGCATGATGGCCAAGATTGATCTAACATTATGAGAAAACTTTTAGGAGAATTGCACAAAAGAAGATATGAGAGTAAGCAACAAGAATATTCTTTGTGTTTATATGAAGATGTTGATTTATGTATTACAGATGAAAATAACTATAATTTTTGGAACACGGGAGGAATGTCTATATGGCCTTAGCAAAATATATAGCTCTATAATGGGAAGGAACATTATGACAAAAGTAAGTACTAGTGGACAAGTAGAGAAAGTCACAGTAAGTGTGTGAATAGCCTTATTGTACATTATTAGGAGTAGGAAGACCCAGGTGAGTACAGAAAAAAGGTAGTAAGGGATACAGTCTTTTTTTAAAAGAAGCATTTTTCCCAGGAAAGGTGTAAACAGGTGTTAGCACAGAATAGTACATATATGCAAGTATAGCCATATTTAATGAAGAGAATGAAGAAGACTTTTGGATAAAAGGTGGAGTAACCTTTTTGTAATCCAGACAATAAAAAATGTCAAATATGTACATTTGGCAAATGCATGAAACTTTAAGAATAGGCCTGTTTTGCCACACATGCACGCACTTAATAGGATCAGTGCTTATTTCCAAATACAATGGGTAGGTAAGATTGGTGTAGAAAGGGCAACAAAAATGTTAATTATGTCTCAACAGAATAAATACAGCAAAGAAAGGAGAGACTGCGGTCCCACACCATCAAGAGGAAGACTTCAAAAGCGTAGCAGAAGAGATTAAAAACAGGCCTGTCACTACACTTATGACAATTCCAAGAGACTAAAAGTGCACTATCATTTTATTTTTCAGGGAAGTAACCCTGGATTTTAATGGGCTGGGGATACCAAAAGATGACCTCAGCAACATCATATTAAAGGAAAAACAAAGGCCTATCTTAAGGAAATAGCTGATTGCTTTTCCAGCTTATCCTGACTTTGCCTCTATTTTGGTTTCTACAGGGAGCAACAAACCATATTAGCTATGGATACACTAAGAAGAAAGAAGAGGATCGGCTGAAGAAGGCGGCATCCTTTTTTAAAACAAAATGTTTTGAATTTGTTATGTTGTCTGTTTTGTCTTTTATCATTTTATCATAAAAAAAGGAAGTAGATGTAACCCTGAGTGGTGGAAGAATGACACAACCACAGAGAAAATGTTTCCTTGGTCACTTAGAAAATAAGCACACTATAAAAAGAAGTGGAATATAACCCCATGAAGGAAGAACAAAATATATATATATATGTATGTTCTTTATGGTCTCATGTCATTGACACAATGAGGTATCAGCCAGTATAAATAAGCATATGTGACACTAAGATACGCAGCAAAGGGAGAAAGAAGCAGCCATTCTATTATATTAGAAAAAAGAGAACATTCATTAGCAATTGTTTTTAAGAGGCAGGAGTGCTTAAAGGAAAATTACACAGTTATTATAAGGTCTAGGTTTGAGGAGGAAGAACTGATGATAAAAATATACTTATTCTTCAAGAAACTCATCCAGTATTTATGTTACAGATGGAAGGGCAGCACCTGGACTCCGGTGATTGACGGCAACTGATCCTGTGAGCAGGGAGAAAAACCCTCATTATAAAAGGGGTTTGAGTGACACAGCCAGATCCTCAGTTGCAACTAACATTGAAGACTTTTCTTTATGAAACGCCCACATCCTTGTGTTCCCCAGAGACAACCTAATGCCCCCCAACTGTCTATTTTATGCGAATTAGAAGATTGAGTGTTTGAGTCCTGTATGGTCACAAAAAAGTGGATCCTAAAAGACTGGCCTGTGAATACAGGGCCCTTGAACTTGCTGCAAGCAGCCCAAAGGACAAATAAAATAAAATATGGACAAAATTGAGAAAGTCCTTGGACTTGGAATAGGGAGAATAAAGAATTGGGTGGAACATGTGCAGATGGAAGATGAATAAGATGAAGATAAAACTAAATGTGCATGAGGGGAGGGCAGGGTCAAAGGCAGTGTTGTGGGGTGGGAGGAAGAAGAAAATGTATATAAATAATAAAATATTGCACATGGAAGGAACAGTAGAACATGAGCTGGTGGGTTCACTCAAGAAATGAGCAAATGTTCTAAATGATCACTCCCAATTCTCATGGTGGCCAAAATCACTTGTTGTGCGTGTTATGTTAACATTTCATTTGGTAACAGGGGTGGGAACCAGATGGGAGCAAACAGAGTTATTGTTTGGGGACACGTACATACAAATATTAAAAGAGTACGAAACATATGCCATGGTTTTTTGCGAGAAAAAAGATACATATATATATATATATATAACTTAGATAAGGAGAATACAATATCGTTGAAGACACTGTTGATTCTCTAGAAGTATATTTTATGATACCTCCCATGTTTGAGATAGAGCATTGAGTGAGATAGGGATGAATAGGTATACTGCATATGGGGGAGGGTAGGCACTGGGTGTAGTGGTCGAATATTGAACACCGGTCGAATATCAACCAGAGGGGGGAAATGTGTAGGGGTTGTAGAGGATCAGTTACATGTCTCTGTAGGAATTCCAGCCCCCGTACCTTCTATATGTTGGAAGACTGAGATCGTACCATGTTTGACACCAGCAGTTGTGCCAATACCCCAGTGGATATTCGAATGAAGGTATTCACTAAGAAAACCCCATCAAATGTATTCCTATAGAGAAGACAATCTGAGGGAGGTGCTCCCTGAAGGAATATGAGAAGGATCGAAGAGAGAAGCTAGTGATGTCACAAGAAACAGGTGTGACGCCCCTAGAATACTGGCTGAGGAGAATGCATTGATCTTACAGAAACTAATGACGAAGTTAAGAATTGAGTAAACTTTCATATACGAAAAGAAGATTGCATGTGTACAAAGTGCTGCAGAAAATCAACCGTTTAATAATTGTACAGATGCTGAAATGCAAGTAGACTAAGTCATCATAGAAGCTGGCTATACGTAGTGATTAGACTGCAGGCGAAGCCGCCATTGTATAGGAGCTGGACATCGTTGTCATGAATTTACTAAGCCCGGACCCCTGGAGAGGAAACACAGAGAATTCTGTTGCAGCAAGAATAAGCTGAGATCGTGCAAGCGCCTGGCGAGGATGTCTGGTCTGGTATCAAAAGTGAAGCAGCCTAGGTGGGTTATCTATTCTTAAAATCAGTGAATTTGCAAAGGATGAATCATCCCTTTCTAAGGTGCAGAGAGAGAACACCAAGAGTCCCAAGTTTTATTTGTTTAAGAAATTTAAATGCTGCAAAATTGAACAAATCATGGTCTTCTGTCACGTGAGCCAAGGATGAAAAAGAGTTGAATTTGGAGTCCTTGAACAAGTCAAGTCCACCTCGTGGCACTTGGGTTTGAGTTTAAGTCCTGCTAAGGGAACCGAATGTTCCAGACATGGTACGAGTGTGCCACCCAATTGTAGAGCACTGTATAACGAAGGGCCTTATAGTGGAAAGACCAATGCTAAAATGTGTGCTTAATAGAGTTAAAGATTACATGTTTTTAGAGGTAGGCATAAATTGTCCACCTGACAATGGGCAGCCAAACACAATCCTAGTTCGTACAGAAAGAATTTTACCTGTTTCCCATAGCCAATCCTAACCCTTGATAAGTTTTCTATTATTTGCCACATGTTATGAGTTCACTTCTGACATATTATTTGTATTTAGGAATGTTTTTTGAGAAAATATTCAAGAGTCTGAGCGAACCTCAATTGATGTTCGTTGTAAACTCCCTGCTTTAGATAATTGTTAATAAAACAGCATCTTTGTGATCTTCCTGAGTTGGTTCGATTATTTGGACTCAGAATTATTCTGAGAGTCCATCCATTGCATGCACGTTACTAAAGGGCCATAAGCTCAGGGTGCCAACCCTCCCCCTCTACTGAGTATAGCTAACATGATAGGCAGATCAAATGGTTCTATTATTGCCGAAATCATGATCACCGTGCCTTTATGCACATGGCACTGCACAAATCTGGGTTAGGATGACCCAGGGCATGAAGGGTGCTTTAAATTTCAAACACATGCCATGAGTGTATAAAGATATATTATGAATAAGGGATACAAAGTGAGAGATGCTTAAATAAATAAAAAATAGCTCCCTGAAGAATTAAAACAGTGTCAGACAAAAATATATTTCAAAATGGATAACTCAATTACAAAATGGTGTCCGGTCCTAAGCTATGTGTCTAACGCTCACCTGGTATCCACGGGGACGTCACTCAGCCTGTTCTGACCTCTTATGACCTCGAACCCTTCCCTGGAGACTATTCGACTGGAGACTGGGCCTGAAACACAGGATTGGTAGAGTTTAACTCCCTATTGTCTCTGTGTGCTTGAACCCCTTCGTCCCCGGGGTCCAACCCTTCCCTTTGATCCACAGCTCACCTTGTTTTCTTGGATAGTGTGCTCTCCGTCATGCTTTCAGCGCAGGGGCACGTTGATTGATGCGGGCTCGGGCTCGTTGCTGCCTAGTTACTTCACTGGCAAGAGTATGACAGGTAAGTATAAAGAGTCTTTTGAACAGTTCTCTAACTTTGTTCCTTTCCTTCCTTGATGATGGCCGGCGTCTGTGGTCGGCGCGTGCTGCTGAGATGAGTAGCGCTGAAGGTGAGTGAGAGCGCAGTGCGCGAAGCACCCCTTTCGTATTTGCATTGAACTGAGTTATTTTTCTGTGTCTTTTACGTGCCGCGACGTTTTCAGCGTGGATGCCGGTTATGAAGAACAAATGCGGTGGGTAAGCGTGGTATGCAGCGCCTCTAGATGTTTCCACGCTAACCTGGAGTGTCTTTTCCCTCTTGCAGATGGATGAGAAGTTCCAGAGACAGAGTTCCCCCCAGAGCGGCTGGGATTCAGGTAAGCGTTTGAAGCTCGTACAGTATTTATAAATAAGCGAAGATTTGCAGAATGCTTACTAATGCCTTTTTTCTGTTCTTTTCCCTTTTCCTCAGGAAGCAGCGTACCGGGTTGGAATGACACCGCCGAAGATGCCCGCAGAACAGAAGGAGCGATGAATGATGGGCAGAAGCGCCACAAGTTAAGGCTGTTCCTAACGGTGTTCTTGTTCTTGCAGGAGCTGAGCGCAGAAGAAAGATGCAGGCCTACTGGAGACCGATCCGAACACGGTGAGTGTCACGCTGCAGGTGCAGAAAACGCAAAGCATGTTTCTCAGCCTGGGTGTGGCTTAAAAAGTCTCTGGATATCCGAGGTGTCTCTGGGCTGAACCACACCCAAAAGACTAGACCGCACATGCAGTTCTGTGAACCGAAATATGTGGGGGCATCCATCTTGTCCCCATCAATGCACTATAAGTCCAATCCCCAATATTATACTATGGGAGTGAGTGAGTCTGGTGCCACAAGCGCCAAGTCTGACTCCAAGTGGGTCTTTGGAGGGATGGAGAGGCCCTTGAGGGCCCTGTAGGTGATCGTGGCCTGGCTCTAGCCTGACATCTTGGAGGGCTGGGGACATAAGGGGCAGGAATCATGACAATGTGTGAGAAACTATGACTCATGCCAAGAATTTTCAAACAAGCAACAGAGGCTGAAACATTAGAGATGGTCTTTGGCAGAATCTCACAGTGAGGTTATTAGGTTTGTGGGGTTAAAATTGGAATTTGGCAGGAAATGCATACAGAAATATGATGAAGCCAGATAAAGCAAGGGAAACCTGGATACATGTATCTATGTTCTTAGTGAAGAGGGCACAATGTGTGCCATGCAGACTATTTTGAGAGACCTCTGTATTATTTTGGCACCATATAAGAGAACATATCTATTTCTCCACAGTTTAAGGCACTAACTAACTTGGCAGGATCTTGAAAATCAGATAAAGAGTAGACACTAATGTGATGAAGGTGGTCTTGGCAGAAGATAAGAACTGTCATAGTTGTGTCTAATCAAATCTAAAATAAGCTTATCAGTTTCATGCGTCACAGAATATTGTGGATACCAGCTATGCTAATGCGGGCTTGGTGTACACCAGATAAGCCATCCAATGATATTGAAGGGATGCTTTTTCTCTGACTAAGAGCAGCTATTAGAAGCATACTCTGACCAAGGAAGCCATTTGCATAAGGCTGTTATATCATCCAAATAGCCTATATAAGCAGGTTGAATGCAAAATGTCTTTGACTGTGTCCAGAGTGTGTTTTATAACTACAGCCAATAAAGACTACTGAGAAAATCCCAGGCATCTGATTTTCTGCACTTCTGTCTGATCATGGAGGAGTGTTCATAGATGCCATATATTTGATGGAACCACCAGTTCAAAGTGAAGGCAGCAGCTGACACTTGTTTCATCGGACAGATATTTTTAAACAAGGGTGTCAAGGCTTTTGGGGTGCGGTCAGAAGGCCATAGGTCCATAGGGACGCAGGTGGGAGGAAAGAAGAGAGTGGTATAACTAAGAGAGAGGGGGTGACCAGAGGAGATGGGAGAGGGAGGTTGGAGTGGATGAGCGCATTCAGAGTGCGCCCAGCAGAGTGGGTTGAACAAGAAGGGAGAATAGAGAGGGATAGTGAGGTGCAGAGGTCAATGAAAATAGTGGTTGCTATTCCAGGGGAGTCCAATTGGATGTTTAAGTAACGCAAGAGGAGCACGTTGGAGGAGGTTGAAAGTAAGGAGGAACAGAAATCAGCCCATTCGGAGAAGGTAGTGCTTGGAGGCTGGGAAATAGAAGCAATGGTCTGGCTGGAGGAGGGAGAGATTACCAATTGGCTCTCAAAGGAAGAGTAGAGCTGGGTGGGTAAGATGGAAGAAAAGATTACGGCAACCCCACTGCCAGCACAGTGATGTTGTGGCTTGGAAATTATCTTGAAGGCGTCAGTAGGAGGGAGTCAAAAGCAGTGAGTGAGCTGGCATTGATCCATGTTTCGGTAAGAGCTACAATGTCATAGTCAGTGTCTTCAAGAAGGAGGCAGATGTCAGTTGGGTATTTGGTGGCAGAGGAGGTATTAAGAGTTGCCAGGCGGAGACAGTCTCTGCCTTTGAAGGATTTCTGACGTGGGGTACATGGGCGTGGTACTCCAGTCAGAGGGGGGAACAGAGAGAGTAGTAGGGGGAGAGGAAGGAGAAGGAAGAAAGTTAATGAGGGATGGCAGGATCCAGTCAAATAGAAGGAGGTTGGCGGACTCTGAACCAGGATAGTGCCATTGTGGTAGACATTAATGATGCAGCGTGATGGGAAGAAGCCCGCCAAGAGGACTTCCACTTGGTGCCACCATTAATTGGAGAAGATGTGAATGGGGAGAGAGTACTGACACAGGTGTCTGCAATGGGAACGCCAGAATCTGCACCCAGGATTACATTTCTGTGCTTTTTACGACCAGATTTCATGAGAGAGGGAGGATAGGTGATAGTGTAGCAGTTAGAGAAGATTGGAGAGATGGTGAGTGCCATCTCAGAGACAGTGGATAGATGTGAGAAGGAAAAGAAGGGAGGGCTAAACTGCACAGTCCTGGCCCTTGCTCCAAAGTAGTTAAGGAGGGCACAAATACAAATGCAGAGCAATAGGCGGGATGCAAGATTCAATTTTTAAAAAGGATGGACAAAACAAATGAAATATGTTAAGCACAGACACAATGCAGTGCACAAAATGGATGCAGGGTGTAAATCACACCCACCTAGATATGATTTAAAAAAGGATCACAATGCAGTGCACAGTGGATATAATGGGGAGTCAGCATGTTAACTCAACTAGCAACACAGATTTTATTCTGATGTTGTGGGAGACAAAGATCTGGAATGTACTGAAGGGGGCATTGGCTTGTAGTGCAGTGGATGCCAATCTACATATCATTAAAAGGGTTAATTCTAATAGCAATCGTTACAGAGTTTAGACACAGGAATAAACCACCATGAAGCTATATATAAAATCTTTTTATATTAGAAAAGGATCCATGGTCTGGCTCCAGTAGTGGAAACACATCAAGCACCAATCCTGACCAATCTTCTGACACTTAGATTGGAAGGGCACTTGACCTAGTTGGCATACCATTGGACCTTTCAAAAATAAAAGGGTACATTTAGTCATTAAAGGAAATTATACAGAATGCAGTAGTGCAGACGACCATGGCACAGAGGTGTTTTGATGAAAAGTGGATATAGTCAGATTTCTGCTTTCTGAAGAAGTGAGATATACTCAGTAACAGCAGGATGTAAGCTATCAGAGAAAGGGTTTGATTGATGGCTGATTTGGGGATCGAACGTCAGCTGAGGAAAGGTGAAAATTGATTTTTTATCATTTCTTGGGGGATCAAGGAAAATGGAAAATCTGAATAGGCCAAAAAACAGCAGTATTGGATGGTAATGCTACTTCTAGTGTGTTGTTTCAAATAGGAAGTCTGGCTGTTTCGTCTTTCTTTCCTACATGTTCTTTGGGCATTTGAGGTATCACATACAAGTGTCACGCGCCATGCTCCTCGGCGCTTGTGAACCACCTGGAAGCGGCTCTGCCATTAGACTGTTCCATGCTGTCTACCTATTTCCTCATTCCCCGGACTAGTCTCTCTCTCCAGTGTGCTGTTTCTTTCCTACTTAGCCACGCCCCACTGTTACTGCTTTGTGTTGCAACCCTTTTGCTTTGCCTCGGGTTAATACGAGCTAGTTTTTTGGCTTCTGCATTCTCTGCCTCACCCGCTCCTTTTGCGGTTCTCCTCTCCCTAGCATTAGCTCTTCTATCAGCCCATTTTATTTCCTTACCTTTCTTCCGGGTCTCGCCCCATTCCGTTCTGCCTCCTCCAGCTTACCTGTGCTTTTCTTTACACTAGTGTACTCTCCTTTACCTCCGCTATCCGACTTTTTCCCATTTACTCGCTGTGTTTCTGTTCTGTCTACACTTTAGGGCAGTCTGCTGCCCCCCTGCGCTCTTCTGGTCATCCTATCTCTATTCGGCTGTTCTTCCTTTTCTGTACTTTCGATATAGTTTCTTTTCTGCTTTCCGGCCCCATTCTTTTCCGGAATACCGGTTACTGAGGAGTCTTCCAGCCTTCGCCCATGCGGGTTACTTGAGATGTCATGCTCGGATCAAACTACTTACTTAATTCCTGTGGTTATGACAGGATCATCTACTTGGGCACTCCATCGACTTTCCCTTCTATCCGGAATCCTTCAGCACGAATCTCAGCTGCTCTGTGATTGTCATACCTCTGCTCAGATCATCGGAAAGAGAGGTTTTTTTCTGCTCCTGGCTTGGGATCTTTCAGGGGGGGGGTCTCCTTTGCTTGCCTCCACCGACAAGGCGGCAGAGTGGCTTCATCTCGAGGGAGACTCTACCTCTTCAAGAAGAGACACCAAGACCACAAGAAGAAGAAGGGGAAATGGCAAGATCAATCCTCAGACGAGACAAGTGAGAAGGGGGGGGGGGTTATTCAGATCCAGGGATGAAGCAAAGAAGTTATCCAAACCTGATCATCCTGACGACAAGATATGTTAGGTTATTGTGACTTGTACTGCGCGTCACTGCCATTAATCAGGGTATCCAGACACGCAGACCTATCTGAGATTGGGGTGGTTAGTTAGTAGGGTTGAGAGGGAAAAGCAAAAGAGAGCTTTGATGTGCTGTTGGTAGCTTCCATTCTCAACAACTGGTCACTATGTGCTGGTATGATTTTAGTTGATTGGCATTTGTGTGATGTTTTGTGGGTGGTTGAATGTGGGTGATTCATCTGCATGTTTGGTGTTGTGGAGATTTGGTTGAGTGCTTGTAGTTTGCATGTTTTGTGGTGAAGGTCTGAGTTGGGTGGTGGGTATGCAGAGTGTTAGAGAGTTTTTTTAGCAGGGTTAGACAGGGGTTGACTGAATTGTTTTTGCATTGGGTTATCCCTTCGTCTTAGTCTTATTCCTATTGATTTTGGGTTCCCATTTTTCTTTCGGCGGTTGTGTAGTGTTCCATTGCGTTGCAATGGTGGGATTTCTCTCTCTGGATTTCTTTTTGGCCTGGTGCGTTAAAGAGCAATGTTTTTAATAATTGCCTGAATTTTAGGAACGCTTCTGTTTATATTTCCTTTGGGAACAGATTCCAGACTTTCAAAGCTATACACGACAATTCTGATCCCCCTAATGTGTGTATTGTTTCTGATCGAGGTGGATGTTGTTGCTGGATCTTAGTGTTCATTTTGTTTTGTAGTTGGAGATGTTTTCTTGTGTGATTTCCACTGCTTTGCCATGGATCACTCTGTGGGTTATGCAGAGAGTTTTCAAGAAAATGTGTTTTTTGACTGGTATCCAATGAAGTGTTCCTAGCGCTCGGATGATGTGTTCTCTTCTAGTGATCTAACAAGAAATCTTGCTGCTGCGTTCTGTATTCATTGTAGCTTACTCATAAGGTATACTGGCATTCCGAGGTAGATTCTGTTGACATAGTCTATCCCTGACATGACGAGAGAGATGACAGCGAGTGCTCTGTGTGTGAAGGAGAAGAAGGGGAGTATCTTCTTGAACTTGTGTAGGTGGAAGAAGAATTTCTTAACTAAGCCATTGACTTGTGGTTCTAGTGTTAGTTCATTGTCCATTGGGATTCCCAAATTTCTGACCACTTTGGATGGTTATAGCGGATTTCCCTGCTTGGCGGGCCATGGAATGTGCTGGTTGTTCAACCGGTCGCTGGGTGCAAACATGATTTCGTTTTTGTTTGGGTTGAGTTTAAGGCTGGTGGTGCTAATCCACTGATT
The DNA here is from genome assembly GCF_040938575.1 of Ambystoma mexicanum. Lineage (NCBI taxonomy): Eukaryota > Metazoa > Chordata > Amphibia > Caudata > Ambystomatidae > Ambystoma > Ambystoma mexicanum. The sequence continues at coordinate 198,162,163 of NC_090938.1, forward strand.
TAGGGAGTTGTGAGTGTTGGGTTTTATTCTTCGCTGATGTTGATTTTACAGATGATTTGAGTGCCAACTGCATAGTTGAAGCTGGTTTTTTTGTCCCATTTTTTTTAATGAGGTTAATCAGGAGTTCATGTAAATGTTGAAAAATAATGGAGATATGATGAGCCTTGTGGGGCTACACATGTTGTTTTCCGAGTCGCTGACATAGATGGCGTTATCCAGGTTGTTTCTGTTCTTTCTGTCAAGAAGGATTTTAGCCGACCAATTTCAAATATCCGATACCCAGCAAAACCACTAGAAAGCTACGTCTCTGAACAAGTCTTGGAAAATGTAGAAAACAACCGGTTGTTAGGTCAGGCACAAGTAGGCTTCAGACCCATGTGAAGAACGGAAACTGTACTACTAGCTATATAGGACGATTTAAAGACCAACGCATTCTCCACTGTCAAATCAGCACTAATACTACTCAATCTCTCAGCAGCCTTCAACACAGTCAACCACGACACACTCATCAAACTTTTAGAAGAACACAGCTGTGTTGCTGATCTAAATATATACTAATCTTTTGATGAGTGAGACGTGGTTGATTGTGTCAACGGCTGCTGAGAGATTGATTAGTATTACTGCTGAGTTGAAGTTGGAGATTGTTGGCCTTTAGATCGTTCCATAAAACTAGTAGTGCAGTTTATGTTCCTCTCATGGGTTTGAAGCCTACTTTTGCCTGACATAACAAATGTTTTTTTTCTAGATGTTCCAAGATTTGTTCATAGGCGTAGCTTTCTAGTAGTTTTGCTGGGTATGGGATATTTCAAATTGGTTGGTAGTTGGTTAGGTCTTCTGTGTTTCCTGGATTATCTGTGAGAAGTAGCTCGATGTAGGCCAATTTGAAGGTTTATGGCATGGTTGCTGTGGCTAGTGAGTGGTTGAAGAGTTTGAGGTAATATCCTGCCGATGTTCTTTGGGTGAGGATGATATTGAAGACATCTTCTGGAGAACCTGCTCTGTTGCTGTTGCTCACCAGGCTGTTGAATTTATATGTTGAGATCGGTGGGAGGTGGTTTAGTCTAGTCAGTGGCTTCTGTGTTGGCTGGTTGAGGTGGTCAATGGGGATTTTTGGCTTCCTTTCCATGATATGCTGGATGGTGGTGATTGTCAGGTGTCTTGACCCACGTTCAAGTTATTATGCTGCAACATTTGGTGCTGTGGGCTTAGAAAATCCAAGATGGCCGAAAAGCCCACATTTGCACCAGAATCCATGAAAATCGCGCAGTTTTGCGCACACCAAAATGGTCACCTGACCTACCACCCACCAGTGCGAGCGAGATGGGCCAGAAGCACCATGAGTGAAACGTGGTGCCAAAGGAAAAACAGCAGTGCCGGTTAGCTCAAAAAGCGCCTTGAAATCACCTTTGTTTCTCTGAAATGCAAGCTCAAGATGCCTATTCCAAACATTGCAAAGTATTCAAAAATCTAACTGAACACCAGCAGACATTTGGCAGAATGTAGTCTTGTGTGCATACAAAATCTGGAAAGATGAAGAGCCTGAAATAATGTTCATAACACAACTGGCTGAGCGGTGGATGTCAGCAGCTTAAGTGGAATTGGACTTAAAGCCACTAAAATCGAAATCTTTAACATAAATGAGTGATTTACTTTGGAGTGTCACATAGGTTGCAACTGTTTAAATGTCATAGTTTTGAACTTAGAATCAGCGTTCTAGCTGCATGTGTCAAAATTGTAAGTTTGATTTGCATGACAAAAACTGGAACAAAAGTGACATTGGGCTGAAGCCTGGCTTGAAGAGATTGAATTCTGCCCGGCAACTATGAAACTATGAAATTGTCAAAATTATATAATAATATCATTTATTCTTGTGATTTTTCTGTGCACATTTTAAGAGGTGTTAGGACTATGTGGTATGTTCTGGGGTGTAATAGCGGAAAATAAGGTATTACTGCAAATGTATGTATGTTAAAAATCTGACACTTTATCATCTGATGGCCATATTCCTTGCGCATGTTTGTGTAAATTCTGGAAAAGTTTAGAGGTTGTGTTCTTGATGAAAAGGGCAGAATTCTGTCAGAAGTGGACACGACATCTTACAAAGACAGGGATCGGATGATTTGGTGCTACAGAAAATAGGTTAACTGGACATGTAATATTAGAAAAATTGTACATAGATAAATATGTATTTGGATCAAAAATAGATTTGTGTGCAAATTGACAAGGGGAGGATCCTCTGACCCATAAACCTACCTCATCACGATTACACTTCATTTTCTTCCCCAATCAGAGGACGGCAGATTATCTCACCTATCAGGATCCTCAGAGGGTTGGGCATAGAAAATCAGCCTTCCCACACACTTTCAAAAGACATAAAAAGAGCCACTAAGACCCAGGAAGAGACATTCATTTTTCCATTTCAAACTGATTTCTTGCGAAGCATTTTGCCAGACCAGACAATATCCAGAAGACTTCAGATCCAGAATTTAGACTCCAGACTCCAGAACTTTAAGCCAAGGGGCTTGAACTACAAGCTGAATCCTTTTCAGCAGGCCTCAAAATCTTTTGCAACTTGACTCTTCAACAGCCAGGCTGTGCTGTTTGATTCTGACTAGAACCCTATGCCAGAACCCAGAAAGCAGTGCTGTATCCAGACCAGACCGCTGTGCAGTGCCAAGAACTTTTACCAGAACCAGAGATCCAGACCAGCAGAGCAGAGCTGACCCAAATCGCTGTGAGCAGAACCAGTACCAGAGACCGTCCGTGGCGAGAGAACCGCAGCTAAACCTGTTGACCAGATCCGTGACGGAGGCCCATTCCTTCCAAGACTAGGAGTGAATATCCTGAAAACTGTGCCAGAACCAATCTCTTAGTCTAAAATAATCTGATTCAAACCATTTTAACCTGTCCAGAACAGCATCATAGAAATCGTGTCCATTCTCTGACTTTAAACCTGTGAAAGTGTCATTTGTCATTCTGAATCATTATTTCACTTATGAAAATCTACCTCCACGAAATCGTCCGTATCTTTTGAACCGCGTGTGCTAGGAACGAGATTTAACTTTCATTTTAAAGCTAAGATCCTCAGCTTTCCAAAGAGCCCTAAACCTTTCTACTCCCTATAGTTGTTCCGTAATCGCGCTCCACGCACTCTGAAACAGTGCCGCGAATTGCAACTAGCTCATTTCACCACCTGTCAAAAATCGCTGTCTTTTGCTTTGCATTGCTGAAATCCGTTTTCAACCTAATAATCCTTCATGAATCACTGATAGTGTTGACCTGAACTAATTCAAAGTAGCTGCCACCTACCCTGAATCGCCTATAGGGAATTAAAATCATTATTAGCATATTTTCACTTCTTTGCAAATCACATTTAAGTATTTTGCCTGTGTTTTAAAATCATCCCTGTGTTCTAAGCTTGCCAGGGGGGAACTGAATTATATTGGATTTGATTGTATTCCTGAAAATTGTGTTCTCTCCTTCCATCTTTTTATATTGCATAGGGTGGGAGTGAATTGCCACAAAAGAAAAAGTGATTATATTCTCTCTTGTTGAAACCATATCAGTTTATTTATGGGCTGCATTTTTTCCATCATTGTTTTTCCTTGAAACCATAAAAACATTCTCAGCTACCTTATCCTTTTTATCCCAACTCCTAAGTGATTACAAAAGTGTGCTAGTGTAATATTATCCATTGTTGATCACTGTCATATTCATAAGTGTGCGATCAAATATACATTTATTATAAAAGTGTGATATATATATATATATATATATATATATATATATATATATATATATATTGTTTAATTTGTAAAATACATCTTTTAATTAGCAAAACAAACCTACTTCTTGGCTCAGTGAGGTCAGGGGGATTCAAAGAGAAGGGCGTTATATAAGGGTTTATCATCCAGATTATAACTTGTCATAAAAATATATAAATAAGGGCTTCCCTTGGGCTTCCCAGACTCGGCATTGACTTAGTGGGAGTGCTGAATTGAAGTTGCTTAACAGAGTGGGGGCTCGTCCGGGATATCTGGATTAGACCTGCCACTTGTGCAGCTTGATACAGAGTGCTAACTGATAGGATAAATAAATCCTGTTGGATAACCATGCTGTATTACACTGTAAAAACACTCCTCAAAGGAACGCTCTAAGGAAATGGTCTGTTTTGCCAAATAAAATACTAACTTCTGTAAGTCATGATGGAAATCAATTTCCAGAATGACGACCTTGGTAGATATCAAAATAGCCAGAGAGCACCTCTTACATAAGCTATTTGTGAGAGGCGAATGGACGGAACAGGACCAGAATGTGTGGTTGCAGGCAATCGCGCATCAGGTCACTGTAACTGGGTCAGATACATGGAGAAATCAGGGTCCCTTACATGTGGCCCTGAGTGAACTATATATGGCCCCTAAGGCCAAGGATAAGCACAACAAGATTGCCAGTGTAGCGGCATATTTATATTTATATACGGGAGCCATACAGGCCAAATGTGATGAAGGCCAAGATCTGGCAAATAGGCAACAGATGGCATTAGAAAAGGCCCAATCTGCTCTGGTCTCTTCTGAGCAGAGGCTGCAGAGGAGCCAGGAGTCGGAAAAAGATAGTTGGCAGTATATCATTAAGATAAAAGAGGATATGGGTATCATGCAACAGGAAAGGTCTGACCAGGATACCAGATTTATGGCCTTGCAGAAGGAGTACCAAGAAGGTTTGGATGCCCTACTGCAGAGCCAGACAAAGCTGGAGCAACAACTGGACTTCAATAGGGCATGCACAGAGCAGGTAGTCACCCTGCAAAGCCACCTAGATAGGGAGAAGGCAGAGAGCAACAAACTGATTCTGAAAGACCTGGATACCCAGACAGAATTTGAAGAAGAGCGCCAGAAAGCTGGGGCCCTTAAAAGGCAGAGGGACGACCTGGTGGCACATATACAGGCTCTTAATCAGGAAAGGGACACCTTAGGCCAGGAAGTCTGCCAATTAAAAGAAAAAATTGAAGAAAATCACCTGGCCCTCCAGGGACTGGGTGACCTCCAAAAAGAGCATCGGAACTTGTTATAGCATACCAGGAGGGTGGAAGATGCTCTGGCAAGAAAGGAACAGGCCAGTAGGGATGGGACTCAGGAGGTAACCCTCCTGCTGCAAAGACTGGCCCAGTATTCCAGTACCAACCAGGAGGCACAGAGAGATAATGAGGCTCTCTGTCAGCACAATGACAGGCTCCAGCAACAGGTAGCCATGCAGGAGAGACTGATAGAGTCTAGTAAGGCCTTAACTGAGGAACTGAAAGCACAGGCTCTTGCATGGCAACAGGGAGCAGGGGCTGATAGAGATGAGGTTCGCTGGGAAAGGGAAACACCTGAGCATAACCTCAGGAGCCCTAGTACCAGAGGCCTTCATCTCTCCCAGTCCTTGGACTCTGCCACCCCTATGTCCCATGGCGCACATGAGCCCAGGGTCACAGGGATGGCAGATTACCATCCAGCCAAAAGTATGGGGCTCATAGGCCAGTACCACCCAGGAATGGATGGGCGGGCATCCGGGTATGGGCACCTAAGTACAGTGCAATTTAGTGGGGAACCCCAGGAGAGTAGGCCCACTAAGGGCATCCTGAAAACCTCTGCCCAGTTAGGTCAGTGGGGGGGGGGTACTCATCAAATCCTGGCAGCAAGGAGGAATCTGAAGACTCCTCTGAGCGTCACAGGACACAGGAGACCAGGTCCCCACATTCTGCCAGCCATTCCCAGGCTCGCAGAATCCGGGAAAACCTGGAAGATCAGACGGGGAGCAGTGCTTCTGAGTCAGAGGATGAATGGACCAGGGTTACCCGAACCAAAAAGGCCAATAAGACAAAAAAGGGCCTTGCTTAAGGACCCCTTAAAACAGATTAAGGCAATAAGGCGTGTCATCACCCCTTATCACAAGAACGCCAAGTATTCTGTTTGGGAACACTTGGAGCTTTATGAGCAAATGATGGAGACCTTCCATTTGAAGGACAGCAGTAGCTGCATTCAGTATGTCAAATGGACATTCTCCCCAGAATACTCCAGTTTCTTTGCGGGGCTGGAGGACCAAAACCATTCAAGATGGTCCACATATAGGGCGGCCATCTTGAAATATTTTTCTGTTCACAGAAATCCCCAAGAGGCTTGCAAGTCAGCCTACAATTTGCAATGTGGGTTAGGATCAGGCCCCACAAGAATTTGTGCAGGAATTGAAGCGTGCCTTTGCGCAGACTACCAGAAGGGTGCGCACGGACAGCAAAGGATTTGTAAATGTTTTTCCATGCCTTACCCAAATACATAATGACCCAGCTAGTGAGAGATTGTCACGAGAAAAGGTCACTAGACTGGGTCATTGAACAGGCCACCTGGATCTATGAGGTGGAGAAGCCCATAGAAAATAAAAACACCGCCCAGAAAAGTCCCAAACCGACCAGCACCCCTGCTGCTGCCAAGGTGGCAGAGGTAAAGGTTGCCCCCATTTTAGATTTGGAGATGGGGTGGCCTAAAAACCTGCCTGCACCGAATAATTCTCAGCCCAGAAGGCCCTCGGGCCAGTCACAGACAGGGAGTCAAGGAGGTAGTCCCACAAATGTGGTCCCTCGCTCTCCTGACTAAGTAAGTCCCGCTACAAGGGAAACTTCTCCATCCTGGGGTATGTGTGGACTCCTCCAGCACAAGGGGGGGATCCAACCAGGCACCCAACCCAGGGAACTTCCCTCCTAACTTCCCACAGAAGGGCAGAAATTCACCAAACCCTGGGCAGAACTTTTTTCCCAGGTATCCACCCAATTTCCAGCCCCAAAATCATCCATCCTCCTTTCCCCAATTCCCTGAGCCCAGACAACATAATCCGGGAGAGGGGAGATCAAGGGTGGAGGGGTACCCAAATCTTCCCAACCCGGGGTACTACCAGAGAAGGGATAGCTACCCTTCCTGGGATCAGCCCAGGGAGAAAATAGAACCCCGTATCAGCCTGAGCGGGTTTCCCAGTTAGAGCGCCAGGTCCAAAATATGGCACGGGATCTGGGTCACATGCTGAGAGCTCAACAGAACACTCAGATGAGCATGCCGGCACAGAATGCCCCAAACTCTGGGCCTGGTTCTCCAGAACAATGACGGGAGCAGCACCCCGATAACACACCGGTTCCCAGGGAGGAGGCACAAGGGGAAGGGGGGTGCAAAGCCTGGGAGGAAGCTTCCTTCCCAACTTGTAAACAGCCCCTGGAAACCCAGGAACCGGAAACAAAATTTCCTACCCCTGAAAGTCTGCCACCCAAGGAGCAGAGAGGAGGTAGGAGAAACAAAACACCGAAACAGACCCATTTTGTGGAGGAGGTACAGGTCTTCCAATTTGAAGGAGAGGGATCCTCAGAGGATCCTGGGAAAAGGATCTTCTCCTTCAGAGATGGGGGGACTCCTCCCAAGGAAAAATGGGTCCCAAGGGATTCCAACCCAGACTGGGTAGATGTGGGGATTGAGCTGTCGCCGCCCGTCATTCTATCCCAGAACCCACAATACCGAAAAACCCTAGTTCAAACCCATCCTGGTGACTGCCTCCAAAAAGGGGGGGCGGCCCAGGACCGGAACCAGGGGAACCCAAAACCGCATCCATAGACTGGGTAGATGTGGGGATTGAGCTGTCGCCGCCCATCATTCTATCTCAGAACCAACAATACTGAAAACCCCTGGTTCAAACCCATCCTGGTGACTACCTCCAAAAAGAGGGGGACGGCCCAGAACCGGAACCAGGGGAACCCAAAACCGCATCAATATCCAATTGCCAACTTTTTCTTTCAGATTCCCAAAACTCCCTGCCGAACTCTGCCCAAATCTCTTCTCTCTCAATGTCCAAAACCAGAAAATTAGCCCACCAGTTGTCCAAAAATGTGCATTATCTGTGCCCCCTTAAGGAGAAGGAGGGAAGATACTATGCCCCGGTACAAGTACAGGGGCAGGGTACAATTTTGGCACTGGTGGACACTGGATCCCAAGCTACCCTTCTGTCCAAAAGGGCCTTTGATGAACTAAATGCAGGAAGGGGGGAGAATTACCAAATTTCTCTCACCTCTCTTCCTGGACAACTTCAGAACTTTGACGGGAATGAAATTCCCGTCGAGGGGACTGCAGATTTGGACATTAAAATTGGGCGACAAAAGGTGAAACACCCGGTCATAGTAGTGACTCCGGAGGACACCCCTTGTTTACTAGGGAATGACCTCCTGAGAAGGTTGTCACCCCTAATAGATTGCGTAAACAAGGTCCTCTGGACCCCGACTAGCCAACCAATAAAATTAAAACAGAGCGTCAACCATGTTAGTTTAAACGGCACCTGCCACATGGTTGAACAAAAATCTGACCAAGTAGAATTTCACTTCCAGAACAACCAAATACCAGACGTGACAGTAATAGCAGTAGGACAACAGACTGGTGACGGGGGGTCCTCTCTATTTCTGAAAATCAACCTTCCTTCCAGTTTAAGGTGGTATTCCACACTGGAAGGAAACACTCTGAAATTATTTACTAATCCACAATCATACATTGCCACTCCAATAGTCCAGAAAGATGTGAAATCAGCTCAGGGCCTGGCTGATATTCAGCAAATTGGAGAGCAGTTGTTCATCCCTGTTCAGTTAAATGATGGGAAGGACTCTGTTCTCGTCCGAGTGTGTGTGAACAACGGTAAGAGCTTCATCAGCGAAGCCATGTTCCGCCAACTCCCAAAAGATCTAGCCTTTCCCACATTCAAACTGATAGACAAATGGAAACGGACCTGGAAACACCCAATTCCAAAAATCTCCTGCCAAGCAGGTGTATGCTCAAAATCTCCATTGGAAACAAGAGCATAGTCCATAATTGTTGGGTCGTGCGAGACGTCACTGCCGCCTTTTACTTAGGCAGTGACATTCTCAATCGCTTTGCCATTAGTTTGGACCTAATAAACTTCAAAGCTTGGTCCCGATTAGCGGATAATCCCATGGGCTTTGATGATCCAGAAAAAGCATTTAGGTCAGCTCAATTGCTACCTTATGCAGTTGACATTCAGGTTAACGAGGAAGTCACCATCCCAGAAAGGACCCGACAATTCTCCCTGGAAGTGAAAGTTGAAAGAGGACAAAAATTGAAAAACCCTGATACTTATATTCATCTAAATGCTTCTCTCCAACAGCAAGGGTTGGGGGTAAACCCAACACCATTAGTCAACATAGAACATGACACCATTCCAATAGAGGTGGATAACAACGACTTAAAGAGTAATACTCTAGCCGCAGACACCATTATTGGAATGGCGGTTGATGACCGACATTTCTCCATTGATTTAGGAAATTAACTGTTAGGACCACTCCCAAAGGACTGTTTTGACAGTGACAGTGATGACAATACAACATCAGACAGGATCTTTACCCGGCATGGGGGGAACTTCCTGATGTACACTTCCTGCCCTTATGGTAAGGAAGATGTGACTTGTGACTTCAGAAGGGATGAGGTGATTTTCCAGGTCCATGAGGGCTGCCTTTCCCACTTGAAGCCTCCAGACCAAATCAGCATGCTGACCAGGGACTTCTCCACCCAGCTGGAGGAGGCCGCTGAGATAGCAAAACCAGAAGTCTTTCCAGGCTTCAGGCAGATGGTTGAAGAGAGAGTCAACCTAGCTGATGCCTGTGTGACTCTGGAGCAGAAGCAAAAGTTGAAACAAGTTTTCTTGGATTTCCAGGATCTCTTTGGGGTGGACTCATATGACTGTGGTCGCACCGACATCTACACCACAACCATTCCCACGGACCCTGGCATGACTCCAGTGTTTGTGAAGCAATATCGCTTGCCTCTCACATCCATGGAGTCCCTTACTGAAATAATTAAGAACCTTGAGTCCTGGGGGATAATCCGTCCAGTTCACAGCACCTTCAATAATCCGGTGCTGGAATATTGAAGCCAAACGGCCAATGGAGACTCTGTGCCGACCTTAGGGAGGTCAACAAACGGGTCTATACTTCCCGATGGCCTCTTCCCTACATTGGCCAAGGGCTGTCCCAGATCCAGGGGTCACAGGTATTCACTGCAATAGACCTCACCAATGGATACTGGACTGTGCCTGTCAGTAGGGAGGACCAATACAAACTGGCTTTTACCTTTGGGGGCCAGCAGTACACATGGACCCGAACTCCCTTCGGATACCTCAACTCCGGCAATGAATTCAACATTTTTCTACATAAGGCCATGCCCGACCTGGGTGCGAGGGGGTAACCTGGCTTATGTAGATGATGTCCTCATCAAAAGTTCATCTGTGGAGGAACACATAGCGGAGATCCATTATGTTCTGACCCAGTTGAGGGCCGCCGGATCAAAACTTTCCTTTCAGAAAGCACAGTGGTGTAGAACCTGTGTTAATTTCCTGGGGCATGGGATTACTCCTCAGGGTCTCTGTCCCGAGGAAAGGAAAGTGGAAGCACTTCAGAAACTGAAAGACCCCACAACTCTGCGGGAACTAAGCTGCCTCCTTGGAAAGACTAATTACAGCAGAAAGTTCATTAAGGGCTACACAGAGATCACCAGACCCCTGATTCATCTCTTGAAGGGGGGGTCAAGTGGGAATGGGGCCCAGTACAATCCGAGGCAGTAAGACAGCTCCAAAGAAGCCTCTCACTAGCGCCCTGCCTAGCTTACCCTATCAGAAACAAGAAGTTTTTCTTGGAGACAGGGTTCGCTAATACATGCTTAACTGCGGTATTATATCAAAAGCACGACAAGGTCAATAAAGTAATCTCCTATGCGAGCATAACTTTATCCTGTGTGGAGGAAAAATTCAACAATTGTGAGAAGGCACTCCTGGCAATGGTGTGGGAATTGAAGAATTACTGCCCGTTTATCCAGGGGGAACACATCATAGTGGAGACTCCACACCAGCCTCTGCAATATCTCCAAAGTGACAGAATCTGGGCCGGAAATGTGAGTAATTCCCGAATTACTTCCTGGTTTCTGTCAATGCAAGGCTTTCCTGTGGAGGTCAGATAAGGCCAAAACAAGAAGCGTCCCCTCGCGCAACATGGAGGCATACCTTAATTCCCCACACAAATTCTTTGAGGAAGACAAGTGTGAGGGAATGCCCACTGTCTATGTCGATGGATGCTCTTACCATGTTGACAACAACGAGGAAAAAGAACTGGTGGCCGGCGTAGGGAATGCATGGGTGAATGAGTCCCCAGAACCCTCCGCTGGGTAAAAAATTGGTCCCCGAAGTAGTCAGGTGGCAGAGTTGACGGCTGTGCATCAGGCCATCCTCACTGCTGTCCAACATCAACTCCACGAACTGGTCATAATCACAGACTCGGATTATGTACGGAACGGGTTCGTGGAGCACCTGGTTAATTGGAAAACCAGAGGCATGTTATGTGCTAATAACAAACCCTTGAAACATGGGAAGTTAATCCAAAATATTGATGATCTGGTCACCTCGAATGGGTTGACCGTCTACTGGAAAAAGATCAAGGGTCATTCCAAAGTAGAGGGACCAGACAAAACTGAAATGACTTAGCTGATCAGCTGGCCAAAACCGGGGCCATCCAAGGGAATCTAATATAGATTGAGTCCCTGTTGGGGGAAATCCAGGTCACTGCTATCACTAGGTCCCAGACAAATGCTCACAATGATCTTACAACTGCACAATGGAGTAAGGAGACCCCAGATGCTGATTTGATCACGGCTCAGAAGGGGGATCCAATAATTGGTAAGTTTTACCAACACATTGAGGACCCTGAGAACTTTCCCCTGATGGATACCGATTACATTGGGAAAGAGGACCTTAGAGTGTTGATGAAATATCCAAAAATGTTCTGAATCCAAGACGGTTTGCTGGTAAGGAAATCCCAAGCTGGCCATGATCAGTGGACGGTCCCTACCTCATTCCGAAGCCTGGTGTTAAGTCACGCCCATGATGCGGCCACCACCGGTCATAGAGGGTTTCATACAACACTTGAGATCTTAAGAGAGGTTGCATACTTGCCACACATGGGGCAGGACCTCGACCAATATTTGAAGGGGTGTCTTGTGTGTGCACAATTTCAGCCAACATCTCTCACACATTGTGCGCCTCTCCAAAAGAGGGGGATGACACTGCTATGGTTAGATTTGCAAGTCGACTTCATAGGTCCCGTGATTCGCTCCTCTAGGGGAAATAAGTACATGTTGACGGTGACATGCTTATTTACTAAATGGGTGGAATGTCTCCCGGCCCCAAACTGCAAGGCAGAAACAGCAGCTGCCCTGATGATCAACCACATCTTTTCGCGTTTTGGTCTACCCCAAAGGATCGAGTCAGACAGAGGTAGCCACTTCACCAGTGAAGTAATGACAAAGATGTGGGAGATACTGGGGGTTAAAAGGAAGCTACACATTGCTTACCAGCCAGCCTCTTCTAGTGCAGTAGAACGTTATAACCGAACCATTGTGAGCATCTTAAAAAAGTTTGTGGCAGATTCTGGGCTAAGTTGGGATATCCGATTACCTATGGTCCTAATGGCCATCAGATCTACCCCTTCATCTGCAACTAAAATGTCACCGTTTGAGCTGATGACTGGACGCTAGATGGTGCTTCCCCAGCATTTGCTCTACAGGGCCCAAGAGCAGACATTAATAAATGCCTCCACAACTCATGAATACGTTGAGAATTTAAGGAAACACCTCCAACATGCTTTTGCCTATGCTCAGCGGAATCTAGAAAGATCAGCCGAGAGTATGAAAACTCACTATGACCTGAAGACTACCAGGAAAGAATACAATGTGGGAGACCGGGTCTATCTATAATTTCCAAAGGAACCAGGCCAAACAGCGAAAGTTTCTGCCTACATGGAAGGGACCTTTTGAATTGTAGACAAGATCTCCCCAGTCTCCTACAAGATCCGCATCCCCAAGGGTAGTTTGGCAGAAGGGGAAGACAAGTGGGTCCATATAAATCAGCTAAAATGTTGCCATCCCAGGCAGACTCTGCTGCAACTGGAGGAGTCCTCTGCAATCCCAGAGGGGGCCGCTCCAGAGTAATACAGTTCCAACCCTAAAATATTCCACATATAGCCTTTAAAATTCCATGATTCTTGAATGCAAATGTCTCCTGGTGTATAAAATGTATATGTTCGCCCCACCATTAATAGTGGGGGGGAAATGTCTACGAATATGTTTCTGCTGCTTTGCTTTGTCATCCTAGGAGAGATGAAACCATGGAGACTGACCAAGGAGGACGACCCGGGGACCGAGAGCAAAGATCCGAGGGGTCCGGGGTACCACCCGAAACTCCCATCAGGACCGGCGAGGAGAACCGATCGATCCACCCTGGTGGAGGAAAAGATGCTGAACTGTGCCATCTGCGGAATCAGAAGAAGATGATGTGGACATCCCAGCGCGTGGATCAAAACATCCTTTGCACCCGACTCCCCCTCGACTCAAAATCAAAGTGCAGTCGGGCGGAGGGGCTTGTCAGGTGTCTTGACCCACGTTCAAGTTATTATGCTGCAACATTTGGTGCTGTGGGCTTAGAAAATCCAAGATGGCCGAAAAGCCCACATTTGTGCCAGAATCCAGGGAAACCGCGCAGTTTTGCGCACACCAAAATGGTCGCCTGACCTACCACCCACCAGTGCGAGCGTGATGGGCCATAAGCACCATGAGTGAAACGTGGTGCCAAAGGAAAAACAGCAGTGCCGTTTAGCTCAAAAAGCGCCTTGAAATCACCTTTGTTTCTCTGAAATGCAAGCTCAAGATGCCTATTCCAAACATTGCAAGATATTCAAAAATCTCACTGAACACCAGCAGACATTTTGCAGAATGTAGTCTTGTGTGCATACAAAATCTGGAAAGATGAAGAGCCTAAAATAATGTTCATAACACAACTGGCTGAGCGGTGTATGTCAGCAGCTTAAGTGAATTTGGACTTAAAGCCACTAAAATCAAAATGTTTAAAATAAATGAGTGATTTTCTTTGGAGTGTCACATAGGTTGCAACTGTTTAAATGTCATAGTTTTGAACTTAGAATCAGCGTTCTAGCTGCATGTGTCAAAATTGTAAGTTTGATTTGCATGACACAAACTGGAACAAAAGTGACATTGGGCTGAAGCCTGGCTTGAAGAGATTGAACTCTGCCCGGCAACGACCCCCGACAGGAGTTGAAACTTGCCCAGCAACTGCATTCACAGGCCTGGCTGCCTTCTGCTGTTCCCACCAAAAGGGGATTACACCTCTCTGATTGAATTAGGGGTGGGGTACCTGGGGCAGCAGGAAACAGAACAATGAGCTTTCCTTGGCTCAGGAAAATGTTAAATTAGGGGGGTCGTAAATGGCTTCCTCTTGGAAGAAACTGGGAGGAGCAGTGCTTCTGGGAGCCACCTGAGCTGGAGGCGGGGACAGACAGAAATCCCCCATGTACTTTGGAACCTAAACCACACCCATCTGGGCCAGAGCATAATTTTAAAAAGATGGAAAATTCATAGTATGAAATTGTCAAAATTATATAATAATATCATTTATTCTTGTGATTTTTCTGTGCACATTTTAAGAGGTGTTAGGACTCTGTGGTATGTTCTGGGGGGGTAATAGCGGGAAATAAGGCATTACTCCAAATGTCTGTATGTTAAAAATCTGACACTTTATCATCTGATTGCCATATTCCTTGCGCATGTTTGTGTAAATTCTGGAAAAGTTTAGAGGTTGTGTTCTTGATGAAAAGGGCAGAATTCGTTCAGAAGTGGACACGACATCTTACAAAGACAGGGATCGGATGATTTGGTGCTACAGAAAATAGGTTAACTGGACATGTAATATTAGAAAAATTGTACATAGATAAATATGTATTTGGATCAAAAATAGATTTGTGTGCAAATTGACAAGGGGAGGATCCTCTGACCCATAAACCTACCTCATCACGATGACACTTCATTTTCTTCCCCAATCAGAGGACGGCAGATTCTCTCACCTATCAGGATCCTCAGAGGGTTGGGCATAGAAAGTCAGCCTTCCCACCTACTTTCAAAAGACATAAAAAGAGCCACTAAGACCCAGGAAGAGACATTCACTTTTCCATTTCAAACTGATTTCTTGCGAAGCATTTTGCCGGACCAGACATTATCCAGAAGACTTCAGATCCAGAACTTAGACTCCAGAACTTTAAGCAGAGGGGCCTGAACTACAAGCTGAATCCTTTTCAGCAGGCCTCAAAATCTTTTGCAACCTGTCTCTTCAACAGCCGGGCTGTGCTGTTTGATTCTGGCTAGAACCCTATGCCAGAACCCAGAAAGCAGTGCTGTATCCATACCAGACCGCTGTGCAGTGCCAAGAACTTTTACCAGAACCAGAGATCCAGACCAGCAGAGCAGAGCTGACCGAGATCGCTGTGAGCAGAACCAGTACCAGAGACCGTCCGTGGCGAGAGAACCGCAGCTAAACCTGTTGACCAGATACGTGACGGAGGCCCATTCCTTCCAAGACTAGGAGTGAGTATCCTGAAAACTGTGCCAGAACCAATCTCTTAGTCTAAAATAATGTGATTCAAACCATTTTAACCTGTCCAGAACTGCATCATAGAAACTGACTTTCTACTCCTTATAGTTGTTCCGTAATTGCGCTCGACGCACTCGGAAAAAGTTCCGCAAATTGCAACTAGCTCATTTCACCACCTGTCAAAAATCGGTGTCTTTTGCTTTGCATTTCTGAAATCCGTTTTCAACCTAATAATCCTTCATGAATCACTGATAGTGTTGACCTGAACTAATTCAAAGTAGCTGCCACCTACCCTGAATCGCCTATAGGGAATTAAAATCATTTTTAGCATATTTTCACTTCTTTGCAAATCACATTTAAGTATTTTGCCTGTGTTTTAACATCATCCCTGTGTTCTAAGCTTGCCAGGGGGGAACTGAATTATATTACATTTGATTGTATTCCTGAAAATTGTGTGCTCCCCTTACATCTTTTTATATTGCATAGGGGGGGAGTGAATTGCCCCAAAAGAAAAAGTGATTATATTCTCTCTTGTTGAAACCATAAAAGTTTATTTCTGTGCTGCATTCTTTCCATCATTGTTTTTCCTTGAAACCATAAAAGCATTGTCAGCTACCTTATCATTTCTATCCCAACTCCTAAGTGATTACAAAAGTGTGCTAGTGTAATATTATCCATTGTTGATCACTGTCATATTCATAAGTGTGTGATCAAATATTAATTTATTATAAAAGTGTGATATATATATCTTGTTTAATTTGTAAAATAAATCTTTTAATTTGCAAAACAAACCTACTTCTTGGCTCAGTGAGGTCAGGGGGATTCAAAGAGAGGGGCGTTATATAAGGGTTTATCATCCAGATTATAACTTGTCATAAAAATATATAAATAAGGGCTTCCCTTGGGCATCCCAGACTCGGCATTGAGTTAGTGGGAGTGCTAAATTGAAGTTGCTTAACGTGATTTTGTTTTTGAAGTGGTCAGAAAGGTTGTTGCATAGGTTTTAAATAGGGGTTGTTGCGTTGTGGAACATGCAAACATTCCCAATTCCATTCGGGAGGAGGTAGCCCCATTATTTCTTTTTTTCTTTGTATTCTGGGCCTTGTAGTTCAGAATGTTCTGATTCTAAATCCAGAGGCATACATTTATGTGACTTGCTCTGGATGGCCGAGATCTAAAGATAAAATGACAGCTGTCCAAAATGAACAAGAAAGCAAAACAGGGGCAGGTCGGGTACCCCCTTCTACAATTAGCCAATTGCAGGTACTTCTTATTAATGGACTTGCCAGGGATCATGAAAATGTCCCTCTGGTGCTGGTTATCTACAGAATCCCATTGAGTGGGTTTCGTTACAAACTTCAGCATTCAATTAGGGTCGTCCTTGTATCTGATCTCTTGTACCATTTTATCTTCCAAGTACTTTCACTTATGGCAACCACCATGTAAGTTCTTCTGTTTCTCTTTGCTATGTCTTAGTCTTCCCAACCACTGAGACAAGTATAACCAGTCTTTTGACTTTCTTCACTATCTTTACTGCTTTTGTAATCACTGGTACGAGTGTGAGAAGACCATCTGTATTATATATATTCTCTGCTGTTTCACACTAGCTGGGACCAGTATGATGAGTCCCTTGCTATTCATTTTATTCTCTGCAGGTTGCACAGTTACTGGGATGAGTATGATGAGTCCCTTGATATTTGTTATATGTTCTGTTGTTCTAACAGTTACTGAGGCAAGTATAATGAGTCTCTCAGTATTCGTTAAACTCTTTCTGAGATGAGCATCATGAGTCTCTCTTTATTCGTTATACTCTTTGCTGCTTTTACCATGACTAAGTCGAATAGGATGAGCCTCTCAGTATTCACTATAGTCTTTACTACCGTTATACTTACTGGGAGGAGCATGATGAATATCTTGATATTTGTGATACTCTCTGTTGTTTAGTGCCTGCCCGCGGCCCCTCCCGGGTCTCACACCATTCCTGTTACCTCTAGCTTGTCAGGTTGCCATCACCAGTTATTCTTGTGGGTTCAGGATCACGCTGTCTCGATAAAGGCTTCCAGCCTCTTTCTTTCCTTCTCTGCTTCGGTCTCTGCAGAATATTCTGCTGGATGGTTTTGCCGTCATTGTCGACCATGTGGTCCACTTCCTGGAGGTCACAACACCACCTAGTACTTCTGGCCACAAACAGGAGTCGGCTCCCTGCTGGCTTCTGCACCGCTGGAGTCCCTCTTCATTCTCCATGTCCTCTTGACCGAGGACCTCCCGGAATGCCCTTGCTTCTCTCTCCCAGGTTGCAACTTCCCAGGCTTCACCTGCGTGGTAAATACAACCTTCTAATGCAAGTCTGTCTTTGTTTTTTATGCATATGAGCTGGGTCATACCCAGTGGAGGATCTTTGTCCTTCTTCTCTTTCTCTGGAGTGTTCTTTCTTACTCCATAGTTCCCACTCTTCACAGAATTTTCTATTGGCAATGGAGGAGTGATCAATATTACTCTGCCACTCTTCTTGTCAGTGGACCTGTGTTGGGTTTTAGTACTTGCATTAGAATAGCAGATAGTAGTTTGTTAAGGATGTGACCTCTGAGGCAGTGATGGTCTGAGGGGTTCATGGGAAAGTGGGACAGGTAGTTCCTTCACAGAGTCTTTGTCCCTAAGAGTGGAGTCTCTACCCGTTGAGGTCACGTTGACCGCCTCCTCTAGGGAGAATGTTGCATAGTGGGCTCCCCTGCCTAGCCTCACAGGGAAGAATTCCCCTCTGGGAAGGAGTAATTAAATACTGTGAATCGAGAGAAAGTTGTAACTGATAATGGCTTAAATGGGTGAAGACTGCACATAGAAAACATCTGGTTGAGAGCATTTCTGTATGAGATACAGGGGCTTATTTAAGGAAAGAGGTGAAACGAAGGGGAAGAAAAATGTGGCAGAGAAATGGCCGGAGACGAGGGTGGTTTGAAAGGCCCTCTTTTTTCAAAGATTGAGAGGAGCGAATAGCCCAGCAGTCATAGTCAATGTAAAGAGAAATGTGATGTGGGAATGGAAAGGTTTCTATTTAAAGATAGTGGTGCAGTATATTAGCAAATCACACTAATTCGGTAGAACAAGCACATTTGAGCGAAACCTGGCCAATGTGCAAGAGTTTATGGGATATTTGTGTTGTGAAAAAAGGAAGTGTAGTTGTATGTGTGGGCAGAACTGATTCCTTCTAGGAAGAAGTGTTTCAGAGTGCAACAAATAGTGGTAGGACCTGAAGTGTTATATTTAGGCAAAGATAATATAGGAAATTGGCATGCACAACGCCAGGATGGCGGAATCAGCCTTGCTTTCAGTGCCGCTGCTCCATATAAGAGATGCAAGTGCAGTCCTATTTTTTCTTAGAATTATGGGATTTATATTCATGCATTTAAAATGGAACTATAAGTCCTAACAAAAAGAAAAAAAATATAACTAACTAGCACCTGTATCGAATGGGGCAGGATATCACACATGACAGATGTACCAGTTTACTCAAAATAACCAGAATGCACTGACTAGGTTGCGGTCATTCTGGCCTCACATGGGCACAGGGGATTGGGGGGGATGGTGGAGGGGTGGGCAGGGGGATTGCAAGAGAGACATATAGTGAAATCATGTATAATTGGCTGCACTAATCAACATTTGCAAGCGCTCATCTGTCAATTTCAAAAACACATTTTACTTGTTACCACCATGTCCCCCTTTCTCCTCCCAATCCCTACGCAGGAAGACATCCTCTCTTCCTAATAGCAATTCACAAGACAGCCATACCAAGTCTTTAGGCTCTAAAGCCCCTCACTACTTATAAGGTAGGGTGTTGCCCATGATCCACTGGGTCATTACCCAAGAGGTTGAAGCGGCCCAACCCCTGTGCATGGAGAGGGGGGTTGGGTTAGGTGGAAATACTGGGAAGGGTGGGACATGGAGTAATGTAAAAGCATGGCGTCAGGTCCTTTCAACCTATTCATTGGAAACGGGCCTGAGCGTCTGGCCCATGCAAGTAATATGACACAGCAGCGTAAACCTTTAATTTAGAACATTAAATGGGCTACCTTTGCAAGTTGTCACGTCCCTGGGCTTTTCAGTTGCCAGCAGGGTTACTCCCAGCTTGCTGTCTATTTACTCTGGTTTCCTCGACATTAGTAATGTGCTCTTTAGCACACGTTACGGATCGCCTTTGCAGGCGTCACCTCTTTTGGGCTTTTCCGTATCCAGTAGCGTTCTTCTCACCTCGCTGCCTTTTTTACTCCGCTTTCGTCTATATTAGAGCTTTGCTGACAAAGAGCGATTCAGCAGACATCTCAGCTGCCTGCTCATTGC
Source organism: Ambystoma mexicanum (assembly GCF_040938575.1). Taxonomy (NCBI): domain Eukaryota; kingdom Metazoa; phylum Chordata; class Amphibia; order Caudata; family Ambystomatidae; genus Ambystoma; species Ambystoma mexicanum. The sequence continues at coordinate 198,181,993 of NC_090938.1, forward strand.
CAGTTCCTTAACAATCCGCACCCCTGCTTCATTCTTTTGACTCCATAGTAATTTAAGCACCCGATGGATGCCCGGGAACTGTAACCAAGGGGGCCCACTAAACATCAAGTTGAAATGGGTCCCAAAACGCCCTACCAGTGCATACGTAATAAGGACATTGCTGTTTGTGGCCCAGAGCTCCTTACCAGCCCCAACAATAAGCATGGAAACGCATTTTTGAAACTGTAAAATAAAACGAGAACATTCCTCGGTTTTTCCAATGTGGTTTCTCTGGGGAATGGTCTGGCCACAGACCAAGACTCCGAGAGCCAGAAAGGATGACCGGGGCCAGGGAATGAATGGATTACAGCTGTGCTGGCTAGGCTCCCGCTGCTCAGCTCTCTGATTGGACGCAGGAGGGCCTTTGAGCGCGCTGATTGGTCCCGGATGATGCCTGTAGAGCCAGGGCGGGCTGCGGCTTAGGCCCGGCCCCTGGAATGTGCATGTGGGAAGCAGACCGCGAGACAGGGCAGGCATGTACCGACATATCCCCCGTGGGAGAGCGCAGAGGAGGCATCCACGCCCCGCTGACGGGAACGGGGACAGACAGTGTTAACAAGGCGCACAAATATCCCGCGGCCGGGCTAAATCTGACTGAAAGGTCAGCACCCACGCACTGGGAGAGGCGCTCCTGAGAGCCGAGACGGGGAGAGAGAGCTGCGCTCAGCAGCCGGATCCGCTCACAGGGAGGCAGGGGGCTGCCATGATCGCTCGGCGGAGAGACACATGTATGTATCCTTCCGCTTCTTTCGCTGGGTCTTTCAGGAATAGTGCAGCTCGCGCGTCTGTACACCTGTAGATTGCGCGCAGGGATGGAGACACAGCATGGACCAAAACTGGAGAGGGATAGAGCGCAACAGCCGCGGGTAAGGAGGCAGGAGGGCTGCCAGGGATAGTGGACGATGGAGACGACGACTAGGAGAGAGAGAGGAACAAAATATGCAGGGGAGGCAGTGGGATACACACAGCAGGAGGCAGTGCCCAGAAACAGAAGGTGTCAGTGGAAAAGAAGGAACATCAGAGAAAGGGATGTGGAGTGAGGGGAGGCAGTGCCCAGAAACAGAAGGTGTCAGTGGAAAAGAAGGAACATCAGAGTAAGGGATGTGGAGTGAGGGGAGGCGGTGGGATACACAAAGCAGAAAGCAGTGCCCAGACACAGAAGGTGTCAGTGGAAAAGAAGGGACATCAGAGTAAGGGATGTGGAGCGAGGGGAGGCAGTGCCCAGAAACAGAAGGTGTCAGTGGAAAAGAAGGAACATCAGAGTAAGGGATGTGGAGTGAGGGGATGCAGTGGGATACACACAACATGAGGCACTGCCCAGAAACAGAAGATGTCAGTGGAAAAAAAGGAACAGCAGAGTAAGGGATGTGGAGTAAGGGGAGGCGGTGGGATACACACAGCAGGAGGCAGTGGCCAGAAACAGAAGGTGTCAGTGGAAAAGAAGGAACATCAGAGTAAGGGATGTGGAGTGAGGGGAGGCAGTGCCCAGAAACAGAAGGTGTCAGTGGAAAAGAAGGAACATCAGAGTAAGGGATGTGGAGTGAGGGGAGGCGGTGGGATACACACAGCAGGAGGCAGCGCCCAGAAACGGAAGGTGTCAGTGGAAAAGAAGGAACATCAGAGTAAGGGATGTGGAGTGAGGGGAGGCGGTGGGATACACACAGCAGGAGGCAGCGCCCAGAAACGGAAGGTGTCAGTGGAAAAGAAGGAACATCAGAGTAAGGGATGTGGAGTGAGGGGAGGCGGTGGGATACACACAGCAGGAGGCAGTGCCCAGAAACAGAAGGTGTCAGTGGAAAAGAAGGAACATCAGAGTAAGGGATGTGGAGTGAGGGGAGGCGGTGGGATACACACAGCAGGAGGCAGTGCTCAGAAACAGAAGGTGTCAGTGGAAAAGAAGGAACATCAGAGTAAGGGATGTGGAGCGAGAGGAGGCAGTGCCCAGAAACAGAAGGTGTCAGTGGAAAAGAAGGAACATCGGAGTAAGGGATGTGGATCAAGGAGAGGCAGTGCCCAGAAACAGAAGGTGTCAGTGGAAAAGAAGTAACATCAGAGTAAGGGAGAAGAAAAACAACAGAGAAAGTGGGACACCCAATAGAAAGCGATAAAGAAATGGATCTGACCGGAGAAAAGCTTAAAAAGAAGATGGCAAACGGCAATGCGCAATAAACCACAAAGAACAAGGGGGTGTTAATTGACAGACAATATATGCAGGATGAGACCGCGGATTGGTGAAAGGAGGAGCGAAAATAATCAGGACGGTGGAGGGAGTGTCAGGGTGGTACAGAAAAGGGGTAGTGTACAGAGTGAGCGAGAAGGTAAAGCAAAGACTATTACCTGGGAGAGAAGGTAAGTGGCAGAGGTATGGTATGGTAGAGGATTTGTAAAGCGCAACTCATCGCCTTGGAGGGGAGACATTGAGAAAAGACCAACAATAGTCTTAAGTAGTGTTTGGGATAGGAAGAGTCGGGAGGTGGTAACAGAAAATGGGGGTGATTTTGAGGCTGAGAAGAAGGGTAGGGCGAGGCGGGGAGATGAGACTGGATAGTGGTACAGGAGAAGTGAGAGGCTAGCCAGCTTGAGGCTAAAGGAGACTGCGAAGAAGGGACATGGGAGTAATTTTAGGGGGCACAAGGGTGTCACCCTCCCGTTTTGTGGCACACTATTTTGTCCCACTCATTTGGCTGGAGCCCCTTTCATTTAGATATCATGTCCCCACCCGACATTTTCAGAAAAATGAAAGGGTTCGAGTTAGAAAGAGGCAAAAATAAGAGCTGGCGAAGAACGTTTGGCAGAGTTAATAATGGCATTGGTGAGGCCAGCTCAATGGAGACGTGAGATGGAGCAAACGAGGAGACAGCGTTAAACGCAGGACACAGAGAGAACGAAATCAGTAGCCAGGGAGGACTGAGGAACTGGGGAAGAGCATGATGCAGAGAATGTAAGGGGGCACTCGCTCAGAGATTGGAGGGACGGGATGCCTGAAGGCAATTAAAAAAGAGGTCGGATGGAATGGAAAGTCTGCAGCAGAACAATAGTTGCGAGGAAGAGATGGAGAAAAGAAATTCATAGGGTGTACAGGAAGACTTGCATCTCACTAAGGACATGCTATAAATAATTCAATACATTGGGTCGTATTAAGAGTTTGTCAGTAATACAGCGTTAACTCCACCAAATTACCGCCATACTCGTTTACTGTTACCGCCACACGGTCCTGTGGTCTGAGCACATTATTACGGTTGGTGGAGGTTTTTTTTTCTTCTTGAAATTGAGGATTTACCTCCAACATGATGCTGAAGGGAAAACCCTCCATTTCAAGGTCACACTTGGAATTCCGAGGGGAGGTAATTCTGTTGCTACTAAAAAGTGGTGGCCACAGAAATAACTACAGCCCAAACCAAATGTGTTTTCAGATAATTGTAAAGTAGGAGGGGCATTCCTTAGATAGAACTTTGACAAATATTCCATGAAGTTGACGATGATCGTTGCAGGTCAGGACAGAACGGTGGATACAACACAGCAGACTAGGCGGTAGAGAGATGTTAGCATTTCTAGAATGGTGGGCAATTAACCCAGTCCCATAGGGAAGAGGAAGGATGAGAGAAACGATGGAAGAAACAACTGGAAGGGTTAGATGAGCAGAGGAAGGGGCGGAATACTCTAAATGAGCAAATGGAGAAAGAGGACGCTTAAAACAAATGGGAAAGATACAACATGGTGATAGTGTGAGAAGGATATTAGCGGAAGGTGCAGAAATTGATGGAGTTACTCAACTAAAAAGTTTATTCTTATCCTGGTATATGCACAGGAAAAAGAAAGGCAAATTCCCTTTTCAACTTTTCTCCTTCTTGCCGCTTGTGGAAGGCTCGAGGATGCAGGTGTCATTTGCGTGCAGACCTATCGCACACACCACAGCCAGTGACTTAGTGGAACTCCTTTCAAGGGTGTGGAATCCTTGGTTAATGAGGGAGTGTGGCCGCTTTCTTTGTACTTACAAAAACCAAGGGCAGTTGGCAGTTCTCAGTGAGGAGCTGTGGCAGACATTTTTGCAGCAGCGGCTGCCATTGCTGATCTCTGCTGTGGTAATGTCTGTAAGTCAGAAATCACCATGGCTTAATACATGCATGCAGTGTGTGGTTCCAGAATCCCCAACTGTTCTGCATACCTGCAGTGAATTATTCTCCATCGCTACTGTGTGTGGAGTCGATCAGAAGGTAGTAGTGCCAGCAGGCCGCTTGTTCAAATGGCCCCGTTTGGACCCGTATCGGCAGGACACACTTAGCAATAGTTGCCGGATGAGAAATGTCAATCTTGCCATATGACAGAGGAATCTAGTATTAACCAGCATTGGCAATGCCAACAGTTTCGGCTTTTGTGTAGGCATGGGAAATGCACTTGCCAGGCACTGCTATAGTGGTATGGCCATTGATGGTAGCGGGTGCAAAATGGTGTGAGAACCTGGGCATCTAATAGCAGTGGCTGGCAAATACTTAATACTTTATGCAAGCCGACTTGTGGCATTGCCAAAGATTGTCTTTAACACGACTTCAGTGGAGGACAGGAATAATACTTACAAATCGAGTGGCTGAAGACAGACCTGGTGAAGACATTTTTATTACGCCAGTAGCCAGTAGCGTGTTTACAGCTCCAATTAAGTCATTAGCTCTCGGAAGACTGCTTTGAAAAAACACTGGCAGGCAATTTGATACAAAGTTTCATGGTTTAAAGTGAGCTCAAAGACTTCCCATGAGGACGTGCTTTGGGGAGGGGGGCAGGAACTGGGTGGGAATGGCAATACGGATTAGCATGGCCATGGGCAGTCAATAGTAGGGCAAATAACCAAACACTGCCTACAAGCTTTGTGTCCCTCCTCACATATGCCATTTCTCCCTATCTATACTCTAATTTAATAGTTTTGAATTCTTGGTGGCACAATGCGGCACAAACAAATGGTCAAACAAGAGTTGACTGGAAACTGAAACAGAAAACAAAAATCCCATGCATGTGAGCAGCAAGCACAAGAGAAAATGATAGGCCCAGAAAGAAACACACTTGCATACGAGAAAGAGGAAAGCTGGGAAAAGTACAACAGACACAGGAAGAAAAGCACTGAAAAGTCCTAGACAGAGAAACTGCTTTAAGTGAAGGGAAAAAGAAAAGCTGGTGGCAAAGATAATGAGCAAATGGGAGAGATGAGAAATCAGGAAGTGCCCACCACAAGAGTAGATGGAGGAACAATGAGAAGGTAAGAAGAAGCAGCAATAGCACAATCCTGTGAAAGATGGAATCCCGATAAACAAGGAGAACAAGACATCTCAGAAACGCCATTTTAATGGGTAGAGTGGCTTGGATAGGGACAATACAAGTGATCGGCAGGCCTACAGGCCTAGGAAGGCAGTTTGCGTGAGGATCTGCAATAATTGTAACTAGTTTTTTTTTTTTTCTTCATTTGATTAACCAATGTTTCTTTTATCTAGGAGCCCAACCTGTGGATCTGCGAGTACGAATGAGCGAGGGGACTAGAGAGGAGAACGTGTGCACGATGAGCACAGAGAATGTTCTAAAGGAGGGCCTCCTAGAGAAGCGAAGTGGTGGCCTTCTCCAGCTCTGGAAGAAGAAGCGCTGCTTGCTGACTGAGAAAGGCCTGCAGCTCTTTGATGCCAAGGGCTCTGCCACCCGCTGCAAGGAGTTGGGCTTCTCCCGTATGAAGGCTGTGGAGTGTGTGGAGTGGAAGGAGCGGTACATCTACTTCACCGTGGTGATGGAGGACAAGGGCGAGATTGACTTTCGCTGTTCACAGGATGACCCGGGCTGGAATGCTGAGATCACCCTGGGATTGGTCAAGTTCAAGAACCAGCAAGCCATCCAAGGGGTGCGTGCCAGGCAGAGTATACGCGTGTCCAGCACAATGGTGTCTTAATAAACGGACTTCAGCTCTTCCCCGCCAGACGGGGAGGCGACCACCAAGGTGAGGAACAACTGAGTGCTCTACGGTCAGGGAAACTGATTTTCATTTTACCCTATCACAAGCGTGGGACACCTAAATAGCCTTTTGCCTGAGGCTGTATACATGGGTACAGGCTAGACCAATATTAATTTGTACCTACAATGCTAAGATGAAAATATGAAAATTGCACTTTGCGCGTTGAATCTCTGTTTTTTTCTTGTTGAAGTCATTGGGCCTCATTACGAGTACCACCGTAACCTGCCAGTTTTTCCAGCTCGGTTACCGCCGGACTCGTATTACCATTCTGCCTCCGCGATTCACGGAATTACCAGGGCATTACAACCCCGGTGACCCGGGAATTCCGGAGGCGGAATTCGATAAATCCCCATTCCCATTGAGTCCCATAGGACTCAATGGGAAGGGGGACCATGGAAACACCGGCACACCTCGTGATGGTGCCAGTGTTTCCACGTCCCCCTGCAGGCGGGCGGTGTTAAACCTGCCAGGTCGGACCTGGCAGGAATGACACCTCCTCCTGCAGGACTCGAGATTACCCGGTATGGAAACAACAGTGGCGGCGGGTTTAACACCACCGTTATTTCCATACCGGGTGACTTGTAATGAGGCTCATTGTGTTATTGTGCTTGTTGTCCAATTGGTTTAATTTTGACCCAACAGTTACGGTGGCCATCTTACCACATGTCACTAGGAAAGGCCTGTGCCCAGTGCTATGCATTCCTTTTGCAAATTTTTAGTTGATTTGGTCTAGTGTGTGCGTGTCCAATGGATGCAACTGTCCATTTTTCCCACCAATGTGTAGCACTTCTGCTCTATACCCGAAGCAAAGCCAACCTTATGCAACATACTAGCACAGTTCAAATGTTGGTGCCAAGCCCTCAAGAATGACCACATCAGAGGCGTAGCCAGGATTGTCTAACAAGTGGGGCATGAAGCTAATGTTGTTGAGCCCACTGCAGGGACATTAACATCTTTAAATGCCCACAGAGCGCTGCTGAGTGGGTATTTACAGATTTTGGATGGAACTTGCCTGCTCTGGCCTTACCATTCTACTGCTCTGGGCCACATGTGGCCATGTGCATGTTGGCAGCCATGGGCATCTCCTTGGAAGGGAGCCAAACACTCCTCTGGGGCACACACCCGGTATCCACGCTCTCAAGCTGTCTCATGTCAGGCGTGAGGTGTTCAGTCTGACTTGGCGTTTGTGTTCATTCACTTTGCATTCTGGTTCTTGCAGATAGTGGTGGGTGCTGAAACACTATATGGAGTCTCCAGCAGCCACAAACCTGGAGGAAATGCATCTTGTTTTGTGTATGTTACAGACATTTAGATAGTGCTCAAATGGTCGGTGTCTGGGGGTGGGGGGTGGTTGTTCCTCCACCCGCTCGCTCTCCTCTATCTCCCAAAGCCTTATCTTTAGCTTTATATCCGGGTTTGGTTTTCTTGCCCTCCATCCAGTATTTTCTGCAAATTGAATTCCCACATGTTCCCATCCACCAGTTCACATGTCTGTCTTTAAATAACATAGAATAGATTGAAATAAAGCGTGTAATGACCTGTCAGTAGCTCCCGCATATATAGAATATCCCTCAATGGGAGTGAAAGAGAAATGTATGTAAGGAAGGGTGTTAAATTGGCACTCACCACTAGCCATTGGCAAGTGATAATTGACCTTTGATGAGTAATACATGGTGTGCTGTCTATGTATAGAATTAAATGGCAATTGGCTTTTTATGTCTGGCTAGTTGCTAGTTGCTAGCAACCTGAAATAGTTCAACCTGTGTAATGGGGTTTATGAAACGTAAACTTAACTGGGAAGCAACAGAGCTCTTTATATAATGAACATACCCGGGGCGCTACTAGCGGTAGCTTATGTGGAACAAATCCAACTTCAGCGTTGGAATTCAAGCAATGTCGCTTGTACTATCAAATAGAATACATTTGTTGACCTATTTTTATTTTATTGAATAGATGCAGTATAAATGTATTAATCCAGGGTTCACAATTATGCACAATACTCAGTATTATGCCACTGATCTTCACCCAACTTTGAGTATTTTCAGTTCCAAAAAGCACACAAGGTGACTTGTTAATCATAATGCCTGCATTGGCGCAGTATTAATAAGATCACAATTCGGAATGTGGTCAAGATGTATGTTTCTGGGAACCCCAAATAGCTCCCACCAGTGTGTAAAAGAACATGGGTTTATTTGCATAGCGCCGGTTGTCTTGTCAAGCTCCAGGTATTAGTTGGTGGCAAGCTGGTGAGGCTCTGAGCTGCACATGGGAAACTAGTAGCCGGGGCCAGTAGATCTCCCTCATTTTGATCCCGGCACCACGAGGGAGACTGAGAACGAAGGCCTGGATTCTACATTTCGCTGCAGGCTCTTGTTACCATAATGGCCCGCAAGACCCTGGCGCATAAGGGAAGCATTGTATTCCCAAAACGCGGGGCCTCTCTGTGATCTGCTGCTTTAATAAATGGTGATGTAAGATGAGTGTAGCCTTTCAAGGCCGGGCACAGTGATTTATTAAAAGCTATGTGAAGATTAGGATCACAACCCCAGAAATGGACATTTTGGGTCTGTCGCCCCAACCTACCGCCCCTTTCCTTAGCAATCCAAATACACAGCTGCGACTTCAATTGAACGCCTGAAAATGTTTCCCTTTGTTCCTAGTTTTTATTATTTAAGGTATAAACAAACCGCCCCAGTCTTAAGCACTTTTTCACCAGTCACCTACAGATAGCGGAAGTGATGTTCCGAAAATCCTACGACCAGATGGCATCACAGGAAGTAGCACCATGCTAATGACCTCACAGGAAATTACATCACATGACCTCTGAAGCTGAAGAACGGCTATTTTGTGTATCCTATTTCACTGATGTTTAGTGGCACCTTCAAGTCGTAGAACACTAATAAAACGCGATTGATAACCGATACAAGCATCCAGCTATTAAAAAAAAAAAAAAATACTAAAGGCATATTACATGGGCAGTAAAGCAGTTCATGGATGATTGATGCAGGGGCATAATTAGTTTAAATAGCAAACTTAATCACAGTGATGCTCTGTCTAGGCTGCACCAATCGCTACCCTTAAGGGATGCCACTTCAACAAAGATCTTGTAAAATGTGTCTACTTTGGTGTGGTGGGCTGCAGGTAAGGATACACTATGGTTTTCAATTCACATCACCTGCTGTGTGTTGTCCTCCGTGCCTCATGCGCTGTTCCTGGAGGCAGTCCAGATGTTTCGTACACACACTGCATGGAATGCTGGTCACTGTTGTCTTCAGCAGACAAACTGGATTCAACTGCCCTCATTTAGTAGAATGCCCTCAGTGGCGCGGGTGGGGTGGGGGGCGGCAGGACATGCCATCAGTCTAAGTCAGTAGTGGGGCATGCATTACCCAAGTGCAAACACTCTTAAAGCCTTTTCCCTCTTGCAAACTACAGTGACCAGCATTCTATGCAGAAAGCATATTCTACAAATAGACCCAAAGACCTTCCTGAAGAGTGCTTATGGCACGAACAAGTTAGGATAACAACACTGAATGGGCAATGTGAACTGGGAATTAGTGGGCAACCTTCACCCACCCTCCTAAGACCTACTCATATATTATAAAATATTACGCACTATTGTAGTAATGTTGTGTTCCTTACTGGTTGTGCCTGGTGTATCATACCCTGATCCTGCTAGCTCTCTCTCTCTCAATGTCAGGAACAGTCTCCTTGGCAGTTGGGCTTTTACTAGAGACACCCCAGACGTTGCTGACTGGAGTGGTCCCAGGTAAAAAACATATCTTCAGGTGTTTTTTCCACTGATTAATTGTAGGAGGAGCGCAGCAACGACCGATGCAATCTGGTATTTGGAGACTTGCGTTGTGATCTTGTGTGCACTGAAGGGAATAGCCCCATCGCAGAGCAGATGCATTGTTCATACGAGGAGAGGAGGATGGGGGACCCAGACAGGCTCTGTGGCGGATGCATGGGCTCTGACAGACCTTGTAATGGAGCAATGGACCAGGCTGCAGGGTCCAAAACGGCATTTGTCATGTTCTCTAGTGTCGGTGGGTACCGTGTACCGCACGCAAGAGTTCAACCGCACTACCAACCAATGTCCTGCACGCGAAGCGAAATATTGACCCGTTGCTCAGAGAAGAAACACATAATGGGCTTTAATCTGAGCAAGACACTTGAAAGAAGCGAGGACATTTTGAGAACCAACAAGCTCTAAAAGATAGAAATGTATGTAAATACTGATCTAGTTAACCATTTTGAAAATGAGAGAATTTCAAAGTTCATAGAAATTGTAGCCCTAATAGGAATAGTAAGATGGACCCACTTGCCCTCCCTTCTGGGCTAAGTACATAATCCGACCGAGAACAACCCTCAATATACTTTTGGGCTAGGTTGCCATTGCAATGTGGTCAGTCGGTAACCTCCCACTGTACCCCTTTGAAATACTGATCTAAGACCGTGGCAAGTGACATACAGCACACATGAGATTTCCTGGCTGTGCTGCATACAATTGGAGCATTTTGGGAACACGAGAATGAACCCAGATGGTTATATTTGACACGCCTAGCTGTGATAAAAGGGCCTTGTGGTTGAATCGCTAAGTACATAATGCACACTGGGCTTGGTGCCGGTTTCATTTCATACATCTCCCTAAAGTGGTTGTCATCTTATATAGTCATTCGGATTTCCTCTGGATGGGAGGATAAAATAGCTGTAATAAGTCCCTCTCTTGCGGTCCTATGGGTGTCCTTTCGGGGTCCTCTCAGAATTCTAGAAGAGGATCTGAGCGGTAAAGCCAGGTTTTAGGGTAAGGATGGCGGTGCTTAACCGCAGTCGCCATCGCACAGACCTTGTTCAACAACGATCTATATACAAAGATGGCACATTATGGATGTTTCTTCCTGGTATGATATGATAGGTTATTTATAACGCGCCTACTATCCAGAGGTTTCTAAGTGCGGACCAGGTATCAAACCCGTGTTGCTCCATGACGTCTTGCTTCCAAGGCGAGCACGTTGCGCCTGAACTATCCTCCCGAGAGGCCACCTGAAAAGCTGTGAGAAAAAGGAAGTATGAGCAGGGCTTAGAAGAAGAAGCTTGGGCGAAAGAGGTCAATTGTAAGTGATAGTCTAAGGGGTGGTTTTCTTTTGGGAACAACATTTGGGAACAGCATGCCTGGAGTTGAACCCTATGCGGCAAGAGAACCTCCGCTATGTAAGGGTGGATGCTGCGGGTGGACCGATAGTCGCTTTGTCTTGCCCGGTACCTGGTCCAAGCCCTTGGTAACCTTTATGGACCATTTCAGGACTCTTGAACTTTTCTCCCTTCTTAGAGGGCAGCCAGTGAGCAGAGTCCACAGCTGGTTGTATGTCATCACTTAGCTTCTGCCAGGGGATTGTGTATGTGTGAAACAACTCAATGCAAATTAAACTGTTTGAGTGGTTCATTGTGTTTTTACCACACCATTTTTCACAGCAGATTTTTTTTTACTCCCTATTTGTTTTTGCCGCAACTCCTGGGGGATATCCCCCTGGGTATTGTAGCAGATGAATCAGGAGTAACATATGCTGCAATGACAAGTATCTGGTAAATAGATGGCACACTTGACAGCAATTTAGAGGTTATGCATTTTTTAAAATAATTCACTTGGAATTATAAATGGGGCCCGTGTAGGATGTTTAAATTACAGGGGGTGGGTGCAGGGGCGGGTGCGCCTTAGTGCTGGACTCGAGCCAAGTTTCAAATCATAGAAATAAAGCTTTTACTCTGCTAATCCCTCCTAGAGCGGTCTTGGCATACGATTCAAACCAAGCCTCCGCATACCCAAAATTGACCTTGTTTCTGTCTCCAATCGTTTCTAACCAGTTTGTTGATAAAAGACACGTGTGCTCATCCAAGAAAAAAAAAAACAGTCTACAGAAATTGTAATCGGACACATGGGACAAACAGTACTCCATACTCAGTGGCTCAGTTTGAGCTCTGACTCATTTCTAAGTTTCAAGTCCAAACGGTTTGAATCATTCAAACCATCATTGGTTATATCATATCAGATTTGAATTGGTTCACTAGCCGAAAAATAAAAATTAAGCTGGAGGAGTTTTTATTCAAAAGAAATGGCCCCTTATAAGCTAGGAGCTGGCTTGATTTGCTACTGGTTTTTTTTGGACACTGTTGCCCCTTACCGGCAGGGCATATCTGGATCGGTCACCCCCTTCTACCACTGGTGAATTACATTAACAACCTGCTTGTCTTTTGCATGCCACGGAGAGCTAACTAATTGTTTTACCTGGTAAATCTATCAGAAATGTGAGTTCCAGTGTTCAGGGTTCAGTTGGAAAATTGTCAGCTGTGGAACCGGGCCACCTTCATGATAGTACAAAATCGCTCTTGTTCCAAAACCTAAATTCTCCACTATGGTCAGTTTCAATCTGTTTGAGTGGTGTAAAGAGTGGTGCAGGAGTCCTTTATGATGTTCAACGATTACAAACTACAGATAAAACAGAATTTTATTGTGCATTTTGGTTCAGTTGTAGATGGCCCACAGCTCAGCGTTCCAGCCAGTTTTATTTCCTCAAACCTGCAAATGCAATGGGAAGTAAAAACAAGGTCCCAAAAATAAATAGCAATAGGAGGGCACCTATAGTGCGCCCATCCTCCCATCCACCGAGCTACATGGATACCAGCAGAACAGTGGCACCAGAAAACACCTTCCTTCATATTACTACCTTAAACTAAAAAAGAGAAACAACATCTTTTAGTTATGACTTTATTTATTTATTTATTTATTTATTGTATTTGTTTAAAGCGCCCAAATCCGTAAGTATCACGGCGCTGGTACATTGGTGGGCAAGACAAAAAAACAGACAGGTACAAAAGCATGATGGTAGATGCTGCGGATAGTAGGGTAGTGGGGATGCCCTCTAGTCATATTTCTCGCACTGCCAAGTTTTTAGCAGTTTTCTAAAGATAAGGTAGGAAGGCTGCTCTTGGATGTGGAGAGGTAGGGAGTTCCACGGGGGTGGGGCAGTGACAGTGAATCCAGTGCCCCCCGCTTTTTTCCTTGAGAATCCGGGGATGGCTAGTGATGTAGGTTAGATGCAACAGAGTATGGCACAAAAAGATGCATGTTGGAGGGGTAACGTGTTTTTCTACCTTGACAAAAAAGTACTTACATTGGCAAAAGGAGTTACTCGTTAGACCATTTGAAAAAAACTCATTTTGCTCATAACTTAAAAAAAAAAATAGGCAGTAAAACACTCCCACTTCAAAACTTTATATGGAGCCATGGTTTTAAATACACACGTTGTGTAGACGTTGGACAAAATCCCGCATTTCTGTATCCTGTTGCCACACATGCCATGCAATGAGGGCATTCTTTGATTTCTTATTTTCATTGTTTTTTTTCTTTTTTTTGCTTAAACATCATCTTGTAATTTCTATGTCTTCAAACCTACTGAATCACCTATTTAAAATCCTTTGTAGTTCCAGTGCTGGGGTATTACCATTGATTGTTTGTTATATGTATGCCTATGGAACCGGACTCTCACCAAGGGATCTTCTTCCCAAAATGTTCCTCTACCTCTCTGTAGCTTATTTTGCTTTTAGATCAGTTGGAAGTATACTGTAGCCCTTTAAAAATAGCGAAGGGGAGGCGGCCATTGCTAGCAAATGTCTTATTGCTTGTATTATTCCTTGTTTTTAAGTTGTTCTGATGAATTGTCGAGATTGCCTTTTTATCATAATTACATATAAATGTTTGTTGCAACATACATGGATTAAATTTACCCAGATTTGGGATGTCCCATAAACCCATTTTTCGTACGGGGAGAAGGTGGGTGCCAGTGGTAGACTTCTCAGCTGTGGAACCAGGCTGTTTAGATTAGGATGCCAGGCAACTCACTCGACTAAGTGGCACGACCACAGGCAAATTATAATGTCTGAAGTACCATTAAATATTGCAGACCATGACACCTATTATTTGCTTTTCAGTAATTGTACTATGGTTTTATGTCTTTCAATTAACTGAAGGTGTGTTTATTCCATCATTGGGCCCTAAACTCAAGCGATCAAATCTAAAGATTTACTTGAGGTCTATCTATAGTGCCTCCTGGTATCTTCCCAATAGGTTGGCACTACCTATGGGTGGGTGAAGGAGCTGGTACGTAGCATGTCCCAAATCTAACTTTCAGATGAGATTTGAACTAGACCGCTTTGTCTGTATTCCACATCCTGCTTTTAAATGTTCTTTAGATGTGTCTAATGCCACCTTAACCACATTCCTAAACATGCGCACATTGGCAGGGGACAAAAAGTTCTAGGTAGCCATTAAAAATAAGTCGCTCGCCACCTCGATTCCATACATTCACACAGAAGACTGCAATATCATTAGCCAGTGGCTAGTGGTGGATGCAAAGTTTGCGCCCTGCAGAGGTATAGTTATATGGCACCAGTGGGCCAGGGGAGTGGATGTGAAATTAAGCAGGCTCCTGCAGACCGGAATGGTTCCCTGCGGAGATTGAGACTCTGTTATCAATGTGGGTTCATGATTGGATAACACTGGTGGCCATTGCTCTTAGAAATTCAAAATAAGTGGTTGCACTCGTACTGGGCTACTTTGAATTCTTTGTGATGGATGGCCCAAGGACATTTGCAAGCCCTCACTTCTGGCATAGCGGAACAACCTCGGACATAGCCTTTTGGGTGTTGAGAATGACTTCTGCAAGTTTCCAATCTTATCGGAATCAAAATTCTTCTTGCCCGGAGAGGCCTAGCTTTAATGCTTCATTTCTGTGTCTCCGAAAGCAGAATCCATAAAATCTAGAATCCCTTGCGGGATCACCCAGTGCCGGGCGCGGCAACCTTTGGCTGTACAGATGCTTTGGACTAAGACACCAATGATATGTCACCATTGACTTTCGTTGGGTATGGTTACTGGAAGTTGTATTCCGAAATATCTAGGGAGCCAAAGGTTCCAGGCTCTAGATACAGTGAAAAAATAAAATACACTGGTTCTCCCTGAAAAATCCTGCATCACAACCATACGTTTCTTGAATGTTCCTTTTCTCGGTGGCGTCTGTTTAGGGTTTTGAGATCCATTGTGGAGTCTTTCATTAGGCTACCTAGTTGGGACTCCCTCAACACCGAAGTTTGGTATTTTCAGAATCGACTGGTAATTTTTAGTTTGGACCCATTGGTAACACTTGGTACGTGTCCTCGTTCCTGGTTGTGGGAAAGGCTCGATATCCTGGCTTTCATCCCAAAGTTACCGTTCCATCTGTTTTTCATCAGTTATGTTTTCATTGTGGGCTTTTTCTTCTATGCCAAGCTTGGTTTATTTTTAATTTTAAAATGCGTGGAACCCTCTGTATGCGCCACCTTTCTACTTGCCTCTTAATTTTCCCAGTTTTATTTTTTATTTGTTTCCCCAGCTTTAAGTTGGCTCTCTGGAAACAGTTACACATGTTTCCTTAAATCAAGCTTTGCAGTAAAGGACTTGGAAAATGGTAAATATTGCATCATCGTTGCCTGTAGGCGGTGTGAAATCGGGAGTTAGTCATTGTCTCGGGAGGATAGCTCAGGGGCAACGCGCTCGCCTTGGAAGCAAGACGACACTAAAGCTGCACAGGTTCAATCCCCGGGTCCACGCTTTGAAACCTCTGGGTATTAAGCGTGTTATAAATAACCAATTATAATTATAACTGTCCTTTATTGTGGTTTCAGGGTATCCGTTGTGCTGAGAAATAGAAAAGATGACACCACTGCTTGTTGCCTTTAAAGTTAGTGGCATTAATTGATGATTATATCCAATATAAAAGATGTGTACTGTAATAACCCGATTATACAGACAAGAAGGCATGTGTTGAATGTATCTTTGGCATATCTGTCAATTGTGTATGTAATTTGCACGCGACTGCATGTTATTCAGTGTGCGTGTGTTCTGCAAGTAAAGTATAGCAGAGCCCTCAACTGTAGCCAGTTGCCTTGGGGTTTGAGAAACTATTTATAATACCATTCCTCCTCTTGTGCTGCAACATATAGAATACAGCCGAGGCCCACGACAAATTCGATCCATCTGTCACATGGTAACTGATCGAGCAGTCATCGCTGCGCCGAAGCAGAATGAGCTGCATGATTTTTATAATGTTTTAAACTAATCACCTCTGCTAGTGATTGAAGTCACTGAGTTCTAATAACCAATTGCATGCAATGCAATGCCTTTTTTGCACATACTACCCCACCACAGTGCCTTGAAGCTCTAACAAGGACAGAAGGCGCAATACAATGTCACATAACATCGTAGGAGTGCCTTTCAGCAGTGGGGAATGTGCTTCTAAAATGTTCTGCTTATCTTTGAATATGGCGCAGATACAAGCAGCCAACATAATTCAATACAGGAAGCCTTTCGGAAATGGCTTTCAATGAAGGGATTATACTAATCTCAAAGTAAGCATTTTGAAAATGTAATTTATCAAAGGGCGGATGTTCAACAGGTTGTTTGACAAGAAAGGGAGCAAGACACTGCCATGTGTGCAGTATGTGTCCAGAAGCTTGCTGGGCAGAGGGCAGCAGAAGGACAGGAGTGGCCTCAGGGTGAGCTGCCACACCCCAGTGTGTGTTATGGAATTAGATGAAACCATTAACTGCCCCTCCCAGAGGGCCTTGGCCCAGGAGCCTGGTTTACCTGCTTGCCCACCATTAATGACTTGTGCTCTCTCTCCCTCTCTTGCAGAATTGTGGTACGCTTTTGCCTGGTGGGCTGTCGAAGCGGCACCGCTTGGACAAGACTGAAGCTTTTTTTGGACTATGAGCGACTCTCTGAACCAGGATCTGCTCATTTTAGAGCGCAACTTCAGATCACTTTGACGTGCCAGCAATGTTGAATGCCGCTGCCCCGGTGATGTACTTGCACTCATCAGTTGCCGGGCACCTGTAAAGGGGAACCTTCCAGCCTTCATGAAAGACTACCATTGATGTTTCCCAAACGGCAAGACCCTAGACCCAGCTGCACATACAACATGCAACAATCCGCTTGCTCCCGCCTTATAGCGGGTTGCAGCCGAGCCTTCTAAGCGTGGCCATTCTACTTCTCAATAGCAATGCATGTAAGACCCCTCTGAGGCCCCTCAAGTCGCCACCATATTCTGTCCTGGTTTATTTTACACATGTGTGACTGGTGATCCCATGCCCTAGAAGTACTGCAGTGGGCCAGAGAAGAAGGAGAATGGTTTCGGGTGAGGATGGTCAACAAACCAAATGTGGGACAATTGCTGAGTTTATAAAATATTTTGGGTCAACCTTAAAAAGAAAACCAGGTTGAGGTGGATTAAATAGTTCATCCTGTTGTTCTAATAGCAGAGTTCAGACCACAAATTGCACTTAAAAGAATGTATCACTTGCTTAACTATTGTTGAAAAGGTCCCAGAAGTCCCCCGTTTTATGAGAGCCAATCTTCTTAACTGAACCTTTCTTATATCCTCAATTGGACATCAGTTACTGGGAGCTGCGGAGCAATGGGGTCTTGTTCGGCTAGTCCTCCCCCCTCCTTTCCCCAGCTTAATGTATATTGTTGCCATAGTGTTAGAGAAAAGAATTGGATGGCAACAGTAGACTAGCTAACATGAGCATTTCCTACCTTACCACCTAGGACTAACCTCTGCAAGGGTTTGCAACCGGTGGCTCGCTTGATGTTTTGTAGTTCGACTACTTTTGCAAGCACTGGTAGTGGCCTCGGAGTAGCCTCGCTGATGAGACCGGACATTTGCTGGATGCAAGCTTGTTTCATCGGCCATCCTTTTTCGAAATCTGCATAAGCATTCCTTTTTTTCTGGTTCTCATATGATCTTGTGAAATTCTTATTTCTAGGTGCCAATATGGTTTTTGGGGGTTTGTGCTGACCTCGCATTTTGTGTAAAAGTCTAAAGCTCGACTCATCTCATCCATTGCAGCCTTCAAAGGACTCTTGGAACACCTATGGGTTGCCCCGTCAAGCTTGCCCCGCTCTGCTTTTGGGGCATGCTGAAACAAAGCCAAGAGGACTTTTGGGAGACCCAAAGTTTGCCCCGTAGAGCTTGAACCCTCCGCTCTGCTTTTAAAGGCATGCTGAAACAAACCCAAGAAAAGCTTCTGCTGCCGCTTGTGTGCAGCATTATAACCAAAACATTGTTTTAATATCTAAGTTATTTGTTGCTATTTTCATGTATGATTATATTTTCTTATGCTATTATTGAAATCGTCCAAAAAGATGAGTTGAGATATTTTGTTCTTCATTAAAAAAAAAGAAACATTCCAACCCTGTCTCTTGACCTGCATCGAACCTGCGTGTATTGCTGCAGAGTATGGCACTTTGAGTGGGGCCCTGGTAGGAACGATGGGCCAGCCCTCTACTGGCATAGGATCCAGGACCGCACAGTGATTGGGGCTGTCCTGTGGGCCCCAAACATAAAAAAGGTATAATTACTGTGTGCTCCACTCACATTGATGAGTACTTTGTATTTGTTGTACAACCTGCTCTTTATTTGTACCTTCCTCTCGAGCAAAGGTCTTCTGCCGGTATTACCCAAATTATTCGTTTACAATTTTTCGAATGATGCAATTGTTCGAATAACAGGGGTCCGAATTGACCTTCTGCACAATTGACTGCATGTTCATTTTTATATATATATAATGGGTTGGGGTAATAATAATACAATGGGATTGGGCGGGGGGGTTGTGGGGGTTTCCCCCTGCATATATATCCTAATTGACCATTTAAATTCAGTCAATTGTCCAGAAGGTCAATTGTTATTTGAACAATTGTCATTCGTACAATTTGTATACAACCCTTCTGCCAGCACAGTCTAATAGTGCTCATAGGGTGCTACCACATATTGAATGGTTCCCCCCTAATGCTTTTAGCTAATCAATCGCTTGGGAATCTTCTGGGTCATCGTTTAACCATGTGACCCCTCAGACTTCTAGCCCCCTCCGACCCAATTCAGATGTTTGACATCCTGGAAAAGGGACATACCCTATCACCTGACCTTTTCTCGTCTGTGGTATGTGATCAGTGACTTTAAGTAAGTGACATTTTCTGAATGGAATGAAACCTCGCCCTATTATTTGGGGTGACATGGTGTGTCTTTCACCCAAATAAACTTTACATGTTTCCTGCTCCCCAGACAGAAATGACTTCTACACCATAAGTGATGTCAGCAAATTCCTATTGCCAGAGTGATACCCTCCTGTGCACAATCAGCCTTCCCACATGTACTGATTACGTATCCACTAATGAAGGGCGGCATCGCCTACGTCACGAGAGAGCTCTAATTCGCTGTTCATTCACTGCATAGTGAGATAGTCCACCCTCACTCATTGTAAGAGTGAGAGCGCCTCATTTGAATCATGAAAGACCTTTCTGCTCACTCCTGGTCCTGGAGTGAGGAACGTCCTGTTTCCATCATTTGTGTGCTGGGAATGCCTCAAATGAACCATAATGGACAGTTAATTCCTATTACTTCTGTACTCTCTGTCTTAGATTGAAAATGCGTGTCCCTCAAGACCTCTATCCAACTGATACTCCTGCTCGCTCGGTGGCAGAGTTTGAATGACCACCCCCGCACCATGAAACTTCTCGGAACGCCTTATTCTCCTGTTCACTGCCCCCACCCTCCCCCGCTGTTGAGCTCTCACCTCTGCGTAGGTACCTTCCAACAGCATCACATGCTCCCCTGTCCTAGCTGTGGCTTCCTTGCGACACACCTGTTGCCTTAGAAATTAGGCAATAAATGGAGATTGCATCCTCCCTCAGCTAATTTGTAGATGGCAACACACACAAAGACAGGTGCGAAACTATGTGTCATCCTTTAGTGGGGGCATCCTGGCTATTGACGCCCCCTAGCCCTCCTTATTGGGCTTCACTTTGCTCAGGGTTAAGTCAGGCTTTGCAGGGTCATGAAGCCTGTCATTGCCCCTACCTGCAGGCACTCCTGTTCCATTACAGGCTGTTTACTTTACCCCAGCATGAGCTCCCACCTGTTACACCACAGACGACCTCATTCAGCTCCTCTTCTGTGCATTATTGGAGTGGGGTGACTTCTCATACTAGGGAATAGCGCTTGGCGACAGGTCTGTCTAAATAGGTATAGTTTAAATCCCTTACACTATCTGTTACAGCATAGTGACATCACTTGCAGAATCTATTAACTTATTACCTGCCTGAGTTTATATGCAGAACTAGCGATGTCACTTGGTTTCACCTGCTTTACATGGCACTCCTTACCTCAAGGAAGAATTCAAGCGCACACGCCCACCCCTAGTACTTTTCAAGGAAGCCTTTTACTAAGCGAAGTAAGTGCTCTCTTCTTATACGCCTCTGTAACAAACGGGGATTATCTTGTCTGTACCGTCCTACTCCCTAATCTAAGACACCTCCTATCACCACGTTGGCTCTGAGGCTTTCTCCTGATTGTTATGGCTCTGGATAGATCGTCTGGCACGCGCTGGCACTTGTTTGGTCTGGTTGCCAGCACGTGCTGGCACTTGTCTAGTTGCCCGCTTGCATCTACTAAGCTCTTGGATTTGGCAGTGGTGGGTTTGGGACACAAATACTGATTGAAAGAGATAAGAACATTGGATATTTCTAGGCACTCTCCCTCGAACACATCCTTTAAGAAGTACTTGTTTTGTACTTAGGGACAGTCATTCAACCATTTTAGTAAGTGTATTTTAAAAATCAGCTCCCTTATTTGCACAGGAGCTTCCACTAAGCCCCTCCAATTTGTACCTGCTACTTGACACCTGAACGTAAAACAAATGTGAGGTGAGTGGTTGGATTTCTGAGGGGCAAATGTGCATTTTCGATTCACCAAGGTTTATTCAATGTTAATCCCAGAGGTGCATGCATTAGGTCCTCTCCAGATTGCCGTTAATGTTCTGCTTTGCTCATCCGGCATTGAGCGACCGATGGAAACCCTGATTGTTTGTAGGCATCTTCGAATTTGCTCCAGTGCACATCTTTGTGAAACAGTCCCTTTAAAGCAGGAGTCTGCAACCTTTGGCTCTCCAGATATTTTGGACTACACCTTCCATAGGACTTCGCATAATGAATGGTGAGGGATCACAGGAGTCAAAGTCCAAAGGATGTTAATGTCAAAGGATATTTGAACCGCGCACTATCACCACCGCAGTGGTCTGGAGAGCTGTATGTTGTGGACGCCTGCTTGAAATGTGTCATGGGTGTGGAAGTGCAAATGGGCAGGGATCAAACAGACGATATTCTGTAGTGGGTGAGCTTCATTTTTCTTACACACCCCTTTCCGATCACCTGGTATGGGATGGTTAACTTTAGACTGACCGGCACATCTGATAACCAGGAAATTATTAATGGGAATGTTCTCGGGGTCCTTGAATGAGTAATTCTCCACACAAATCCAACATGGAGACAGTATTGCATCTCCTTTCACCATTGAGATACCCATTGCATGGACTCCATTGCAGATGTGCGTACTCTCTAAGGTAGCGCCTTCTTGTCCAGGATGGGTGGGGCTTTGGGACATCGAAGCTGTGCACAATGTATGTCAAAAATTGATGTGAATTCTTCTTCCAGACTCTTATAGATTGCGACAAACACAATATTTAATGGAGGGCGTGAAAATGACACAGTTTTGTTCCTAGTGGAAAATGGCAATACACTGAATGGACATACACTCATCACAGTGAAATTCGCAGGCCCCTAGTCTTTCCCTTTTGTTAGTGGGTGTAAAACATGATTTTCTTAAGTGTTCTGTCATAGATCCTGTAATTGGTATGTGTACTGTGCCTGCTACCGCTGTAGTGGTCTCTCAAAGCTGAAGCGTGTCCTAGTCAATGTGCCATGATTTGCCCATGCCTGGGCTAAGTTGAAGGCTGCTTAAAATATCTGTGCACACTGGGCAGCATGACTGTCAAAAAAATAATTGTTTTAAAGTTGAGGTTCTGCCCTTTTTTGTGCAAAATTAATAATATATTACATATTTACATAATTCTGTTTTTTCCTTGCTAATTCATCAGTATAGATTAAATTGTTTGTCACCAAACGTGGGGTGCGGCCAGGGGGGCACCAGACTCTTTAAAAATGGATTAAGATGACTGTTTCTTATATAAATAAAGGATTAAGGTGACTGTTTATAATAGTAAATATAAGCAGTAGAACATCTCCTTACATTTTAAAGAGTCTCACCCAATGGACATCCTTTGGGACACCTAGGGGCTGGGGGCAACCCATTGGTGAGGGGAGGGGTTCATATACAAATGTGTACTGGGGAGGGGGTTGAATACCATGGATTAAGTTATGGTGGCTGACACTGTTGTTTGGGTGTGCTTGGGAAGATGGCTCAGAGGCATTAGCTGATCTTGGCAGCAAGACAGTGGCGAGCAGCACAGGTCCGATTCCCAGTCCCGTACTTGGAGGATGGAACCTGACATGAAGTATAATATTTAAACAAATGCTTTATTTTTTCTTCCATCCTTAAGTGATGAATTAAGCCTCAAGCTAAATGATGCCGGTTTAAAAAATAAAAAGAACAAATAGGCACATGCATTGATAGAATGCAAAGTACATTTTAAAAGGACATTTGTAAAGCTCTAATGCCAGAAGTCTTTTTTTAATTATTGTTATATAATTTCTATTTTGACAGTTTGTAACTTTCATTGAATACAAACACACACCAAAACGTGGAACGTCCAGTCTACTGGACTGGACTGCTAAAATCCAGGGAGCCAATCTGAATCCCAGGCTTTTGGGCAATAATTGCCTATGCATGGAGACGGATCTACTGGCTCGCACGGTTCCATCAGCCCCACCGTATTCTCTGGCTCATTGGGCTGGATTTTCCCAGATCCGAGATCCGGCAAAAAATGTCACCCTGGGTCTCAGATCCAGGAAAACTACTTGGGCCCATTAAGTTTACCGTTCTGCTTTTGTTCCCGAGTTTGGGATTTAATATTGTATCATCAGGACCAAAGTCGAGTGACTTACCCACTACACTACAGCAACTTCTGGTTGCAACGTTTTGGAACATTACGGTCAGGATTGTACTCTGCAGAAAATATTCAAGAACAGCTTTGTAACAATGTGCACCTTTTCTAATCTGCTTGCATCATAACAGGAAACTCCTCCTTTCTTTAATAATGTATTAATCTCCTGAAATGTAAATGTTTAATTATGGGGAGTGAGGGTGCTGAGAAGAATCTGATGATTTCTCCCTCACCCTAACTTACAACTCGTGCGCGTGCACCTAGACGCCCCGCGCCCCCCATTCTGATCTTCCCCTCCGCGGCTGGTGGGATCCCACAGTTAATCATTTCCATTTCCAGCACTGGCTGACTCTGCACCCTTCCTCGTCTCCTTGCTCTGTCAGCTGAACTTTCGCACACCCCTATGCCTGTGCATATTTCATATTTCCACCAGCTGAATTCCTGGTCCCCTCCTTCTGCACCTCTTTGCCTTGTGTCGCAATCGACAATGCATGCTTGTGCTCTTTGGTCTAACCCAGTGGTCTTCAAACTTTTTTGGCCAGGGCCCCCCTGAGCAAAATTTGGGCAGGTCGGGACCCCCCAGAAATGCCAAATGGACAGTATATATTGCGCGCCGTCACCTGCTCCCATCAAAGTCGCTGGGCTCCCTCATCCCACTCCTACCCAGTCGCTGGTCTCTCCCCACCCCATCACACACCCAGGGCTCTCCCCACTCTGCTCCCATCACTATCCCATGGTTCCCGCCCATTGTGCTCCCACCATAGTCCCTCGGTTCCCCCATCCCGTTCCCAACACAGTCTGAGGGCCAGTGGCGGCTGGTGAATCTTTTTTAAGTGGAGGGGCATTAAGGGGAGGTTCGGGGGGGTTTCCCCCTGTGAATTTTTTTTTAAATAATAGGTTAAAATGTTGCATTGTAGAGCATACTTTTAACAAAAAATGGGTAAATAGCCAAACAGTTTGCAATTGTTGCTGGGAGTCCAGGGGGCAGGCATTGATATTTTATTTCTATCGCGCTCGTACACAAGTGTTTCAGAGCGTGACAAGGCAAGGGAGGGGAACAGAGGAGAATAAAACAGCGATCTTACTAGGCCCAGTGACATTGAGAACGCGCAAGTGTGAGGGGAAAAGTGCATGGAAGGGGGGAGAAGTGGAAAGTGCGAAGCAGAGGAGAAACAGATAAATAACAATAAATAAATAATAAAGGCAACAAACAGTGGTAGTGCAGCCAGCAATTTGCAAGTGCTACGTTTAAGGCAGCAGACAGGGTAGGTCTGATAAGTGCAGGAAGAAAGATGGTTCTCCTCAAGTTTTAGAGTGGCAGGGCGCTGTTCCAGAGGGAGGCCCCAGCCGAAGACGGAGATCTACCCCCAGCTCGTTTCTTTGATAAACGACTGACCCTGAGGGAGTTGGAGGTAGAGGAGTGAAGAGCTCGAGAGGGGAGGTATTTGCGGAGGAATAGCTGAAGGTATTTTGGACCGAGGCCCCAGAAAGCCTTGTGGACAAGGCAGAGGGTTTTGAATGATAGATGTCCGGTAAAAAGATACCATCCCTGTCCCCTGGGCCCCACTGGTCCTAACACAATGAACATGATTATGTGTATATGCAGGCGCTGCACATTCATACAGCAATCACTCTATCATTCACATGAGCATCCATCACCATACACTCACTCATAACGCATCCATACACATGTTTAAATAAAAACAATGAACATAAACGTACCTTCTGCATTGGCCTGTGTGTGGGTGCTGCTCCAGCTGCTCTGTCCGTATGTGCGAGGAGGCGCAGGAGCTCCCCCTCGGACATACAGACATGCAGTGCCCCAGCCAGCATTTCCAATGAGCTATGCAATGCTGGCGAAGCAAAACGCCCCAGCACTTGCATGGCTCAGTGAGCATGTGCGGCTGGGGAACTAAACTGAACTGTCAAAGGGAAACAGTGTTTCCCTTTGACAGTTCAGCCAGCCCAGGAGCACTCCATTAGCTGGATAAAGCAGCTGAGGGATTGCTCACTGTTTCACTGGGCTGGCTCCTTAGCTCCTCCATAATGGGTGAGGGGCCACTATGCAGTTAGTAATGTTGACCATTGTTGCTGAATATATCACAATTTACTTACATTTTAACACAAAGCACCCCTTTGGGTACTATTGAAACAGTGGGCTTCATAACTACTCTGGCGGTAGCTGTGCCGGTAAAACCGGCACGGCTGCCACTGGAGTTGCATCCGGGTCTGGCACCCGCGAATGGGCAATTACTAGGTCATGCCGAGTTAGGCGGACATGATAATTGCCCTTTCGAAGGTGCCGGTAGATCCCCATTCCCATTTGAGCCCCATATGGCTCAAATGGGAAGGGGGAGCTCGGATGCACCGGCACCGTTAATAACGGTGCTGGTGCATCCGACGAGCTGAGGTCAGACCTGGCGGGGGCTGTCAAGCACCCACGAGCACAACTCTTACTATGGCGGAACGGTAGCAACGGTGCCGGTAGCTTACCAGCACCGTTGTTACTGGTCCGCCATAGTACTAATGAGGCCCAGTCTGTGACTAAAGGAATGAATATCCATTTACAACTGTGGGCCACTTTCTCATTGTTGCCTGAGACAGTTTCATGCTTCAGCCCGCCCATGTGGGCCACCCCTGCCCATTTCTTCCAATCTAAAAAAAAAAAAAAAAAAAAAATCTTTTTTCATGCTGAGCTCTCAGGGCCCCCTGGGATGCACCCGCGGACCCCTAGGGGGTCGCACCCACAGTTTGAATACCACTGGTCTAACCACTGCGCTGCCTCATCGGCAGCGCAAAAATAAAAGACAGACTAGTGTCCACCGGCCTCTGAGTGCCCATTGCACGGTGATCACTTATGAAAGCTTTTTGGGGTATTTTTCATTAAACTGGTACACAGCACTACTGGGCGCTAAGAGCATTATTGCCCGAGATGGAGGCTAATACAGGATCTTAACAATCCCTTAGCCAGCTGTATGCTCTGTAATAGGGTGTCATGGCTCATCAGATCCCGAACTGCTGTATTCTCAGAACAAGAATACTTAGTGAATCGAGTCCGTGTCCTTGGAGTCTTAGTAAAGGCAGCATTATTAGCATTGACAGACCTTTATGTAGAGGGGAAGGGTTGCCACACAAGGTGAAGGTATGCAAGTGAGCAACAAGATGGCATCATACAGTGCGACCCTAGTGAAACAGGAAATCCTGCTCCAGCTGGCCCCCTCTCTCCTCGCATCTGTGTATAGCCATGTTGTTGCAGCAGGGTCAGTAATAAGGCCTGGAGCATGGTGGAAACTAGCTGGTGTGTTCCCAAATCCCAATTGGACTCAATAGAAGAAGCAGCTTGATTATGTGGGACAATATACACCCTGCCCTACATTATAAGGATATTGCAAGTCACTGAGGAGTTTCATGCCCAAATAGAGGAATGAGGCCGGAGGCCCGAGTTCCTTTATAAGGACATGGAACTCCAAGATGACATGCAATATCCCTTTTATGTATAGTGGGAGGGGCTGGTATTGTGTTCCTTACTAAACATGGTCATGCACTGTCGTTCCCTTTAATACATTATCCCTTGCTTAATTTAAGAGATCTTCCATTTGTTGATCCATGTAATCAATTTAGAATCTGTTTGGATGTAAAAAAGCAAAAATGCAGCTCGTAATGTGTTACAGAAAAAAAGTTGAAGCGATTTTGGAAAATGTATTGACAAAACAACGTTCAATGTGTGCTTTAAAATACGTAATAACAGTGTCTTGCAGTGTAGACATTGTACATTCTACCATAAACCTTTCCCTGACAATTACCAACTGTGACGTGTCACAGAGCTACGCTGCAAGCAAGGGATCTGAAAACCGTGCACAGCTGTAAGGAAGTGCTGCAGTGATGGGTGAACGTCTCTCTGCTGGCTCACGCAGGAGGCATTGTGACGTCAGAACCGAAGGGGCACTGCTGATTACAGGGAGGTTGTGATGTCATTTTATTATTACAGGTTGATTGTGATTCCACAACTTTATTTCCAGGCTTGTATAGAGATATTACAGGATGCCATGTATTATATGTGAATAATATTGCAAACATGTGGGTAATAACAGTAACTCCACTTTATAAGAACTCTACTCAAGTTTGTTATATGTGCCATTAGTACCCGACACGCGTGGCTGAACAGGAATACTCTGTGGTGATTGGCTCATTTGCGAGCCATACCACACGGTATTCCCGTCTACGCCGTGCATGCCGGCTACTCTGTTCCCGGCGAGGGGCGTGGCAGCCCCTCAGCCAATGAGGAGGCTCGAAACGGGGCAATCCCCGCTCCGATCCTCCCCATGGCTGGAGGCTTCCTTCGTCCCCCGCCTGGGACTCAGGTAAGATTTTTTTCCCCAAGCCTTTCCTCCCTCCTCCCTCCCCACCCCACTTACCTTCTATCCCGCGGTCTCCGGCAGGGGACGATGGAAACCTCCAGCCGCATGGAGGTGCGGAGCGGGGCCATCCTGCATTATATATGCAGATTGATGAATGAATGACTTACACTTTAACATGAATAAAATTGTGAAGTAACAATTTTACTCAAAAATTTGTTGAAGAACTTTGATTGAATACTCAAGAACGTACCAAATTGAATAAGACTATTCAGATTTCTGAACACTAGCGTGAGCACCAATCTTTGCTGGATGGTCAATCCAGCTTTTTTCGTTTTTCTAGAGCCTTGGGACACTCCACAAGAAAGTGAGCAAGAAGAAGAAAACAAAGGAGGAAGAAAGAATGTTTGCCACCTGTCAGTCAGAAAGTATGCAAACCACTGAAGGATGGGTCCAGAGAGGCCTTCCCCAGCCAAGTGGGAGAGAAGGATGGAGTGGTCGACGGTATCAAATGCTGTAGAAAGATCTAAGAATATCAGCGCCCCCACTCCAGCCTGGTCCACCATCAGGACTAGGTCATCAAGAACAGAAAATAGAACACTCTGTGTCCCAAGCCTGGTGAAAGCCCGACTGAGAGGGATCAACGAAAAGAGAAGTTTCAAGAAAAGAGGAAAGAAATACCAAAGATTCCAAAAGCTTCATAAGAAACGGCAGACGAGGAATAGGAAGACAGCCAAAATCGTTACATCCAGTAATGGTATTTTAAGAAGAGGGCTGACTATGGCCTGTTTCAGTTCTTTAGAAATAGCTCTGGATTGACAAGAAGAGTTAACTGCCTTGGTTATCCAAGAAATAATGCTAGGGGTAATATCCTTGACGACCGCCAGCGGAACCGGAACTGATGGGGCGGCTGATTTCAG
The DNA here is from genome assembly GCF_040938575.1 of Ambystoma mexicanum. Classification (NCBI taxonomy): domain Eukaryota; kingdom Metazoa; phylum Chordata; class Amphibia; order Caudata; family Ambystomatidae; genus Ambystoma; species Ambystoma mexicanum. The sequence continues at coordinate 198,210,282 of NC_090938.1, forward strand.
CTCGAGATACATCTTCCACAGAAAACTTGGGGAAATAGGACCAAGGCCCTGATTCATGGATTATTTGCGCCGAAAAAACGGGTTTTGTGTGCCATTCTGCCCGCAAATCCCTGTTTAACAAATGGGGATTTGCGGGCAGAATGGCGCACAAATCCTGTTTTTTTCGGCGCAAATGATCCATGAATTACCCCCTAAGAGTTTACAACGGAAGTCTCTTTCTCTGCAGTAGTAGAGGGAGAAAATGGAAGCCCTTTATCAATAATGGACTTACGTATATCCATTGTTTTTGTGGCAAAGAATTCAGACAAGGAGTCGCAATGGTCTTGAGTGGCACAACCGTGGGTGTGAAGTGAACTCAGGAAGAAAAAGATTGAACAACAGAGAGCAATCCTCTAGATTGGTTGAGTGCTGATTCCACTTTAGATATAAAAAAAGAACGCTTTGCATCTCGGACGGAGTTATGGTACTCACGTGTGAGCGACCGATAAGCCAATTCATTGGTCTGGTCATACAGAAGACGCCACTTATGTTCAGCTTGTCTCAACTTCAGATGAGCTACTTTGAGATCATCTGTAAACCAAGGAGCTGAAGGGCGAGATTTGGGGCAAATAGGATTTAAAATGGCAATTTGATCAGCCACCTCTCGCAGGATAGGAGATAGGCAGCCTAGATCTACAGTATAGGAGTTCTGAAATGTATCAATAATGAGAGATGCCATTTGAGTGTGATCAGCTGAGCACCGAAGGTGCCTCAAAATAACAGCTGGAGCAGGTGTAGGTAATAGCACCAAGCTATGAATATCAAATGGTATCAGATAGTGGTCAAACCACAGCACTTGTCTGGCTAGGGCCACCATAATAGCGGGCACTCCTGAGAAAATCTAATCTAAAATACCACCGAGCCAGTGGGTTGGTTCATGCACTAACTGGTGCAGACCATGATCTTGCAAGGATACGAAAAATTGAGTTAATACCAGGCCTTGAGGAATGTTATATCGAATAATAAAATCTGCCAACACGACCAAGTTGGAAAATTTCACTTGAAGAGATGATACAATTCGACTAAAGTGTTTAGAAACTCTGAGTGGGGACCCGGAGGTTGCTACACAATAAGAATGTGCATAGAGTACACCACTGAAACAGCTAAGCTACTAGCAGTGCCTCCATTTTCAAGACTATTTTGCAAAGTTATCACACAAAGTGACAGTTCAGATTTTAAAACATCGCTACCCCCAACCCCCGGATGAAGTGATGCACGATTAAGATGGAGTATCCTGTATTCATCAGAAAGTGCTAGCGAAAACGTGGGTGCAGAGCAATCTGCTAAGTACGTCTCAGTAAGACATAATACGTCTGGGGAGTACTCCCATACAAAATCATAAATAGATGCTGCAAGCCCAGCGAGTGAACGGGTATTCAACAAAAAAGCATTTAAAATAGGCTTACCTACTACCGCATGACACTAAATGGTAGGTGGCGCCAAGCTAAAATTCTTAGGAAACACTGAATGCAAAGGCACTAAGCTAAGCAATTTTAGGCAAGGGAGGGTAATGAATCTGACCGTCTGGCCCGTCCTTGCCCCGGACCGGCTCAGACGGGCTTAACTTTGGCGGAACTTCGCACGACAGGCACGTTCCCGCTGCACTCGTCCACTGCGCTGCCATTGGGCCTCATTACCCGGTAGGCGGTGAGCCATGGCGCTATTAGCGCCATGGCTCATGCCGGTAAAATACCGGCACCGCCTTGGCGGAAAGGGGATTTACCGCCCCATTCCAAGGTTGGAGGGGCGGTAAATCCCCCTTCCACCATTGCCCTTCCCCATTCCCATTTCTGCCCCATAGGGCTCTATGGGAATGGGGAAGGCGCTAATTACGGCACCGCAATTTTGCGGTGCCATAATTAGCTCTGAGGTCCCTTAGCGGGTTGGATTTTAACGCCTCCAAAAAGCAGGCGTTAAATTCCCCAACCGCAAAGGGACCTCATAGTAAGGCGGTAAGGATTTACCGGTACCGGTATTTTACCGGTACCGGTAAATCCTTACCGCCATCCGTGTAATGAGGCCCATTGTCTGAGCTGGTTGTCATAACACATTGGGCCTCATTACGACCCTTGCGGAATGGGTTTAATGGCGCCGGTAATGGTGCCGGTGCCGGTAAACCCATTCCGCCCTATTACAAGGTTCCCTTGCGAGACCCGCTCTGAACGTCTGGTCAGACCAGACGTCCTTTGCGGGTCCTGCAAGGGGACCAAGGAGCTAATAACGGGAATGGGGATGGGTTTTTTGAATGAGGAATTACCAGGTCCTCCAAGGTTGGAATGGCCCGGTAATTCCTCATTCAAGGAACCTGGGCCCGAGTTTGGAGGCAGCCATGCCCTTATTAAGGGTATGGCTGCCTCCAAACTCGTAATTAGGCCCATTGTATTCCAGCAGACAATCCTCTGTAGCTGTCAACTGACAGTGAGGAAATACTCGTAAGGAGCCAAACAATACGTGCAGTAAGAAAATAAATTCAGTATCATCCGAGCATCGGCCTCCGTGTGGTTTACGTGAGGCCAGGCATCCTCATTGGAGGATATAAGGAAAGGAAAAATTCAACAAATAAATAAGTAGCAGAAAAAATAAAAACGTATAAAACAATTAAAAGTATTCTCATGAATGCGTGTAGTGCGGCACCCAGTCACTCGCCACGTCCCAGGTAAGAACCTAAAACCTAAAAGGAAAGATAAACGGTACACACTATAACGAACAGTAATGAAACAATAAGTAATCCAGGGGCCATGTAGCCGTACCTGAGAGATCCTGAGTTGTAATCAATGGAATTTCAATTTGACACCATGGCAGTATTTATTGTTCTTCGAATTGTTGCCTGCAGATGCCATTCGAAGTTTGTGGGCCGGCATCAGCTAGCATTGGAAATGCTTCAAATGCCTGGTGTGGTTCTTGCTTCCTGCTCTGTCAGGTGACCCATCGAAGTACAGATCTGCAGGAAGCTTTGCATCTCAGACAAACATTAGGAAGCATGATCCCTTGCAGAATGATTGTGCAATTATAAGCATGTGTGAGGGTTGCCACTCCTTCATCTGTGCTTCCCTGCACACAGGGTCCCCAGTGTGGCATGATTAAGCTCCTGCTCCTTGGCGTCCCCATCGTGGGTTTTATGGTGTTGTACAAGTTTTCTTCACTCCCACAACTTTAGCATCTGTTTGATCAACTTTGACTTAAATTGGGATCTTGTGCCAAGTTATGTTATCTTTTGAAAGAACTTTATTTTTGGTTGCATGTCACAGTGCACTCGCTGTAGTACTCATCTACATAACACAAATATATGTTACAAGTTGATATCCGAAACCCATTACAGTTTTTTACATCAGGTGCGTATCTTTGCATATACATACAGTGTGGAATTACATTTAGCACAGTTTGGCATGGTATGTCATCCGCACTTTCGCTATCAGAGTTTTCAATGTCTGGTAAGGTATCATCTAAGTATGCCCTGAACAGGGCCTAGATGTCTTTTGGTTTGCACGGAGCAGGCATCATACCCACATAGTTTTCCTCACATTCATTTACGTAAGTCAGAGTTGCAAGGAACTGTTCTGTTGTTGGAGCCTGACTGCTCTTCCATTTATGAAGGAGGCATTTCTTTGCTACTGCGCAGGCGACGTTAAACAGTCTCCTCGTTTTTTCCGGAACCTTACCAATGTCGATGAACAGATATTTAGGAGGGTTGAGGTGTGCAGGGATTTGTGTTATTTCCTCCAGGATATTAGCCACTGTGCGCCAGAATCCCTCTTTCAGGGGGCAGGTCCAGTACATATGGAACGAGTCCGCACCTTGGGTATTGCATTTCGGGCATCTATCGGAGATAGTATTGTAGAACTTTGCCATTTGTGCAGGGGTAAAGTGTAGTTTGTTCAGGATCTTGAATTGTATTAGTCTTAGGCCTGCATTCAGTGACATTTTCTTAGATAGGAGGCAGTATCTGGACCATTTCCCTGCCTCGATTGTGATGCCCATGTCCTTTTCCCACGACGTCTTGATGGTGTTCGTTGATTTCGTGTAAGCTTGAACTATATTGTATAACTTAGATACCCCAGTGCCCGCCTAAGAGTACAGTGACTGGTAACATGCGTGTTCGGGGGGTTCATCTGGGAATGTTGGCCACCTCTCTTTGAACGCTGCTTTCATACGGTGGAATTGTAGAGTGACTAGTTGGTTCCTCCCAACTGAGTCTGCAAAGTCTTCAGGAGTTACAAATTTACCATTCGGGAACATAGTTTTTATTGTGAGATCGTATTCTGGGATCCAGTTTTTCTGGATGGCAATGTCATATGTCGGCATGATACCTGGAAATTTCCAGAGCGGGGCTTGGGAATCATAAGGGGTGTCTATTCGGAGACGTTTGCTAATTGCGGCCCATGCCGCAACTGTGCAGGAGGCAGGGTCAAACTTGCAATCGTCGTTGTGTGATTTTATGCATATGATGGATCGCAAATCGGTTGGGCGGACCGAGTGTCGCTCGATGGGTATATGTGGTGTTCTGTCCAAAGGGTCCTGCCAGAACTTCGCGTAGTGTGCCTGTGCCACATAGTAGTACAGTTCAAAATCAGGGGCAGCAAAGCCTCCCATCTCGTAGGGTTCAACCAATTTATCCCATGTCATTCGGTTCGCGCCTCCATTCCACACGAAGGTGGTGGCCATGGATCGAAGATTGTCAAAGAAGGGCTTGCCCGGCCATATAGGTACATTACAGAAGACATATAGGAGCTTAGGGAGAACTGTCATCTTAAGGACTGCTATCCGGCCGGCAAGGGATATGGGGAGTTTGGACCAGATTTGAAGTTTGGAGTATATGGAATGTAGCGTGGATTCATAGTTGTCTATGTAAAGGGAGTTCTTGTAGTGAGAGACCAGGATTCCCAGGTATCAGATGTAGTCGGGAGCCCATGACAGGCCATGAGTGTTTGTGGGGCAAGTAGTAGTTTGTGTCAACGGAAAGATCTCGGATTTAGCAGTATTGATTTTGTAGCCTGAATGTGTGGTGAACTCAGTGATCACCGCCAAGATGGGGGATAGGTCCTTTCTGGTTCCCGAACATATAGTAGTGCATCGTCTGCATATAACGAGATGGCTTGATATACACCGGCCATTTTTATACCCCTTGTTCAGCCCTCACTGCAGCTGCCACCGGTTCGATTGTAAGAGCGAAAAGGATGGGGGAAAAGGGGCATCCTTGCCTGGTGCCTCTGCATAGTGTGAATGGATTGGATAGGGTACGATTGGTTGGGACTCTGGCCTTGGGAGAGGAATAGAGAAGTTTGACAGCCTATCAGATAGGGGCCGAATCCGAATTTATGCAGGACCTCGAACATATATAGCCATGAAACCGAATCAAATGCTTTTTCGGCGTCCAGTGATATGGCTGCTGCTTGTGCCCCTGGCTTGATCTGTGCTAGGATGCTGAATAACCTGCGCAGGTTCAGGGCCATGGATCTTGTTGGGTTAAATCTGCATTGATCGGGATGTATTAAGGTGGTCATTTTGGGGAGCAGTCTAGTAGCCAGAACCTTCGCATACATTTTGGCATCTGTGTTGATCAGGGACAAGGGACGGTAGGAGGAGCATTCATAGGATGGGCGTCTGGGTTTCAATAGCACCGTAATGACAGCATCTGACATTGACTCTTGGAGCGAACCAGCGCTCATAGCCTCTTCCCACACGAGAGTCAATATTGGGGCGAGTATTGGGGAATATGTCTTATATCTTATATAGGTCGGCGTTCAGACCGTCCACCCTGGGGTTTTACCCGCTGCCAATGATTTAATTGCCTCAGCATTTTCCTCGCTCGTCATTGGTTGTTCAAGGGACCAGTTCTATTCTAATGTTAGCCAAGGGAGGGCAATCTTACTCGGGTATGTCTTAATATCGTCTCGTGTACACCTATCATGATTGGCGTAGAGGTTAATGTAATAGTCTGTGAACTCAGAATTTATTTCATCCTCCCCATGAACAGCTGATCCCTCATCTGTTAGAATGCTTGTAATTGGGGTGTGGTTATGATCATTGCGAAGTATACGGGCCAGATGGTGGCCTGCTCTATTACCCTCCCCGTATCTGCGTGCCCTGGTTGGGATGGCCATGTATTGTTGTTCTTTGGTTGCCACTTCATTAAAGGTTTGGAGGTGTAGGCTTATGTCCGTTTGTCATGGGACCTACTATAGGCAGATTCAAGCATTTGCAGGATTGATTCTGTATTGCCCAGATCAGTTCTGACGGTTCTAAGAAGGCCAGACGTCTTGGACATCAAGTTGCCCCGTACCCAAACCGTAAACGTTTCAAATATGGATGCCCAGCTGTCCACTGAGCCTTTGTTCAGGTGGAAGAATTCTTCCATCTCAGTGTGTAGAGATTCTACTACATTCGGGTCTTTCAATATGTTGGGGGGCATCTTCCATCACTGCGCAGAGCGGTTGCTGTCGGGAACAATATGTCGAGAGTGACCGCGGAATGGTCCGAGAGAGTGCACGGGAGGATGTCGCAGCATTCAATGGAGTTGATAAGAGGGGATGAGATGAGCCAGTAATCTATTCTGGATTCAGAATTGTGAACTGAAGAGTAGAATGTGTATTTCCTATCTGTGGGATGGATCCCCTCCATGCATCAGACAGGGATAGTTCCTCCTGGGCTTGGCGTATAATGTTGGCCGCTTTAGTGAGTGCTCTAGGTTTACTTGAGGACCTGTCCAGTGTGGTATCGAGGATAGTGTTGAGGTCTCCTCCCCACAGTACCCAGGCTTCCATGGTTGGGCCTATCTCTACAAGGAGATTTGTGTAGAACTCTGGATCATCTAAATTTGGACCATCTGTATTAACCAATATGAGTTTTCTGCCTGCCACGGTGACCCAGATCACAACATATCTGCCCTGTGGGCGATTTTACTTTTCTCGGTGGAGAACCCCAGTGAGGGGTGTATTAACGTGATGACACCTCTGTTTTGGGAGAAATATTCTGTATAATACCTATTGTTTCCCCATTGCCGCAGGATACTCACATTGGTGGATTTTAATGCATGAGTCTCTTGGAGCATAGCGATGTGCGGGTGATGCCTGCTAATGTATGCCCCTACTTTGCTGGCTTTCGCCCTGTTGTTCAACCCACAGATGTTCCAGGTGAGCAGTTTTAGTTTAAGCCCCCTGGGTGTATTAGTTTTCTGCCCATTTCTGTGCGTCACATTAAAGCTTGGGACGGAGAGTTTCCACACAGAGGAGGTCAGCGAGTGGAGCAGTGAGTGCAATTTTATCGGTGACTAAGCCAACTAAACATCGTGCCTGGTGCCCAACGGGGGCTTCATGAGGCGTTAACATTGTTCTCGAACAATAGAACAGTCCCCTGATTCCAGTACCCACCCCCTCCCACACCATCGTGCCCAACTTGATGATGAACCCTTTTAACTAACTTGTGGAAGTTCCCAAAGAAGGGGACGAGTGCAGCAACTCTGCTTCGCGATCAAGCACATCTCATCCGGCAGTATTCAAGGATGGGGGGCAGAGGCGTTCCCCCTGCTTCACCCTGCTTCCAGCATTTTCAGTGGCCAAGAGAGGCCAGCCATAACTGCGGCTGGGCCCAATGAGTGGTGAGACAGGCTATACCAGTTGCTCACGATCATTCTGGTCAAGCTCCCGTCCTCCAGGCGGAAGGGGTATCGAGGCTTCCATGTAGGCCAACGCCGCTGCTTGGGATTCGAAGAAGTGCGCTCTTCCACCATGCTGTATACAAAGCTTTGCCGGAAAGAGAAGGACATAGGGGATCCTTCTTAGTCGCAGCTGGCGTTTGATGGTTTCGTAGGATCGTCTTTGAGTCTGGACACGCGCGGAAAAGTCTGCATATATATGGATGTTGTCATTGCCAAGACTCAGGGGTCCTTTCTCTCTTGCCAGCCTAAGGACGGCGTCCCTATCTCTGTAGTTCAGCAGTTTGGCTATCACCGTGAGGGGGCGAGCCCCAGGCCTGGGCAGCGGAGTGAGGGAGCGATGTGTCCGCTCAATGAGGAACTGAGGTGAGAGTGCCTCCTCCCCAAGGAGAGATTTCAAAAGGTCTTCGATTCGGGACTCCATTGGACCTTTACAGAAGGTCTCAGAGAGGCTGACTATACGGATGTTGTTCCGTCTGGCCCGAGATTCCAAATCATCACACTTGTCACAGAGTTTATTCATTTCCCCTCTGAGGAGTGCTATATCCTGTGTGTTCTGCCGAGTGGAGTCCTCATTCGTGCCAATTCTGCTTTTAGCCTTAGTGATTCTGGCACTTTCCTTGTCTAGGCGAGTTTTGAGGGAGCCTATTGTGGAAACAATGTCGTCGAGCTTGACATTGATAGCCAGGAACCCATTTTGATCCATGGCCAACAGGTGGTTGAATTTCGTGTCTTCTGTAGTCAACGATGAGGCAGGGAGTTGTAGATCTGGACTTTCAGGAGGTGATTGTGAGCTTGTAAAGGAGTCCATGGGTCCTGTCTTCCTGCTTTTGCCCACGTTTTTCCCAGGCATTGTGAAGTTGAAAGAGCAGCCTGAGCCAGATGATGTGAGAAGGCCGAGTGATGAGTTGTAGTGGAGGGCTGCTCGGGAGGGTTGTGAGGCCCGCCGGGGTCCAGGTCCAGGTGTGTCTGCGATGTTAATTGTGTTAAAATCAAATGTTCTGTGGCCTATACGGGTCAATGTCTTTCAAAGCAGAAATGCACGGAGTTACACCGTATGGTTGGGTGATGGCAGGCTCCGAGATGGTTGGAGGGAAGCACAGGGCGACCCGGTGGACGCCAACCGTGCCCGTCAGGAACTGCACCAGGATACACCTGCTTTGGACCCGATAGGCTTGCACTGAATGTATTGTGTCCTCCCACGTTTGTATGGGTACCAGATATGGGCTTTTCATGGGTAGGAGCGTGTTCCTGTGCACACGGCTATAGGGTAAATTACTGGTGTCCAGGAGGGAACTGTTGTGGAGTCCTGGGCTCCGAATCCCAGCAGATGCTTAAGGATGTGTGGTCGGGTCCCCCGATGGGGATGGTCGTCAGAGTCCTGTGTTGGCTCACGATGTGGTTAGGGGGATTCCTCCACTGACCATGCACTCAACTGATGTCAAGGGGGGGGAGTGGCTCGTCCCCCCAACACTCCAGGCTGAATATGAGTGTGGCGTGTTGGGGGCAAGCGCCAAGGCCACTGTGTGGGTCCCCGTGTTGCGCCTCACGCTCAATCGCAGCGCTAGCCCACACCCCCGTACCTCTCTCTCCGATGCCTAGGAGTGGAGTCGGGGACGTCCGATTCAAGCCGCAGCTCCGTCACCAGGGGTATGCCTCTGGATGCTGCGGTTACTCAGCCGGTAAACCGCGTCCAGTCATGTGGGTGATCGTGCCAGCTGCAGGCACGGCCAAGAGGAACTCAGAGGCGGCGCGCCCCAGCCGCCCTCGATCCAAGCGCCGGCGCTGGCTCCCCCGCTCCGCGCAGCGGGGCGTCGCCTCCAACCCAGACGCCCGCAGCGAAGCTCCGGGGGAGACATGTACGCCACAGCCTCAGAGCCGCAACAGCGAGGGATTTGAGGGAGAATTTCATCGCGGGCACCGTAGTCCGTGAAGAGAGCATAGCAGGGCACTCGATGTAGGGCAGTGCACAGTATGACCAAAGAATGTGTGTCGCAACGTTCCGTGGCCGCTGTCCGCCAGCCCCGCTACGCCCACTATGAGGCCCAGTGTGGGAGGAAGCAGCGGCTCCCTCGTAGATTCATGTGGAGCAGCAGAGCGGATCGGGCCCTCAGCCTCAGGGCCCACCAGGGTTTACAAGCCCAGGATGTCCGATTTCGGTCGGGATTTCACCTGCAAGCTCAGGAGACTCTCGTGGGCCAGCACGGGTAGTTTACAAAGCTCTATGCGATCTGGAAGCAGGATATAAATCGAACCGGATTTATGCCGGAGAGGAGCTCTTCACTCAAGCGGCCATCTTTTTGAGCAACAGCACCCCCTAGCATCTTAGCAAATCTTTTAATGCGCACTATCACCCAAGGGTATCTTGGCACTAGAACAACACACACATACACCATTACCACAGCCTAGAAAAAAAAGAGTTTCAGGGAACATCTAAACTCAAGTTGACTGGGAACACACCTCAGTGGCAGAGTATTCCAAAGTTTGGCCGCAGCCACTGAGTAGGCCCGATCACCAACCTTTGCTACCGAGTGTTAGGAACTCATAATAAACAAGCAAATCGTGAAGAAATTTCACGGCCAGGAGAATGGTGCACACATTTGTCCTGAAGATAACTGGCCCCTTGATTATGGAGAGCACGATGGACCAGACAGATGGACTTAAAGTTGATCTTTCTGGCCATTGGAATCCAGTGAAGAGTACAAAGGATAAGAGTAATATGAGCTCCGTAAGGGGTATTCATAGTTGCTCGGGCCACCAAGTTCTGCAGAAGCTGCAGTTGATGCATTAATCCCTTAGGCTGGTCCAGCTATAAGGCATTGCAATAGTCAATCCGACTAAGGACTACCGCGGCCACAACCAGTTGGCAGAGATGAAAATATATCAGAGGAAGCACCTTACGCAGAATCCTCGGATGGCAGTGTTCTGCTTTACATACCGCGGCAACGTGGGTGTCCATAGAAACAGTGGAGGAGAGTGCCACTCCAAGACGTTTTACCACCGTCACTGGAACAATAAGATTCCCTAGTGTAGATTGCCAGAAAGAGGACACCCATAGTGAAAGAAAAGGAGGGGCACTTCATCTTGTCTCCACTGAGCTTCAGCCAGTTGTGGTCAAGAGCTAAACAGACCAGAATCTGGGTGTCGTTGGTATACGAATAGCACCGGAGGCTGCAGGAGCAGACCAGACACACAAGGGGCTGGATATAGGTATTACATATCATTGGTGACAAGGTAAAGCCATGGGGAACACCACAAGAAAGTGAACATGAAGATGAAAAGAATGGAGGAAGAGAGAGTGCTTGGCCCTGTCAGCCATGAAGGTGGTAAAAAAGGCCTACATGGGCCTGGAAAGACCGCCTGACCAGGTGGGACACCAAGGTGGGGTGGTCAATGGTATCAAATGCTGCTGACGGATCTAACAGAATCAGGGCACAAACCCTACCACTGTCAACCAGCCTGGCCATGTTGTCCAAAACTGACACTAGGACACTCTTGGTGCACCGGCCAGGACAAAATCCTGACTGAAAGGGGTCAAAAATCATGAGGTTTCAAGAAAGGAGGAAAGGAGAGGAGAGACCAATGCTTCCAACAGCTTCATAAAGAAGGGCAAAAGAGAAATAGGTTGAAAACTAGACCAGAGTGGGGGATCTAAGGAGTTTTCTTTTAGAATGACAGTGGCTTGTTTTAACTCTCTAGGAATATGGGCAGAATGACAGGACAAGTTAATGGCCTGAGTAATCCAGGACATAAAACCTGGAGAGATACCCTTCAGAACCGAGAGTGGGATAGGATCAGAAGGAGCCGCCTATTTAAGGCGACCAACTAGACCTGCTAAAAACTTCCATAGAGAACAGAGAGAGGGTAGTGGAAAGTAGGAGCACTAGCAGGAGCAGGAAGGAAGTTGATGAGAGACGGCAGGCACCAGTCAAATAAGAGGAGATTGGGTTGAGGACCCTGAGACATGATATTGCCATTGTGATATACATTAAGGATGCTGGATCCTTGAACGATGCTCCACCATTCAGCATTATTGATTTGTTCAGAATAGCAACGTTTCTTTGCTTTAAATATGCATGTTTTGTAGTGGAGGATCTGTGTTTGATAGACAATCTTGTCTTGTGGGTTGTAGTTGTTTCCTTCATGTTTTTTCAAGTATTCAATGTCTTTTTTCCGTGCTCGTAGGTGTGGTGTGAACCATCTTGCTGAAGTATTTTTTCCAAGTAGGTGATGTTTTTTAGTGGGGTGATCGTGGGGTAGGTTGAGGGTGTCTAGTGCTTTGATTTTCCAGTTTTCTACTGTTGTTAAAATGTCTTCTGTCAGTAAGAGTTTGGATCATTGGTGTTGGGCTTAGTAATGACACACCAACCCAGTGTTTGTGCTCCCTGATTGGCTGTAGCGGTGTTTGTGCTCCCTGATTGGCTGGAGTGGTTCTCCACAGGCCTGGGACCCTGTTCTGTTCACATCACTCTGTGTACCTTTTCAAGGTAATGAGAAAGACTGTGTGTCCCCATTGTTGCCACTGGTATAGCCAGTGTAGGGGAGGGTAGGTCAATAGGACCCCCCCTCCCTCTGCATGTCCCAACCTGGTGAAGACTCATGACTCGTCCGCAGTCCACCGGCCCCCGGGCCAAGGCGGCAGGGCGGCTGCAGACCGACACGTGAGGCTGCACCACCACGTTATGTGGCAGAGCACAGACACCATCTTGTATTAAGCCAACCCCATCTTGCTAGAAACGTTCAGATCTAGCCCAGGCAGAGCCAACGTGCACACTGAAAGCTGCAGATTGACCCCCACTCGACCGCGCTCACAGAGGCCCACACTTCCCTCACCTCCCACTGCATGGTAGATCCGCTGAGGACTCGTTCTAACGAGCCACCAGACAAGAACAAACAATAAAATAAAACACTGTAGCTGTTAACCTTCCGCAGTACATCATTGCCCCAGCCATGAACGGGAACATTTGGAAGTAACTGAAACCAGCCCAAAACCTGCAGGCCCTGACCTTCTAACAACCCCCCAACGTTAGACGGCGTGGCACCTCACACCCCTGCCTACTCCAAAAAAACTCTTGCATTGTGTAGAAACCATTCATGTAATGTATGTCATGTTGACTAATGTTCGCTGCTAATGTGAAGGAGAATGGGTAAAGAGTAAATATGCAACCGATATTGTTTATAATGTAGAGACGTACAAAGACTGGCTAGCTGATAACAGTATGTAATAACATGTGTTGCCCTCTTTATACATACACCTGCCTAACGCTACCTCATGTTTGTATGTCAACTATAGATGTGAATTGTTGTGCTAAAGAGTATGGTCCCCAGTTAATATTCCTTCTAATGCAAATGCATACAAGTCCTTTTAGAGACCCCATGCGTTGTTATCCGCCCCTCACCCATCGGACAGTATACAGCCATGTGCAAGATGCCACGCACAGAGCTGCAAGGCCATTTCCCCTCCTCCTGCCAAGGCCCTCCAGAGATAGCTGGTGTTCAAACAGCACAGCCTCGCCTCCTCTCCGGACTCTGCTGGACCCATTTCAAGCATCCGCCTCCCCCATGTCAGAGGCCGCCAAAGCCTGACTCCATGACTTACAAGCTACCTGGTCCTAAATCCCACCCGTCCCTCAGGCACCAGTCACACGCCCCCACGGGCCAGTGGTACCTCTGTCAACCCCAAGTTAATGACCCTAAAAAGGGGGGCGCCCACACGTGTACCAACAGATCGTAATTCCATCCCTCACCTAAAATGCCAAGACAGGGTGGTCAAGCGACCCCTCCCATGCCCCTGAGTATGCACATGAGACCAGATTGTTTGAACCTAAGGTATCCTCCAAACTGATGTATTGAGATACTTCAGATCGCATATCAATGTTCCTGTCAACATATTGATCAAAGGTCAGTGCTTACAAGAGTTGCAAACCAACGCAAAGCGTGAAGTGTGACAAATGGGTGGGAATGTGTGGCCAAAAGGGCAAATGTTAGTTTAGTTATCAGTCATCGTTACAAGGCATGTCCGGCCCGGCACTCCACCCCGATGAGCCCAGCTGACCTTCCAACCCCACGTGGCGCAGCACCTACGTCAGCCAATCCTGGAGGAGCAGCCATCTACTGTGTATACCCCCTAGACATCAACACCCAATCCCCATGATTATGTGTCCCCTATAGCTTGTGTCACGCATGACGTTTTTTGGAAATAAGTAGGCCTGTCTTTGCTATTGTCAGACAGAGCACTCTCAGAGTTTGCAGAGTCCTTTGCATGCCCTATATTGATCTATATAAAGCTCTTTTGATCTCACCCGCACTTGGTCCTGGCCTCATTCCCCGTCTGGGGTGTGTCCTTTATTGCCTCTCACTAAGGGGGGTGTGTTTCTGTGGATGCTTACATTCAGTGGTGACCCCGACGTGATTTATTTCTTAAACTTTAAAACTGTCCCCCTGGCACGAGACGGCCCTGGTCGCAGTGGAGACGCACGGCGCGCCCACTCAACAGAGCCGCCCACCTACGGCAACTGGTACGCAGAGACGTGCGCATGCAGTTAGGGCAAGAGGGTACGGATCCCATTTGAAAAAACCCTTAGTACCGCTCGCCGGAGCCGAGTGGGGCCATTGAGTGCGAGGCCGCGCCGCTTGGACGGACCAAATCCGGAGAGTCTCAGATCAAGACGGGCACGTGAGTATTAAGTGCGAGTGATACTAAAAGGAGAAAAAATCTGGAGGACAAGGGGAAACAAGTTGGGGACATAAAGGGGACTTTTAACTTCTAATACTTTCTCTTTCTTTGCATATGGCAATTAGGATATAAAAGTGAAAACGGGAAAAGAGGACGGGAACCTAACTCTGCAAGGGGGTAGAAGGCGGCGCCGCGTAGTGCTATCTCGACTAGTGCTGGAAATAAGTAAAAAAATGTGAAAACATAAATTAAGGGTGTCTAAGTGAAGAGACACAGAAAATACGTTAGGACTAGCTTTTCTTTCTCTTATCCTTCTCTAATTCCTCTCATCCGGGGTAAAATAAGGTCTTAAGAAAAAAAAAATATATATAGATAAACAAAAAGAAGCTGTGTGAGGGTTAGAGGGGGTCTCCGTAGAAAGCAAAGGGCAAGGCAGGGAGAGGAAATGGTATATGTATATGCTGAGGTGTGATGAATGTCTGTTGTGTGTTGTGCACATCGTGTGCTAATGATTTTTTCATTTTTTTTTGCAATCAATTGACTCTATATTATAGCACTGTTTAAGCACTTTTCTAGGGGGTACGGTCAATGTAAGTGTGACCTGGTAAGATTTGACAAACTAGCATCTTTTTGTTGAGTAAAAGTGTGAATTGATTATTAGAACCTGAAAGTGATTGAAGTCCCATGCACACAGTGGCCCACGCATAGTGACAGAAAAGACTGATACAAGAGAATAGAGTAATACTGGTCTAAGCATGGTAGCAGAGTCACCCTTAGCGCACATCTGTAAAAGTTTGCTGGGACATGCAGAAAGAATAACTAAGTACCATGAACAGTGAGTCACGGAGCTAAAAGGGGAGGGTCTCCCCAGGTTTGGCCACAAGGAGGGTCCTTTGATAAAAGTGTTCTAGACATGGTAGCCACCTGCATATTCCTAAAGTACAAAGGAAAACACTTTCATAATAGGAGAGAGATACTAGATCTATGGCGATTGTTCAAGGAAATACCTCCACCAAAGAAAATAGACACCACACTTGATCAACCTGCCCTCACGGCTACCGCATCAGCACGAGCAGAGGGTAGAAAGGAGGATGAGGGAAAAGAGGGAGTGATAGAGGTGACTCGATTGTACCCACTTCTGAATAAGCCCGCACCCGCTGAAGGATACAGTGATCCCACATATGTGCCCACTAGCACCCCCACCCCCACAGCAAGGCAACCTGCACCACCACCATATGAGTGCCCCCGATCAAATGGGCAGGTGAGTACCCCCTCAGTAAACATATGTAAGTTGACAGAAGACTTAGACGCCAGGCTCTCGATAGCCAGAGAAGAGTTGTCAAGGATACAATGCCTAGGTGAACAAGGTGAGCCCAGTACAACAAGGTCAGAACGATTGTCCCGGTCCCACCCCTTAGATAAATCAAATGAGGAAGGGTAGAAGAAAGGGGAGATACTATTCAGAATACAAGAGGAGCCCACCCAGATAGTAGAACTAGGAGCGAACAATACAGGAAATAGTGTAGAGGGAGGAGAGGTGGAAGGTGATGGGAGAGAAGAGCTGTGGTGTGACATAGAAGAAGACGAGCAGGAAGCTGGGAGATTGGGAATGGTGGCAGGAGGTAGTTTAGTGGAATTAGGGGAAACACCCCTGGGGAGGACAATGGAGCAGGAATGGGCAAGTAGATTAAGAAACAGGACGGAAAGGATAGCTATGGTGGGGAAGAAAGGAACAAAGGTGAGTATTGGGAAAGGAAGCAAGGGACGGTTACAACTCCCACTAATACATCGGGGGGGGCGGGAAGACCAAATTATATACCCTGGGCACAGATGGATAAGGCAAACTTACTAAAATCACTGCCCCTGCTATCAGGTGGAGCTAGCAAGTGGATATACGCCTTCGAGAAACACACTGCAGGGGTGCCCCTGGCCATGGGAGATGTTAAAGGTTTACTCGTATCAGCGGTAGGGGACCAATCAGACCGGGTGTGGGCAAAAGCAGGTTTCCTGGGAATAATACTGGAAAGTGACAGACATGGTGGCGCTGCTTTCAATACAGTGCGCGTGCGCGTTTGGGACGCATTGAGGGAAACATTTCCAGACACGCCAGATTTACAGTCAGTAATGCAATGCACTATGAACGATGGGGAAGAGGTTATGGATTACATTTTTCGAGTACAGGAGATGTGAAGAGCTGAAATGGGTACACCATATGACCAGTCAACATCGTTATTTTACTTCATGATAATGAGGGGGCTCCCAAAAGAAGTGCATAAAGCGCTTGACAAAATAGCAGGGATTGAAGCGAAAGGATGGCCAGAGATACAGAGCATAGTAGTGCACCATTGCAAAAGAATCAAGGAAAGAGAGAAGAAGGTGGCACAAAAAAGGCTGGCAGACGAGACCAAGTTAGTACAAACGAAACTGGTGAAGGTCGCTGCAGCTGTAGCAGCACTCCCACACAATAGAGACACAGAGGAGCAGAGGAGAAGGAGGGACTGGTAGCGATACAGGGGAGGATGGCTGCAAATTGGGCAGACAACTGGCAAAGACAGTGGAATGGACAGGAGGATTACGGAGGACAGCAGTGGCAAGTGTGGCACCCCAGCATCAGGAGAGGTGGGTACAGAGGGCGACGAGGAGGTGGACAGGGATACGGAGGGAATGGCAGAAATGGCAGGCCAGGACACAGAGGGGGACAAGGAAACTGTTGGAATTGTGGGAAGTGGGGACATTTCTCGCACGAGTGCAGAAGCAGGCCTAACCCGAGTTACCAAGATGACCAATGTTACGGGCAACCCCATCCGGGGAGCCCATACGGGTTGCCCCGGGACGGGGGAAGAGAACAGCAAGACCAAAGGGGGCAAGAGCAATACAGGGAAAGACCACAAAACATTCAACAATATCCACAGAGCAGTGAGCACCTTCCATACACTCAAAACAACCCCTTCACCACAACATCCAATGGCGCGCCTGCCCCATATGGAGGAGTAGCGGTAGTTTCAGGTAATGTTTTCAGTCAGGGGGGAACAACCAGGCATCCAGCATAGGACAGTCCACAGAGAACACTCGCGTGTCCAATCCTATCAACAACCTTCAATGCAAGCGAGGAACCATTGATAGGAGCAGAGATAGGAAATAAGCAATTCATCTTTATAGTAGATTCGGGAGCTGAAAAATCATGCATATGTGAAGGCCGGTTTCCGCTATCTAATCATAAATTGGAGACGCAGGGGTTCTCTGGGGTGGTGGTCGAAGTTCCTTACACAGAAGATTTGGACATGACAGTGGGGGGTAAAAACAGTAAGAGCACCCCTATTGTATTATGTGCAATCCCCTGTCAACCTGCTGGGAAGGGATCTCCTCAGCAAACTGAACATGACTATTTCTTTTACCAAAAGAGGAGGGATTATTTGCTCAACCCTGGGGATCTGTTCCATGCGTGTGATGTTATTGATATATTCAAGAGCGACATGCCCAGAGGTGCGCGGCATACCCGTGAACCCGGATATGTTCATCCAGGGGTTAAAAACATTAGCACGGGTGGTGCCAGAGTTGAAAAAACTAGAGTGGAGAGTACCAGCAGAATTTGTCTTCCACCCAATAGCCCGCCCCGAGATAATTCAAGGGACAGTGTGTCACTGGACATACATGCAGTACAAATCACAGCCAAAAGAATAGCTGTAATTGCAATGGACATACATGGCTGTGAGTGGCGTACAGTATTATGCATAAACGCCGACATTGCACTACAAGATTTGTCAGACAAGGAGCTTTTCACAGACTCAGAGAGTGATGGAGAAATAATCATGGAGATAGCCATCCCTTGTGAAATAATGATACAGCAGAGGCAGGTGCCAGTACAGTTAATGGCAGTAGTGGGCGCCCTACCTTCGTTCTTTAATGATGACATGCAGTCGGTGCCCTGGCAGTTGTGGACAACTGGTCCACACGACGTAGGACTACTACGCGATGTCACACCAGTGAAGATCAACCTCAAGCCTGGAGCCATTCTGCCCCGGGTCAAACAATACCCCTTGTCCAGGGAAGCAGAAGAGGGAATAAAAGAAACAATAAATTCCCTACTCGCACAGGGGATAAAAGTACCCTCAAACTCCCTGTGTAACACCTGTATTTACCCAATCAAAAAAGCAAAAGGAGGGGCCTGGAGGATGGTCCAGGACCTACGCCCACTAAATGACGTCATCCAGAAAGAATTCCCTTTGGTCCCGAACCCAGCATCCATTCTATGCAGCATCCCAAAAGACGCATATCACTTCACTGTGGTGGTTTTGAAAAAACGCATTCTTCTCAATACCACTCGCAGAAGAGTGCAGATACCTGGCAGCATTCACCCTAGGGGGGAGGAGGTATGAACACTGCAGATTGCCCCATGATTATTGCAAAAGTCCCAGGATAATCAACAGAATATTGCACGAAGATCTTGGAAACATGACAGCTGACAGCACAATAATACAGTATGTGGACGATTTGTTAATTTGCAGTAAAAACGAGGGAGAGTGTAGAAAAGACTCCATTGCCCTTTTGACATTACTAGCCCAAAAGGGGTACAAGGTGGACGAAGAAAAATTGCAATATTGTCAATGTGAGGTGCTGTACCTAGGGCAATTGATCTTAAAAGATGGCAAGAAAATAATCCCAGACAGAGAAGCAGCTATCTCGGCTGTAGGGAGACCAAAGACAGTGAAAGACATGCAAAAATTCCTAGGGATGTGCAACTATTTCCGTGCATGGATATTAGACTATGCTGCATACACACGCCCATTGCTCCAGGCACTCAAAGAAGCACAGAAGGAAAATACAGAAATAGAGTGGGATTCAGAGTCGTGCAATGCATTCACATCACTCAAAGAACTCATTTCAAGCGCACCAGTGCTTGTGAACCCAGATTATGAACGCCAATTGTACCTGTTCTCGCACTGCAAGGGGGCACTCATGACAGCAGTCTTGACACAGAAAACATCACTAGGTCACAAGCCTCTCGCATACTACAGTGGGACATTAGACGCAGTAATGCAGGGACATTTCACGTGCGAACAAGCTCTCGCAGCCGCCGTGTTCGCCATTGAGAAAAGTGCCACCATAGTAATGGGTAATACATAGTAATACACTGACACTGTATGTAGAACATTCATTGTTCGCCATACTAGAACGATCAAAAAACATGCTAACCACAAAGAGAGCCACTGCATATGAGGTAATACTGTCAAGCACCAATATACATGTGGTAAGATGCAAGGTGGTCAACGCCGCAAGATTAATCTCGGAACCATGCACTGTGGAGGATGTACAGGCACATGATTGTGCAACATATCAGGGTGAGGAAAATGGTACAACTGTAGTGAGTGAGAACGCACTGGCAGATGGAGAGGTATTTTTCATAGACGGGTCAGCTTCCATAAATTCAGAAACTGGAGAAAAACACGTGGGGGTGGCGGTAGTACGAATGAAAGAAGTTGACTACGAGGTCCTAATACAGCAGCGACTGCCGGCCCATTTATCAGCACAGGCAGCAGAACTGGTAGCATTAATTGTAGCACTGCGTGCAGCAAAGGGGTGCGCTGTAACAATTTACACAGATTCAGCATACATGGCCAGAACAGTACACGGAGGGCTTGCTAGGTGGGGAAGAAGGAGGTTCAACAGGGTGGATGGTTCACCCGTACAACATGCAGAGCTACTAAAGGAACTCATAGAAGCATTGAAAGAACCCACCATGGTAGCAATAGTGAAATGCCAGGCCCACACCAATAATACAGATTTTGTCTCTTTGGGAAACGCGGCAGCAGACGCAGCTGCGAAAGAAGCATCATATCTAACAAAGGAAAGCACAAGTGAGTTCTTAGTGCGGAGAGAATCGGAGGGCAATGTTATGGATGGGTACAATGCCATGCCAGTGTCTCAAATATTGGAGCTACAGGAAGGGGCAACTGAGGACGAAAAAGAGTTGTGGACAAAAAGAGGGTGCAGCCAGTACGCCACTGACTTATTATGGCGGCAAGACAACACAGGTAAAGTAGTCATGCCAACTAAGTTATTAGAAATAGCATTGCAACAGCTACACTTCCCAGCACACAATGCAAAACAACACATCGCGGCCGCGATACAAGAACACTGGTTTGTCCCAGGGTTACAGGAACAACTCTCTAAGCTAGCAATGGAATGTACAACGTGCCAGATATACACCTCCGGCATGACTCTAAGAACACTGAGGGGAACGATACCCAAGCCGGTAGCACCATTCAGAGAGCTGCATATAGATTATGCAGATATGGTTGAAAGATGCAACGGAGTGAGGTACATGATAGTGGTAGTTTGCCCCTTTTCACGGTGGGTAGAGGCAGGTCCCTGTGCCCGCCCAGATGCTAAGTGCGCTGCGAAGTTTCTGGTGCGGGAAGTATTCCCCCGCTGAGGAATTTGCTACGTAATTCGCTCTGACAATGGCACACATTTTGTGAACTACCTCTTTAAGGAAGTAACCTCACTGCTAGGAATAAAACACAAATTATGCTCGATTTATCACCCGCAAAGTAACGGCATGGTAGAAAAGATAAACGGATTACTAAAAGGGAGACTCTCAAAATTGTGTTTCACCCTTAAGAAAAGCTGGGTGCACTGTCTCCCTTTGACTCTGTTTGAGCTGAGGAATCAGCCCAGCAAAGACCACCATTTGTCGCCCCATGAGATTGTGACAGGGAGACGAATGCACACAGCACACTCACCTCAGAAGCGCTACTGTACTAGGAGAGGAATTCAACGACTACCTGACATAACTCACTAAGGCAGCACAAATGATAGCAAGACAACTCACACCACCATTCATAGGTGACGGGGAAAATGAAACACACACTCCAGGAAAAGAAAACCCAATGGGTCACCTGGAACCAGGTGAAATGGTATATGTTAGGAGTTTCGTACGTAGGTGGAATGCTCCAAGATTTCATGGCCCATACGAGGTACTATTTTGTACACCCATGGCGGTGAAAGTGAAGGGCTTGAGATATTGGATTCATTTGACAGACGTCTGAAAAGCATATGACATGAGAGTGCCTGCAGGTTGCAATGTCTGTTGACAACACATGTAACAATTTTGTCTGTCTTCGCTGGTAACCAGTTCTCTTGCCACTGCAGGTAAATGGACTGCAAAACTGAGCTTTTCGGTCTATAATTAGTGTGGATTTATTCTGTTATTTTGCAGGTGGCGCCCTGCCCCGGGAGCCAGGAATTGTCTTCCCGCCCTTGTCCTTGGCTGTGAGCACTGGCTCTCTGCTTCATGCTGTAGAGTCTGGATCTCTTCTTCCCTTATTCTGAGGCCTGTGCCTTCATGGGAATTCACTACAGTTGTTCTATGGTTTCTATATATATATTGTATTATTCTCCTTAGAGTTTAGTAGCGCTCAGCTCTTCCAGGTTCTTTATATGTCGCTGCAGCTCCATATGGTTAGTTGCAGCAACGAGGTTGCAAGCTTGCTCTGTGTGACTTTTGATTTCTTGCATTTCTGCATTTGACTAGTGAAGAGGAAAGGCTTCTGACAGTATGTACTTCTTTCTGTCCTCTATCTGTAGAACTGTGTATGCAGGTTCTTTGTGTGCGCATGTGTGTCTGTGCATAACTTCGTACAGAGATGCGAGTTTACTTTGTGACTAACGTTACTATGTCGTGGTGTCACTAATGACATCAGCACGGCTGGATATTTATCATTAGTCAACCTAGTTCAGTGATGGGGTACCTTTATCCACAAAGATGTCGGCTGGATAGGTTTTTGAACGGTTGTGTAAGAGTGTATCTGCTCATATAGTTGGAAAGCACCTGTCCACCTGGGAGTTAGCCAAACAGCGACTGCCATCTCTATTTTCTCAACCTTCTGTCTGGAATATGCATAGGGGGCATGAGGGCCATTCCAGGGACCCTCTCTTCAATGGAGCCCTTGCCCCTTTAATATCTACATACAGACCTTAACAAGGACACACCAGATTTCTACTTTTGCACATTTAACAACTGCCTGCTCAAAAGTGTAATTGTACTAAAGGTTTTTAAGATTGCCTTCGTCAAAGCATCTCTAAAAACAATGCTGAAGACTGACGAGGCACTTCCAAGGTTGGTCCTATCTCAATCTCAAAAATATCATACATAGACAAATTCTCGAGAGATATCTTTTCAGCCAAATATTGAAGTATGTAGAACCTTAACTTACTTGATTCCTCACAAGTTGTATTCAGACCTATGGGAGGCACCGGATCAGTACTAGTTTCCAATACGGGACAATCTAAAATTCACAGCAGATGGCAACATCACCTTAGCACTCATATTCAGCCTTCAACATGTTTAACCACAGTACACTAATTGAAAGGCTTGAAGAAACCGGAGTCCATAACAGAACTCTACAATGGATGAGCGCATTCTTAATGGACAGAACAGAAAACACCTGCCTTCCCCTTTCAATTCAACCCCGATTCCCCCAGGAATAAAGCCTCTCGTCGTTCCTTCTTAATATCTATAAGCAACTATCTGTATAGCACGCAATAAAAAAACAAATTGACAGACAATGGAAACTCCAGCACCCCCTCAGCAACTGCCTCGTGCAATAAATGAAAGGAAGGAGGCCATCTATCTAAAACTCAACCGACACAAAACAGTGATAATCTCTCCTCAAGCTACATCTGAAACTTCACTAGCATCACCTTTGTAAATGGGTAACTGCCATAAACCATCCAAAATGATTAAGAAAAAGGCATATTGATGGACAACAAACTCACGCTGGAACTCCAAGTCAACACAATCAAGAAGTACTTCTACCATCTCCACTCTTTTAGAACACTTTGCGGGCTACCAATAAAAAAAGGATCCAGTTTAAGACCTCACGCCTCTCCCACAGAGCAGTTGAAGGTCATTGGACAGAATTCCTCCAAAATGACACCTCATTCTATCCAACCATCCAAAGACTTAAGATCGAGAAACAAAATACTTTTAGAAACCAGAGAAATACATGGTTGCTTCACCTTTTCCACTATGATGGGAAATCTGCAACCTCAAGGACAACCTAAAATTAAAAAAATCTGTCTCTTCAGTGTTTTACAGAACACAAGTTTAACTAACACCCATCAAGCAACAAACATTGCACTCCTCAATAGTTTGACTTTCATGCACAGACACAGCCTAAGGAAACAGCATATGTATACTCAGGCCACCTGCCTAGTACACATTGCCTGGTACTTATGAAACGTAAATGACAGGATGACATCACACCAAGGGACATCAAACCCCTAAGAGAGCATATTCCCTGTCTGTCAGAACATTTAAACCTCAACACAGGACATCTTCATGAAGCCACCATTAAAGTCAAATACCTCTAACCATTATGCAAATGACAGCACGACCAATTATCTGAAAGCCATATGTAAACCTAAAGAACATCTCCACCGTTTGACTAACCCTGAATTTGTCTCCACCATATTCACCACACACGTATGCAAAGCAGCCACTTGCACAAGGCTTATAAAGAAGACCCCATGGAAGACTACGAACATCACACACTTACACCTCCAACTTCAACCAGGGCCAACACACACTCACAGTACAGTCACAAAGCTGCTCCTCTGGGCACAAGGCTTTGATAATCCGCACACTTAACATCTAGAAAGCTTACAAATCCTTATAATCTGCAACTTCAATACAAAAGTGCTACAATCTTCCTTTTCCCTCTCCTCCTAACTACCCAAATCCAACCCCTCTCGACTAGATCCCCCCAAGCACCTGGAGACCATGCAATGGCAGTGGTGCGCGTTACAAGTTTTCATAACATACCATACCGTAAATAGTTATTTAGCAGTTAATGGCTGTAATCTGTCACAGAAAGCTATTTTATAAGAAAGGGGTTTGAAAAGCTTGTCACAGCTTTCGTTAGGAGCTGGAGTGACAGCTGTAATTCTGTTCTCTGCTGGCTCGAGCAGCAGGCTTTGTGATTTTTTCAGAACGTAATACAGAGCAGTCCATTTTATTTGTTTACAGGTTGATAGTAATGTCACAACCAGCATGTAATAAAATCACTGCTGCAGCCAGAAAAAAAGGTTTTGTTGACACTGATGCCTAAGAGTTGGTTGGGTGGGTGGGGGCGTGGGTGGGAGGCGATGGGAGCAGTGTGGGGTTCACAGGTTGCTCTCCCAACAATTTAGGAAATATTTTCTTTTTTTCATACAGGCAAAACACTATTTATTCAGATGTGTGGCTGGCTATATAACAATGTAAAAAATAATTCAAAAACAGAAAACAAGATATCTACCTTTCAAGAGTTAAAAGCTACAAATATTTTAAATACCATCCTAAAGGTTTAAAAATATGTTTTTGTTTATAATTTACAAATAGATTTTTACAAAAAGAGAAGCAGAAGATAAAAAAAGAAGAATTTCAATTCATTCATTGCTTTGATTTTTAGTGATCTTAAGTCAGTTAAAAAGTTCATTAAACTGATTTTCCGGGTCTTTGTTCGATCTAGTAATTCTATAGTTGTTACACTCATCAGTTCTTTTCTGTAAGGAAACAGTTTGATGTAATTTTGCAAGATGTCCAGTTTTTTAAAGATCTGGGGTAGATGCGTAGTAAGTTTGTTTTTACTAGCAATGTCGAGTGTCGCTATCCAGTCCAGTTCTTTTATCTTTTTTTATGACTTTTGTCGGGTTGTTTATTAGTTCTTCTTCAGAGCTTTCTGCGTCTACTAGGAGGGCCAAATTCTCAGTCTTCCATCTAGTTAGCATGAGACACGTAGCACTTGACATTTCCTGGTTTATCAATTTATAGACATAAGTGGTCTCCGGTATTCTACATTTCCTGTAAAGCATAAGACGACGACAGGATACTGTAGTTTTTAATGAGGTGAGGCTGAGTTTACATCTAATCAGTGCTAGCGAAGTCGATTTTGGACGAGCTAACACAGTTCTCCAAAAATTTGCTTCAAATTTCGGCCAAATGTCCATGGATAAGTTCGGCATTGCTTCCACACTGTAAGTGAGAGCCGGAACCACCGTTTTTTTTGTAGAAGTCGCGGACCGGGATAGTCGAGAAACTGCCATATTTAATGTCTATTGCTTTCCCTTGCGCAGTAAGCTTTTTTGTTTTTTCACGAAGGGCGTTTTGTATGGCTTTTTCTTTCTTTGTGTTATCCAAAATACCATCCTAAAGGTTTAAAAAATATTCTCGTAAGAAACCAAGTATAACAGGATCCTCAGACAAATTACAATTCTACTTTAAAACCAAAAGGGACCATTTTCTTGCCACCAATGTTTAATGTTTTCTTTCAAGTACTGCCTTTGTACTTATTGCACACAGGTTCAGACCTGACCCACACACTGTTTGACACTGGTACCATGGAATACCACCAGAGAACCTCCTAGTAATTGGTAATCAAGACGTAACCATTAATGTTTTGTTATAGGAAATGTCCGTTACGTCATATGTGGGTGCATGTATGTGTACATCTCTTTGGGATTCCATAGCAGTATTTATCACATGCACACAACTATACACGTTTTGTTATATTACCTATCTATGCTTCGCCCTATCTCTCTATCTTTGTTTACCATGTACTTCTGTTTGTTTGCAATTATAAACATTGCAAATGTGCTGCTTATTCATATGCTTGTTCACAATGTTACTCTTTGTGAGCTATCTGCTTATGTTTGCTAATTTTCATTCATAATATTAAACATTATCCTTGCTCTGCTTATTTGTATGTTTTTGGTTGTTTGTAGTATTACACTTTATGAGTGTTAAGCTTATTTGTATGTTAGTGCTGTGGCATAATATTACATATTACACATATTCACTATGCACGTATTTATGCTCAGGAGTAGTAATCTCTGTTTATTTCTTTGTACAGATAGGATGTCCTATTTTTAGCAACATTATGAATGTTCTGCTTATTCATAGGTTTCTGCCTGTTTGTAATATTACAATTTAGGAGTGTTCAGTGCATGCTTAAAATTTAGATACATACTTGTTTGATTATTACAGCTTGATATCATGAGTTTGTCTATGTTTGCCCACCATCAAAGCGGACAGTTTTAGGAACTGAGTTCACAACTTTTCACTTCTTATGGTAACCCCCATTCATAGAAAGTGAAAAGATGGCTTTTTTAACTTGTTATATCTTTTGATTAAGTGTGTGTGTGGGTTCTCACCAACACTGGGATGCTCAATGTTAAATGTCAAGACGAGCAGTTTGCCATTTTTGGTGAAGGTCCATATACGAGTTCAAATGTTATAGGAAAAGGTGCTTTTCGTTTTAGCATAGACAGTGCAATGTAACTTTCACTAAACAGTCAAAACATGTCCGAAAGGTACACTTTATTCATGAATGGCCTTGTAAAGCACAATATCTGCTATGCCCATCTCCACATGGCTCCAGCCTCCTGTACCCTTGATCTATTAAGAAGAAACTAAGATGGGAATTTTGTCCATACCAGTCCCTCATTAGAAGTTGTCCACTATTTGTGTTTCGGGTGCTTATTTGCAGATTTGAAATTAGTTTAAATTGCTCTCAAATAGTGAAGTGTGCTGCTTAAAAGTGACATTTCTTATTGCTTAGTTTACAAATACAAAATGGTCGCTCTTCTCGGGTTCTAATAGATAAGCCTCATTTGCAGCTTGCCTTTGAAATATCTTTGTGTAATGCTGAGTTTATATGATTGCAAGTCACTGCATTATTGGGGCAGAAGATGTTTATGAAGTTTCTTTTCATACACTCAAGACATATTGTTAGTCTTTGGTCAGGATTGATCAGCAGTATTGATTATAGCTCTCAAAAAGCAGCATCCAATCAGGGATGTTCCTGGGCTCCAGGTCTTTCCGTCTGAGGTTATTTTTTTCTGTTCTTTTTGAAAGCGGTAGGACTACCTCTATTTTCTTTGATTACCACGTTTTACTTACCCCATCTTCTTGCTAACAGTTTGTATGACCCAAAATATAGTTTTTTGCCAATGAAAAGACATTCCTTTAACAAAAAGACCGGCCACCGATTACCTGGCTTCTTACATAGGTTTCAGTGAAAAACAGTGTGATCGTCGAAAGTGTCCAGGGATGTCATTTCAGCAAAATTTCAGGGGTAGCGGAAGTGACATCACACGACCGTTGACTCCTGGTGACATCACAGGAAGTGATGTCATTTGGTCCCACCCCGAAGTGATATCGCGGGATGCGATGGCACGCAACCTTTCACCCGTTGACAAAACAAGAAATGCCATCACATATCATTGTACAGTACAAAAAATATGGTTACGATATCACTATAATGTGATCTACATTTCATTCAAGAATGGATCGCCATATGTATCGTTAAGAGCAGTGTGTATAGGCCCATATTACCAAATTACTGTGAATGCAAGCAGACGTCCATGACTAAATGATAATGATGTGTTATTATATAGCACATACGCTTAAGCGCTTTATATAGAAAAAATATACACCCAATATCACCCAACCTGTGTTGGTACTCATTTATCGACCTCAGAAGGATGAAAGGCTGAGTTGAGGCCTTTAAGAACAGATTAAATCAGTGAATCACCCCCTGAAGTGTGCCTGAAATAAACCTTTAATGAGTCTATCAATTATTGTATAGAATTCCAGAAAGACACATTATTTGGTATTCCTAATCTTTTTTATTTAGGGTCAGTGCTGAAAGTGTTAGATTTGTGTCACTCCTTTTCTTCTTTTTTTTAAGGGGCTTTAACAAGAAAGGCAGCCACTCCAAAACTAAAGAGCCACATGGTGCTGGCCACAGCCCATGAGCTTGCAATACAAAAAACCCCCCTTTTTTTCTAGAGGTCGCCAGGCAGCGGTTGCAGTTGCAACCTCTGGCGACCCCTAAATGACGTCCCTGGAAGTGCCACTGTACCTTGGTTCTTGGGAATGCCATCGTAATAATTTGGACATGCACTAGTCCAAGGGTTGGATGCTAAGATGTTGGATCTGTGGCCCAGTGGACTAATGCATCCACTACAGGGGCCTGTGTTTGATCTTATGTTCACAGGTTTGAATCCTGGCAAGTCTACTCAGCCCTTCAATCTTCTGAGGTCAATACAATGAGTACCATTAAGTTGGGTAACAATAAACTTCTGTTATTAGCACCAATATGCTCCTTTGGGAAGAATGTGTGCTTTACAAATACGCTTGGTATGTATTTTGGTCTATTTTCTTGAATCCCTTACACTATTTGGTTTGTATATTGTAGTACACCCACAATCTGAGAGTGCTCCTCTGCCTTTTAGAGACACAAGATAACGTCCTGTATTCTCAGAAACATAACTGGATGGGCGATGGGTTCACTTGTGCAATGCAAAGCTAGGTAAGTGCTCTATGGATGTGTTTTATAAAATATATAAGGATACATTTGAGAAAAGTGGATTAACCTGCTGTACCTCTGTGGAAATATTACATTCACATGAATCCTTTGGGCAATATGTTGCTCAGCTGTTCACAAAGAGCTCTTTTAATGTAAATCATGTTGCCTTGTTATTGGTTCACAATGGATTTCTAAACTTTTATAATAGAATAAGTATTCTGAAAGCGTGCTTGTGTTTAGGACTATGCCCTGCTATCATTCCACACCATTGACAATGCAGGCTAGGGCTTATGAGCATTGCAATCTGTTTGAAAGCATTTCTCTAGAAGCATCCTTTCCTCCATAGTCCATGGACCCGCAAACTTTTTGCATTTGTTTTTGTATCATGACCTGACTTTTTACAGTGGAGCACAGCATTCCGCTGCACTCCACTGGCCTGTAGCTCATTGTTATGGGGAAACTGACACGTCCTAGAGGCTGTCAGTTCTGAGCAGCTTTGTTTCTCTTGGTTGTTCAACTTTGTTGCTACTTTTCGGTAACATTTTATCATTGTGCAAAGTACCTTGAAGTACTGCGGCATAGGGCCTTTGTGTTTTATGCCCCTAGACACCGTCTAAGGAATTTCTGGTGATTGTACATATTGCTTCATGACAAGCTGGTTTGCTGCAGTAGTTCTTTCTTTTATTTGTATAACTTTTAATCAAGCCTTACTGCGTTTACCACGTGTGACAGCACACTTTGGCTAGTGTCTAACATGGCCATGCCAATGGGTCTATTTTTTTTCCCTTTGGCCATTTTGTCTCTTTGTCTTTCCCCTCTCCTGCCAGGGCTGGGATTTCCTTTTTTGGGCATGCATTTGCCCATGTAAGCTGCTTCTTTCGCAGCCTTTGCAGGCCACGTGTGTAGGCACTCAGCAAGTGGGCTGGGACAGTCTGGTCCTAACCCACACTACTGGTACCAGGGTGTCTGGTGTGCATGAGAGCATGAGGACTCCAGTGGTCCCTGATTGCACCACTGCTGGTGTGCATGAATGGAACAGATCTTGACATTGGTGGGATGGTTGTGAGCACCCACCTAACTGTGGATAAGAAGAGGGGTCCTACATTAATTCCAACAGATCCGATCCCGATGCTGTCCCGGTCAAGGCCTGCATTGGCCGGATCTCAGAAGACCTATGATGGTGCTTCGAGCCCTTGGAGTAATGTGACCAATCACTCTCTGCGCATTCTGATAACACTCCAAGTGAGCCTGTTCGGAAGTGTCCCTGGGCCAATCCATGGTCTGTCCAGCTCCAACCTAGTGTTGCCATGAAGGAGCGTTGCCATTTGGAGTTTCGACCCAAGACTTTGGGTAATTCTAGGATGCCCAAAAAGCCATCCCTCTGCCAAAATTCATCGTCCCAGCAGCTTTGGGCCTTGAAATAGAAGGCTGCGTCATACAGTGAGGGTTGGATACCCCTGTGTCACTGCGCAACATTGATGGTCACTGAAGGAGGTTTTACTGCATCACTTCCAGTGCCCTGATGCCTGCTGCATCAGTGTTTTCCTTGTTTCTCATCGGAATCAAGAATAGCAGATCCTTTGCCATTTCGGACCTGTATCCACACCTGCAGCACTTGTGCATCTGGAAGCTGAACAAAGCACCGGAAATCGTATCTCTGGTGTTCACCTCTAGACCTGCTAAGACTGGACAAAAACTGAACTAATGGTGGTGAGTAGTCAAGTCACACATTCATTTACTGAAGGCACATCTTTGGCCTTCCTGTTGGCTTAGGTGGTACTTGCATCATGGAGCTCAGGAACAGCTTTGTTCATCAGAGCAGACCCTCACCTGACCTCTGGAACCCATTTCACCCCTTCAGAATTCTTCTAACTTTTTAAAGGGTACTTGTGACCTTTGCCCACAACCAGGTGCTTTATGTGTGCTTTGAACATTGAGCACAAGGCTCCACTCATCTTAGGGCTAGGATCTGTCTGTCGGTGCTATAACAGTTACTCTTCTTCTTCCTTTACAGGTATTGGTGGAGTTATTAATTTTCCCACACTGACTCCAGTGGTTGTATCTATATTACATAGTGTGTTGTTTGTGCAGTGTTTTACTAGAACTTGTCATTATTAATTGTGTGTTATTGGGCTTATTATAAATGTTATATTTGTGTATAATACTGTCTAATTGTAATTCTTGGTGTTTCACTGTATGTGCTCATTGGAGTCACCCTCACCCATCCTGAGATTTAGCCTTGACTGATCTCCAAGCTAGCGTGAATTGGTCTGGCTATCTTCTGAGAAGTGTTCCCTGTTCATCTAACAAGGGTGGCCTCCTAAACATCTGTCATCAAGGCCTGAGTTTAGAAATCAATTCTAGCTTAATCCCACAATTCTGTAGATCCAGAAGGTTACAGACACTAAATTTCCTCTAACGAGCAACAGATGCGTGATGGTTGTTCTTCACTGAATTCTGACACTCCAGTGCATACCAAAACTTCAAGCACAGCCACTCGCTTCCATAGAATCATGTCACTGGGTCCTAGAAACCTTTCTGTTGCGAATTCTGTGATGATCAATTCACAGCAACTTGAATGAAGTGTGGTCAACACTCTGAATGCGCAATTGATGTTTGCCATTAGCATCATGCCATCTATACAATAATACAGGAGTCTGAGTGGATGTGGACCTCTGGAGCATTAAAGGTTTACCTTCTCCATCTAAAATACCCAGATCCGCCATGCATTTTCATGTCCTCTACTCCATGGCCATGGTAAACCCCAATCCATAACACAAGTAATCCTTAGTTTGCATTTTGGCAATGCAAAGGCTGCATGATAATAAAGCACATTTGATATCCTAGCAGTCACCCCAGCACTTAATATAAAAGATCTTACACATGGTCCAGGGGCAAAATGTTGAAAAGAGTGAACACTCTCAGACTGCAAAGCCAATCATCATGGCATGGCATCCTAAGCACACAAGAGTTTATTCATCATCTTTGAACCTTAATCACCAAGGGCTTGCGAATCCTCTAGGCATCTTAAGCACCAAATGAGCGTGTCAATCTTGTTGCTTTTGTAAAAAGTGATCATTTTAAACCTTCTATGCATTATGTGGGAACCGGTTAGTAAGGGCAGTGTTGTGGAAATTAGCTTTCCACTGAATTGTTCTGCTAGGCATAGGCCTTTCTCCCACTGTGCAGGAATCTCAATTCTAGCTGTTTTAAGAACTGTACTCAATTGCTCTGCTTAGTGTTGCACTCAATTTCCCTGCTGGGCATTAGCCTTTCTCCCACTGTTCAGGAGTCTCAAATCTAGCTGTGTTTAGGACCTTACTCAACCGCTCTGCTTGGTGTTGAACTCAATTGTCCCAGACCTCCTCTAGCTACCAGGGTGTCCCAAAGCCAGCCACTCGATCACCCACCTGAGACCGCTTCAAACAGGGCCCCTGTGTTGTCTTGTACACAAACTGCATTGTTAGATAACTGTGTTTAGTCTTGGGCACAAATTTAGAGTAGACACAAATTGTGTATTTGTGTTCAACCTTGCACAACAAAGTGCTTTGTTAGGTGTAGACCACTCTTCCATTATACTGGACCCTCAAAGCTAGCTCTGTTTAGTATTATACACCCAATACATTGCTCTTTAGCTGTGTGTAGTCTTGTTCACAATTTGTCTCGTTAGGAGTAGCCCCTTTCCCACTACACAGTAATTCACAAACTCGGGCTGGGTCCTGTTTCGCACACAAAGGTAGCCCTGTTCTACCTTGCACGCAATGCTGGCATCGTGGAACTCAGTCCTCAAGCTGTAACACAGTCATCAAGGCACCATGTTACTCGCTGGCCACAATCTGGCAGCTCTCTGGCACACCACTAGCCCCATTGAAACCCTCTGTAGCCGCTCCCTATCTCCTCTATAACACAGTCCACTCTCCTTCCACAGCACACATCCAACTTTTATCCTGCCACCCCCTTTTCCCCTGGCCCCTTCCTTACCCTCCCGCCTCAAACTATAACTCTCTCCCCTACCCGTAGACCCCGATCTGCTACATTAAGAGCAGCATAATGGAGAGACGGATCATATAGCCCACACCCACGTAACACACAATCCCTGACACAGCCCACTCACCCCCCCCATAGCCCAGCTACAGGCCCTGCCCAATTGCCACTTCCGCTCACTCAGTGCAGCAAGAGACTATCTAGCCAACACCCCCCGCACCAGAGAACTACCCACTCTCTCCCACACCCCCTTCACCACATTCAAAGCAAGGAAAGGGCGATACCGTAAACAACTCATGCGCCCCCTTGCATCTCCCATTCTCCGACACAGTACTCAACTGCCACGCCAATACAGGAGCAACACCTCACCACCCACCCCCAAACCAGTACTAGCTCTCTTCCCCTCCCTCCCACCTAACCATGGGCATAGGACATGGAGGGCATAGGGGGGACAAATCCCCCCTCAATTTTAAGTGGGCCCCCCACCCCCCAGAATCTTTTGTTGTGCACAGACAGTGCACTGCCACTGTCTGCTGCTGCTGCATTAAATTCCCGGCTCAGCCAGCAATGGCTGCCAGTGCCAGGCACAGGGCCGTCACGAGGGGGGTGCAGAAGTGGCAAACTGTCCAGGCCTTGCACTTGGGGGGGAGCCTTGCAGCACATTTAACGACTGACCGTCATTCTACACATATAGAAGCCCAAGGAACTCTGTCTCATGGAGCTCTGGCAATGCTGAGCCAGTTTTGCCGCTGTTGGACAGTGGCCCATCTTTTGGCTTGACAGCTTTTTATCCCTGATAACTAGGGTGGTAGCAAGCCAAAGACTCAGAGAGCTTGTATACTGTGACTGAGGTGACACACAAAAACACATACACACGCGAGCGCTGTGTGAGTTAGACCTGCAGGATGGCATAGATTATACTAATCGATTAAAAAACATCCTTTTCAGAAGGAGCAGTGACCCCCTATTCTTCTAAAGAACCAGAAACAAACGTACCTGCTGCTGGCCTTGCACACCACGTTCAGAATGAGTGTTGCCGACCTTCCAAAACTGTAACAGAGTGGAATGTACTCTTGCGCCAACCTTCCAAACGACACTCACGTTTAAGGCGCATTTCTCCTCTTATAAAGTACACTTGAAATGGTTAAAATATAAACTTTTCGTCTTCGAATGCACTATAATATGGAAAAGTGATATGTTCTGCATGAACCCACAATAACACGGAAGAGTGATATGTACTGCATGAAACCACTACAAACGAGAATTGATAAAGCCAACAGATTTGGCTTGTGTGTAGCCATGGGATAGGCATTTGGCATGCACTGCCTGAATGGTGATACTTGACCATGATACGACAATGGCTGCAAAATGGTGGCAACAAAGCGCTTTACAAGTCTTATGAGAAAGTATACACTGAGGAAAGCAGAGATTCAACGGATCGGGGAGCGAAGAATGGGGGAGGTTAGGCAGTTTGTCAGCAATGGATATGCAAGCGAACAGGGGAGGAAAGAGGAGGGAGCAGATCCACCAGTCTCAGGATAGGTGGGGAGTTGAGCCAATAACTCTCAGAAGACTTCTTAGAAATTACACTCTAAGGCCCTTTACTGCACAAAGTTTGGTGTTACTGTATGATGGAGATTGCTCAAAGAGTTCTCATGAGGATATGTTTTGGTTGGGGAGATGCAGGTAGTGGGTTGGTATGGTGATAGGGATTATTAGTATGGGGTAGTCAATGGGTGAGTCAATAACCAAACAACACCCACAAGATGTGTGCCTCTCCTGATATCCTATATCTCTCCTATGTTTAATCCAGTGTAATCGTTTTGGCTTTTAGGTGGCGCTTAGGCACCACCTAAGAACCAAAACTAATAAGGGGTGCCTCCTACCACTCTGAAACAGAAGGAAGAATCCACATATTGCATTAAGAACAATGATATTGAAATTAGCTATAGCCTTTCATCTTTGCAGCAAATTTGAAAATGTAAAACGTGCCTACTTCAAACCTCCCAGGCATCTCACCCTGTGATCCACTCTGAGAACAATCAAACATGTACTGGCCTAAGAATACATATATTGACAGCCTAATCCCTCTGAATCCCTCTGAACGATTTATAGGGCTGTTGCAGAGTCTGTCAGTGGTTAATCAGAGCCTGATGTGAGACTGGCAGAGTCTATCCCAGCCCTGCTGACCTCTCAGAGGCACAGACCCTTTGAGAAATGCCCTAATGTGTCCAGCGGTGGGGGAGCAGGCTTGCCCCCACACTGAGCTCCACAGTGCAGAAAACTTCCCATGGCCATGCTAACCCCCTTGGCAATTCCCACCCAGTTGCTGCCTACCACCATCCAAAACAACTCCTCATTGGACCTCTTTGAGCTAACTTCAACCAAGCCTTAACATCAAACTTTGCCCTCAAAGTGCCTGCGAGTGGTTTCTCAAACAAATCTTCTGAGAGTTAATGACTAAGTTGTAAACACGCTATGGCTGTAATAAAAATGTCTTGTCCAGGTCTGCCTTCAGCCACCTGATTTTAAAGCACCACATGTCTTTCACTGAAGTCCTGTTAAAAACAAGCAATGGCAAAGCCACAGTTCGGCTTGTGTATAAGTATTCAGCATTTGCCAGACACTGCTATTAGATGCTCAGGTACTCAAACCATTTTGCACCTGTTACCATCAACTACCAGTTAATACCAATACCCAGTGCCTTTCCCATGCCTACACAAACACCCAAACATTTAGCATTGCCAATGCTTGTTTTGCTTTGCCTTTGATTTACAGGACCATGCATCAAGGGTAAAGCAAATATACTACTTGGCTAAACGGAACCACATTGAATATAGGCCGGTGTAGTTAGTAATAACATGTATGGTGCATAATCAGCCTGGACATACTTTATTTTACCTGCTCGGAGTCCTTAGATGGTAATAATGGCATATAATGCTGCAGCTAGAATGGACATACATGGGAACAACCAGCATGAATATATTTTTATAATAGTATATGTTGTGTGCAAAAGTGGCATGACATGTAATGGAAAATGTTCCTGTGCATGGTTGGCGACTTGCAACTATTGGGATTTTGCATGTGCTTCCATACAAAACCAATTGCAAACTGTGTGTATTTCTACCCAATTTTGCAAAGAAAGTGCTGCAAATGCATCATTTTAAACCAATGTTTCAAACATTTTCTTGGGAGTGAGACACCCCTCAAACTTCCCTTGTTTGGTTTGGTCTCCCTCACTGTGCTTTGTCGATCCCGCTTAATTGATGCAAACATTTAAGCCTCTTCAGTTCAATATTTCACCATTTGCCACTTTACATCATCTATCTGTCACTGTTTATGATGTGTGTTTTAATGTGCACACAGGGGCAGGATGCTCCTTAATGCTAGTATGACGTACCACACGCCGTCATACCATCCTATATATCTTTATCCATATGATACAAAAGTTAGTCTGGCATAAACCTATCTTCAGTACACATATCTAACTTTGCTGTAGTTGATTTGCAGTTGTAATAATCACCCATATTTGGGTTCCTCCACATAAACTCAAGGGGAGATTTCTTGCGTCTCCTGTTTGCCGCGGTGCCGCCACTGGTCCAATGCAAAAAATGGTAAGGGGGAGTCACCCAATTTTTTGCCCCGGGCCTCATCACACCTTGTGACAGCCCTGGCCGGGCAGTTGCCTGCAAATTCACTTGCATGCAAAGACGAAGGTTCTGTGTGTGGCGTGCAACGGCCTGTGCCACGCGCCTGTTCATATGACTCAAGGCACTGCCCAGGCGAGATACAAACTGCACGTTACCCTGCGCAGTGCACTGCTGTGCAGCCTCCGGTGTCCAGTCACAGTGCTGCTGACTACTGTTGTTGAAGCGAGAACGGAGCATGAGCGAGCAGGCTAGTTGAGGCAGCGATGCTGCGTACTTAGTCTCAGGCTGGGCAGGGACGGTCAGATCCTATTTGCTTTTGCAACAGTGAAATTCAAGAAGTTGCAGTCTCACTTGCTGCTTGCTGGACTGTCTGCCGGCCTGCCTGCACCTGATCAATCCGATCATGCGTTTGAGAATCGATTACTCTGTCTGAAATCACAAGTTTGCTGCTAACCTTAAGGTAGTGTGTCCGTGTGTCAGTGTGTGTGTGACCCACCAACTTAGCAACAAACTTTCTAAGCCAACATCATGCCTTGAATGAAATGGTTCAGTTATTTTCAGAACTTACCTGTTTTCACCTCATTGGGGTTCCGTTGCATGTCAGGAATATTGTCATTGCCTCTTAAATTAATTACCTCCTTAATTTATTTACAGGAATATTCATAGCTGGCTGTTGGATGCTTGTGGCATGGTTTGATGTTTGATAGCCTAGATATAATGAAGATATTTAAGAGGCACATGGTGAGTATGCATGCTGGTTGCAACTCGGACCATGGAAGCATTGAATAGGCATCCAGACACACATGTACCCATCACCAACCTGCACATCTGTACACTCATCCTCCCATCATCTAACAGTGCATCGTTAGATTTAAAGCCAATGTATCTCACCTCATGCCTGCTTGGAAGGGTGCGGTGGGATGCCAGATGGTGTTGTATAAGAATCAAGTCTTTGCAGTTATCATTTTCTTTTGTACAGTGAGACAGCCCTTTCTATTTGGCATCTCTTGCTGCACTTATCAAGCATTTCTTCTTCATTGTGGAGTGTTCAAATCCATGTTCCTTCCAACATGCTCAGCTGAATTTAACAACAAATGCTTACAAAGCCAAGGGCAAGGAGAGAAGAGTACATGCAAAGGACACAAGGGTACTATTGAGGGTGGACTGGTCATACATGACCAGGATGGAGGCAGAGGCTTTGATTCGCTGCAATAGCTGGCAGTGTAAGATGATAGATACAAGGTGTGTCTGGACATAGAACCTTAATGCTGTGAGATTGCAGATGTCTTCTTGAGAGCTCTATTTGCCTGAGAACCCCAGGCGTAGACTTGCACAGCACTAGCAGCACTAGAAGGAGAGAGCAATTTCTGGGGAGTCTCAGGTTTGGGCGGTGTAGCATGTAAGATGATCCTGAGAAATTGATTTTATAAACATTTATTAGCAATGTGCCAGGTGTGTTGAGGTAGTTCCTTGCATTGGCCGATAATGTTTTTTGCCCCGGGCCTCATCACACCTTGTGACAGCCCTGGCCGGGCAGTTGCCTGCAAATTCACTTGCATGCAAAGACGAAGGTTCTGTGTGTGGCGTGCAACGGCCTGTGCCACGCGCCTGTTCATATGACTCAAGGCACTGCCCAGGCGAGATACAAACTGCACGTTACCCTGCGCAGTGCACTGCTGTGCAGCCTCCGGTGTCCAGTCACAGTGCTGCTGACTACTGTTGTTGAAGCGAGAACGGAGCATGAGCGAGCAGGCTAGTTGAGGCAGCGATGCTGCGTACTTAGTCTCAGGCTGGGCAGGGACGGTCAGATCCTATTTGCTTTTGCAACAGTGAAATTCAAGAAGTTGCAGTCTCACTTGCTGCTTGCTGGACTGTCTGCCGGCCTGCCTGCACCTGATCAATCCGATCATGCGTTTGAGAATCGATTACTCTGTCTGAAATCACAAGTTTGCTGCTAACCTTAAGGTAGTGTGTCCGTGTGTCAGTGTGTGTGTGACCCACCAACTTAGCAACAAACTTTCTAAGCCAACATCATGCCTTGAATGAAATGGTTCAGTTATTTTCAGAACTTACCTGTTTTCACCTCATTGGGGTTCCGTTGCATGTCAGGAATATTGTCATTGCCTCTTAAATTAATTACCTCCTTAATTTATTTACAGGAATATTCATAGCTGGCTGTTGGATGCTTGTGGCATGGTTTGATGTTTGATAGCCTAGATATAATGAAGATATTTAAGAGGCACATGGTGAGTATGCATGCTGGTTGCAACTCGGACCATGGAAGCATTGAATAGGCATCCAGACACACATGTACCCATCACCAACCTGCACATCTGTACACTCATCCTCCCATCATCTAACAGTGCATCGTTAGATTTAAAGCCAATGTATCTCACCTCATGCCTGCTTGGAAGGGTGCGGTGGGATGCCAGATGGTGTTGTATAAGAATCAAGTCTTTGCAGTTATCATTTTCTTTTGTACAGTGAGACAGCCCTTTCTATTTGGCATCTCTTGCTGCACTTATCAAGCATTTCTTCTTCATTGTGGAGTGTTCAAATCCATGTTCCTTCCAACATGCTCAGCTGAATTTAACAACAAATGCTTACAAAGCCAAGGGCAAGGAGAGAAGAGTACATGCAAAGGACACAAGGGTACTATTGAGGGTGGACTGGTCATACATGACCAGGATGGAGGCAGAGGCTTTGATTCGCTGCAATAGCTGGCAGTGTAAGATGATAGATACAAGGTGTGTCTGGACATAGAACCTTAATGCTGTGAGATTGCAGATGTCTTCTTGAGAGCTCTATTTGCCTGAGAACCCCAGGCGTAGACTTGCACAGCACTAGCAGCACTAGAAGGAGAGAGCAATTTCTGGGGAGTCTCAGGTTTGGGCGGTGTAGCATGTAAGATGATCCTGAGAAATTGATTTTATAAACATTTATTAGCAATGTGCCAGGTGTGTTGAGGTAGTTCCTTGCATTGGCCGATAATGTTTAGGTGACGGGGGTATGGACGGGTCCCAGGTATGGACTTGTAGTGTGTGAATTGACAGTGGGAGGTGGGGTGCTTGCAGATGTTGGCCAGAATGTTTCCCAGGTGAGCTTGAACTGTTGTCTGGAATGGATTGGCCCGTGGAGACGGAGCATGGAGGTTGGCATGGGTGTCTTTCAGGAATGGGCAGGTAGTATGCGAAAGAGACAGGAGGGAAGGGCCCTCAGGCATGGGATCGCAAGTATTGTGCAAGGTGGACAAAAGGTGCACTATGGACACTCAGAAATGGGTAGGTGGGGAGCAAGATGCTCTGGATGGACTGGAAATAAGCCTTTCAGTTGAAGCTAGGCTGTGAAGGTTGTAGGCTGAACAGATATGGGAAGAGTTCGGCCTGGCGGTTCTAGGCGGGTCAATATGGGAAGGGGTATCCCTGTAGCAGAGAGTCTGGTGTGGCCAGAGGAGGGCCTTCAGCAGAGATTCTGATGTGGGCAGCAGTGAGGCCTACATTAGAGATTCTGATTTGGGCAGATGTAGGCCTGCATCAGGGATTCTTATGGGGGCAGAGGTAGGCCTCCAGCAGGGATTATGATGTTGACAGAGGCAAACCCTGCAGCAGGTATTCTGGTATGGACAGAGATATGCCTGCAGCAGGGAATCTGGTGTGGACAGAGGTAGGTCTGCAGCAGGTATTCTGGTGTGGACAGGGGTATCCCTGCAGCAGGGATTCTGGTGTGGACAGAGGTAGGCCTGCAGCAGGGGTTCTGGTGTGGCCAGGGATAGGCCTGCAGCAGGGAATCTGGTGAGGACAGAGGTATGCCTGCAGCAGAGAATCTCGTGTGGACAGAGGTAGCCCTGCAGCAAGGAATCTGGTGTGGGCAGAGGTATTCCTGCAGCAGGGGTTCTGTTTGGACAGAGGTATCCCTGCAACAGCTGTTCTGTTGTGGCCAGGGGTATACCTGTATCAGGGATTCAGGTGTGGGCAGAGGTCAGTAGTTGTTCATTGGATAGGTAGACAAGTGTTTAAATTAGATCCACCTTTATAAATATAGAAACTGCTTTTTATTTCTTCCACATTTGCCTATGTGACTCCCGGCCTTCTCTGTCCCAGTTTTCTTCTATTGGGGGTACACTTTCGCTCACCCCACTTCTGTCAAAGGGGACTCCACTCCAAAAAAGACTCAGACAGTTGGTCAAGTCATCCATTTATTCAATTTCAGCATTCGCGAATGGGCATGACTTCCTGCACATTCGAAAGACTGTGCAAGAGTGAGTGAGCTGATAAGCATTAGGTCTGCATGGTTTATATACATTTTTAAATATCATTGGTTCCAATCTCTATCACGTGCACAAAGAAGGAGTTTACATAAGCATAGCAGTTAGTCACGTAATCTTCCTCCCCCCCATCCCTCCTTCGTGCAGAAGAGTTCCCCGTAAACACACTCCTGGGGTGAGCTGATAAGCCTAAAACTGCACAGTCATTAAGCCCTTCTCTGCATCTCAGGGGCACTCTTCGGGAATTCACTTCTGCTGTTCATGACTATTTTGTATCTGTCGTGTCAGGCCTTTACCACCCTCTGCCCTTCCGTTCTTCTTGGAATGTGACATCTGATTAACAAGAAAACAAACTTTGCAACACTGCTTAGTCGCACGCAATCACCCTTTTCTGCTCTGAGAGTCTACAGGATTCATCTTGCTACAACATGGGCAAAACCTTACTAATTTTTGTATCCCCAATTTGCCCCTTTTGCTAATTTTGAGCAAGATTATACATCAATCTTATTCAAATCCTCCATTTCCTTCAACCACATTATCCACAAATGCTCCTTTTCCTGATGAGAGGGGGTATCCTGTACCTTGCAGGCTGTCCTGCTACAGCAATCCATACAACCTCCAATAAGCAGTGGAGAACATTGTATGCACAGGCAGCAAACCAGGGCTAATCCTATCACTACCAGTATTGGGGTTAGCAACTTCCAGCCAAGATCTTTCAGTAACTTCACCCACCAACTATCTCCGACCCCCTCCTCATAGATGATTG
Source organism: Ambystoma mexicanum (assembly GCF_040938575.1). Taxonomy (NCBI): domain Eukaryota; kingdom Metazoa; phylum Chordata; class Amphibia; order Caudata; family Ambystomatidae; genus Ambystoma; species Ambystoma mexicanum. The sequence continues at coordinate 198,251,666 of NC_090938.1, forward strand.
TCTCGGCTATTTTATGTAACCTGGATATCCTGGACAACACTCCCTCACTTGCATCAGGAATATACATGCAACATTGGGAACCCACCATAGTACAAAACTCTGCCCCTTTTTGCTGTCAACACATCCAACACGTACCTATTCTGTAATGCAACTAACCGTATGGCCTTCATCCCATATGTAATATTAGTGAGTATATCAGCTGTTTCACTAATCGTGGTCTCAACTGCCCTACTTAGTCTGCGTACCTCTTGGGAGTGCAGGAATATTCCTACAGGGAGTGTCATTGCCTTTACTATTTCAATAAATATATCCAGATCAGTGTCTGATTGGTCAAGCCCTTTCCTTATCTTTCTCTTATACCTGTGTTTAGCATACATTTCTTTTGGAGTATAGATCATAGGAGCAGGTATTATCCTGGCAAAATAACATGTTCCCGAAAAGTTCCTGGGAAGCCACAGATAAAACCTTTTTATTACAAACATAAGCGTACCCTTCAATCTCACCTATACCCCTACTATACCTAGAAAGATTGTATATTATACTACATCCCAAAATAGTTTCTCCTTTCATTCCCTTGAAACAAATGTTCTTCCTTGAGTACTGTCTGGTTACCATCAAGGGGGTGGTAGGTAATGTCCCTACCCTTGCCTGACCTACAAGGTCGCTTAAAGAGTAGGTTACTACCTCCTGTTTCATATTATGAACTATACCTGCTGATATGTCTGACCATTCCATTGTAAAGCACCTGGAAGTATTTGGCATATACTTGTCTAGTGAGAGAACCCTCATCCAAAGCAAAATACACCTGTCAACTTCTGGTACCGCAAAAGCATGCATAGGTATTCCATCTCCTGCATGGCGGGGAACATGACTACATATCCAACAATTTGACAAATTCAACGCCTTCTGTGTTGCATTCATTAAGCGTATATATGCATTCCTACTATACTCTTCATCTTCATGACCATCATTCTCATGCCTGTCTCTACTATATACATAATTGATATTGGTATCATTTGAGGAGTTTGCCACGGGAAACATATTCTTAAATTCATACATTGAAGGGTGTTCAGGATACCATAAAAAAATACACCAAGCCCTGTTACCACCAAGACACCTGCCATACATAAAACAGTCTTTTCCTTCCTTGTGCACCCATATTTGTCCACCTTCATCCATCCTTGTGGGTGGTCAGGCAGAGCTAAATCCTGCAGTTCCATCTCAATTATCATTGCTTCTGCCACCTTACCTGAGCTTATGCTGACACTTGCAGGTTAAGTTCCGTGGCTTGGCTGGGTCCTAGCGCCTAGCGTTCTACCCTAGGGAGCAGCCTCTCACTCTTACAGCTTACGTTCCCAACCCTATTTAAAGCTCCAGTGTCTTTGTACCCTAAATGTACAGGGCGCACCTACGGCCCTTTCACCGATCTGTCCCACGCCTCATTGGGCCTTGTCCAGGAGGGACGCCGGAGGCCCTTCAAGCAACTGCTTGTTGTCTTCAGCAAGGCTGTGCACTGCTCTGACCGACAAAAGAGTTTGTGTCTCCCTAACAATCAAAGTTCAATTCACAGTCTTTACTCGTTGCCTGGCGCATATACTTTCCTTGATCTTGGGTTGTACCTGAGGACATCCATTGGGAGAGGGGTCTGGGATGATTCCAAAAAGGCTCGTTTGTACCCCGGTTGATTGCAATGGTTCTATAGCAGCAGCTTTCTTCACATGACTTGCATGGTACCAGTGTGGTTTGCCGTCAACTTTGAGTGCTGTCTGCATTGTCAGCAATACCTGGTAGGGTCCTTTTCAGCGCGGCTGCAGGCCGCTAGTTCTGTCAAAGGCTTTAATTACCACCCAGTCCCTGGGTTTCACATCATGGCCTGGCCCAATTGGTGGTACTGGGGCCGCATCTTTCACCTGCGTATGTATAGAAAGAAGCCTGTTAGTCAATGCAATACAATGTTGTTGCAACGCTGGCCAGGTTTGTTAAGACAATCTTTTTGGGTGTTCAGTCCATGGGTGTGTTTGGGCGCAGCTCTCATGCTAAGCAATGCCAGGGGCAAGGCATCAGGCCACTTCAAACCTGTTTCTGCACATGCCTTTACAAATTGGTTCTTAAATATTTTATGGGACCCTCAATAATTCCTGCTTATTGGGGGTGAAACATGGCATGGAATCTTTGATCAATCCCCAGTGCCTTGCATGAAATGCGACCCATTTTCTGACCATAGAGAGGTACGGACTGTATACAGCGGTACCCAATGGTTCAATATACACTTTGCAGTTGAGGCACCCATCCAGAATAACCACATTTCATTACCAAGCAGTAAGCAAACTTGTTTACAGGTTCCAGATGTATGAAATCCATATACACCACTTCAAAGGGTTGTGTGGGCAGTTTACAGTGCCCTGCTGGGGCCGGCACACCCTTTCCAACATTGTACATTACACAGATTTTGCCCTGCTTTGCCCATTGCCTGCAATAGGGACCAATTATTTTGTTCTCCCAGACAGTTTTTAGCACACTTTCAGTGTTCTAGCATTTACATGTGTTGGTCCATGTGCCACACTTACTACAACAGGGAGGTATGCATCTGGTAACAACCAACTCCTTGGGTTCATATTTGCCCATGCCCCACTCTCCAGTTGTCTTATATTTTCATCCGAGTGCCAGGTTTTCCTTTCTTCCTCTCTTGCATCTTCCTGGATTCTTACTACCTGCTCCCCCACACCCAATTCCCCTCGTTCAGTTTCACACATATATTGTCCAAGTGCCGCTGCCACCGCCCTCATACATGGCGGTAATCCTCGGTCAACTGCATCCAATCCAGTTGAGAAGTAGGCATATGGCCTTTTCCCCCCACCTTGTTCTTGGGTTGATACAGACACAGAACACCCATTCACCTCATCCATAAATCAATAAAACATTTTCTCATAATAGGGTGTCCCCATATCTGGTGCGTTACACAAGGCGCTCTTCAACGCCACGTACCCCTGTTCCATCTCTTTGTTCCATTCGAAGGGTACGTGGTGTTTCTCATCCTTCAATGGTTTTAACAGTGGTTTACCTATTACTGAGAACTCTGGTATCCTAGTGCCTACAATATGACAACATTCCTAACACCTTTCATGTTCTGGGAATCGGCATAGCTTGAATCAACGCTACTCGGTCTTTTGACAATGACCACCCTTCTTTTGACCAAACATAGCCCAAATAGTCAACTCGTCGCTGTACATATTGCATTTTTGCTAAAGGCACTTTGTGATTATGTTTTACTAGGTGAAACAGTACCATAACAGTTGCTTCCCATATATCATCTATGTACTGGACCGAGGATGTCCCTGTTGGTAGCATTTACCCACTCAGCAGTTCTTCCTCACATCACCAAGCTGCACTTCAGCAGAACCAGCAAAATGGCTTAGCTGGCTCCTGTAAGCACCATTGCCTCACCCCAAAACTGCGTTTTGCAATGACAAAAAATGGCTGCACCACCTGGCCAAGTGCATATTGGGCAGGATGGAACAAGGGGGGGCACATTGAAAAGGCTTGCCAGGATGTCCTTACATGTATAAAAGAAGGGGAGCGAAAAAAAACAGCGTCGCTCCAATGCAAGCCGAAAATTCTCATTGAAAAAGGAATATTTCACAGTCAAAATAATGCCGCTCTGATGCCATTTGTCCCTGTCCTTCATCACACCACCTTTATAAAAACCCTGTCATGCCCAGCCATATTCACACTGTGCTCCATCAGAAAAGAGCCTTATCCCTGAAAGACAGACTGTGCCAGCCAAACATGAGAGGATCAACAAAGGCTTTCCTTCAACTACATGAGAAACGCTTAAATTGTGCTACAAAATGTAAAAAATCACTGCTTGAAAGAAAGTCATAGCTTTCTGTGCACATGTCAATTACATGAAGACATTTGCCTTGTACAGACTGTTGTGTAAAATAAGATCACTACAGCAACAACAAAGCTGACCAGATTTCACTACTAGGCCAAAGCATAGCTGACTCCACTCCAGCAAAGGCCTAGTTTAAGAAAATCCCACAAAAAAAATTCCTATTAAAAGAAAGGGGGGAGGGGCAGGCTGTGGTACCTTAGCATCCTGAGACCAGACCGGCTTGTTTACTCCCTGTGCCTTCCAGTGTCCCGAATTGCCCAGCCGCCTCTCCACCAAGAGAGACCGCCACCCCGCGACCCGAGCGGTGCAATGACCAAACCCTGCTCACTCTCCAAAATTCCCAAACCCCAAGCGTAGACTGCGAGCATCCCACACCCCACAACACACAGTTTACCCCATCCTGATCCGTGTGTCCCTGTTCCACTTCTCCAAACAATTCCATCCCCACCCCGGCAACCCACTGAAACTGCTAGAATTCTCTGCGCACCCTGCCACTGAATCTCCCAGCGCCAGGGCCACTTTCCTATTTTCCTTTTGTTCTGCATAAATCATAAGTCATTAGCGATATTTTGACCAAACAAATCAATTCTCCCCAAAGAAAAAGGGACAGACCACACGAAGGGCCACAACTGCAGCACACCCTGATATTCACAGGTGGTGCACCTGCCCTCCCAGCCACCAAATCCAATCCAACTAAAACCCATCCTTCACCTTAAAACTGCCCCTCTTCTTTACTGCTACACCCTCGCCCAAATGAACCTCACTCCACCTTCCAAATCTCCCTCAAACCACCAGCTAGGGATCTTATTGTATGATTTTGATTCTGCTTAGTGCCTCCTATTCCTGACTACCTGCTGCTTCTTTCTATCCACTCAGAATTTGATTACTTGTGGGTTGAGGGAACATTGCAGGGGGGGACCTTAACTTGGGTGCTATCTATCCTAATTTAAAAAGTGATCCTATTCACTTGTGCTTCATTTCTGTTCTATGAGAAGGTCAATTAAGTGCATTGCTTCCATTTTCATTGTAAATATCACCCCATTGGTGATTGCTGCCCCACATAAAAAAAACTGCATGATTTCTTTGAATTATTATTATTTTTTTATAAATAAATATTGTTTTTTTTTTCAGCAACCAGCCTGGTTCATGGTCCATTGCGACCCGGGGTATTTGAAAAAGGGGTGTAATATGAGTTGTGTACCATCTCAAATTGAATCCGCATAAAAATAAAGAAAAAGGCATCTCAGTTGTGCGCTACATACTAGGCTGAGACCAAGGTTTCACACATTTGAGACAAGGTACACATTTGAGACATCCTGTCACTCTGACCTGTGGCTTCTTATGACTGAACCTCAGTGGGACTTTACCTTGGATCCACTTGTATGTAACTGATAAACGTCATTGTATCATTAGCCTACTCACATATCACGGTACCTGTACAATACCTATCATGCCTGTACATAACTTTCTGTACTTTCACCTTCATATGCCTGTAAACCTACCTCACTGCAATGTACTTTCATTTATAGCATGTATGTAAAGTACCTTTCTATAACCTGTATCTTATGACATGCGCCCAGATGCCTTTGTCCAGGCGCACTATATAAATAAACAAAATACAAATACAAGATAAAAGGCGTGTTACCTGATTGAAATCCTTAAACTTAACAACAAATTCCCCATGACCTTTGTTTCACTTGTAACTTCTACATCTGGACCGGTCCTTTACATCAAACATCCATCCTTCCTTTCAGTCTTCACAACAGACCTCATCATTAATAAGTACCATAAAACTGATACTCTTGTCCCAACGGCCTTACCAACCGTTTCTCCTACCTGCACTCACCTCTTGTGGGGTCTTTGCCTCACAGTATGCTGGACCCAAAGGGCGGCAGCCTGCTGTCCTGTCGTCCGGCGGGGCTGGCAGAGGAAGGGTAACACGCTTGTGCAGTCAATGGTGCTTCTTCATTCGTTGGGGCCCCGATACAATTACTCCTCCAGCCTCACCCTGGAAGGCCTCACCCAATGAAGGGCTGCCACACCTTTGGGTCCCTTCGTGGTCACCAGTAAATGGAGGTACACTTTCGCTCACCCCACTTCTGTCAAAGGGGACCCCACTCCAAAAAAAGACTCAGACAGTTGGTCAAGTCATCCATTTATTCAATTTCAGCATTCGCGAATGGGCATGACTTCCTGCACATTCAAAAGACTGCGCAGGAGTGAGCTGATAAGCATTAGGTCTGCATGGTTTATATACATTTTCAAATATCATTGGTTCCAATCTCTAGCACGTGCACAAAGAAGGAGTTTACATAAGCATAGCAGTTAGTCACGTAATCTCCCCCCCCCATCCCTCCTTCGTGCAGAAGAGTTCCTCGTAAACACACTCCTGGGGTGAGCTGATAAGCCTAAAACTGCACAGTCATTACGCCCTTCTCTGCATCTCAGGGGCATTCTTCGGGAATTCACTTCTGCTGTTCATGACTATTTTGTATCTGTCGTGTCAGGCCTTTACAACCCTCTTCCCTTCCCTTCTTCTTGGAATTTCACATCTGATTAACAAGAAAACAAACTTTGCAACACTGTCTAGTCGCACGTAATCACCCTTTTCTGCTCTGAGGCTCTACAGGATTCATCCTGCTACAACATGGGCAAAACCTTACTACTTTTTGTATCCCCACTATCCTGCCTCATCTTCTCACGCCCCTCTGCTTATGGGTGGGGTGTTGGGTTGGGACGGTTGCCTGAAAGGCGAACAGTCATACAAGTACCGTAACTCACCCTGGCTCCATGCCACATTAGAGACGGGTCACGGTGAACCGGTCACCCTGCAGCTACCCAGAAACTCAATAGGGGAACTTCAGCAAGGTGCGGGCTATAGGGGAGGTGTGGTATTCGGATGATTACTGAAAAGCTTAGCACTGGCCATTGGCTTAAGAGGTGCTCTGTGTGTCTTTTCAACACCCGTGAAACTGCCAAGGCAAAGAGGCCAGCCGGTAATCTCACGGCAGCCTGCTGGTTTGCACCCCTTACATTCTTTGGTGTGCACATGCACCACTGTCAAAAGGCTGCCGGCAGCCCCTAACTGATGTGCATGCATAAAGGGGGCCGAGAAAATGTCCAGGCTTCAAAGGCTCAGAATCGCCCATGACTCTTGTTCTAACCATTAACGATCAACAATGGGAATCGCCATTGGTGGAAGTCTGGGAGAGAATTGGAGGTTACCCACCTTTGGAATCAAGAGGAAGCCGGTAGAAGGGTACTTCTAGCTGGAGGAATGTTGAAAACAATACATTTTAGGACTAGAAACTCTTTTTAAGTATCTTAAATGGGGAAAGTGAACAGAGGCACGTGTGTTCTGAAACCACGCTTAATCTGAGGCTTAACGCGCTATGCAGGACAATGTTTCACTGTAGCATGTACGCCACACTTTCTCGACAGTAGTAAGGAATTGCTCTGTGAAATAATCCCCGACAGTGGCAATAAACCATTCCTTGCCTGAATGGAAGATTCTAGGAGTGCCCTCACAATGCTACCACATCCAGCCCAGACTGAGGCAATCCCTAGATAGCTGGCATTCCTCTGCTTTTGGGGTTTAGCATGTGCTGGGTTTGTCACCTCTCCTGAAAGAATATGCGTTTGATTGAACGCAAGAGTTCATGAATTACACACTCCTATGTCCTGTAATGACATGAAGCAGCTTCAGGTGCTCTCATTGTAGCCTCTTTCACAAGCACAGTTTTCACCTGAGTGCCTTGATGTGGGGAAGTTGCCTCTGGGGGCTACATAGGTAAGTTCTCAAGCTGTGTAACATTCACTCTCTGTGGATTGCCCTGTATTCCTGTTGAGGCTCTCCCTTTGTCTTCCTATATTACCTCTCACAGTTTTGGGTGTTAATGCAGACTGGACTAAACAAGGCAGGACAGATTGCCCTGGCTCTCTCTGCCAAATCCTCTGCCACCATTCGAATTTGCTTGCAAATATTAAAGCAGATATTGGGGTGACCATGCATTTTAAGCGGTCGTTACTCTGCTACAACACACAAAAGTATAGTATAGTGTATGTTTCTTGACCTTGATTCGAGCTTCAGCTTTGTTCCTGTATGTGGTCATGGCTTGGCTCTCCTCGGTCGGTGACTGCAATATACTGTATCCCAGCTGCAATTTGCATGTGCTCTGATTAAAAACACATTGCTGTTGCAAACGTGATTAACCTTTGGCACTCGAAACACCTGTGTTTCGTCTGTGGGTATTATCATGTTTAAACTCTCATTGTTCTGTCTTTTGTATCGCTTGCATCTGAAATTGCACAGATGAGCGGGGTGCCTGTCTTGAGCCATCTCACCAATATTCACATTACACATTAGACTTAATCATGTTTGTTTGTGCAATATACACAAAGATATAATGGATCTGGTGGACATACAAACAATAGTTACCAAATGTATCATTTGTAAAGAGCGCGCAAAAAGAATTCGTTTTTTTTAACAAATGTGCGTGATAAGAACTCAGTACAAATACATTGACAGTTCATTTTACTCTGTGGTTTGTGTCTGTAGCAAAATCCCCAAGGTGTCCCATGTCCCCCTCCAGATTTTATGTGTCTCCTACGCCCATGCACCTAACCCAACTACTCCAGCATCACCACACTACACCGCCCCCCCATCACCCCCATTGCCTTGCCCCAATGCAGACCCCACCCTCCCCCATTCAACACCTACCCTCCACCCACAATGGCATCCCTCCAAATATCCTGCACCCTCATCAATGCCAGATCTGTTTCAAAAAACAAACTCCTCATTTACAACCTCATCACTAAAGAAAACCCAGACATCCTCTTCATTACTGAGAACTGGTCCTCGGACGACTATGAACCTCTTGCTCATGAGACCTTCCCGCCTGGTTACACTCTCACCCACACAAGAGGTCACACCCGCAGTGCAATATTCAGCACCACAAACATAGCCACCCAATCTCTGCACCCACTCTCGTGGTCTGATCACTCAGCACTCAGTTTCACCATACCTCTCAACACAGTGGTCAGTGGCCAACACCCAATTTGTCCTCGGCAAACTGCCCCCTCTACTGTCCCATTATGGAACAAAGTGGTAATCAGCCCAGATCTTGAACGATCACTCCTCAACTCCCTCAACCCTCTCTTCCTTGCGGAAGTTCCACCGGCAATTGATGCCTTCGACCTCTGGCTTACCAATGCCCTCAAACCGCTCACCCCGTCAAAACGCGCCTCGCAGAGATGTGGACCATAGCCAAAGGGGTTTTCCGCCAATCTCAAATGCCTCAAAACTCTCAAGCACCATCTGGAACGGGCCTGAAGAGCCAACCCCTCAGCCCAAAACAAAACCACCCTAGCAAGGACAACCAGAGCCTACAGATCGGAAATCAGGAAAAGCAAGAAATCATTCTATGTGACCCAAATCCTAAATGCCTGCAATCCATGTAAGGAACTACATAAAACCATAGCAGAATTCAAGTCACTGTCATGTTCTTGCCTGAGAACCCCAAGCTCCCATGCGCTATGTGACCCTCTCTCGCTCCACTTCTACCACGCCGCCAATGAAAGACACAATGCCATCACCGCCAAACTAAAAACCCTAGCACCACTGCCCACCTGCCCGCAGCACACCGTACAAACCCCACCCCGAACACATTCTTCTTTTTACTCCTTTTCTCCAATCACACACCAAGAATTCCTGTCACTGTGTAGAGGAGGTCCCAAATAAAGCCTGCACTTCAATCGTCATTTTGAAGTAGCAGGAACGTTCACACCAAAATATGTGATGTATGATGAGCAAATAATCCAGCAGAGAGCCGCAGTAGGGCTCTGCCCAGTGCCTATCAGAAGAACAGCACCTATTGAAGTACCAATACCAAGAAAACCATGGACAGTAAGGTATCCATTAAGAAAACCCTACCAACAAATGAAACGAAATGAGGATTTCCTAAGTACAGTCCCGGAAGAAACCAAAAAGGTCTTAATGGAAACCGAATGGTGACGTTACAGGAACCTGGACTGACTCACTGATAGAAGAAATGACGACCAGAGAATGACACAAAGAGACGAAACATAAGGATATTGTGAACCTAAAGTGAAAGGACGATGTCAAAATGCAAGAAGTTTAAGCTGTAAGCAAGATGAAGATAGTGACCCAGTTTATACCTGTAAATATGCTTGGAACCACAAGAAAGGTAAGAAAACAGTGTGGCTTGCTATGTTTAGTAGAAGAATAGTGAGGCAAGTGCCATTATACATAATCTACCTCAAAATAAAGCACAGTATTATAAGTGTATTTCTACTTTGCACAAGAAGCAGAATCAACACAGGTTACTAAAGGCCAAATAAGAAAAGATTCATATTTAGGAAAACGAGAAGAGATGGCTGAATCGAAACTCGGCAGAGGAAACTCGTGCCAGGAAAGCCAAGGTCATACTAATAAAAGAAGCAAACAGTAGCTATATCTAATTGAAACTGAGAACAGAATATCCTGCTTCTGAAAGGTTGAGATAAGAAGACGTAGGCAGGTGGCAAGCTAAATGAGAATCAAATACACGAATTGAGAGAAAAGAGACAAATTCACGATGTAGGAATCACGTGACCAGATGAGCAAGAAGAAGCAAGGGTTCACACTTGCGCTTGGCACCTGACCAGGCAGAGATATCAGAACTTTTCCAGACAGAAGATACAGTCTTGAGGCCAACTGCAGTGAACTAATTGACATATGGACACTAAAGTGATGATTGATTGTAACCATAAATGGAGGAAGGCCAGGTAACTAAGGGGCACCCCACACCTGGCCGACCATTCTGCGTGCTGCTAAGCGAAGTGGAAACGTATGCATGGGGTTGGTGCAAACCCAATCAAAGTGGACCAAATAATCTAGGGTCCTATAGTTAGTATAACCAATGAGATGTCGTACTTTTATTGATGTCTACAGTAGCCATTTTTGAAAGACGGGCTTAGATGCCCACCTGACAGAGTTTACCCAATCCCCTCATTCCGTTACCATATACAGATATAGTACAGATATAGTACCTATAGTAAAGTTACCTTTTCCTAACCAATAGAATTGCATGTTAACGTTTGTGTGTTACATGTCAGTGATGACGATTTTTGAGTATATGAGTGTAAATGTTACAACTTGTATGAAGTTTGTTGGAGTTTGAAGCGAGAAGGACGATCACATCACTGCTGATATCCATGACTCCCTGTTTTCTTCTCATTAAACGGACTTCCTTTGCCAAACCATTGAGTTGTCCTTATTGATTGATGTTGGAGTAATGAATCTGCACCCCCATTTATCTCAAGGGTGCAGCTATCTCATCTTAAAGTACTTCTGAGCAATCCTAGGCTCTACGGCCGACCGGGGGTCTTGGAGTACACTTGGTAGCAGAGATTGATGGTTATCGATTATCGATTAGAATAAGACACCCATTGACCGTCGACACGAAGTAATTCTAGGTCTTTGGCAATATCACAAGTCCTTTGCCATTCGGCTGAGTAGACCGTGAAGCTCCCCGTAGACAGTGGTAGTGTAAGAAATTATCCTGCAGGACAAGGTCTGAAGGGATCTGTGTTTCCACACATAACTCCTTCCCATTCCTACTGGCAGCTGAATGGGAGAAAAGCCGAAGAAGGTGGTAACAAAGACGGTGATCCCACAGGTCCAGAGAGGAACCATGGGAACGGTGAGTGAAAAAGACTAAGGGCCTCATTCCGAGTTGGGAGGTAAGGGTTTACCGGCACCGGTAAGGATGCTGGTGCCGGTAAACCCTTACCACCCTATTGCGAGGTCCTTAGCAGGACCCGTAAAGGATGTGTGGTCTGACCACACGTCCTTTGCGGGTCCCGCTAAGGGACCTGGGCGCTAATAATGGGCCCGCAATTTGCGGGCCCGTAATTAGCGCCTTCCCCATTCCCATTGAGCCCTATGGGGCCTCAAATGGGAATGGGGAATGGTTTTCTGAATGGGGACTTTGCGGGTCCTCCAAGGTCGGAATAACCCGGTAAGTCCCCATTCAGCCAGACCGGACCCGGTTTGGAGGCAGCCATGGTGTTAATAGCACCATGGCTGCCTCCAAACTCAGATTGAGGCCCTAAGTGTTTTGGCAAAAGTGCATGCTGTAGAACAAGTAAAGGGAAAAGGTAACGGAGGGAGGCGGGAAAACAAAATATAGCTAGAAGTAGAGAAGAATGCATATATGTAAGGGGAAGGGAATAATGACTCAAGAGTAACTGGGAAGTAACTAAAGTAAAGATACCGGGGAGGACACCCGAGAAGAGAAAAGATACCGGGGAGGACACCCAAAAAAAGAGTGAGGATTCCGGCGAGGACACCCGAGAAGTGAGAGGATTCACCTTATTCCTACCCTTTAATATATCGGCTAGAAGAACGTGCATCCAGAGTCCCAAATAAAAGGGGAACGAATAGGCTACTGCGGCAATTAAAGGTGCCGCAAAAGGGATATGTTTAAACTCCATGTCGGGGTAAAATTCGAAGCAGAGATACATGTGACAAGCTGGTGCTCGCCTAGTCTGTTAAACGTCTGTCTTACATGTTGTTTGTTGTGACATCATAAGTTGAAAATGTACTTTAACAAATTGACTTACATTTTATGCGATTGAATAACTGAAATAATATAGTATACGGATTGATGTTTTTTGAGTAAAATAGAAGATATAACATTGTGGGAGAAAATCTGGTTTGGAGCTTGCAGTGTTTGGTGCTCGCTCATATTGTTGGAACTGTTTAAGTGAAGCTTTGACAAGTGTTATATAAGGAGAAAGGGAACAGATTTAAGCATGGAAGACATAACTCCTTTGGCACACCTATGCAAACAATTGCCGAAACATGCACCTAAGCTGAAAAAATACAGTACAGAGTGGGTTAAGGGGACCGGCCACAAAATGTTTATGCCATAGGGCGGGTCTTTATCTAAAGCTGTTTTGCAACACATGATGACATACTTACATGCCACATACGCGGGCAGAAAGTTAGACAAACGCCTAGCTGTTCTAGAGCTTTGGAAAATGTATCAACAGGGAAAGGAAGAGGAGCCGCCAATAGATTGGATACTTAATGTAAGTTCAGAGGGGGTTAAGACGTCTACCGCGCTACCTGCCCCAGCTGAAACGAAGATTGAAGAAAATAAAGATATGGGTTTATACCCGCTGAGAGAGTTTAAACAGCTACAGGGTATAGCAACCCGGCATATGAGTAACCTATGCAAAGTAGTGACGAAAATCAAGGAAAAGGAAAGGGTAAGGATATCACCACCACAGTCCCAAGGGACTGGGAGAGACGTGATGATGAAAGAAGGGACCAGACACAGACAAGTGCATCTCTTGATAAGGAGAGAGAAGGCAAAAGATGGAAAGGAAATGACGATAGAACTGATGAGATAGCATTCACAAAAAACAAATGGAAGAGACAAAAAATTCTATTAAAATTTGATGGCAAAGGCATTGATGATGCAAAGCAAAGAGAGAGGCTAGATGATGTACAGAGAAAAGAGAAAGAGAAAGAAGTATGAGACGAAAGAATAAGAAAGAAAGATAGACAAAGGCGAGAACGGCTATATCGCGAAGACCAAGAAAGTCACCTCGATCGCAAACAGAGAGCAGCCAATGATCAAGACAGACAGCAGCAGCAAAGGTTAGAGGAAGAGCAAAGAATATGAGAGAAGAGAAAAAAGAGACATAGAGATGAGGAAATCCAAAGGGCAGATGAACGTAGAAATGAAAAGAGAAAGGAAGAAGATAGGGCCAGAGAAGAGGCGAGGAAGCACAGAGAATTTGATGACAATGTAAAACGTAAGCGAAGACAGAGAGAATGCGATCTTGAATATCTGGGGAGAGAGGTTAGAAAACCTGATCCAGTGGTAGAATGGAAAGACATCGAAGAATTCTTCCCAGCGCACGATTCAGTACCAAGCACGTCTATGGCAAATACTGAAGATGACTTCGACACCAGAAGCATCGGAGAAACGATCGATAGAATATTTGACGAAATGGGGTTAGAACAAATATCGCAAAGGGAAGGGAAAAAAGTATCTCACGGTGAGAGTGGGGTGTCTCCACCACCCTATGTGAGCAGGCTTAGGACATTGCCAGGCAGGCAACAATGCAGGAATATTACCCCTGCAACAGATAGGAGAACAATGGGAAAAGAGAGAGAGAGAGAGAGAGAGAGAGAGAGGGAGAGAGAGAGAGAGAGCTATTCATCCCAATTTCCGTTACTCAAGAAAGGGGGGAGAGACCACAATATATTCCATGGCCACACATGGATTAAGAACATTTGAAAAACAAGCTTCCAATGCTGAAATCGGGAGCTGGAAAATGGATACACGAATTAGAAAAAATGACACGAGGAAACACGTTAGCTATAGGGGATATCAAGGGTCTCCTAATCGCCATACTTGGTTAGAGAGCAGACGATGTGTGAACAAGGGCAGGTTAACACGGTGTGACCAAAATCAATACCGCGCATGACAGAGCTCCATTTAACAATTGCAGAGCCGCAGTATGGAAGGCACTACGAGTGCTTTACCCAGACACTTCTGATATGGGAGCTATAATGACATGTAAAATGAAGGAATCTGAGGATCCGTTAATTTACATACAGAATTTTCAAGACATGTGGGTACTTGAGACTCATGAATCTTGGATGAAATCTATACCTGTATTCTACCATATATTGTGCCAAGGGCTGCCAGAGCTGGTACAGAAACAGCTCAGGAAATTGGTAGGAATCGAGGGTAAACCTTGGTCAGAAATACAACTGACCATTGCACACTATTGCAGGCTACTGCAAGAAAAGAATCGCAAAAAGGAAGCTACACGAAAGGGTGGGGAAGTGAAATTGGTGCAGAAGAAATTGTCAAAAATATGCTCTTAACTAGCGCAGCTAAATCGAGCATGCAGCAGGTCAATAATCCACAACAGAATAATCAGGGCAATGCAGGGTTTTACCCAAGGGGAAGAGGATTTAGAGGACAAGATGGCAGAGTAATCAGGGAGGTTTTCAAAATAATCAAGGAGGTTTTCAAAATATGCAACATGGTAATCAAGATATGTCAAATGGGCAAATGATCTGACCACCGCCAGTATGTTGGTTGTGTGGGATGACAGGGCATTTAGAGCGCACATGCAGAAACCAAGGCATGGTGCAGAACAACCAAGGGACAGGAGAAGGCACGGCGAATCCACCAGCATTTTTACAGCAGGGTGTTGCACAAAATCACACGGTGCAACAACAAGTGCCAGGAGCACAACACGGTTTGCAACCTCAGAATATAGTGAGTTTTCCACAAGGACAGTCCCAACATTCGCCACTGCAATGGTCACAAACGATGAGCTCCGGGCAGACCATGAACCCTGGAATGGGAAATAACACTGCCAATGGGGAAATCCAGCAGCACACGGTGGGCACAAGCTATATATGGATTAGGACAGCTCACTGGGAACCCTGATGTGTTCTATCCTATCAGTGACACCAGACCCTCACCGGGAACCTAGGGTGGATGTCGTTATAGGGGATAAAGAATATTCCTTCTTAGTTGACACGGGTGCAACATGCTCGTGCATACGCGAAGGCAAGTTTTCCTCCGACGAGGCCATAAATACTCAAAGTTTCACAGGAGCTACAATTCTTGTTCCCTTCACAAATGGATTTCCAGTCTCTATAGGAGAATGTGAAATAAATGTGCCTTCATTATATTCACGACAGACCCCAGTAAACATTTTTTGGTTGAGATTTAATGACAAAGTTAAACATGACAATCTCATTCACGGAGGAGGGCATAATATGTTCAACTTCAGGAATGCATTATTCAAACATATGGGAAATGATTAGCGAAAACATGACACACAGCCATGAGGTCTATACCATTAGAGCCAGAAATATTCACGTACAGAATATGTGTGCTAGTTGCAGGGCTGCCAGGCCTTGCAGACAAAATCATGAAAACCCCAGATGAGTTTCTATTTAGACCAAGAATACCGATGCATGAGGGAGAGGGACAAGTATTTCCGTTGATGATACACACAGCTGCAGTATGAGGGAGAATGGCCTTGATTGATGGTTATGATGACGAAGGCCGACAATGGTGCGCAGTAATCGCCATTGAAGAAGGATATCGATTGACTGACGTCACTGATCACGATCTGTTTGAAGAGCAAGCTGATATGGGAGAGACAATGGTGGAAGTGAGTCTCACCTTTTGCGTGAGAATGATCAAAAGAGAAGTTCCTCAGAGATTGATGATGGCACAAAACCGTCCTGAATATTTTGATGATGACATGGCCCAGGTGCCTGTCTCAGTGTGGACCACAGGACACTATGACAGAGGCCTATTGAAAGGGGTTGGAGAAGTGAAAA
This sequence comes from Ambystoma mexicanum, assembly GCF_040938575.1. Lineage (NCBI taxonomy): Eukaryota > Metazoa > Chordata > Amphibia > Caudata > Ambystomatidae > Ambystoma > Ambystoma mexicanum. The sequence continues at coordinate 198,267,955 of NC_090938.1, forward strand.
TCAAATTGAAACCAGGAGCAATTCTACCAAAAACACGACAATATCCCATGTCCAGAGAGGTAGATAAACACATCTTTAAGACAATTTCGGCTATGATGGAACAGGGCATCTTAGTGACATCAGAGTTGTCATGTAATACATCAGTTTACCCTGTGAAATAAAGTAAGGGAGGGTCTTGGAGGCTAATTCAGGATTTACGCCAAATAAATGATATTGTTGAGGCTGAGTTCCCTTTAGTCCCAAAACCGGCTACAATTCTATGTAATATACCTGTTGAGGCAACATATTTCACGGTGATTGACTTGAAAAATGCATTTTTCTCAATCCCATTGCACCGTGACTCACAAGATCTGACGTCATCCACATTCAGACAGATGTGTCTGAAAAGCATGAGGCTACCCCAAGGGTACTGTGAGTCTCCTTCTGTTTTTAACAGAGTCCTGCAGATGGACCTAAGCAATATTGCATTAGAAAGCGTTGTCCTGCAAATGTGTATGGCGTCTTAATCTGCAGCACGACAGAGGAGCAATGCAGGCACAATTCTGTTCAGCTATTGACTATTCTGGCTGAGAAAGGATATAAGGTTAACAAGGAAAAGCTACAATATTGTCAACAAGAAGTGCTGTATATAGGCCAGTTGATCTCACATGGGGGAAAAAGAGTAACCCCAGAAAGGGCTGAAGCCATTCTGAACACGGCTAAGCCACACACGAAAAAACAGATGCAGAGCTTTTTAGGCCTGTGCAACTATGTCAGAGTATGGGTCTTCTACTATAGCTCTCACACTAAGCCTTTACTTCAGGCCCTAAAGAAGGCCCAAGTGACGAAAAAAAAGATTGAATGGTCTGAGACCATGGAGGAAGGATTGTCTGAACTTAAAAAAGCTATTTACACAGCACCAGTTTTATGGATTCCCAATTATGCAGAGGAATTGTACCTGTTTTCACACCTGAATGGCAGCGTTATGATGCCAGTGCTCACACAGAGAACCACATTGGGGTACAAGCCCTTGGCATATTACAGTGGGAATTTGGACCCGGTGATGAAAGGCCATTTTCCATGCGAACAAAGTTTGGCTGCCGCTGCATTCGCCATCGAAAAGGCTACAACCATTGTAATGGGATGCTCAATGACGTGTCACGTCGAGCACTCACTATTTGCTATCCTAGAGAAGCCTAAGGGTACATTGACATCTCAGAGAGCTTCTGCTTATGAAGTGATCATATCGAATCCATCGATTAAAGTAGTCCAATGTAAGATAGTGAACCCAGCTATGTTTATGGAAGAGCCAGTCACTGAAGGAGAACCAATCCATGACTGTGCAAACTATGAAGAATTCTATGATGAGATCCCCAGAGTGAAAGAAAATGCTTTGGCAGAAGGAGAAAGTGTCTTTATTGACGGTTCTTCAACAATCGATCAAAATGATGGGCAAAAATATGCAGGCATCGCGGTAATGAAACACACAGCAAATGGAGAATTTTGAGAACTGCTTAGTGCACCTATCTCACTATTCACCACAGGCTGCATAATTATTGGAGTTGATACTCGCCATTGAGAATCACGCAGGCCAGGAAGTAACAGTGTACAGTGACTCCGCCTATGTGGCGTCAACAGTGGATGCAGGTTTAGTGTGCTATAAAAGAAGGGGCTACCTCTGAGTGGACAGCACGCCAGTGCAGCACGCAACCTTATTGGACAGACTGATCAAGGCACTAAAGCTCCCAGTGGGCATAGTGGTCGTGAAATGAGCCGCCCACACGAAAGGGACAGATTTTTATCTCACACAGGAATCAGGCAGCAGACATGGAAGCCAAATGTATGGCATCCAAAAGTGAGATGATCTTGGAAGTGGAAGTCACCCATACCAATGAGAGAATGATGGTTGCACGAACTACATCTGAAAGCTATAACAATCTAGGGCAAACACAGTTGATGGCTCTCCAAGAGGAGGCACCACAGGAAGAGAAAAATCTATGGAAACGGCGGGGTGTTGTTTAAACCTCTCTGACAGTTTGTGGCAGCAAGACAGCACTGGTAAACCGGTGATGCCTATTGCCGTGTTAAAATTAGCGCTGGAGCAGCTACATTACCCAGCACATATGACAAAAGAGAATCTTGCAGCAACGCTCGCAGAATACTGGTTCATACCGAATTTAACCGAGCACGTTGCATTTTTTATAGTGAACTGTATAATCTGCCAACAATTCACAGCTGGGCACAAATTAAAAGTAATGAGAGGAGTCATCCCCAGGCCAAATGGGCCTTATCAGCACTTGCACGTTGATTACGTAGACATGATTCAAGTATGTAACGAGTACAGATACTAAATTGTTGTGGTGTGTCCATTCTCTAGGTGGATAGAGGCAGGTGCATGTACACACCCAGACTCTAACTGTGCAGCCACATTTTTAGTGAGAGAAGTGTTCCCAAGGTGGTGGGTGTGTAAAGTCATGAGATCAGATAATGGACCTCACTTTGTAAATGAGACATTCAAACAGATTAGCTTGCTGCTTGGTATAAAGCACAAGTTCTCGTTGGCGTATCATCCACAAGGTAACGGTATCTGTGAGAAGCTCAACGGCTTATTAAAGGAAAGGATAACCAAGCTGGAGCCTACTCTAAGAAAGGGATGGTTGCACTGACTTCCTTTGGCACTGTATGCACTCAGGAACCAACTCGGCTCCGACTATCATCTTACGCCACACGAGATAGCCATAGGAAGAAGAAAGCGAACTCCCCTGACACCCCGAGATAGAGCTAGATGTGATGCCCAGTCCACATGAGAAATCTTAGGGTCTGAAATGCAAAATTAACTGAATTGCATGACATCTTGCCTTACTGTAATTTCAGACCAGCTGCAGCAATGACAAAAAGGGTGCAGGGCCGCACAGAACACAGAAGGAGATACTACTGCAGACACAGCTCAAGGACTTTGTGTACCATCCGTTTTCCCTGGAGATACCATCCTTGTAAGGAACCATACAAGGAAAAGGTGAGACGAGCCAAGATTTAAGTCCCTTTAAAGTGGAGGACTGCACTCCTTCCGCAGTGAAACTACAAGGCAGGAGAGCTTGGATTTTTCTGGGCGATAGCAAACCCTACATCAGAGAAGGCCCCCTGTCTGCACCCCAACACGAGGAGACTATGAGCGACGGGGAAGAACCACAGCATGTGCAGACGAGATCCATGACGAAGAAAAAGGACGCATGACCAGCCAGACAAGACAATGGACTTTTTGCAAATTGTGGCTTAAAATTGGACACTTCCTCTGAGCAAAAAAGGAGATAAGGACATAACCGAAGGACACTCTGTGTATCCTAGCTGCAGTGTGAAGAAGAGAATTGCAGGTATAAGCCACAGCATAGTCTGTTGAACTTGAACTTTGAATCAAGACACATTAAAACTGTGACGAGGAAATAGCATGCCAAATGTTGATCAGAGACACGTAAATTGGAAGAAAATACAGTATCCAGACTCATTTCACACTGAGACCCTATTCGGAATCACTAATGGTGTCCCACAGTACCAACATCACTAAAGATGTGGTGACATATTTTAATCTAGTGCTAAGATCATACCCATTATTGGTGGGGAAAATCACCAGTGTCACTGACTATCTTTAAGATCCCGAAAATGAAAAGATAATAAGAAGATTGCTTACTGTAATTGCTGAACAACTTCTTCTACTTCCTGAATACAGTGAGGAGAAGCCAAATGTCCCAAGCAGAGAAGGAAGTGAATGAGCTTGTCAATACATTGTTCTTTCAAATAATCGAGGACTGTCCACATCTTGTTGGAACAACAACAGACACACTCAGGTTTCTCTGAGATTCAGTGAATACAGAACGTCTGAGCACACTTCTAAATAACATTGTGATCTTAGTTGCATGCCACGCAAATGGACAGTGCAGACATTGGGCCTCATTACGTGTCCGGCGATAACCTGCCGGTTTTTCCAGCTCGGTTACCGCCGGACTCGTATTACCATTCTGCCTCCGTGAATCACAGAATTACCGGGGCATTACAACCCCGATGACCCGGGAGTTCCGGAGGCGGAATTCAGTAAATCTCCATTCCCATTGAGTCGTATAGGACTCAATGGGAATGGGGACCATGGAAACACCGGCACCATCTTGTGATGGTGCCGGTGTTTCCACGTCCGCCTGCAGGAGGGCGGTGTAAACCCACCATGTCAGACCTGGCGGGAATGACACCTCCGCCTGCAGGACTCGAGATCACCCAGTATGGAAACAACAGTGGCAGCGGGTTTAGCGCCACTGTTATTTCCATAACGGGTGACTCGTAATGAGGCCCATTGTCTACATTGAAGTGAAAGCATACAGTCCTGAACACCAGCAAAACGGGACAGATGTCCCTGTCCCCAGAAGACAATAGATTGGCCCACAACGTTCTCTTTCGTTTAGTCACTGATTTTCCAGAGCTAGTGGGGAGACCAATCAATGTTGACGTCCTCGCATTCATCAGAGACCAAGCCAATATTGCACAAATGGGCATGCTCTTTCATGGAATAGTACTGCAAGTGGAACTCTCTAACCATCAGCTGAACTATCGGAGGAGATTCTAAAAGCTTTCCGGCGAGGGACAGATCGAGAGAGCATTGGCAAAGATTTCCCTTCTTATTTTCCATTATCAAAGGCAACATGTCTGCGGTACTAAAGCAAATCAGGGGCACGGACTGGGAGCTGACATACTTTGAACATGCACAGTAAAGAGACTTGCTGGATTATCACTTATTTTTGACACTGCCCATATTTTTAGTAAAAGAACTGTATCCTAAGGTAATAGACAATTTATTAGTCACAAGACAATTTTGTTACACCTGAAACTCACAACAAAGAATCCGAAAAGACAATATTGTTTAAAGGAGTATTGTAAGAATTAACATTTTGGCGAATGATCGAGATGGGAATCCAGAGCAGCAACTTTGTCCTCCCGCAGGAGGTACAACGTCCCTATTCCTCTGGAAGTAAATGCTGCCGCCTGACATACAGGGTCAAAATATATTTGTGTATTATATTCATCATTGTTTTACTGTCATTAACGATCAGAACTGCATTTTTCATTGGTGCACAAAGCATTCCAATTCCAGTGCACCCACCTAATGATGCACGCATGAAGCCTACAAAGGCACCCAGACCTTACATAGTCATTCCCGTCCCTAGAATATCTGATGGTGGAATGAATTAACTTGAACTGGATGTGATTAGCAATGACACACACACTCACTTGTGATAACATACAAAAAAGAAAGCCAGAGACAGGGTCCGCAAAGCATGAATGTGAAAAGATTACAGACAACTACATGCATGCAAACACGGAATGCACACGCAACAGGTCTAGTGTCAATGACTACAGAATCACAATCCAAAACATCAGAGAAGAAAAGACTGCATACTATGACAAACTCCACAACAGACATTGTGGAACGACAAGAGGAGTTGGAGAAGAAATCAACAGAAATAACAGTAATAAACACCCCTGAGATGACACTGATGGAGGCAAAGACAAACTCAAAGAAAATCTCATGAGCACAGCTGATAGCAGAATCAATCTGGCCATCATTAGCCAGAGCCAGGAAAAGGCAAGAGGTAATAGAAAGAATTGCCAGATTTTCCTCAACTCAAATGGCACAAATGAGGAGGCCTGCACCATGGACTGGGATACCTGAAGATCCTCCAGCAAGAAAGAGCCATACAGATGCATTCAGGGATGTAGTAATAGCAAACTACATGAAAACCTTAAGAATCAAGAGGAGTATGCACAGAGATGACAACAAACTAAACGATTACCTGGACAGCACAGCACATTTGGGAAACAACATTTGGTATCAACACATGAAATAAGTCGGAAGACGAAATTCAGAAGGGGAATGCTTTGTTTGCGCACTCCTACCATACAGCATCTGGAAGTCCTCGATCTTCGTAGCTGAATAAATTGATGTCCAGACAGCACACTGTCTTTCACATGTAGCCATATGCAAAACAAGAGGCCAGTTCATGGGCAGTGATGCTTCCCTATATGGACAATGGAAACAGCCTATCTCGATGAAGATGATTATGTTCAAGACATAAAGACAAGAAACAGAGCTCATACTAGGAACCATGTAATCCGGTATGAGAATCCTGGAGTTAAAGGAGCAGAAATCAGATGGGAAGTGAAGCTGAAGCTAAATGCCCAAGGAAAAACTCCTGAAGAAGCTCAAAGTTGGAGGAACAGATGCCAAATGCAGATTTGGGGAACAGTACTTTCACCAGACGGATGGGAGAAAGGAGTAGTAATATGTAGAGCCTGGATGGTCACTGGTCGTTACCAAGGCACCATTGACATCATACAGAATGGATGCAAGCCATTATGGCCAAAGCTTGCAAAACTGCTGACATGGGTCAAAGACAGAGGAGGAACCCTGCAGATAGTGCGACTAGAAAACCCAAAATTCTGCTTCAGGAATTATGGCACAAGAAAAATGGGAGAGAACCAGAACTCTGGATGAGTTTTTGATGCTCCAGGAATGATGCACGGAACTGCAGTAATTATGGATCATTATTGGGCATGTGAATCCAAAGCCTACATCAGACTGCCGAAAAAGTGGGGAGGTATATGCACAATCGTGAACGTCCACGTTCCAGCATTGGTAATCCCAAAAAGTGACCTGATCATTGGCAGTTTCCCAAAAGCAGATGCTCACCTGAGGAAAAGGAGATCTGTGGAACGGCTAACTCGGATGAAGAGAGAGAATTACTTCTCTGCCAAATCAGAAGAAGCCTTTCATGCAATCCAATATGAACACAGGCTGTTCAGCCTCACCTCATGAGTGTTCACAACTATTTTCATGCCAAGAATTCAGGTTGGAGCAAATACTAAATGGCTGCAGATAACCAGATGGGAGTTATTGCAGACCATCAACACTACCATAAAAGGATTCAACGCAATCAAAGAAGAGTTAAGAGCAATCCGACTGATGACTCTCCAGAACAGATATGTGCTTGAAATGATCACAGCTATGGATGGAGGAGTTTGTGCAAAAATCGGAGAACCATGTTGCACATTTATACCTTCTTACGATGAGGAAAATGGAACTTTAACAGAAGCCATAGGTATGCTGACAAAACTGCAGAACTAGATGATTGATGAAACTGATGAAGTGGATGATGACAGCTGGTTTGGATCACTATTCTCATGGGTCCCACAATGGATGCCAGATGCATTCAAGTTCCTGGGAGCCCTGCTAGTGATGATATTACTAGGTGTTTGTGTTATCAAGATAATAATCTCTCAATGCCAGAAGACTGTGAAAAAATCCGTAGGGATGAAGATCATGATTGAGGTCAGGCCAGGATGGAAGCCTAAAGACCTGACTGATGAAGAAATAAAAAACTTTGTGAAGGCCAGCATTCATGCACCAGAGGGAACAAAGTTTCTCTGCCCCAGGAAACATCGAAATTATGTGGGAAGATGGGTTTACTGCAACATAAATGGACAATGTCAACTAATGACATAGAATAAAGACGAACATGTAAGGACCGCAGGGACCCTGGAAGGAGTAATAAAGATATAGGGCCTCATTACGACCCTGGCGGTAAGGGGTTAACGGCGCCGGTAAGGGTGCCTGTGCCATTAACCCCTTACCGCTGCATTACGAGGTCCTTTAGCCGGTCCCGCTAAGGGCGGCTGGTTTTACCAGGCACCCTTAGCGGGGCCTGTTGTTAGCTCCCTCCCCATACCCATTGAGCCCTATCGGGGCTCAAATGGGGATGGGGATGGGTAAATTTAATGTGGAATTACCGGGTCCTCCAAGGTTGGAATGGCCCGGTAATTCCTCATTTAAGGAACCCAGAACTGGACCCGGACCCGAGTTTGGAGGCAGCCATGCCGCAAATATCGGCATGGCTACCTCTAAACTCGTAATGAGGCCCATGGACTCCAAAGAGACACTTCTTCAAACCATCATGTATGGATCCAGAAGATGAAGAAGGAATGAACCCAGGCGATGAAGTGAAGATGAATACAGAAGAACCGAGTAAGATGAATCCAAAGACGGAAATGAAAGTGGTCAATAAATCGCCCAGAGAGGGGAGTGTAGAGGAGGTCACAAATAAAGCCTGCACTCCAATCGTCCATTTTGAAGTACCAGGAACATTCAAACCAAAATATGTGGTGTATGACGAGCAAATAAACCAGCAGAGAGCCGCAGTAGGGCTCTGCCCAGTGACTATCAGAAGAACAGCACCTATTGAAGTACCAATACCAAGAAAACCATGGACAGTAAGTTATCCATTAAGAAAACCCTACCAACAAATGAAACGAAATGATGATTGCCTAAGTACAGTCCCGGAAGAAACCAAAAATGTCTTAATGGAAGACGAATGGTGATGTCAGAAGAACCCGGACTGACTCACAGATAGAAGAAATGACGACCAGAGAATGACACAAAGAGACGAAACGCCTTGAATAAGGATATCGTGAACCTAAAGTGTAAGGACGATATCAAAATGCAATAAGTTTAAGCTGTAAGCAAGATGAAGATAGTGACCCAGTTTACACCTGTATATATGCTTGGAACCGCAAGAAAGCTAAGAAAACAGTGCGGCTTGCTATGCTTAGTAGAAGAATAGTGCGGCAAGCGCCATTATACATAATCTACCTCATATGAAAGCACAGTATTATAAGTGTATTTCTACTTTGCACAAGAAGCAGAATCAACCCAGGTTACTAAAGGCCAAATAAGAAAAGATGTGTATTTTGCAAAACGAGAAGAGATGGCTGAATCGAAACTCAGCAGAGGCAACTCGTGCCAGGAAAGCCAAGGGGATACTAATAAAAGAAACGAACAGTAGCTACATCTATTTGAAACTGAGAACATAATATCCCCGCCTCTGAAAGATCGAGATAAGAAGACGTAGGCAGGTTGAAGGGGCCCCTGAGGGACCCTCGGATGTGGAAACAAGGCACAGTCACCACACACAAATAGATACATCAGACACAAGGTTCTGTTCCCAAAATCTATGGTTTATTGCAATACAAAATAGTCCCAGTTGGCCAACTTGTTCCACGCCCTGCGACGTGTGTCTAACAGACCTCGGGGGACGCAAGAGAGCATGAAACGTACATCAGTTACATATATACAAACGGAGCATCTTGCAATCAGTAACGACACATTTGATGCTGTCCCCAATTAATTTCCCTTTGAATTAGAGACAATGATTGACCATTGTGACAAATATGACACCTTAGACCACCATATTTAGTAACAGTTTGCAATCTCCAATTTTACAGACACCATTCATTGTTTGCGAAAACACAGTGTTTCTGTTTTTCATGGGCAAGCTGTGCATATGAGACTGGCACATACCAGGCCTCACTATCTCTAAGTTTCGATTCTCGCTCTAGAAGTCAGCCCGCTCTCCGGGGCCTCACTGGGCTCAGAAAGGGGGGCCGTAAAGAAGATCATAATTCAACTCTTTAAATGCTAGTTTCATACGTTGCTATTGTTTCAAGAGACTCGCTGGCATTCGTATACTGATTAAATGCCTTGCTCCCTGTCTTCAAGGATACGTGAGGGAGAGAATCGGGCATTTCTGTCTGTCTCTCCAGTGTAATGTTTCAACATGTTTCTTAGCCTTGGACCATTGAAGCGAAATAATATCTACAGCAAAGCAGTTTTACATGAGGCAAAGTGGCAATGTTAGAGAGAGCAGAGAGAGAAAACAAAATGGTGTTTCTGGTCATCTTAACATGGCTTCACTCTAGTTAAACTAATAGCTACGTAATAACTAATGACTAATGAATATATATTCTTACACTGTAAATGAGGCGGTTGGTCTTCGGCCAACCAATTATAATTCATTTCTGGACCCTCAAGGGGTGCTTAGATTTTCTAGACTGACAAACCCTCCTCTTGGCCATAAGCCAAACATCTCATCCATACATTGCATCCTCCTCCGACCAAGTATTTGATTAGATTCGGAATCTGATTCAAATTCGGACTCATGTACACTTGTTGTCTCCTCGTTATTATTATTAATATCAATTGCCATGAATTCTTTAATGGTTTCAGACTCGTTACTATGGTGAGTACTTGATTTAGTAATATTCTTTCGTTTCATCATTTGTACATACTCTTCGCTGATTTCAGTACATTTTATGGGGAGACAATGTATGCAACAACAACATGTCACGAATATTCCTAGGATTGCTACTAGGATTGCAAATAGTTTCCATCCCCAGGATCGCAACACTCCCCAGAACCAGGAGCTTATGTTCAATTGCCAATCGCCTTCAGGGGGATAAAGATCGGAACTTAACACATGCAATTTTCTTATCGCCTCAAAAATCGTGGGGGAGGAGTCACTTACAAATACGCAACACGCTGATCCCACGATTTTTCAAACACCGCCGCGATCAACTAAGATTATATCAAGGGCCATTCTATTTTGTAGTGACATTAATCTAATTCCTTTTTCTTCAAGAGTCATATTATATAATATATCAGTGGTTCCATTTATTGTTTCTTCTAATATCCTAGACAGTCGTCTTATGTTATAAGGGTTTATCGCCTGGCTCCAAAATGGTATGAATGATTTTGCTATGTCCTCTACAATCAACCCGTCTTCAATATTACAGCGAGGTTGTGACCTAGACAATTTGGTTATGTCTGATGTTTTTAAAAGAAACACCCCAGGGAACAGAAATCCCAAATAACACATACCTCCCCAGTTCCTAGGTAACCAAGGATATGCTTTTTCTCCACATATGAAATACACAGGATCTCCCACATATATTGGTTCCACTTCTTTATCAAGGAATGCTATATTCCTGCATCTTGTAAATGTTCCTACCTGGAAAGAACCCTTTTTCTTTAGACAGAATAGGACAGAATGCATCCTTATTCCCATGTGGGTTCATGTGGAACGTGATCACAGAAGTTTTATAAGGTACAGACAATCTATCCTGTGGCATTATTGCTGGTGTAATTAATCGTCTTTTTTGGAACACGGAGCAACCCACCGGTTTCATAATCACTTCCTCGAATTCATTCATATTTGTTTTATCTAGTTGACTAGTTTCACTTTTGTTCCATTTCCCATAATATAGGGCACTCAGAGAAGCATAACATGCAGAAGTTAAGGGCAGGGGCTGTACATACCATCCTATTCCCTGACCACCATGCTGCGGCAGGTGGGCACAAGCCCAACAATTATTTTTTCTTAGGATTGAGTGTCACCAGTTTAGATCCAAGGTCATCTCATCCAATTTTAGGATTACTCATACCACACGTGATTATCAAAACTGTTTTCTTTTTATTTTAATTGTTCAGACAACACATGCCTAAAATAAAACAGGCGTGCAAGTGCCTAAATCTGTAAAAACACCGTGCTAGTCACTTAAAATCTAACTGGTGTAGACACACCAGAACTTTCAAAATGCCAAATTACATGGAGAAAGGTAACGGGAAAAACAGTGTATATTACTGCAAGCGTGGACACATGTAGTTTCAGGGAAGAATCAAGATATATTAAAGCCTCCCAACTGTGATGTATGCCTCAAAGGTTTTATGACCAGAGTGGGTCTGCTAGTTCTGTACTTTATTTATTAGCCGCTCTGTGCTGATTTATCTGCGTTGATGTAGGGTGACTGAGAGTTGCTTAATACATATCAGCTACCCTTTTTGCAATTTACTGAAGATGAGAGATAGGAATCAAAAAAGTGAAAAAGTTCCTATTAGCAAGTCTACATATGTTTCGGCCTTTCTGACTCATACGGAACTCTCTCTTGGTGCCGTTGGTTCTGATGGTAATAGTGGCCGTCTTCAGGACAGAAACAATTTTGTTGTTTTCAGTAATAGATACTTTCCCATTAATAGACCATCTTAGTGTTTCTCAATTTCTTTGGGACGTATATATGGTAACTTATTTGGCATTTTCATCCGGCTCCTAAACGGATGCCACGCATTCAATTTATTTTCATGCACTGTATCTTTAGTGATTAGACTTGTGACGAACTGGTGAGGGCAAAAAAACTCCACTCCGCGTGGTTCACGGTGGTGCTGTGTTCACACTGTTGGCACTTTCATCTGTTGATATGGGTGAGCAGCGGCTCCAAAAGGGGGGCCATTCAAACTCCTTGCGCTCGTGTAAGTCAGGAGTGTCCTGATTCACCGGAAAGGTGTGACTCAGGGTCGTAAGGTAGGGGTAGGCGACCTATCATCCTTTGCTTTCAGCGTACCAGTCTCCCATTGATAGCGTCGTCCCCCCGATAACAAAAAACTGGGAGTACCCAATTTTGAAATATTAGGATTGAGTGTGTCATATTCATTATTAACAGCAATGTGTTGTTCCCATATCCTTCCCTATGTTTCTCTTCCATTGGGGACAAGGTATAGGAAATCACATGGACTGGGCTTTCCGTTGTGGAAATGTTCATCATGGGCAAAAGTACTTCAAGAGGGTGCATTTCCTCTAGGTACCATAACACTGTTATGGTCAACACTGGAGCTAATATACTCATTATGCACATTACTATGGTTAGACCAGCATACAATTCTTTTTACCATGTCCTTTTTTCACCTTAATATATACTACGTCTAACTCGCTATCCGCATTGGTGCAAGAGGAAGCATTTGCTGGTTCCGACATTCTTCTCTCATCCTTCTTCTTCCGCTGTGCTCGTCGTGAATATTGTTTGCTCTTGTGCTTCTACGGATGTTGAAATAGTTCAATCAATGTCTACAATCTTTTTATGCCAGTTTTCTGTCTGCTAGGATTGCCTATTCATCTGGCAAGGCCTCCGTGTATTTTGTACATCGCTCTACAATTTCAGAGCAGCTTCCTTTGTACCACGTGCGCCCCGCTTGTTCACTTGGGTTCCTGATACATTAATTTAGCACTGAGGAGTTGCTTTTTGTGAGCTGTCTAATTTGCACAACTCTTACGCCACCCTCCTCTAGGCCTCCGGTTCCCACTTCATCCGAAAATAGGAAACAGAGGCAAGAAAATCACCAAGAGATGAATAATGTGATCACTCCTTCTTTCTGCTCCGCAGGTTGTACCGATTTGCTCCTGGTACCCTGTGATCAACAAATAGTGCGGGTGCACTTCCGGTCTCGAGCTTGGAGTCAGCCTGGGGCACAATGGCAGATGATGATGGGTGCCCAGGCAACAATGCAGGCTGTGGCGCAACAGAATATGGTGGGCGCCACAGAGGTATGCGCTTGATGTCGGCCAGCAGAGATGCAGAATCTGCTGGACAACGTTGAAGCACTCTTTGCTCTTCTGTTTTTATGGCAATCTCATCAGGCTTTGTTTCAGGATCAGGCAGTTTCTGTGGCAAGGGACTGGCAATGGCATTTTTCGTTTCTGGAACTGCTGCTATCTCTTTCTGGTCTTTGTCCCAAACAGTTGACGTGTCGAATGGCGATGGGACTTTCTTGGCATGCGTCGCATGAATCCACGCCTTGCGTCCATCCATGCGTAATGCTGTCTGCGTGGTTAAAAGTACCTGGTAGGGCCCACGCCTGCTGGGTGCCAGCGATGTTTTCCGATCATAGTTTCTGATGAGCACCCAGGTTCCTGGATCCAATGCATGTCCTGGGCCAGTATAACGCACCGTTAATGCCTCCTGCACCTGCTGATGAATCAAACACAGTTTTTTTACTATCAAATTACAATAAATGCTGGCTTCAGGGTATTCTACCTCGCACATTTTCTTAGGCTGAGGTGCACACCACACATTCGCCGGTCTCCCCATTATAATCTCATAGGGGGAGAGCCCAGTTCTGGCCTTCACTGACATTCGCATGCACAGTAACCTTATTGGTAATGCATCTACCCAGCTTAATTTGCTACCTGCACAGATCTTACTAATTTTGGATTTCAAAATTCCATTATGGTGTTCTATAAGACCGGCCGAACTCGGATGTCTCGAACAATGGAATCGCTTATCGATCTGCAATCCTGCACAAATCTTCATTATCACTGCACCTACAAAGTGCGGACCATTGTCCGACCATATGCACGGGGCAGACCAAAGCGAGAGAAATACTCTTTTAACATTACCTTTGCCGTACTCATGGCTGTGCAATCTTTCAAGGGATATGCTTCTACCCATCTGCTGAATGCATATATGATCACCAGAACGTATTTCAGATTTTGGCATCTCTCCATCTCTATGAAGTCAAAGTGAATCACTTCGAATGGCATAGAGGGAGATCCAAAACTTCCTGTTGGAGTCACTGTTCCTTTTCCCACATTATTCTGTAGGCACGTGATGCAGTTTTGCACCAGCCTCTCGGCATTCTTTTTTATGCTTGGATTTTCCCAGTCTGTGGCTAAATGTTGGACTATTTTCTTCGCACAGATGTGTGTAGGACTATGAGCCATTATAACCATTGCGTTTACATACACATTTGGCAACATCAATTCCCATTTTTTTGTCCACCCAGTAACCCTCCAAATCCAGTTCTGCAGAGCCCTTGGCCCATCCCTGTATTTCGTCGGCGGTAGCTTCCACCTGCATTTCTTTAACAGTCACAATTCCATTTTCTATCATGCAGGGCACTTCCTCCGATTGTACTGTCAACATTTTTGTACTCAAATCAGTAGCAGTCTGTTTTGCAATCTTGTCTGCAAATGCGTTTCCTTCTCCCACTTTACATGTTACTTTTTTATGCGCCTCGCATTTCACTATTGCCAGGTGCTTTGGACACGTAAGTGCAGACAGTAATCGCACAATCAGAGTGCCATGTTGAATTCTAGCCCCATGGGATGTTAAGAAACCTCTCTCGGCCCATAATCTGCCAAAGTTATGAGCTACGTCAAAGGCATACTGGTTAACAGTATAGATATTTACGCTCAAGTTCTCCGAAATTTCACAAGCTCTTGTTAAAGCAATTATCTCTGCTGCTTGGGCGGAGTTATGAGGAATTCTTTTACTCTCCACAACACTTTTTAATGTCGTAACAGCATATGCGGCAGTTGATGTGCCGTCAGGTAGTTTAAAACAGGAGCCGTCACAAAACAGTTCCCCATCTAGTTCTTTTAGTGGTGTGTCACTCAAATCAATTCTCCCTTTTGTTTCTTCCTCAGTAACCATTAGGCAATCATGGGGAGGCAATTCAGTCCCACCACTATTTTCCCCGGGCATTGGCATTAATTCTGCTGGATTCAAAGTGCTACACCTCATAATTTGGATGTTGGGCGCGAACAATACAATTTCATATCTAGTCAATCTACCAGGGGTGAGGTGTTGCGTCTGTGTTCTATTGAGTAGAACATCTATGGCATGTGGCACCATCAAAATTAAGGTGTGCCCCAAAACCATCCCTTCTGTTTGTTTCACTGATGCAGCAGCCGCTGCAACAGCTCGCAAACATCATGGTAGTGAGCGCACTACAGGGTCCAGCGCAGAAGAAAAATAGCCGCATGGCCTATTTCTTCCACCTTGTTCCTGTGTTAAGACAGACAACGCGCATCCTTCATTCTCAAACACAAATAGCCTAAAAACCTTTTCATAATTCGGTCTGCCCAAAACTGGAGCAGAACTCAAAATGGTTTTTAGCGAATCAAATGCTTTTTGACATACTTCATTCCATTGCAAAGGCATTACAGCATCCTTTTTTGTTAATTCCACCATTGGTTTCACAATTAAAGCGAAGTTCATAACACATTGACGACAATAAGAAGCTATCCCTATTATCGCTCTCACACCTTTCTGTGTTGTTGGAATAGGCATACCAGAAATACTCTTTATTCTCTCTGGTGTTAATCTTCTCCCGTCCTTTGAGAGTAGGTAAACCAAATAAGCTACTTCTTTCTGACAGTACTGGAATTTCTTTAGACTCGCTTTATGGCTATGCGTGGCTAGATGAGTCAATGATAGAACAGTACCTTCTTTACATATCTCCTCCGTGTCAGCAGCGATTAGTAAATCGTCAATGTATTGTAACAGTACACAGTCTGCTGGTAATTCGAACATGTCCAACTGCTCTTTCAACGCTATACTGTATATGCTCGGACTTTCAGTATAGCCTTGTGGAATGCGTGTGAATGTGAATGATCGTCCTCCTAAATTGAAGGCAAATAAATACCTGCTTTCTTTGTGTACTGGAATGCTGAAGAAAGCGTTTTTCAAATCAATAACACTAAAGTATTCTGCCGAAGCAGGTATCATTGTCAAGATCGTAGTGATGTCTGGCACTAATGGGAATTGGGGATCTACCACTTTGTTCAGTGCACGGAGATCAATTATGAAACAATATGGTACCTCGTTACCCCCTTTCTTGTACACAGGAAGAATGGGGCTGTTACATACACAACCTGTAATCTCTTCAATCACTACCAATTTCACCAAATCAGAAACAATACTTTTCAATCCTTTTTCTCCTTCTGCTGAAATTTTATACTGCGGAATACGCTGTAGCATTATTCCTTCTTTTAATGTCATTTTTACTGGCTCTATTTTCCAACATCCCACATCATTATCATTCACGGCCCAAATGCAAGTTGGCACTGTACTCAATTCCCATGTTAAGGGTTCCGCCATAAATTCAGAAGTCGGCTTAGTCTGGGGAGAAATAGTCAAAAATACCCCATCAAGTGTACAATGGATAACTGCGCTTAGTTTTTTCAATAGATTCAATCCTAAAAGATTCTCCCCACAATGCTCTGTTAAAAGAAATGGACAATGTTCAGTAAAAGGCTCTATTGTCACTGCCACTGATTTGGACTCGGAGTTTATTACTCGGGTACCTACAAACCCTACTGAGATATTTTGTCGCCCTGACAGAGCTAAGTCTGGAACCAAGTGATTATCTATCGAGCACTTTTGTGCCCCCGTATCTACAAGAAATCTATGCTCTTCATTCCTGATTTTCATCTCTACACAGGGTCCTTTCTGGTTCAGGGGAATTGACACTGGTTCCGACCCCTGTCCTGGGCTGTCCTATTGGGGTAACAACACGTCATCCGATGTGTAGTCACCACTGTTATTATAGTATGCACCTGTGTGGTTATCAAAAATTTTCCCCCCTCTCCCTCTATTTCCCATTTGTGCACCTTGCTGATTTTGACTCTGAATAGTTTGATTCGGAGCCTGGCCTTGATTCTGTGCACCATTCCCTTGATTATTCTGATGCTGCTGCATATGATTTCTGTTGTGACCATTAGTTCCCATGTGCCCTCTGTGAGGCCTTCTCTGACTATATCCGTCTCTATTTTGCAAATGCGGACATTGTGCCCGTCAGTGTCCTTGCTCTCTGCAGTATGCACATTGATTTAATCCCAAAGGCCCTCCATGCATATTCGAATTTCCCCTACTCTGTGCATTTCCCCTTCCCTGTGGTGTCCTGCTATCTGCTGGAGTAACACCCGTGTTTTCAAGTTCGTTCTATCCTTTGCTTCTCTTTCCTTCTCAGTATTTACCCGGTTCTCATAATATTGGGCCATATGTAATACTTCTCCTAGCGTTTTTGCTTGCCATGCACTTTCTGAAGTCATTATCAAATTTTGAATCTGAAGTATTAATCCCCTCACATATTTATCCACAAATAGCCTTTTCCCTGCTTCCGTACTCACATCCTGTCCACTGAAATCTGTAAATATCTCTTTGAGTCTGTTGAAATAATCTGTGGACAGCTCTTCTTTACCTTGAACACACGCCATCATCTTGTCCCATTGAATTCTTTTCTTTGGGACCAATTCATTTAACTTCTGTACTATTCGTGCTGGTAATGATAACATATTCACCCCTGGCTGTACACCCACTGCTTTATTTTTATCTTCCAGTATTAAATTTGCCCACGTGGCACCATAGGCCGTCTCATCATCTACCTTTCTTGTTCGTTTCCATATGTCCGCTGGCAAAATTACGGGGAATATTAGATCTATATCACCCATCGTGAACACTGAAGATTGCAATAAAGATTCCACTTCTTTATAAAAACCTGATGGATTTTTTCGTATATCAGGGATTGTCTGTTTTATATTATTCACTTCCTGTCTAGAGAAGGGAACATGCACATATTGGGCTGTGTAATGTGCTGGGATTACCACAGGTGGCGCATTGCCTGCCCCGGGAGTCTATACCTTCGGTATAAAGGTAGGGGGCACTTCTCTCATGGGGAAAGCTACACTCACTATTCCTCCCCCCTCTCTCATATTCAACAATATTCCCAAGTCAAGGGATAAGACTGTCTCTCCTGTTCCCCGTTCCATCGCTCTCTTATATACCGCCAACAATTCAGGAGGGCTCACCTTCTCCTCGCTTATATCATTCTTTATCAAATATTCAGTCATCGTTTGTAACGCTCTCCTTTTCATTACTAAAGTGTATTTATCAAATATTCTATGTATTTCCATTGTGGGAATACTGGGATCTGAAATCCATTTTTGTGCCTCCCGTATACATACTTTTAGCTCCGCACCAATTTACGCTGCTGGTCACGCAAATCGCTGCTTTCTACCCCTCTCAATATTCTTTCTCTTATTCCCCGGTGTGGCGAGTAGTTCAGAATACTCTTCATCCAATTCATTCTTTATTTCAAACAGTTGCTTCACATGCTCTTCTATTTCTTCATCTCTCCCTCTAAAACGGGCTAATGTATTTAAATCCAACAATCGTTGCAGTGGTAACTTCCCAATTAACTTTTTCCATTGTCCCGACAAATATTCCCCCATGCATTCCAACAATACCTGTCTTTCGTTGTTTCTTCTGAAGTCATATAGGGACGCTAGAGTGGATACCTCATCATTATCGTCTATATACATTTCCGCCTGTTCTTGCAGCTCACGCTTTCTCTCCTTACTGGTCGCGCTGAGAGTTACTCTCGTACATTCATTCTGCGCAATTTCACTCATGGGAGGGGCAGTCGGGACAGTGGCACCTTCTTGATCAGGAGGTGCAGAGGTGGCAGTGAGAGTGGTATCCGTCTGCTGGGGCCGTGGTATTTGCGAAACACTCTGGGCTGGCTGACTAGTGGGCAGTGCAGTGTCTGATGTAGCCTGTGGCTATGCTGGTGTTGGGAGGGGCTGAGCAACGGGAGGGGGTTGAGCAGCAGCTACTGCCGTAGTCTTTTTAGTTTCACTCCTCGGGCCCTGTTTTGTTTCAGTTAAGATTCTGTTTATTAATTCGTCCGATGAGTGTAGCTCTCTTTGTGGATATATTTTTTCTATGTTTAATTCATCGCGCCATCTCGCCTTTCTCAAGCTATTACTCCACTCCTCCTCCTCCTTCTCCTCAGCTTTCTCCGTCTTTGACTTATGCCTGCGCGCATGTTTCTCTCTACTTCGAAATCGGAGCATTGCTTCCCTCCTCCAGTCCCTAAGGATATCAAGTGCTCCAGGGCATGCTCTTTTACTTATCAACACCTTTTCCAGGTTATCTATGTGTTCCATCTCAAAACTCCCATCCCTCGGCCACTGAAGATTTTCTTGTTTTCTGGTTTGCTTATGCCAAGTTTCACAAAACATTTTTGCTCCCATACCATACTTTATGTTCATATCATAAGCCGGCGTTCCTCCCGGAGGTGCTTCCTGGCCAGTTTCCAAAGATTGTTCACCGCAGCGGAAAAATCCTGCTAAGGTGGACAATACGCCAGGCATGTTTTAACCTTCCCCTTGGCTAATCAAACTTACTCTGGGTGTTTGATTTTGCAAAATCAAATCTCAACCAATATCAGGATCCCTTACGAATCGGGGCACGACTCAACTGATTAGTCAATTTGTCTTTTCAAGACACAATTCGTCCGTATACTGACGCAACCAATGACGTTGTGTCTGCGTATCTCGGCTCTGCCTCGTTTCGGGACCCTCGCCCCCTTGTTCACTGGCCAGGGACGTCGATCAGGGATCAGCTGTGTGTAGATCTGCAGCAAGGAATCTCATCACTTACACAGGGCGCCCCGAACACCACTTGATCCCGGCTCAATCACTCCCTTTCATCGCCGTTCTTACCGCCTTCCTTATTTTGCAACGTACATGATGGAACAAGTGGGGGAGGGTCCCTGTTCGGGTGCCATCTTGAAGGGGCCCCTGAGGGACCCTTGGATGTGGAAACAAGGCACAGTCACCACACACGAATAGATACTCCAGACACGAGGTTCTGTTCCCAAAATCTAGGGTTTATTGCAATACAAAATAGTCCCAGTTGGCCAAGTGGTCCCACGCCCCGCGACGTGTGTCTAACAGACCTCGGGGGACGCAAGAGAGCGTGAAACGTACATCAGTTACATATATACAAACAGAGCATCTTACAATCAGTAATGACACATTTGATGCCGCCCCCAATTAATTTTCCTTTGAATTAGAGGCGATGATTGACCATCGTGACAAATATGACACCTTAGACCACCATATTTAGTAACAGTTTGCAATCTCCAATTTTACAGACACCATTCTTTGTTTAAGAGAACACAGCGTTTCTGTTTTTCATGGGCAAGCTGCGCGTAGGAGACCGGCACATACCAGGCCTCATTATCTCTAAGTTTCGATTCTCGCTCTAGAAGTCAGCCCGCTCTCCGGGGCCTCACTGGGCTCAGAAAGGGGGGCCATAAAGAAGATCATAATTCAACTCTTTAAATGCTAGTTTCATACGTTGCTATTCTTTCAGGAGACTCGCTGGCATTTGTATAGTGATTAAATGCCTTGCGCCCTGTCTTCAAGGATACGTGAGGGAGGGAACCTGGCATTTCTGTCTGGCTCTCCAGTGTAATGTTTCAACATGTTTCTTAGCCATGGACCATTGAAGCGAAATAATATCTACAGCAAAGCAGTTTTACATGAGGCAAAGTGGCAACGTTAGAGAGAGCAGAGAGAGATAACAAAATGGTGATTCTGGTCATCTTAAAATGGCTTCACTCTATTTAAACTAATAGCTAGGTAATAACTAATGACTAATGAATATATATTCTTACACTGTAAATGAGGCGGTTGGTCTTCGGCCAACCAATTATCATTCATTTCCGGACCCTCAAGGGGTGCTTAGTTTTTCTGGACTGACAAGGTGGTGGGCTAAATGAGAATCAAATACACAAATTGAGGGAAAAAAGACAAATTCACGGTGTGAGAAACAAATGACCAGCCGAGTAAGAAGAAGCGAGGTTTCACACCTACGCTTGGCACCTGACCCAGTTTAGATATCATAACATTTCCAGACAGAAGATGCAGTCTCAAGGCCAACCACAGTGAACTAATTGACACATGGACACTAAAGTGATGATTGATTGTAACCATAATCGGAGGACGGCTGGGTAACTAAAGGGCACCCCACACCTGGCCGACCATTCTGCGTGCTGCTAAGCGAAGTGGAAAAGTATGCATGGGGTTGGTGCCAACCCAATCACAGTGGACCAAATAATCTAGGGTCCTATAGTTAGTAGAACCAATGAGACGTTGTAATTTTAGGGACGTCTACAGTAGTAATTTTTGAAAGAAGGGCTTAGATGCCCACCTGACAGAGTTTACCCAATCCCCTCACTCATTTACCATATACAGATATAGTACCTATAATAAAGTTACCTTTTCCTAACCAATAGAATTGCATGTTAACTTTTGAGTGTTACACGTCAGTGATGACAATCTTTGACTATAAATGTTACATCTTGTATATTATAGTTCATTGGAGTTTGAAGCGAGAAGGACAATCGCATCACTGCTGATATCCATGACTCTGCGTTTTCTGTACTTGACATTAAACAGACTCCCTTTGCCAAACCATTGTGTTGTCCTTATTGATTGGTGTTGGAGTGATGAATCTGCACCCCCATCCATCTCAAGGGTGCAACTATCTCGTCTTAAAGTACTTCTGAGCAAGCCTCGGCTATATGGGCCAGCCTGGGGTCTGAGAGTACAACTGGTAGTGGCCAGCCTCCCGTCAGGCTCTCCAGAAGACCCATGTACACCCACATTGCTCAAGAAAATACTAACCGCCACCTGTGCAGGTAATGTCATCTGCACAATTCTTAACCACTCACTCACCTCAGGATCCTTCCCGAAAGCCCTAAAACATCCTACACCAAACCCATCCTCAAAAAACTGACGTTTGACCCACTTCTTCCCCAAAAGTACAGATCCATCTGCAATACACGTTTCATCGCCAAACTGATTGACCGCGCGGCCTACAAACAGCTTGGAGAATTTGCTGAATCCAATAACCTCCTAGACCCAGCACAATCAGGTTTCCGACCACTAAGAGGAACAGAAGCCTCCCTAGTCTCCATCTGGGATGACCTAAAAAGAACAGCTGACGCGGATGGTTGCGCAGTTCTCATCCTGCTAGACCTCTCCACAGCTTTCGATACCATTGATCACATGATTCTCCTAGACAGATTAAAAAGTCTAAGAATCACAAGCACAGCCCTCTCGTGGATCTCCTCCTTCATCTCCAACCGGTCCCAAATCAGGCACCTTGACCAATTCACATCCATGTCACGTCCAATTTGCAAAGGGGTTCCCCAAGGAGCATCCATGTCACCTATAATTTTCAATTTCTACATACAACGCATCCCTGGAATTATCCGTTCATACAACCTTACCTGCTACAACTACGCAGATGATACCCAGATCATCCTCAAAATCCCAAATCCTGAAGGATGCAGCCGCCCGGATCTGTCATCATGCCTCTCCGATATTGATCACTGGATGACGACCAACCATCTCATCCTCAACCCTGGGAAAACAGAAATCCTGCTTTGTGGGAAAACATCTCTCATTCCCCAACCAATACCATGGCCCGACTCACTAGGACAAGCACCAGCACCCTCTAACATGGTCAAAAATGTTGGATGCCAACTAGACTCAGATCTATCCCTCACCCAACTCCCCATCAGCATTTCCAAAACTTGTTCTATCCCCACCGCTTCTCGGCCATCAACTCCAACATCCTCTCCCGCCTTGACTATGCAAACTGCCTCTAGCTAAAAGCCCCCGCATCCCAACTATGGAAACTCCAAAGCATCCAAAATGCTGCAGCACGCCTTCTCATCAACCAGCCTACCACGGAGCACATCAGCCCTACCCTTTGAGTCCTCCACTGGCTCCCTATTTCTCAGCGCACCACCTTTAAAGACATGTGCATCACCCATCGTGCAATCCACAACACAGGCACTGAATTCCCGCGAGACAAAATTGTCCCTTACCGACCTTCCAGGAACCTCAGATCGCCCAACGCACTTCGCCTAGTGATCCCAACTCGACAAGACTTGGTGGCTCCTCCTTCTCTGTCCAAGTGCCAATCATCTGGAATTCCACCCCCTACACATTTGCAAGATCGAAAATCACCTGAAATTAAGAAAGGCCCTTAAAACTTGGCTCTTCCCAATATTCTCCTAAGCCACTGCACCCTGTGAACACACCATCAATAAAATCCACTGCTTCAATCATATTTCAGGGGCCAGCAGCTCTCGCATGGATTTCACCTGACTCACCACCACCTAACGCTCAACAACACCGCCTGCTTACTAGAACTCCAGTTATGCCAGCAGCTTTCATCAAGGTATTCCTGATCCACCATCACCCCTCCCACAACAACATTCCAACCCTTCAAGCACCCGAGCTAAGCCAGCTGCCTTCACTGTGGCTACACCGACCCTGCACACCAGGCCACATGAGAGACATATTACAATGAGTTAAGTGGCCCCCCACTAAACTATTTCCGAAAGCCGGGCTCAACAAACCATCAATGACTGTGACATTACGGATACCTACTATACAATAGGCTGAAAACCCACAACCTATGGTGTGGGCCTCCCTTCAATGGTACAGGATTCTCAGGTCCTGCTGTGGATTCTCAAGGCCTGGTACTCAAATTGAATTGATGGGAGTGGGCCTCCCACCCACCATGCAGGACTCTCAACTCTAGCTGTCCTTTGCCCGTATCCAAATATGCACTGTTGGGTGTAGGCCTCTCTCCCACTAGGCAGGACTCTAATATCTGGCCTTGCTTAGCCTTTTACTCACACTGTACTGGTAGGTGTAGGCATCTCTTGCACTATACAGGACTCTCGAATTCCAGGTGTAGCCTCCATCACGGCTCAATATATAAGCAGATGCCAACCACATTATGAAAGCCAGGCCCCCCTGGTATAGACCTGGAGCAACACCGCAGCCTAAGGTACGTATATCTCACACCACTAGCGTGGACATGGGCCCACAGGCACAGACAAGCATCCATGCATGATAGAACACACCTACGGCTAACCACATCCAGTCTAGTGCACACATAGCTGTCCAGACTGAAACATCTGGCATACCTCAACACCTCTGCCACTAGCATACGGAGACCACCACCCGAAAGGAACTTGGTATAGCTGGCCACACATAGACTCTCTCAACAATAGCAAGCTATCTCTAACCCCCACCATCACCCACCCATGTGTCTGTCCTCTCTTGGGCTGCTTTAGTCGCGCCTTGCCAGCCAGCCAAGTCATAGAACGGCAACATGCACACACGCATCTACTAAAATAAACCCCCTAGAACTTTCCAACCACACAGACTACGGTCACCAAGGGCGATCAAACAAGGAAAAAGCTCATTGAGGCCACACAAGTGGGGAAAGAATGCTATATATATGTAATCTATATAAATATACAATACAATACAAGACAATACTGTAATGCACACGCATTTGTATTGCCCTGCTGCATCTCCCCTATAGATATGCTTCTAGTTTATTTTTGTTTGTAAGCTTTAATATTGGATGTTTGTCTAGTTCTTGAGATGTTCAACTGTGCAATGGACGATACGTGATTTGTACCCTATTTTTAACTTTTTGCCAGATTGCACATGTGTTCTTAATAACTATGTTGGGTTTCACACTTCGATTTTATCTCAATTTTGTTTTACTATTGTGAAAAATGACACATTTAAACATTTGTATGTATTATTGAGAAATTGGTTATCATGCAAACCTTTATGGTGTAAAGCCGAAATATAGTGTTTTGACAGACAGAGCTTGACAAACATCTCAGCAATGTAAGCACCCAAGGAAATGTGGAACATCTCGCTTACCTAAGGGTTTGATTGAGACTTGGAAGCACCCAAGGACTCATCAATCATATCTGCCTCCATAGCAGGCAAGTATCTGTGGATTATCTTGGACACCTAAGCACCCATGAGCTTATCCACCATCTATATATTCTAAGCACCCTTAGGAATATGGACAATCTCGCCACCCTAAGCACCCATGGGTTTGTGTTTCATTTCAGCCTTGTAAGCACCCAAGTACTAATCAAATATATGTGTCTCCATAGATGTCAAGGATTTAGGATTATCTTGGAACCCTAAGCACCCATGCGTTTATCCACCATCTCCATATTCTAAGCACCTTTAGGAATATGGAAGATCTCGCCACTCTAAGCACCCAAGGGTTTGTGTCTCATTTCAGCCTTGTAAGTATCCAAAGACTAATCGATCATATGGGCCTCCATAGCAGGCAACGACTTGTGGATTATCTTGAACAATAAGCTTGCAAGGGCTTTTCCACCATCTCAGCACTCTAATACCAATGGGTTTGTGGCTCATTTCAGCACCCTGCACACCGCACGACTCATCAGTCACATTTTCCTCCCAAGTAGGCAAGGACGTGTGGATTATCTTGGCAAAGTAAGTACCCACAGGCTTATCCATCATCTAACAAATTCAAAGCACACAAGGTTTTGTCGATCATCTCAGTATCTTAAGCACTTACGTTCATGTACTTCATCTTTGCACTGCCAGCACTTAATGGCTTGTAAATCATCTATGCCTCCCAAGCACCCAAGGGTTTGTTAATCATTTAGACATACTAAGCATCAAGGGCTTGTGGGTGCAAACGTTAGGACTCTTTCAGAAGCAGGAATTTCTGTTGAACACTGAATTGTTTGGATTCAGGGTAAATAAAATTAGGGAAATGGCATTTCTTTGACTCCTGTCTTTTCATTTGCTGGACTCTATTTACATACCTGCACCAGCATTTTTGCTCCACCACCTAATTGAACCCATCTCCTAAGGCTTAAGGTCTGTCCCATTTGGCAGATGTAGTAGCGTGAGCAACTAGTATGACAGATTAGGAATTTGATTTTAGTAGAGCTAGTTCATGTGTTAGTGTGGTAGGGAATTCCAAACCTGTACTGCTACCCTGGGACAACAAGAAATAGTGCATTCCCTTTGAGCTCCAACCCTAATAACTATGCAAGAGAAGTTACTTTACACCACCACTAGAAGTGTTCACTCCATTAAAAAAATAAATGTCCAGTGTACCTCAGCCATTGTAATGATCAAGTACTCTTGGAGGACATCACATCATCCAGGTGTATCATTAATGTCAATCACACTGGCACTATCTTGGTTCAGTGTCCTCAACCCAACCGCCTTCTCTTTGAACAGTGCCTGCCATCACTCATTAAATTCCTTCCCACATCTGCTACACCCTCATACACTCTTCCTGTCCCCCTCAACTTTTGTACCATGCCCCTGTACCCCTTCTCAGAAAACCTTCAAAGGCATAGGCCTCCTGCATCTAGCCACACTTAATGCTAGTTCTGCCATAAAACACTGTGCTGACATCTGCCTCCTTCTTGAAGACATTGACCTCGATAGCCTTGCTCTTACTGAGACGTGGTTCAATGTCAGCTCAATCACTCATTTTGACTCCCTTCTCCCTGATGGCTATACGATCATCTCCAAGCCTTGCCCTAACTGTGCTGGTGGTGGGGTTGCTCTGATTTTTCCTGAGTGGGTCCCTTCCTCCCTCATACCAACCCAGCCTTACTCTTCCTTCAAGAGCCTAGTTTTCAAGCTGGTCATCTCGCCCACCTGTCATCTCAGTCACTCATTTTGACTCCCTTCTCCCTGATGGCTATAAGATAATCTCCAAGCCTTACCCTAACCGTGCTGGTGGTGGGGTTGTTCTGATTTTTCCTGAGTCGGTCCCTTCCTCCCTCATACCAACCCAGCTTTACTCTTCCTTCTAGAGCCTAGTTTTCAAGCTGGTCATCTCGCCCACCTCTTCTCTGACAATTGCCACAGTCTACAAGCCTCCTAACTCTACCATCTTGTTCCTCTCTGAATGGGCCAATTTCTCCTCCTCACTCCTCACAACCACCTTTAAACTTCTTCTCATGGGCGATTTCAACATCCACCTGGACTCCTCAATCATGGCATCCATTCCCTCTTACGTGACCTTTGCACCTCGCTCTTCCTCTCCATTCTCCCTTATGTTCAGACACACTTGGCTGGACACACTCTTGATACCTTCATCCACTCTGATCTTTCACTCTCCTGCCCAATGATCACCGCTATCTCCTGGTCAGACTGCTCTCTCCTCGCCTCTCTTCTGGGTCCACTACACCTCCTCCAACTCTGCCAACCTCGTTCACGAACATCCGTCCAATGAAACGAGTGTCAGCTGCTGCCTTTGCATCCACCTTCATCCCCCCTCCATCCCAACTGCAGACTCTACCTCTGACTCTGCTCTCAGCAACCTCCATCTTGCCATCACTAACACTCTGGACATTCTTGCCCTGTCATGAGAATCTGACTGAAACATTCCTCTAAGCGTAACACCTGGTATGACTTTGAACTTGCAGCCCTGAAACGCAAGTGTAGAGCTGCATAACGTAAGTGGCAAACCTCAGGCTCACCCTTGACAAACTTGCCTGTTATCTGCTCCAAAGGCAATACAGACTCTCCATCTGGGCCAAGAAAAGGGACCACATCCAGGCTCGTGTCTCAGGTGCAGCCAACAACATGGCTGAACTCTTGAAAATCTGCAGGGAAGTAGCCAACCATTCCGCAGACTCCTCCTCACCTCTTCCTTCCCAGGCCCTCTGCAACACATTCTCCACATACTTTACTACAAAAACTCAGGACATCCTGAGCATCCTTGCATCACACTCACCCTCCACCACCTTCTGCCTCCTATGGCCTCCCACCCTCCCTCTGTCTTTCTCTCTTCCTTCTCTCCTATCACACCTCATGAGGTCACAAGAGTTGTCCGCTCCATGAAGATCTCCTCCAAACAGGTTTCCACCTGCTCATCCATAACCATTAAAGACAGCATTAACTCTCTTGCCCTGCTGAAGTCTGAAACCACTCTTTTGCTACTGGATATTTCACCCCCTCCCTCAAGCACTCCCTTGTGCACCCCTCCTTCTGCAATGATGATTGTCTTTGAACTTGATCTTGCAAAAGTTTCTTTGTCTTCAGAATGCAAGGGGTTGTACACACTCATTATCGTGTTCTGGGACTCCAAGTCTGAACTCTATTTTCATCCTTGACAGGAGACCATGATTTGGTCCATTTTGCAGGTTTTAAATGTTCTAAATTAATATCACTTGGCACTCTTGGTGTTCTTTCTTTGCACCATAACAAGGGATGATTCTTCCTTCACACGTTCGCTCCTTTCCAGAATAGATAGCAGACCTTGGATGATTCAGTCTTGACTCCAGGCCACACAACCTCACCATGCAGCTCCACAATTCAGCTTATTCTTCTGCAACACTATTTTCCCTTTCGTCGTCATGGGTTTTGTCTTACCAAATTCATGATACCAAATGTCCAGTTCCCTACAATTGCGGCTTTGCCTGCATTCTAGTCACCATATCTAGCCAGCTTCTACGATGACTTAATCTACTTGCATTTCAGAGTCTGTACAATTATTGAACAGTTGATTCTTTTCAGTACTTCGTGCATATGTAATCTTCTTCACATTTAAAAGGTTCTTTTGATTCTTTACTTCATCATTATTTTCTTTACGATCCATACATCGTTTTCAGCCAGTATCTCAGAACGTCATTTATGTCTCCTGTGACGTCACTAGCTTCTTTATTTACTGTTTTTCATATTCCTTCAGGGAGTTCCTCCCTTAGGTTGTCATCACTTCGGGGATACATTCAATAGGGTTGTCTCAACAAGTATCTTCTTTCGAACATGCTGCGGTATTGGCACAACTGTTGGTGTCAAACACAGTACAATCTGACATCTCCAACACATGGGGTAGGGTGGCAGGGTTTCTTGCAGAGGCATGCAGCTGCTCCTCTACATTCCCCGCTCTGATGGAGTCCTCAACCACCTCCTCAATAGTTTCCACATACTGGTTTGTTGTCTTAAAGAAGTATTCCTTTGGTGTCCATATCTTCATCACCCCCCTCCTGGTGCCTGCAGATTTGACATGTGCATCTACACTCCAGGTCATGTAATTACATTGTCCATTCGGGGTACAATAAAGCCATTGTCTCACATACTTCTTATGATTCTTTGCCTACAGGAACTTTGTTACATTAGGTGCTACGATGCTGGCCTCTATGTATTTCCTGACTGCGTCATTAGTCTGCTCCTTAGCGTTTGGTTCAGGTTTGACATCGATCATGATCTTCATCCCTACCACCTTCTTTGCCGTTTTCCTGTATTGGGTAATCCCCATCCTGTCTACACAGAATCCAAACATTACTGACACCAGTATTACTCCAAGAACCTTAAATATATTTGCCAACCATTGTGGAATCCATGAAAACAAAGAGGCAATCCAGCTGTCATCTTCAATGTCATCTGTCACGTCTTCAATCTTGGCATGTAGGTCTGTCAACAACGTTATGGCCTCTGTCAAGGTTCCATTCTGGTCATTGTGAGAAAGTATGAATGTGCAACCTGATGGCCTGATTTTGGCACAAACTCCTACTTCCATCGATGTGATCACATCAAGGATATATCAGTTCTGGAGGTCATCAGTCGTACAGCCCTCAGTTCTTCTTTAATGGTGTTGACTCCCTTTATGGTAACATTGATTGTCTGCAAAAGCTCCCACCTGGTTATCTGTAACCATTTGTTATTTGATTCCATGCCTAAATATGGGTGTCATTATTATGGCAGTATTTCTAAACAACTTGTGCTCCTCAGGAATAGTGTCATACACTGTTATTGATTTGGCTGAGAAGTAATTTCTCATTTTATCCGTAGGAGTTCAGGGTAGCTTATCTTTTGTAGATGGGCATCTGCTTTGTAAATTCACCAATGTTCAGATCACTCTGAGGAATCACTAATGCTTGAACATGGATCAGTACCAGGGAACCTACTTTGCCCCAATCCTTGGGAAACTTTATATAGGCTCTAGATCCACAAGCCCAAAATCGATCCATAAGGACGGCTGTCCCTTCATTCATCCTGGGAATGTCATTTGTGGTCTTGCATTCTTTGTTATATCCCACATAGATATTTCCATGTCTTTGGAAGCAAAGTGTTGCATTAACCAATGGGATTACAACTACTGGGCCTGATTTGTCTTCTATCCATGTCTATAGTTTGGAGTGCTTGTCACATAACTTTAAGCATCCATCACTCACTATCTGCACTTCTTGCACGTAGTCCGTCTTCAGAAGATCAGCTGTACAGGACACCATTCCTTCTTCCCATTCCTTCTTGATATGCACTTGTCCATAGATCAATATTTGAGTTAGTTCCCAACATCACAGTGATCCTGCTATTTCTGTCACATCAGGACAATTATTTATCTTCATTTCTTCAATGATCACTTCATCCTATCCTGCAGCAGGATACACAAGCATCTTGCTCTTCCATCCGGGCTCCTTCTCTATTAGTGTGGTCTTGATATAGTCATCCTGGCATGGAAACAACCATCTTGATCTCCATCGCAAGGTCGCCCAACTTCCTTGGAACTGTCCTTGAGTAGTACATGCTGCAAGATGGCTGAGGCATTTTGCGTCGTGTGCTGACACTTCCTTCGCAATGAAAGTCCTTACTGTATTCATGGCAGAGGGGATGAAAGAGCAGACATAGCAACTCTCATCAGATGCTATTCCCCCCACCGTTATAGGTGTTGCTATCACATGTTATTCCCCAGGTGAGTTGCATTATGTAGATATTTATCTATCCCTTCATTATCTTCATCTGCATCTATTTTATGTCTCCCAATATATTTATAGAGAACAAAGATTTTGTCATTATCATTTTCATAGTGGGGAGAACCATAAGACTTCTTTCTTCGGTAGAAACATTAAGATGATAGAGATTGTGAAAGATGAGGAACAGAAAGGCAACAAGAACAATCATGCAAGTATATATCATGCATATAAATCTGAGCAACCATTTCTCATTCCATCCTACTGCTTGATGAATGTGTTCATTCTCTATGATCATGCCATCTTCTTCATTAATCATTTTTAATCCAATTCAAAAAAAGGTAGCAGGCGCTCCTCTCCAGAATGAACATGGCATGATAACCTGTTCTGAGATGAGAGTTTGCAGCACACGCTTTTTGCTCACTGTACCTTTCACAGATGGGAAATATACATTTGCATATCAGTCTTTGTCCCGCCCACATGGGCAGTCCAGCACCAAAATGCTATGGCAATTCCTCTCTAAACAAGAGTACCAACAGCAACCCCATACATGTGTTTCAGCCTTGTTGGGCCTCATCAGTGAGGTGAAGCTGTGCCTCTCTGAGCACAGTGAGCAGGGAGTCCATGTCTGGTTGCCCCCAGGTAACTTAGGGCGACCAACCCCAAGTTCCTTGCAAATAATTCAAAAAAAGGTAGCAGGCGCTCCTCTCCAGAATGAAGATGGCATGATAACCTGTTCTGTGATGAGAGTTTGCAGCACACGCTTTTTGCCCACTGTACCTTTCACAGATGGGAAATATCCATTTGCATATCAGTATCAGTATCAGCACAGCCCAGCAGAGGATCCACAGCAGGACCCAGGTACGGAGCGTGCCACTGTGCAGGGCCTGCCTGACCCTGTCCTGAAGAAGTGCCTGACTCGCCCATGCCGGGCGCATCGCGGCACGATATCGAGGCTGAACCTCGATTTGATTCGAAAGAACCGCCGGCAGGCGGAATCGCCGGCGGCCAATCCCAAGGCCATACAAAGGCCTGTTCTGCGCCCAGGTTCCCCCACTTCTCCTATACACCCAGAGGGGTGAGGGCAGGAGCCCCCCCCAGCCCCACAGCCCAGCAGAGGATCCACAGCAGGACCCAGGTACGGAGCGTGCCACTGTGCAGGGCCTGCCTGACCCTGTCCTGAAGAAGTGCCTGACTCGCCCATGCCGGGCGCATCGCGGCACGATATCGAGGCTGAACCTCGATTTGATTCGAAAGAACCGCCGGCAGGCGGAATCGCCGGCGGCCAATCCCAAGGCCATACAAAGGCCTGTTCTGCGCCCAGGTTCCCCCACTTCTCCTATACACCCAGAGGGGTGAGGGCAGGAGCCCCCCCCAGCCCCACAGCCCAGCAGAGGATCCACAGCAGGACCCAGGTACGGAGCGTGCCACTGTGCAGGGCCTGCCTGACCCTGTCCTGAAGAAGTGCCTGACTCGCCCATGCCGGGCGCATCGCGGCACGATATCGAGGCTGAACCTCGATTTGATTCGAAAGAACCGCCGGCAGGCGGAATCGCCGGCGGCCAATCCCAAGGCCATACAAAGGCCTGTTCTGCGCCCAGGTTCCCCCACTTCTCCTATACACCCAGAGGGGTGAGGGCAGGAGCCCCCCCAGCCCCACAGCCCAGCAGAGGATCCACAGCAGGACCCAGGTACGGAGCGTGCCACTGTGCAGGGCCTGCCTGACCCTGTCCTGAAGAAGTGCCTGACTCGCCCATGCCGGGCGCATCGCGGCACGATATCGAGGCTGAACCTCGATTTGATTCGAAAGAACCGCCGGCAGGCGGAATCGCCGGCGGCCAATCCCAAGGCCATACAAAGGCCTGTTCTGCGCCCAGGTTCCCCCACTTCTCCTATACACCCAGAGGGGTGAGGGCAGGAGCCCCCCCCAGCCCCACAGCCCAGCAGAGGATCCACAGCAGGACCCAGGTACGGAGCGTGCCACTGTGCAGGGCCTGCCTGACCCTGTCCTGAAGAAGTGCCTGACTCGCCCATGCCGGGCGCATCGCGGCACGATATCGAGGCTGAACCTCGATTTGATTTCGAAAGAACCGCCGGCAGGCGGAATCGCCGGCGGCCAATCCCAAGGCCATACAAAGGCCTGTTCTGCGCCTGTTACGCGCATGGCAGCGCGGAGTGGCCATCAACTCGGCTCAACTTACACCCTACCCTCCACCAGAACCCTCTCGCATAAGGAGAACGTACTGTAAGTTCCTGCAAGTACCGGGACATTACTGCATGCATGTACTTTTAGCCACCTCTACTGAGATGGTCTATGGTCACTACTACCAGTCACACACCCTCTGGTCGTATTTAGACCACACTTCTGTGTTGTGCCTTATGGTCGTATTTAGACCACACTTCTGTGTTGTGCCTTATGGTCGTATTTAGACCACACTACTGTGTTGTGCCTTATGGTCGTATTTAGACCACACTTCTGTGTTGTGCCTCATGGTCGTATTTAGACCACACTACTGTGTTGTGCCTTATGGTCGTATTTAGACCACACTACTGTGCTGTACCTTATGGTCGCACAGTGACCACACTACTGTGTTGTGCCCTATGGTCGCATAGTGACCTCACTACTGTGTTGTGCCTTATGGTCGTATTTAGACCACACTATTGTGTTGTGCCTTATGGTCGTATCTAGACCACACTACTGTGTTGTGCCTTATGGTCGTATTTAGACCACACTATTGTGTTGTGCCTTATGGTCGTATCTAGACCACACTACTGTGTTGTGCCTTATGGTCGTATCTAGACCACACTACTGTGTTGTGCCTTATGGTCGTATTTAGACCACACTATTGTGTTGTGCCTTATGGTCGTATCTAGACCACACTACTGTGTTGTGCCTTATGGTCGTATCTAGACCACACTACTGTGTTGTGCCTTATGGTCGTATTTAGACTACACTACTGTGTTGTGCCTTATGGTCGCATAGTGACCACACTATTGTGTTGTGCCTTATGGTCGTATTTAGACCACACTACTGTGTTGTGCCTTATGGTCGTATTTAGACTACACTACTGTGTTGTGCCTTATGGTCGCATAGTGACCACACTATTGTGTTGCCTTATGGTCGTATTTAGACCACACTACTGTGTTGTGCCTATGGTCGTATTTAGACCACACTACTGAGTTGTGCCTTATGGTCGCATAGTGACCACACTACTGTGTTGTGCCTCATGGTCGTATTTAGACCACACTACTGTGTTGTGCCTTATGGTCGTATTTAGACTACAC
The DNA here is from genome assembly GCF_040938575.1 of Ambystoma mexicanum. Lineage (NCBI taxonomy): Eukaryota > Metazoa > Chordata > Amphibia > Caudata > Ambystomatidae > Ambystoma > Ambystoma mexicanum. The sequence continues at coordinate 198,302,084 of NC_090938.1, forward strand.
CACTGTGTTGTGCCTTATGGTCGTATTTAGACCACACTACTGTGTTGTGCCTTATGGTCATATTTAGACCACACTACTGTGTTGGGCCTATGGTCGCATTTAGACCACACTATTGAAACAAGGCGGGTGCCTATTTCATACCTGTTACACGCCAGTGCCTGCCGACGGCCAGACCCCCGGCATCACAACCCTATCAACTACCTTTATCTAGGGGCTACATAGACCATCCCAACCACGGTCACCTTAACCAGGTATTACTCAGCGTTTCCATAACATTCTCGACCCCACCATTTAGCATGTATCTACTCACCTCCATCTTGCTTGCCTACGTCATGACCAGCCTCAATACCACATTTCCGACCAAGATGGCTCCACACCTACCCAACATGCCAGCCCTACCCAGGCGTAACAACCAAGTACCTTACTCAGATTTAAACGCCTCTCAGACACTATCTTCCAGTCACCCTCGCACCACCACAGAAAGGAACTTAGGACTTAGAGCTAGACTAGCCAAAATCCATGAACCACTTGCCCGCTCACTGTCCACTACACATAACTCTAGATCGCTGCCACCGCGACCTATTACCTCCACACAACCCAGTAACCCACTACAAACCCTTCAGAACTCCCGCAACCAGGGTACCCCTAAACTTACACAAGACAAGCGCCATACTACTACCTCAAAAAATATAGCTACCATCTCTAAAAACAAAGCTAGCCCCAATATCAAGGGAGCCTTGATCAATGCCAGGTCGCTAGTAGCTCATGCTACAGAAATTGCAGACCTAATACTCACCGAAAACCTTGACTTCCTCGCCATCACTGAGACCTGGCTACACCCAGCAGCAGGCCCTATGCTTATGTTGGCAGTCCCAGATAACTATTCTATCCTGAGACAAGACCGCCCTAACTCTAGAGGAGGTGGTGTCGCCTTTATCCACAAGTGCAGTCTTACCATGAGACTAACCACCTCGACCGACGCCCTCTCTTGCGAATCACTAGCAGTCAAAATACCACTCACTAACTCCCAAACTCTTAACATCTACCTGATCTACCGTCCGCCAGGCCCCATCGGCACCTTCGATGAAGACCTTAACTCCATCCTATCCAGCAACCTCAAAAGCTCCACTCAAGCCCTCACCTTAGGAGACTTTAACTTGGGCTACAATGACTTAGAAGACCATTCCGCTAGTACCATAGCTAATACTCTTACTGAATTAGGCTTTGTGCAAAGATGTATGACACCTACGCACACGAAAGGTAGAACACTTGACTGGGTGGCCGACCATAACTGCCTAGTGAACATCACTAATATCTCACCCCAAGCCTGGACCGACCACCACTTGGTATCATTCATGCTCTCCACCGACAGACCCCCACCCCCGCCCACCATCAAGGCCCCACCCACTCTCACTAGAAACAAGAAGAACATGACAGTAGAAAGACTTATCCCTGACCTCCTCCCCATTCTCAACTCACTTCCTGATAACTTGGACCCTGAGTCCTTAGTTGAAGAATATAACAAGATTATGGCCACCTCACTGGACCGCATCGCCCCCCTTAAACTGAGATCCAGTAAACCGAAAACGCACCTCAACAAATGGTACTCACCATTCCTCAAAAAACTAAGACAGCAAAAAAGAAACTGCGAGGCCATCTGGAAAAATCCCCTTCAGTCTCTAATAAACTAAAACTCTCCAAACTAGCCGCACTTTACAAAAAAGAAATCTACCTGGCCAAACGAGCCTCCTTTGACTCTCGTATATCCCAAGCGAAATCCAACATGAAAGAACTTTTCTCCATCCTCAAAGAAATAGAAACCCCCATAGCACCCCTTGACACGTGCACCAAAGATAAAAACTGGTGCTCAGAAATTCAAAGTGCCCTAGCCAACAAGATTGCGACTCTTCAAAGTAAAATCACTAGCAAAAGAGCATCCCTGAATGACACCCTCAACTCAATAATTCCGGACAAACCCACACCCACTGACCTAGCCCGCTTCCAATTCACCAAAGTCAACATACTGGAAGTCGAAAAAATTATCCTGTCCTTGAAACCGTCTAACTGCCAGGGAGATCTATGCCCTGCACAGCTCATTAAAGATGCTGCCCGCGACCTCTCCCCTTTCATTACAAAATTGATCAATGCCTCCTTTGCCACTGGCTCCATCCCTACTAACCTAAAACAATCCTGGGTACTACCTCTACTGAAAAAACCTACACTCGACCCAGCCACACCCACAAACTACCGACCCATAACTACTGTTCCCTTTCTACTAAAAATTCTGGACAAGGTTGCCTATGTACAAATACAGAAGCACTTGGAAGAACACAACCTCTTAGGCTCTAGACAATCTGGATTCCGTCCCCAACACGGGACTGAAACTGCCCTTATTGACTTGAAAGCGCAGATCGATTCGCTCAGAGACAACGGACAAGCCGCCCTACTCCTCCTCCTCGACCTATCTGCAGCCTTCGATCTGGTCGATCACTCCGTCCTTTGCTCACACCTCCACTCCTCGGCTCATTTCTCCAGCGAGGCCATCACCTGGATCACATCCTTCCTTAACGGCAGGACTATGAGGGTCTTCTCTCCCACGGCGGCAGCAGACCCTATACCCATCACCTGTGGTGTTCCTCAGGGCTCTTGTGTCTCCCCCACATTATATAACATATTTACCAAGCCCCTTTTCGATGATTTGGATCATTTTGGTGTCACCTACACTAACTATGCAGATGATACTCAGATCCTCCTTCCGCTTTAAGGAGATTATGGAAAGGATTTGGCCTTGTTAAATAGGGTGTACATCATCATCCAGGCATGGATGGCTACTCATGGACTATGCCTGAATGATGATAAAACAGAACTCATCATCTTAGGCACCACAATCAGTATAAAGAAACTTGGCCCGGCTTATAAATCCTTCATGATTGACGGGAACAACATCAAAGTCGGACTGGAGGTCAAAACATTGGGATTCTATCTAGACTCCAATTTTTCCCTCAAAAGACAAGTGAGCTCCCTTGCATCCTCCACGGCTTACACGTGCAAATTAATCCGTGCAGCCAAACCTTTCCTGTCCGACACTAGTTGTCTGACACTCGCCAGAGCCCTCATACTGTCTCGCCTTGACTATTGTAACGCCCTCTACCTAGGATCCACCAAGGCCATCACCAATAAACTGCAAACCCTTCAGAACAACGCTCTCAGAGCAGCTCTGGGCATCTCCAGAAGAGAACACATTACAGGATTCAGCCAACAGAACAATTGGCTCCCCACCAGAGATAAAATTCTCTTAAAAACGGCATCCCTCACCCACAAGTCTCTCAACAACGCAGCCCCAACCTACCTGATCAACAGGTTCCACAAACTATCCTCCTCAAGACCCATCAGAACCGCATACAAAGATTGCTTATCTGTCCCCCACTACAAACGGGCCACTATAGGAGGCAACAGCTTCCCGGTAAAAGCTGCCAAGTTCTGGAACTCCCTGCCTCCAAACCTCAGAGCAGACTTGCCTTATCAGAACTTCCGTTCCAAGTTAATCTCCTGGCTGAAACTGGAGACCCACTAAAACCAGGTAGTGTCCAGCGCTACACGCACACATCGTAACCACGTGTGCCTCTTGCTTATCTGTATATTACATTACGGCCTGCTGGCCTACTGTTGATTTGTATATATTGTATATAACATTTGTGCACCTATATTTGTATTATGTATTTTCCTCGTGTAGTGTAACCAAGCTTCGAAAATTCTTGTAAAGTCTGCGCCCTGATACCCCCGGGTACGCTCGCGCATTATAAATAATAAAACAAACAAACAAACAAACAAACAGTCTTTGTCCCGCCCACATGGGCAGTCCAGCACCGAAATGCTATGGCAATTCCTCTCTGAACAAGAGTACCAACAGCAACCCCATACAGGTGTTTCAGCATTGTTGGGCCTCATCAGTGAGGTGAAGCTGTGCCTCTCTGAGCACAGCGAGCAGGGAGTCCACGTCTGGTTGCCCCCAGGTAACTAATGGTGACCAACCCCAAGTTCCTTGCAAATAATTCAAAAAAAGGTAGCAGGCGATCCTCTCCAGAATGAACATGGCATGATAACCTGTTCTGAGATGAGAGTTTGCAGCACATGCTTTTTGCTCACTGTACCTTTCACAGATGGGAAATATCCATTTGCATATCAGTCTTTGTCCCGCCCACATGGGCAGTCCAGCACCGAAATGCTATGGCAATTCCTCTCTGAACAAGAGTACCAACAGCAACCCCATACACATGTTTCAGCCTTGTTGGGCCTCACCAGTGAGGTGAAGCTGTGCCTCTCTGAGCACAGTGAGCAGGGAGTCCACGTCTGGTTGCCCCCAGGTAACTTAGGGTGACCAACCCCAAGTTCCTTGCAAATAATTCAAAAAAGGTAGCAGGCGCTCCTCTCCAGAATGAACATGGCATGATAACCTGTTCTGAGATGAGAGTTTGCAGCACACGCTTTTTGCTCACTGTACCTTTCACCGATGAGAAATATCCATTTGCATATCAGTCTGACACGCTTTTTGCTCACTGCACCTTTCACAGATGGGAAATAGCCATTTGCATATCAGTGTTTGTCCTGCCCACATGGGCAGTCCAGCACCGAAATGCTATGGCAATTCCTCTCTGAACAAGAGTACCAACAGCAACCCCATACAGGTGTTTCAGCCTTGTTGGGCCTCATCAGTGAGGTGAAGATGTGCCTCTCTGAGCACAGTGAGCAGGGAGTCCAGGTCTGGTTGCCCCCAGGTAACTTAGGGGGTCCAACCCCGTTCCTTGCAAATAATTCAAAAAAAGGTAGCAGGCGCTCCTCTCCAGAATGAACATGGCATGATAACCTGCTCTGAGATGAGTGTTAGCAGCACACGCTTTTTGCTCACTGTACCTTTCACAGATGGGAAATATCCATTTGCATATCAGTCTTTGTCCCACCCACATGGGCAGTCCAGCACCGAAATGCTATGGCAATTCCTCTCTGAACAAGAGTACCAAAAGCAGTGTGCTCAGAGAGGCAAAGCTTCACCTCACTGATGAGGCCCAACAAGTCAGAATCACGTGTATGGGGTTGCCTTTGGTACTCTTGTTCAGAGAGGAATTGCCATAGCATTTTGGTGCTGGACTGCCCATGTGGGTGGGACAAAGACTGATATGCAAATGGCTATTTCCCATCTGTGAAAGGTACAGTGAGCAAAAAGCGTGTGCTGCAAACTCTCATCTCAGAACAGGTTATCATGCCATGTTCTTTCTGGAGAGGAGCGTCTGCTACCTTTCTTGAAACATTTTTAATACAATCACCAACTTTCTTTTATGTCTGCAACTGTATAATTTGTTCAATTATAGCAATAAGGAGTCTTTTTATCACTGGACAATTTTTCGTATCCCGTAAAATGGTGTGAATATTAACAAATCTTCTAACAAGAGCAGGGTAAGATTGAAGTATGAACACAAAGACAGCAACCACAAGCCAATGGATGACACTGTCGGCAGGTACCATGTGTTTTTATCACTTAAACAAATACTGTCCACAAAATGAATCTGGATACTGATCTCGTTTCCAATTTCTGATCAAGAACTGATGTTTAGGCATAACTCTGATGTATTATTCTCTGCTTCAATATATTTATAAAGGTTCATGACAAATTCCTGGAATTCTCACCAAGTCCTTGCACTCCCTGCTAAAATATATATACATATAAGGAGTGTCTATTGAATTTCAGTCCAAATAAAGTACGTGTTAATTACTCATCACTTTATCGTCCTTCTTCTTAGTCATCGATCAGGTCTGCACTGCAGAAACAATTCCTCTTGTCTTGATTCTGAATCAACAACAGTGGGAGGGAGGATCTCACCTTTATAAATCTTCACGTCGTTTAAGTGGAGCCAAGCTCTTCTTCCTTGAATCTTAACAGCTGAAGGGGACACTTCTTCAACACAGAAAGGGCCATGAAAATGTGGCTCATGTCCCTTCCTGGTGAAATTCTCGATCAGGACTAGGTCCCCAACATATACCTTAGGTAGTGGTAATAGTTCACTTGGATTGGTTGCTGAATTATCTTCTGTATTCTTAGACCTTCCCCCCTGATGCATAACTTGATCTGAAATGAAAGAAATACTGGTAGTTAATACATGTCAAATAATCAGGCATCTCATCACCTAAAGGTTTGGCTACACCCTGGGCATCACTCCTAATCCTAGACAGAGGTGTAAGGGGGGGGGTCACATTTAACGCCCTGTAACTAGCTCATGCAGGGTGAGGCGTGGTCCGATCCTGGCTGATTCTGAAGGGCATGTAAGGCCATGGGTGGGCAATACAGCCACCCCTTTTTCAAAGTAAATTTATTCTTGGCAATCCTCTCTTTGAGGAGGCAGTTCAGTCTCTCACATATCGCATTCACTTGCTGGTGATAGGCAAATGAAAACTTGTGCTTTATGCTTAATAGAAACCCTATCTATCCAAATAGCTCATTGACAAAATTAGGCTTATTATCGCATCTTCATACTTCACACACACCCCACCTCGGGAATACTTTGTGCACTAAAAACTTAGCTGTGCAAGTAGCATTAGGGTGTGTACACGGACCCGCTTCGATCCACATAGAAAAGGGACGCACCACCACTACTAGGTACCTATATCCATTACATGTCTGCAGCGTATCGACATAGTCGATATGTAAATGTTTAAACTGACCATTTGGTTGAGGTATTACTCCTCTCATTGTTCTCAGTGTATGCCCAGCAATAAACGTTTGACACATGATGAAATTCAACATAAATAGTGCAATGTGTTCCACCAAATTAGGAATGAACCAGTCTTCTGCAATAATAGCAGCAAGGCTCTCTCTAGTTACATGACGTAGTAATGCAGCTGTTCAAGCGCGACTTTTAATAAAGTTACTGGCATCACTGGCTTTCCAGTGCTCTCTTGTGACCATAATGCTTCCGTGGGGGTAAACAAACACCCCCTTTGTTTCCAGAGTTCTTGCTCTTCCTGTGGTGCACTTCTCTGAATCTCTATTAATTGGGTTATTGACAACTTATTAAACCCCTCTTGCACTAACATAGTTGCAAATGAATTCTCTTTAATATTCCCAGTATCAAAACTGGAAATTTCTGGAGAATATGCAACCCTTTTGGCTCCTACATTTGCGGCTTCGTTAATGCAAGAGATAAAATCTGTTTGCTTATTATGTGCTGTGCCTTTTGCGACCGCTATGGCTACTGGGTGCTGTAGTGCCTTAATGAGTCACTCCAATAAGGAGGCATGGAGCACTGGAGAGCCATCTGTAGAGAGATAGCCCCTCCTCTTCTAACGTGCCAACCCTTCGTATACGGTTGACATCAGATAGGCTCAGTCACTGTACACTGTCACTTCCTGCGCTTCATGTTTCTCAAGTGCGACAATAAGCACAACTAATTCTGCTGCTTGCGCCCGAAAATGAGACAGTAGTCTTGCACTTGCTACTACTTTGAATTCTCCATTTAATCTATGTCTTACTACTGCGGCACCTGAATGCCTCTCCCCACTATTCTGATCAATTTTTGAAGAACCATCAATAAAAATAAACTCCCCTCCCGCTAAAGCATTCTCCTTCACACAGGGTATATCATCATAAAATTCACCATAATTGGCAGAGCCATGCACATGATCATCTTCTTCTATGGGTTCAGCTATGAATGTTGCTGGGTTCACTATTTTACATCTCGCAATTTTAATTGCTGGGTTAGAAATCATACCTCATAAGCTGAAGCTCTTTGGCAAGTCAAAATGCCCTTGGGTTTCTCTAGTGTGGGAGATAGAGCATGCTGCACAAAAAGAGTCAAAGAACAGCCCATGACAATACCTGTGGATTTCTCAATTGCATACACGGCAGCTGCCAAAGATTGTTCGCAAGGGAAGGGCCCCCCATAACTGGGTCTAAAATCCCACTATAACTGCCAAAAGTTTGTATCCCAATCTGTTTCTTTGTGTAAGCACTGTTGTAATTACTGACCCATCTGTGTGTGAAAACAAATACAATTCTGTTTGGGAAAATTCTCACCCAAGTGCTAAATTTCCTCTACCTTAGAGCCCTCCAGCTCTTTTGCTATATTTTGGGGCTTTGACCTTTTCATTTTCAATGCATTTTACTTTTGTGTTCTCTGGTTATGGAGTTTTAAACAACTCCATAAGCATTATCTTTTTCTGTGTGTCACACTACACCTTCAGTGCAGTGACACAGGGTTGTCTTTCAGACTTCCCAAACTTTAAATACCTTCCCTGGGACTGACTACCATCTCTCAGAGCATGTAAAGTTAAATTGACTTTACTAGTCTCTTTAAATTTACAGACCCAGCACACACTATCTTACTATAGAGTGCTGGAGGGGTTGCCTAGCTTCCCCTGAGTCAGAACACTCATGTAACAGTCAAATGTTACCCGTTCCTACTTTAAATGGCTGTTGGCAGTAGTTTAGATCAAACTACCATGATTTTTCCCGACCGCTAACAATGGTAGCTAAGAATCGGGTCAGCCATGTTTTTCAATATGGTGCCCCAGACCTATCTGTAAAAACCGACTCGGTCGACTTTTTTTGCCATTTCTTTTAGGAAAGGTCCTTCTTGTGTTTGTCTCTGTATGCCAAACCAGGTTTGGTCCCTTTGTTCATTGGCCTTTGGTGGGCTTCTGCGCTGAAGCCCTCCTCTGGCACCTGAGTGTCTGGGATGGACAGGATGTGAGGAAGGTGCCCAAACCTCCCTGTGCTTAGTCTACTAGGAGACCTGAATGCACTCTGGCATGATTGGCAGGGTGGCTGTGTGAGTGACAGCCAGGCTGGAATTAATGGGGGAAACTGTTTTAAAGCAGGTCTCTGGGACCTGGAAAGCAGAGTTGAACACTGGAATGAAAGAACCGAAGACAGCTGAAGGAAGAGGACTGCTTCAACTCCTGGATGACCGGTGAAGCCATGCTACAGGTCCAAATTTCCTGAAACTCCATCGACAGAGAAGCCCTTCAAGGTTAACTTCTTCCCTTGCGTTTGGTGGGAACAACCAACTCACAAGCCACCTGGACACCGTCCCATCTGGTCGAATTTTCTACAGAGTGCTGTTGAAAACCGGATAGCCAGAGGGAAGGAAACCAGCTCGTGGTCTTTAAGGCACTCACACCTTAAACCAACGTCTTGCTAAGCTTTTGGCCTAATCCCTGGGCAGTGCAGGAACCTCCCAACATCCTCCTTCTTGTCCCCACGACTGAAGCTCAGGAACAGCAAGATCTGCTCAAACTGCCAGGAACAACTGCCTCAGCTACAGCTCTTCTTCAATTTAAAGTTACTGTGCAAATGCAGTCCGAAAATCATTTTGGCCACTGCGAAAGTTCATGGAACTTTCCCAACTTGAAAAGCTTGTCCTTCCCTAAACATTCGTCAAACTTTTCGCCTAGCCAAATTCTTCAAAAAACCATGGCAAAGACTTAACTCTACCAGAACTGTGCTATCCAATACAAAGACTATGAACCATTGACTTTGACTCAGGCCTATGAACTGAATTGCTGGTTGTAGTTTACTCAAACCCTTTTTCCCTGCCTATGCAAGTATGTGTGCTATTAATTCTTATAACCTTGTCTTTTTACCCCTTTTGAAAGTATCTGAAGTGTCATATTGCTCCCACTTCAGGGGAGCTAAACTTGTTTATTTACTTATCATTTGTGTATTTGTGCTTTATAAGTGTGTGATATTGAGCAGCTCTTGCTAGTGTAATATTTTCAAACTGACTGTGTAAATAAATGTATATTATTTCACCAAGAAACCTTGAGAAGTGTTTGTTTGAATCACTGTAATTGTTGGTCCTTTGTGTAACTCGTTCTACTGCTCATTTTACTCTTGAGATAAGTCTGGCTGCTCAGCCATCGCTACCACTTTACTGTGTAGCACAAGCTTGTACCAAAGGTGAAATTGTACTTACATTTGTAGTCTTAATTATGTATAGTGTTCCCAAATGGTGCTGCACATGATTCTGCCTGACAAAGTCCTTGTCTTAATTGTGAATTCCTAAAACTGGGGCAGTACAAATTGCTTTTTTCAATTCCTCAAATCCTTCCTCTATTTATTCGGTCCATTCTAGTTTTGTTTTACCAACGTGTGCTTTCTTTAATGCTTACGGAAGTGGCATTGTGTACGTACTATAATGAAACACCCAGGCTCTAAAGTAATTGCACAAACCCAAAAACTGTTGCCTCTGTCACAGTGCATTCTGTTTTGATGTTTTCATGATTGCCTCAGCTCTCTCAGGTGTCACTTTCTTTGCTTCACGCAAAATCAACTGACCTGTGTATAACACCTCTTCTTGGCAGTACTGTGACTTCTCTTTGACCACCTTATATCCCCTCTCTGCTAGAATAGTCATTAATCAGAGAGAGTCCTTCCTGCACTCATCCTCTGTTTTATTGCAAATCAATAGATCATCTACGTATTGTATTAATGCACTTCGAGATCGATATTGCCTATATCCATCTGTAGGACTCTATTAAAGATTGATGGGTACTCACAGGACCCTTGAGGCAGACAAGTATGTTTTAGTCTCTATTGGCAAAACGTAAATGAGGTCAAGTCTTAGGAGTCATTATGCAATGGGATAGAGAAAAACACATTTTTCAAATTGATCACTGTGAATTTTCGAGCTTCTACTGGGATACTACATAATATTGTCACCATATTAGGAACTAAAAGAAACTCAGCTTCTACAATCTGGTTAAGTGGTCTCAAATCCTGGATAAAACTCCATGACACTTCTTTAGATTTTTTAATTGCATACTCTGCAGTATTACATGATGTGTTATGTTTAAACTACTATTTGTCCCAAGTATGCACAGGGAAGAAACATAAGACCACTTACCTGGGCTTGAGATATGAAAGAGACTGGAGTCGGAAGTTTGCCTGGTTTTTCTGAGAGCTCCGTGTAGTCCCTTGAAGAGAGTAGGAATTCCCCTGAGAACCCCTTGATGGGCAGGCTCTAGGCTTGCCCTTCGAGAAGCTCTGAGGGAAACCCTCGGTGGGAATAAAACCCTTGGATGAGCTGCTAGTGTACGTTGTCTTCCTGAGTTGACCAGGCGTGGGAGGCTGGTCTACTTATTCTTTGGGCTGGTTTAAAGATTTGGCTTCAGAACTGAACTGTAGCAAGTAGATAAGAAAATAAATAAAGTTAATCATGGTAAGCCTGCCGGAGTAGAAGGAATCCTAAGCTAAGACTCTTGGGTCTTACCATGCGTGAGCATGAAGAATGCTGAATGATAAGGAATCTCCCTTGGGTTTAGCAGAAGGTAAAATTGTACTAAAGAAACAGAAAGAGACAGAGAGGATAAGTTGTAGAAAATTAGACTCAACTCTTAGATGGGGGTATTAGCATTAGCCAAGGGAAAAGCCTACCCTTTTACTTTCAAGCCTTTTTGAGCCAGCCTGGAAGGATGAGATGGTTTGCCTGAGATGTTCCAGAGAAGAGATATAGCTGTAATGAAAGATTCTCTGTAAATAGCGGGCCTCTGACAACCACAAGGTTGCCGTGAAGAATAGATAGTAGACAGGTAATTATCTAGAGGTTCCCTGGAGGAGAGCGCGAACTGTGCTTTCAGAGCACAGGACTTACTCACGCACTGACGTAGTTTGCCCAGATTTGGCTTTGGGGATGAACATGAAAGGTACCCAGCTGATTCCTATGAAGTAAGAATGCAATTTGTGAATAAGACGAAAGAAATGAATAGAGGGATATTTCGCAGTCCTAACAAAACTCTCCCCTAGATTCTTTGGTCCTTTTCAGGGCTTATCGGCAGTTGGTACAGCTGCTTACAGACTTCGGCTTCCTAACTCTTGGTCTCGGATCCATCCTGTTTTCCACATATCGCAACTAAAACCTAATAATTGAAGTACATTCCATCCGGTGGTCTCAGTTCGTCCTCCCCCCGTCCTGACCAAGGACAATGATTGCTACTTTCATGGAAATAAAGCATGCATTCCCAGTCGACCCCTCCAAAAGGAAGTTCTAGATATGTGTCACACCTCAAAAACAGCGGGACATTGTGGGTTCTTTTCTACTTTGGAATTGATCTCACGTTCCTTTTGGTGGCCTACTGTCCGGAAGGATGTTAAGGAATACGTCAGATCATGTCCTGTCTGTTTACAGACCAAAGTCCCTCGAAAAGCACCTCTTGGGGAATTGGTAAAGATGCCACTACCTTCTCACCCCTGGCAGATGATATCAATAGACTTTATCGTGGACCTTCCATCTTCAGGGGGCTGTTCCACCATAATGGTTACTATCGACACACTAACCAAGATGGCTCACTTCATCCCTCTGGTTGGGGTACCATCGGCAGCACATATGGCTCACATCTTTATCAGTAACATCTTCACCTTACATGGTTTACCCGAGACCAGCATCTCTGACAGAGGGTCACAGTAAACCTCGCAATATTGGAAACTTGTCTGCACACACCTCGGGATTTCTCGGGCTCTCAGTTCAGGTTTTCACCCTCAATCTAATGGACAGACTGAGAGGCTTAATCAAACATTGGAAGGCTACCTCCAGAGCTATGTATCAGCAGCCCAAGACAACTGGAAGGAATTGCTACCCATTGCCGAATTTGCATACAATAACTCATATGATTCTGCGATTAACACAACTCCTTTCCATTGTACGTATGGATTCAATCCCACATCCTTCCCCACTATGAAAAGATCTGAAACCAAATTTCCGGATGTGGACTGTTTAATGCATCAGATACGTCAGAGTCATCGCTCAGCATTGACTGCATTACTAAGTTCACAAGCAAAGAGGAAGCATTTTGCGGATCGCCACAGAACTCCAGCACCGGTGATCAAAGAAGGGGACTGGGTATGGCTATCCTCTCGATTTCTTCCACGACATTTAGTGCCATCTTATCTGCACGTGAAAGTTGATTCTTTGTAATATATTTGGATTGTGTTTTAAGTCATGACAGAAAATCAGATGTTGTGTATAGTCCCAATGCCACCTGAGGAAAGATTGGTTCTGACTTGAAGAGTTCATTGGGAAGGTGTTCTTTGCGGGAGAGAGCATCTGCTTTTGAATTATCTCTTCTGGGAATAAATGAGAATGTTATCCTGTATGGTGAAAAGAAATGAGCCCAGCGAGCTTGCCGGCTGTTACAGGTCTGTGCATATTGTAAAATTCTGAGATTATGGTGATCTGTCCGGACATCTACTGGATGTTTAGCCCCTAAGAGTAAATGACGCCATTCTTCAAAGGCTCGCCTACTGGCTAGAGGCCGTCAAACTGACCTCCAGGTAAAGGCCCTGGAGGAACAACAGAGCAGTGTGGAATACGAGGGGCTGCAGCCTGCTGTGCAGTCTGCTGTTGAAGCTGTTTTAAGGAGGCATTCTCCTGTTTCAGCTGTTGTACTTCAGAAGTTAGGGATTGAACTGCAGCAATCAGGTGCTGGATTTGCTGTTGCTGCTGCTCCATGGTTAAGTGGTTCTTTATGTCTCTGCCCCAGAGTACTTAAGACAAGAAATATAGACAGGCGTTGCTATCTGTTATGTTTAAACTACGATTTGTCCCAAGTATGCACAGGGAAGAAACATAAGACCACTTACCTGGACTTGAGATATGAAAGAGACTGGAGTCGGAAGTTTGCCTGGTGTTTCTGAGACCTCCGTGTAGTCCCTTGAAGAGAGTTGGAATTCCCCTGAGAACCCTTCGATGGGCCGGCTCTAGGCTTGCCCTTCGAGAAGCTCTGAGGGAAACCCTCATGGGGAATAAAACCCTTGGATGAGCTGCTAGTGTACGTTGTCTTCCTGAGTTGACCAGGCGTGGGAGGCTGGTCTACTTATTCTTCGGGCTGGTTTAAAGATTTGGCTTCAGAATTGAAATGTAGCAAGTAGATAAGAAAATAAATAAAGTTAATCCTGGTAAGCCTGCTGGAGTAGAAGGAATCCTAAGCTAAGACTCTTGGGTCTTACCATGCGTGAGCATGAAGAATGCTGAATGATAAGGAATCTCCCTTGGGTTTAGCAGAAGGTAAAATTGTTCTTAAGAAACAGAAAGAGACAGAGAGGATAAGTTGTAGAAAATTAGACTCAAATCTTAGATGGGGGTATTAGCATTAGCCAAGGGAAAAGCTTACCCTTTTACTTTCAAGCCTTTTTGAGCCAGCCCGGAAGGATGAGATGGTTTGCCTGAGATGTTCCAGAGAAGAGATCTAGCTGTAATGAAAGATTCTCTGTAAATAACGGGCCTCCGACAACCGCGAGGTTGCTGTGAAGAATAGATAGTAGACAGTTAATTACCTAGAGGTTCCCTGGAGGAGAGCGCGAACTGTGCTTTCAGAGCATGGGACTTACTCACGCACTGACGTAGTTTGCCCAGATTTGGCTTCGGGGATGAACATGAAAGGTACCCAGCTGATTCCTATGAAGTAAGAAAGGAATTTGTGAATAAGGCGCAAGAAATTAATAGAGGGATATTTCGCAGTCCTAACCAAAACGAACTTACAAAGCGTCTGCTGGCTCCTACAAGAGTAGCAATGCGTCATCCTCCTGGAGTTGCCGGCAATAAGAGAGTAAACAGGAAGTGATGACAGAGGCTTGCGAAGCTTCCTGGGAATGAACCACTATCCTGTGTAGTATGATCGGGTTAGGTGCAGAGGCGGCGGCCATCTTGGAATCAGGAACAACTAGACTGCACCGTAGGTTATTTCTAAGTGCAGAAGCGACGGCCATGTTGGAAGTAGGCCGGAATGTGAAATTCGTATTGGTGACCATCACACGATGACTCTGATGCCACCAGAATCCCCTGATTCATCAGTGCTGAAATAGACTTTAAAGTACCTTCATCCTCTTCTCAAGACATGGGTTACTTTTTTGCTTGGGGAACATTGCTCCTGGATTAAGCTTTATTTTAACCTGCTCTATCCCCTTCAATAAGATCCTCCTGAAAAAATGCTGGCCACGGCCACATTATCGCCATTTTTGTGGAACTGCCCTTCTCTCTATGATTATCCGGTATGTAATGATCATGAAGAACACTACTTCGTCATCGCTTCTGTCTTCCCTGAACGTATCATCATCAGTTATGTCAGTCAGTCTGTACCCCTCCTCAAGTGCTATCAATGTTCTCCATTGGTAATAACTGGAGATGACACAAGGTCATGAACTGTATCAAAAAGCAGAAGTTCACCCACTTGGATCAGAAGCAGCAGTCAGGATGTGTTGGGAATCCACCTGGTTGCCCTATTCCTACCTGAATAAGGAATATCAGAACGGAATTGGGTTTCCAGGGAAACCCTCTGGGGAAAAAATCCCTGACTTTGGTTCTTGCTGGATTGGCACCTTCTGGCTATAGAGTCTGATGGAGGACTTCTATGTCGGGTCTACTGCAGGGTTTTGAGTAGTGTGAGAGTGCATGGTCTATTCCTACTGGATACTTTGTGAGGAGCTCATAGGAAGAAAAGTTGAAGTGGAGAGAATGCGGACGTCTCGTGCGAACACCAAGGAAGTTTGCAAGTACTGCGGGATTCAAAGTTAATACGCAAATATGCAGTGCTGCTGTAGGAGCTTTGAGGGAGAGCCTGCAGTCTTCCGGGGTCTGTGGTGAGCAGTTCCCGTTGCCGTGGTAAACACAGAGCCTCAACGACCTTCAATAGATGAGATTCAACTGGACAGGGAGAGGAAGATTCGTAGCTGCCTCAAAGTGTCGAATTGCAGCAGAAAGCGGCGGAACTCAGGAGCGTAGCTAGGGGAGAGTAACAATGCAGCGTTGCTTCATTTCCAGTGCCTGATAACTCTCCCTTGACAATGGGGGCAGAGTCTGCCTTTAGGAAGTGTTGCAAGAAGCTAGAACACAGCACAGTCTCAGAACCGCCATCTTGCGGCAAACATAGCCAATCAATCCCATCTGCTTCCACCGCTGCCACAGGGAACCATCTGCGCCCACGGGACATGACTGTATGCCCCCTCCAAAAGGCAGAAGTGCCAGTCTTACCTGGGTGAAGCGAGTGAAAACGACCAACCAACCGGGGGGCATGGACATTAGTTGCGGGCTCCCAAGTGCGATCTGCTGGGGAGTATCCCTTCCAATCAACGAGATATTGCAAAACAACCTGATGGTATCGGAAATCACATTTCAGGAGGATATCTCAGGGGCAACATGCTTGCCTGGGAGGCAAGACGACACAGAGCACCACAGGTTCGATCCCCGGGTCGGCGCTTTGAAACCTCTGGGTATTAAGCTCATTGTAAATAACCTATAATATGATATCCCGGAGACTTCAAATTCAGGGCCTGAGGAAGCAGCCACAGGAGGAGGCTTAATCAGTGTACTTCTGCCGAATCGATCAGGTAAGTCCTTCTTGAGCTGGGACATGTGAAAAGGCTGATGAATCCTTGCCCATGAGGATGGGAGTTGTAAGCAAAAAGCTACCACTCCAAGATGTGCCAATATAGTGAAAGGGCCATAGTAGCGAGGACAGAGCTTTGAAGGGACCAGATGTCGTGATAGAAATCGGGATGCCAACCACACCTTGTCCCCGATTGAGATCGCAGGTGCAGGGGTCCGGTGATGGTCGGCAAAGCATTTGACCCATTCCTGAGCCTCCAGCAGTGCTGAATGGGGTGGACATATGGCCTTGATGAATGACCTGTACCAACCCATCAATGTCCAGAAAAGAGGTAGCTGGAAGAGTCATCGATGGAAAACAGCTAGGATGAAACCCATATGAGCAATGAAAGAGACTAGAATCCAGGGAGGCATGAGAAGCGTTGTTATAAGCAAATTCTGCTAATGGCAGGAGGTCTGCCCAGTTGTCTTGTCCCGCTGAAATCTTACACTGCAGGTATCCGTCCAAGGTTTGGTTCAGACGCTCCGTCTGACTGTTCATCTGCGGGTGAAACCCGGAGATCCGAGCACGTCTGATATGCAAAATGGCACAGATTTGTTTCCAGTACCGAGAGGTGTACTGTGTGCCCCTGTCTGATATGATAGTGTTCTGTAGGCCATGTAGAGAAAAGATGCGCTCAATGAATACATGTGCAATGCATGCTACTGAAGGGTACAAAATGGGTACAAGAGTACAAAATGAGCCATCTTGGTGATAGAGTGTATAGTAAACATCACTGTGGTGTAGCCTTGGCATGAAGGCAAGTCCACTATAAAATCTGTGGAGATTATCTGCCATGCCTATCAGGCATGGGCATCTGAGACAGACTCCCCAGAGGGTGAGAGCGCAGGCTTTTGGTCTGGAGGCACACTGTACAAGAGGCTACATAGTCCTGCACATCAGGCAGCAATGTGGGACACCAAAAATGTCTCTGGACAAGTTCCGTTGGATTGAGGACACCCCTATTCCCAGCTCAGTCATGGCACATGCATAGCACCTCCTTTTGAAAGGAAACTGTAGGAAGGAGCTCCTTCTGGTTCCAGAAGAAACATCCATTCTCCTTGACCAGGTTGAAACGTGAAAGGGTAAGAGGGCATTCTCACTCGAGATCCCTGGAATCCTTTTTGATATGTTGTAGGAAGCCTTTGATCTCATGGATGAACAGAGCTTTTGGGAATAAGGGTTCAGAACAAAAATGGGAAAACCGTACAGACTCCTTCCTGGATAAGATGTCAGCTGGAGATTGACCCTACCAGGGATGAAAGTGAATACAATATTGTATGGCGAAAAAAAGTGGTTCCAGCGGGCTTGTCAGCTATTTCTTGTCTGGGCATATTGTGAGGCCCGCAGGTTATGATGATCGGTCCTCACCCCTATGGCATACTGGGCTTCTAACAAGAGATGCCTCCATTCCTCAAAACAGTATTTCATGGCTAGTAACTACTTTTCCAGAACCGTGTAGTTCATTTCAGAGGGGGAAAGTGTCTTTGAGAGATAAGCAACAGGGAATTCTACCCCTGATGGTTTTCTGTTGGAGAACTGCCCCTAGGGCTTGATGGGAGGCATCTGATTCAAGAATTAACTTTTTGTTTTGATCCAGAGAAATCAGACTGGAGTGGTGGTAAAATGCGTCTTCAAATTGTCAGAAGAATCTTGAGCTTCAATGGACCAAACAAATGGAACCCCTTTCTTGAGGAGAGAAGTAATTGCCGAGAAACCAGGGACACATCTCCTGTAAAAATTCACAAATCCTAAAAATCATTTGATCTCTTTGACCGAAGTCGGAGATGGCCAATCTAATATGCCAGCTATCTTCGCAGGATCCACAGAGACACCTCCCGTCGACAGAAAGTAACTCAGATAAGAAACTTGGCTCCGGTTAAACTCACATTTCTTGAGTCTGCAGTATAAATGGCTGCATTGGAGTCAGCTTAAGATCACATGTTCCTCTTTGGATTTAGAAAATGCCAAGATGTCATCTAAGTAGACTATAATGTAATGAAGCAGGACATAACCGAAGAGATGGTCCATGAACCCTTGGAAGACGGCAGGGGCATTGGATAACCCAAAGGGCATCACTCAATATTCAAAATGCCCAAAAGGAGTGTAGAATGGCATCTTCCATTTGTCGCCGGGTTTAATCCTGATGAGTTATATGCTCCATGTAAATCCAATTTGGTATATATGTTGAACCCTTTGACTGCTTCAAGTATGTCTGGAATTAAGGGCATAGGATAACGGTCAGGGATAGTGATCTTGTTAAGACCCTAAAAGTCAATACTCGGATGCAATTCAGTAGTGTTTTTCTTCGATATGAAGAATAGGGATGCCCCTGCAGGAGAGGTGGATTCTGTGATTAGCCCCTTGCAGAGGTTAGTTTGAAGATACTGCTTGAATACTTCTTATTGGCAGACAGGATGTACATTTGACCAAACGGTATCGGTTGATCTGGAATGAGATTAATGGAACAATCATTCCTGCGATGGGGTGGTGGTTCAGAATATTCTGAGGTGGAAAAGACATCTTGATGAGGAAGATAAGGTTCTGGTATCTCCTGTATCTGATAGAGAATTGTTGTGTTGGATTTCCTGTATTTGTTTGCCGAAGGAGTATGTAGACCCACTGTCCCCTGATCAATGCAATGTGACACACATGTCTGAACCCAGAAAGAAAGTATCTGCGGTCCAGTTCCTGTAAGGGTTATGAACCCTTAGCCATGCTAAACCCAAGATGACTGGGTAGTGAGCGGCTTTATGTCTAAAACAATCTTCTCTTTATGGGACATGATATGCATCTGTTGTGGAACAGTTTGTTCAATGATATCCCCCGAAGTAAGGGAACTTCCATCCACCGACTCTACTGGGATCGAGAAGGATTTAGGGGACCGAGGGACAACATTAGTACTAGCCCGTTTGTCATTAATGAAGTTTCCTGCTATTCCGCTATCCACTAAGGTGGGGACATTGTTCACCTGATTGTTACCCCAGGAATATGCAATTGAAAGTACCACCATAGGAGAGTCCAAGGCTTCCTTACTATGTGAAGTCAGGTGCAGATGCGGGGAACCTCTTAAGTAATCACGAGTCATGGTTCCCCCTAATATCAGGTGTTGGCATTTCCCCTGTCATCTTGGTGGAGCAATAGGACAGTTTTGGACAAGATGGTCCTTTGATCCACAATACATACATAGGCCAAGGGACCTCCTTCGTGCTCTTTCCTCTGATGACAAGGGGCCTCGAGCAACCCCTTACTGCATTGGTTCTTCAGTGGGAAGATTCTTATTTGGCTGAGGCGAATACTTAGGAAGGTTTTGGTGGGATATGCGTCTTCTCTGCTCTTGGTGTCTTTCCTGTACATAGTAATCAAGTTGCATTGCCAGTGCTATAATTTCTACTAAATTTCCAGGTTGTCGAACCTGAGAGACCTTGTATTTGATTTCTTCTGAAAGCCCCCTGCGGAACAATGTTATGAAGGCATCATCTGGCCTCGCTGTATCGGCTGCCATCCGCTTAAACTGTGTTATGAATGTCAGCAGGTTTTTGGACCCTTGTTTGAAATCCAAGAGTTGTTCTTGGGTGGATACTGTTATCTCCTGTCATCCGAACATGGTTCTTAGACTGTTGGCAAAGGTGGGGTAAGAATCAAGCATAGTATTATTGTTTGTCACATAGGTGTAGCCTAAGCTAGGACAGACCCTGTAAGATGGGAGATCATATGACCCACTTTATCCCCTTCAGTGGGAAAGAAGGCTACCTTAAAAGAGAACTGACTGTACATGCCTCAAGAAATTATTTTAATTTATGCAGATTAGCGTCAAACCTGCTGCCCGGAAGAGGACCCAGAGGCAATTCTGAGCAACAAGGTGATCTAACCATCTGCTGGCGTAAAGCAGTATTTTCTTGTTTTAATAATTGTACTTCCGCTGTTAGTGAATGTACCGTGGCTACCAATTGCTGCGTTTGATCCGTATTGGTACTTCTTTCCGGGCGTTGCTATCTGTAATAACTGGAGATGACACAAGGTCATGAACTGTATCAAAAAGCTGAAGTTCAGCCACCTGGATCAGAAGCAGCAGCAGTCAGGACATGTAGAGAATCCACCTGGTTGCCCTATTCTTGCCTGAATAAGGAATATCAGGATGGAATTGGGTTTCTTGGAAACCCTGTGGGGAGGAAAACTCTGACTTTGGTTCTTGCTGTATTGGCACCTCCTACTGTGGAGTCTGATGGGGGACTTCTTTGCCGGGTCTACTGCAGAGCTTCTAATAGTGTGATAGTGCATGGTCCTTTCCTACCGAATCCTTTGTGAGGAGCTCATAGGAAGAAAAGTCAAAGTGGAGAGAATGCGGGTGTCTCGTGCTAACACCAAAGAAGTTTGCCAGTATTCCGGGATTCAAAGTTAGTATGCATATACGTGGTGCCGCTGTAGGAGCTGTGAGGGAGAGCCTGCAGACTTCCCGGTCTCCAGTGAGCAGTTCCCATTGCTGTGTTAACCACAGAGCATCAACAAGCTTCAATAGATGAGATTTGCCCAGAGAGGGAGAGGAAGACTTGGAGCTGTCACAAAGAGTCGGATTGCAGCAGAGAGCAGTGGAACTTGGGAGCGTAGCTAGGGGGAGAGTAGAAATGCAACGTTGCTTCATTTCCAGTGCCTGATAACTCTCGTTTGACAAAGGGGGTGGAGTGTGCCTTCGGTAAGTGCTGCGAGAAGCTGGGACACAGCACAGTCTCAGAACCGCCATCTTGAGGGAAACATAGCCGGCCAATCCGATCCACTTCCACCGCTGCCACAGGAACCATCTGCGCCCACGGGACATGACATCCATGGTCTACCCTCATCGTCTACTCCTTTGAGCATTGCCGTACTATAGCTGCTTCCAACTCTATAGGAATAGTCGGTCCACCCTCCTCATCCATAGGTATTTTTGGTCTAAATAAACACTCATCAGCTAATCTAATAATCCTTCCAACCAGGCCGGGTAGCCATGTCTTTAAAATGCTTACTCCATATAAAAAAAATCTCTGGATCTACTGGAACGCCTTGCAGAGCCACTTGCCCTGTAAACTCCAGTGTGAACTGTCCCATGTTTAAATAGTGTATTCCTGGAATGGAGCACACTATTCCTGGGTCAGTAAATGAAATTGTCATGTTAAATTTCATGATTAAATTTCTTCGTAACATGTTAACCGGTGTAGGTATTTGTGGTCTAAATAAACACTCATCAGCTAATCTAATAATCCCTCCAACCAGGCCGGGTAGCCATGTCATTAAAATGCTTACTCCATATAAAAAAAATCTCTGGATCTACTGGAACGCCTCGCAGAGCCACTTGCCCTGTAAACTCCAGTGTGAACTGTCCCATGTTTAAAAAGTGTATTCCTGGAATGGAGCACACCATTCCTGGGTCAGTAAATGAAATTGTCATGTTAAGTTTCATGATTACATTTCTTCCTAAAATGTTAACCGGTGTAGGTATTTGTGGTCTAAATAAACACTCATCAGGTAATCTAATAATCCTTCCAACCAGGCCGGGTAGCCATGTCATTAAAATCCTTACTCCATATTAAAATAATCTCTGGATCTACTGGAATGCCTCACAGAGCCACTTGCCCTGTCAACTCCAGTATGAACTGTCCCATGTTTAAATAGTGTATTCCTGGAGTGGAGCACACTATTCCTTGATCAGTAAATGAAATCGGCATGTTAAGTTTCATGATTAAATTTCTTCCTAAAATGTTAACCGGTGTCTGTCGTAAATATAACAGAGGAACGGACATGTCACATTCTCCTATGGAGACTGGTAATTAATCAGTAAAAGGAACTTGACTCGTAGCTCCAGACAGCCCTTGAGCATTAATGGCAATGCCTGACATTGGATATTTTCCCTCTCGTATACACAGCGAGTTGCTCCAGTCTCTACAAAAAAAGAAAAGGATTTGCCTCCTATCATCACATCAACCCTTGGTTTCTTTTGGGGTTCTGTTGTCACAGATAGTACTCAACACATCAAGTCACCCTGTGAGCTGTCCTATTGTGGATACAAGCTCATCCCCATTCCTGTGAAAGGATTTCCTCCTACTACAGTGACACCTCCTATTCTAGGTGTCAAGACTTGTCCTGTATTTGCATACTGCTGGGTCTTCATAGGGGCTTGTTGCGACGGCCTCTGTGGCGGATTCATTTGTACTTGTCCCTGCTGTTGCACCAGTTGTTCTTCCGGTGCTTGTGCCTGTTAATATGTGTGATCTTGGGCAAAGCCCTCTCTGGTCTGTGTGCTGTAAAATGGATGATAACCTGTCCCCGCTCTGGAAAATTGGCTATTTTGTACATTCCCTTGGCTACCACATTCGTGCGCAATATATTCTGTCATTCTACAATTGCAACATATTTGGGGAACCCTCCTGTTAGTCCCTCCTTGGCTATATCCTCCCTGAGCACTCTGGTTCTCATTCCAATTATTTTGAAAACCACCTTAATTATTCCGAAATCCGCCTCCTCTTCCGCTATAACGCATACCTCGGCCTTGTGACGTAAACCTATACCTACCTTGGTCCATCGGGCGCAAATTATTCACCTGCGATGTACCTATTGCTTCCGGCCTTCCCAATCCTTCTATGCCTGTCAGTACTGGCCATTCTATGGCAAATTTTGAAAATCATTTCTGAAATAACTTAGCTTCCTTGATCTTCCTGTTCTCATTTTTCTTCTTGTTTTTTCTTGTGATAACCGACAATGGTGCACTATTGTCAACTGTATCTCAGCCCATGGCTTTGCTTCCACTCCTACGTGTTTTTCCATCAGCCTTTGTACTGGCTCAGGCAAACCTTGACATAAAATGTGATAAAATAATGTCACTGTCTTTGCCCGCAGCTTGCAAGTTTCAGGTTGCCATTTCTCCTGAATATCCTGAATGTAAGAAATAGGGTTTTCATCTTCCTTAATTTTACGTGTCATAATTGCACCCATATCTGATGTGTCATGGTACTGTAACCTGAGAGCCCTCCAAATGTCTGCCCTACAATTATTAAAGAGTGCTCATTCATGCACAGTGTTTTGTACAGTCACACTTGAATATCCCACTCTCCTCCATATGTCATCAGCCCACTCTCAAAGAATGGTTTGTATGAGACCTTTTATGTCGCCTATGGCCAGCGTATTTCCTACTGTCATTTTCTCAAATTCGAATATCCATTTCCCAACCCCCAAGGTCAAACTAGGGAGCTTGCATTTTAAGCTATGCTTGTCCATCGGTGGCCATGGAATGTATTGAGGTCTTGCTCCCCCCTTCTCTAACAAGGAAAACTGTGTGATCCCCATCCCATAGTTGGATCCTCATATTAGTCTATCCATGGCAAGGATAATTGTCCCTGTCTGTCTCCTTGTTGGTAGTTACCTTAACCTATTTATATATGGTTGGAGACTCCTCTCCCTTCTCACTATGCGATCGTCCTCAGGGGAGCTCAGGATCTGCTAT
Organism: Ambystoma mexicanum; assembly: GCF_040938575.1. Lineage (NCBI taxonomy): Eukaryota > Metazoa > Chordata > Amphibia > Caudata > Ambystomatidae > Ambystoma > Ambystoma mexicanum. The sequence goes on from NC_090938.1 coordinate 198,325,965, forward strand.
GGGATCTAGCGTTCTATCTTTGGGTTGTTCCAGATCTGACAATCTCACTTCCTTTTCCATTCGCGAGCTTCCTTCGGGGGCGCACACGCTCCCTCCTTCTGCCCCAAGACCGGACTCTCTTTCCTCGTCTGACGTGTCTATTCCCCAACTAATGTGACTATCATCCCCCCTCATCCTTGTCTAAATTCAATCTGCTCAAAGCCAATGCTCGATGTTCATCAATGAACAGATTTCCCTCCTCACTTCATGATTGAGGTGCTGGGGATCGATCATCACTCCCTTGAATTGCATACTCACTACCTGGTCTTAACTCTTGATACACCTTATCGATCCTTTCTACAATGCTTTCTACAGCAAATCTTTCCTCTTCTAGAACTACTCTAGATGCTGCTGGAGTTATTTCCTTTATCAGAAGAATCTCTTCCCCTCTGCCCCATCGTATTTCTGGGCCAGGCCTGATTTGTTCATAACGAATGAGACTGGCATCAAAACCTTGCTCTCTACTTTTTCATTCTATTTCTTCATCTACTTGCCTTCGCTTTCTCGCATCCCTTCAAATTCTTTCTTCCTCTTGCCGTCACTCTTCTCCTCTCCTTACTCCTTCCCTCTTTTTCTCTTTGTCTCTGTAATATTTTGACCCTTAGTCTTTGTGCTTCTTCCTCCTCTCTCTTTCTTTGCATTCTGTCCCTTTCTAATATCACTCTTTGTCTATTGTAATACTTTTTGTTCTTCTGCCCGTTCTTCAATTTTCTCTTGCTCCATCTGGTATATCTGTTCTCGTCACTCCCTGCTTTTCCTTTCCTGCTCATCTTCTTTCAATCCTTCCTCTTGTTCTTTATCCTTCCTTTCTTGTTCGTCCTTATCTTCTCTTTGTCTAACTTCCGCGATACTTTTCCGATCTATCTTGAGTAATATCCTCTCACTCATTTGTTTTGTACAAGCGCTACCCCGCCAGCCTTATCTTTTTCTCCTTGCCATCTCTTAATCTCCCTGTCTATTTCTGTCGACAAATTTAACCGCTCACTTTGTTTTTCTTGTCTTATATGATCTTATAAATCCCTTCCTTTCTTTTATTCTCTACCGGACTATCATCACTACTGTAAGCAGGGGTTCATATGTTGGATTACTGTACCCTGTCGCTACTCCTAATTACTTCAAAGGATACACTCCTACCTCTTCCGTGGCAACACATTATGCCTCAAGCAAGGTAAGGGGAGTTGAGGGCTCAATGCCTTCCCCCTTATGTTGATTAGGCATCCACTCCTCAGGTGGCGGGTCTTCTCTTTCCTCTTGATTTATCTTCCAAAGCTCTAAAATTGCTAATCTTTCCTCTAATTTCTTCCCTGTGTACGCCACGTACAAATATGTGGCAATGTGTTTCAATACCGCTCTTGACAATGATCCTCCTTGTAGCCATGTCATGAACATTTTATCTGCTGTGCCCTTTACCCATTCTGCAATATACTGCTTGTGCTTGGGCATGTGTATTGCAGTGTCTTGCATAGGTGCATGAGAGGAGTATCCCCCTTGATGACCAGACCACTTTACTCACTGTTACTTTTCCAATGCTTCCCAATCTCTATCGCTCTTCGATATTTTACTCAACAAACAACATTTAGACTAGTCAGACGTTACACTTTATAAACACTGTGATCACCTCTTCTCTCACCTTTACTTTTTACCCTGTACAGGGTTTGAGATATCGCCTGTGCAGTCCTGACAGAGCATTTTATATTTCACCCTTTTCCCAGTGGAGTTTGAAATATCTCCTTCTAATTCCCTTGAATTAGGAATCTTTAGGCGGTTTCTCTCATCTTCAATTATTTCCCGTTATTCAAAATTATTACAATCCTGTCCCTTTATTTTCCATTCCCTTTAGTCTACTCATCATTCAATAATCGACTTGTTTGATTGATTGATTAGATATTTATAACTTATTGGTAATTAATAACTTGAGGCCCTCGATATCAACTCCTTCTTCAATCCTACCTCTCTGCCTTCCATCTGCTGTGCACCCGTGGAAACCGAGCAGGGATTTCTTCAAAGGGGGACCTGTCTACGTCTCAGTTCGTCTTGCAAGTTTATTTCTATTCATCCGCTCTCCACAGGAAACCCTGCGATCTTCCAGCTAATGGTGAAGGACGCGCAATCGTCCAAAAATCTGGACCTGAACTAGTTTGGATCTTTGAACTATCCGCACCGCTACAGCATGAGCTTAGGGTCCTTTAGGAACATGCATGTAATGGATGGGATCACACAGAATAACTCTGACCCCAAATAAGTTAATCAACTCAGGAAGATGGCAAAGTACTGTTTTATTAACAATTATCTAAAGCAGGGAGTTACAACAAGCATCAACAGATGTCCTCTCAGGTTCTCTCAGCAATCTTTTCACAAAACATAGTTATATATAAAAAAATGTCAGAGGTGACATTATACTATGTGGCAAATAATAAAAAAACACTACTACGGGTCAGGATAAGCTTAAGAGGAACATCTAAGTATATTTTCTATATGAAGTAGGATTGTGATTGGATGCCCACTGTCAGGTGGACCACATATGCCTACCTCTAAAACATGGCATCTTCAGAAACATTAGATACACAGTTTCTCATTGGTTTTCAAACTATAAGGTCCTTCATTATATGGAGCACTACAATTGGTTGGCACACTTTTTCCAGGTCTGGAACTTTTGGTTCACTTAGCAGCACGTAAGCCCAGAACAAGGTGCAAGAAGATGGGGCAACTCTCATCACCCATGCCTTCTGCCATGCAGATTGTCTTTGTACTTGTTCTTGCAAAAGTATCATTGTCTTCAGAATACATGCGAGTGCACACACTCACTATCTTGTTCTGGGACTCCTAGTCCGAACTCGATTTTCATCCTTGACTCACGTGACAGGAGACCACAATTTGGTCCATTTTGCAGATTTAAAATGCTCTAAATGACTACAATTTGGCACTCTTGGTGTTTTATCTTCTCACCTTAACAAGGGATGATTCATCCTTCGCACATTCGCTCCTTCACAGAATAGAGAGCTGCCTTTGGCTGCTTCATTCCTGACATGCCAGACAAGCTTGCCATGCAGTTCCACGTTTCAGCTTATTCCTGCTGCGACACAGTTTCCCTTTTCCTCTTCATGGGTTCTGTCTTACTAAATTCATGATACCAATGTTCAGCTTCTAAACAATGGTGGCTTTGCCTGCACTCTATTCACTATGTTTAGCCAGCTTCTATGGTGAATTAGTCTACTTCCGTTTCAGCATCTGTACAATTACTGAATGGTTGATTCTTTGCAGCACTTCGTGCATATGAAATATTCTTTATATTTAAAAAGTTCTCTTGATTCATTACTTCATCATTCATTTCTGCAGGATCCACACATCCTTTTCAGCCAGTCTCTCGGGACGCCATTTATGTCTCTAGTGACGTCACTAGCTTCTTTCTTTATTCTTTTCATATTTCTTCAGGGAGTTCCTCACTTAGGTTATCATCACTTCAGGGGTACATTCGATAGGGTTATCTTAACGGTATCTTCTTTCGAACACACGCTGAAATATTGGCACAACTGCTGGTGTCAAACACGGCACAATCTCTGGTCTCCGACATAAGGGGGGTAGGGGAGCAGGGTTCCCTGCAGAGGCATGATGCAGCTCCTCTGCATGAGCACTTCCCATCAGGCACACCATGCTCTTACCCTCCACTCCCTCTAAACCCTCCACTCTCTCAGAACCTGCACGTTCTGACTGCTCACAAGGCCTAGTACGTCCGCCTCTACCCTTCATTGTTTAATTGATTATCATTCCCATGTTCCCTCCCTGCACATTCATTTATAAGGACTTTGTTGAAAATCCCATTGAAGGTGCGGACTGACAAAGGAATGGAATATACAGAAAAAACATTAACTGTAAGCACTGGTAGAAGAATATCGCAGACTGCTTCCTTCCACCAGGTCTTGCACACTTAATGCCTTGGATGAAACTGGTGATGCATTGGGGTGTCGGAATACACAATGGATCGGAATTGCCAATAATATATTTTCAATGTCCTCTTGATAGTCTATAAATTCTCATTTTCTGAATGCAGGCGGATTCAATCCTACACTGAAGGTTCAGGAGCTTGGATAACTGCAACCATCCGTCTGATTTAGAGCCTGTAAGCATTCATTCACAGCTGGGCTGAGATTTCTATCAGGGAGTTCATTGTTTAGAAAGTGCTCTTGTTTCAGGGCAAGGCGCAGCATGGTTTGGAACCCATCCAAATGCAAAGGAGTTCATCAAGAGCGCCTTGCCTGGGAACCCTTGCAAGCTGCCAAGAGCTGGAGCAACCTGGTCAGATTTTAATGTCTAATTTATGTCACTGTCATCGTCTGGGCCTCCCATAGCCTCCGGGATAAGCAGCATGAAAAAAGAAGCTTGGATTTGCTCTATGCAAGGTCAACACAATATTGGGAACTTAATGGACAGTTTCAGCTAATAAACAATTGATTTCTCCATCATTGCCCAATGCCCGCTGAACATCGGTGTGACCTACGGCCACTGTGGCAAACCAATCCTCTTTCTAAGTTATTGTGGGGCGGGATGTTGCTGAAAGTAATGGGTTACATCTTTGTCGGGCCCAGAGTAAATACATTGTGGCAAGCATGACATTGTACGGCACTGTGCAAAATGCACTACCAAATTTACGCATACCCAGCATTTATGCACCAATCCGAGGGTTCATCGGGGTAAACTCTTCATTTGGCATCATTGTATGATAAGGTTTCAGAAACCAGTCCCTTATTCTGTGATATGTTATTATATGATATTTTATTTTACTTATAGCGCGCCAATACATACACATGTGTTTGAAGGCGCGAATAGCAAGGTGATCAATCCAGGAAGGTTGGATTTTCAAGACAAGTACCTTCCTACCAAGCAAGGTTGGCATGTGTAGACTACAAGCAATGCAGCATAAAATACACTGGTGGGAACCTTCAAGTGGTGCTTCTGTGACTCCGTGCTTTCCTGCATGAATATGAGCTCCCCTTGGAGGAAACATGAGCTGGTGGAATCTATATTGGAAAGGGTTTCATGTCATGTCAGATTTTTTTACCGTGATTTTTTTAATGAAAAAACCCATCGAATTTTTGGAAATTATTGTTGGGGGGTCCTCTGGGGGTCCCCCCTAACACCCATTTTCATTTTTTGTATTTATTCCCAAACACCCACACCCCATATATGTAATTTACTAACCCCCCTAAAAAATTTGCTGGGTTTAAAAAAAAAAAATCACGGCAAAAAACCCTGGCGAAAAAACATCCCTCGATGAAAGAACGTCATAGCATTGGAAAATGGCCCATTAAGTATCTCACATGATGCAACACCAGTGCTTTAAGTGGGCCCGGGCCTGCCGGGGCCGGGCCCCGCCAGTCTCCAAAAAGTGGGGCTGGGCCGGGGCCCTGCCGGGGCCCCCGGTCCCACCACGCCATGGCAGGACGCATTATCCCGCCACGGCCGCAGCCGCGACGGGAGATGCGCCCGCCAGTGTAACGTTAGGCAAGTGGACAGAAGTGCCAGCCAGCCACAGCGTGGCTGAGGCTGGCTGGCACTTCTGTCAGTCACTGTAACTTCCCTGATGACCCCCCATCTGAGGGGTCATCAGGGAAGTTACAGTTCCTTTGTTTGCCCTCGCCAGGTCACTGACCCTCTGTGAACCTGCAGGCTCCAGGATCTAATATGTAGATTAGATAACGAGCCCGCGGGTTCCCAGAGGGTGAAAGACGTCTTGGGCTCTGTGATCTCTGCTCAGAGCAGCGATCACTGAGCCCGAGGTGCCTGTCTCCTTTGGCAAATCTTTATAAAAGGTGCCTTGAAAGTGTACGTTTCAAGCCATCTTTTATAAACGTAGAAATGTTTCTATGTTTATGACAGACGGCTGGAAACATACACAGTTCAAGGCATATTTTATAAAGCTTTGTCGACGGACAAAACCACCTTGGGTTTTGTCCGTCCTCAACGCTTTATAAAAGAGGGCTTGTACGTTTCAAGCCATCTTTTATGAACATAGAAATATGTTACAAATGTCTATGTTTATAAAAGGTGGCTTGAAAAGTACACAAACCATAGTAAGGTAAGCACACAAGTGTGCGTAACTTTCTATGGTTTGTACACTTTCAAGCCACCTTTTATAAACATAGAAATATGTAACATTGCTATGTTTATAAAAGAAGGCTTGAAAAATACACAAACCATACTAGTACACATACAAATATATAAATGCTCTACTACATTTAATATATTTGTTTGCGCACCCTACTATGATTTGTGCACTTTTAGGCCACGCCCACAGCGGGTGCCACGCCCCCAAACAAGGGCCCCCCTCAATTTCTTACCCCACTTAAAGCACTGTGCAACACCGTGTTGCTACAAAAGAAAAAGCAGAAAAACAATTCTGACTGTTTTACTACACCCAGTGCAATTTCCAATAGTTTCAATCCTTGGTCAAACCAAAAAACACCATGAGGCGGCGACAGCCTGGCAACATTTCTTGGCTGATGCTGTCATTTTTGAGTGGGGTGGACTTCAGACAGGAATGCCTGCCTGAAACGGAATCTGAATGGGATTGGCAATATTCGCAAGCGTCTCTAGTTTTACCGCCAGCTCGTGAAGTGAGTGGGAAATCGGTGTTGATATCAGGAATTGAGTTAATTTTGGTAAAAGTCCAATTGAACAGTAAATGTGTCAGCGATCTTGAGAGATGGGTCACCTGGATCAAACCTGGGTGTGCCAAAGACTGCAGCAAAATAAATTGTTCATTGGAGCTTAATCTAGACGTTATGGAAGATGCTCTCCAGGCTAAGCAGGTGAAATGGCGCAGAAAGAGCTGGGAAAACGTGTTTCGTTATGTGGCGCACTGGTTTGAGATTTGTACTGTGGGGCGGAAAATAAGATTGGTTAGGGATATGATCATCCGTTTTACACAGCTAGGACTGGGGACGTGGTCTAATGGAAATGCTCACTTTCATTAAACCGTTTTCCCCCCCTATCGGCCACTTTCCCCGAACAAGTTCTGTCGAGATGAGTGTTGTGTAGTGTAATGTTATTTAGTATCAATAAGGATGTTGTTAGGTTTATGCAATTGTAGAATGCCTGTCCGTGGAATGTGTAAAGGAAGGGTTTGGGGAACGTTCTAGAATGTAAGGGGTATTGAAGTGGACTGTTGATAAAGAAAGATATATACATCCATGGCTCCTGAGTAATTAATATGAAAATATACTATAACAATGAGCAGAGGGCGGCATGAGGAATTAAGGCGTGGGAGGCCGGGGTGGGTGGTGTGAGGTTGGGGATTAGGCTAGGTTGAGAGCAGGGTGGGGGTAGCTGGTAGCGGGAGGGAGGGGGTTTCGGAAGACAGAGTGGGCAGGTCTTATGGTTGTGTGGGGGTTTTGGGGGTTCTCCTCGCATTTATGGAGGGAGCTCGCTGTGGGGTGCCTAGACATGGGGCCTGCAGGGGGAGGGAGGGTCCCCCACATGAGTGAAGGGTCAGGGTGAAGGCAGGAACAGATGTGTGTTTTCCCTGCAGCGCCAAAGTCATCCCCGTTAAAAAAAGTTTCGGCAAACAGGGCCTCTGGGGAGACATATGAGTCCTGTTTAACTACATATGTATACCTGCAAATATTAATGCAGATATTGTATTTATTTATTTATTTATAACATTTGTTGTATGCCCAGTCCCAAGGGTATCACGGCTATATGGTTGGCCATGAAACCCTGGGCTGACTTACGTCGGGCAGTGCTGTCAGGGTTTATTCGGCATATATTCCAATCGAAAGTCCTTTGGATCCAGTTGCTAGCAATCTAGATGTAGAAAGACGGCTGTCAACTTGAAGAAGAATCAGTATGCTACATCTAATGTCCAATATGATAAAGTGGAGGCGAAATGAGTATCTAATAGTCAAATTGCCTTGTTATTTCGTGCTTCCTACCGGAGTCCATCCCCTGAGCTCAGGACTCGGTATGTAACCTATGCTGCTCTGCATTGTCTTGTTTCCAAGACAAGTGCGTTGCCCCTGAGCTATCCTCCCACCCGGAAGATAATGTCAATGTTTTGCTATTCTGCCCCCTGTGAGGGGACTTGAGGAAGTGATGAATGCTTACACTCACTAGGGACATCGGCCAAAGAAGCTATAGGATGGCCTTTCTTTTGCTTATGAACCTTTGTCAAAAGCACTATTTACATAGAGTGGTAACATTTATAAGGCTAGCATTGTGTTGTTATTTCAGATCCTCCCACGGTATCTAATTATCTCACACTCTCTCTGCTAGCTGATTGCAGACTCATTTAGGACCTGGGCACATTGCAGAACACTGGATAGCAACAGTGTACTCCTACCCTACACAGAGAAGCCTGGCTCAATATAGATGGGAGATACCCTCCACTAAGGGCAGTGGCATTCTGTAACTGTGGCTTCATGACATAAGCAATGACCTAATCCTTGGTATTTTTTTCCAAACCATTCACACAACAAGGAGCACTGTTAGTACAAGGTCTTGCAACCTGGTCTGGAATAAGGCACATAGCCTTACTCCCTGAAATGTCATTCAGTAAGACCATAACATTCGACTAACCCCAATTAAGCTGCCAATACCATCTAGAAAATCTCTTGGATCAGAATGCACAAAAAAAAGAAAACTCACAGAATACTCCAACATGAACTCACTTCTTACATAGTACCTTGCAATGTGTAACTCTGCACAATCCTTCCAAGGTATATACGCTGTCCCCTCAAACAATCCTGGTTCTCAGAAACACTTAAATAAAAAGAAAAATAGATCCACCAAGATGGCAGAAAGTCAAGCATTTCCAAGCGCATTTTTAACTCAAATCAACATATTATAAAGCAAAATTCAATTGAACAAATATCACTTCTCTGGTTGCATAAAAAACGCAACTAACTGGTTCAGTTATCACCTCTTTACAATGTACTGCATTTTCCACTGCACAAAATTAAGACCTCTGCAATGACCTAGCCTCCATCTTGGTTTGAGTGGTTGTGCATCTCTCAAGGTAGCGTTATTTGCCAATGCTGGGTGTTAACCATCTCCGGATGCCTGGGTGTTGATATAAGACTCCAGACATCCGCCCTGTATCTGGAAGATTGCTATGTTACCTGGAAGTAGAAGGGACGGAGTCTGTTTACCATTTTCCCTCGCAGTCCCCTTCCTGCCCCACTTATCCCCTTTGTCTGGCACGCTCCTCCTAATCCACAATTTGGGGGCCAGGAATGATCATCTTTCTGGGAAGGGGAGGGTGCCAGTGGACCTCCTAGCAAGGGCCCCAGCAAAGGGTGCATATGGGTGTCCAGAGCGAAGTATTTGCAGTTCCAGGTGGCAACTATACATTATGGAAGTGTAGCCTACCTCACACCATCCTCTCAGCCGTCCTAGCTTGGGTACATTTGAACAAAGATCCAGCTGTGTGAGTTTGGCTGTGAATGACACAGGTGATATTGCGAAAGAGAGGTATCAGGTAATGTTATCCCCACGAAAAATATCGCCGTACATATGGTTGTCGGGAACGGCCATCGGCGATATTTTTGATGGGGATCATTTATGGGGTAAATGGGTGGGGGGGTTGCGAGGGTGTCCCCCGCTGCCTTAAAAAATATATGGGGGTTGCGGGGGTGTCCCCCGCAGGTTCCATGGGGTAATATTGCCGCAAAAATATGGCGAAATTTTTGTATGGCGATATTTTTGCGGGGATATTATCACATGGAACCGAAAGAGAAGAGCCTTAGGGCTATACATTAACACAGGACATGGGTTATGGGCCTTCTGTCAAACCAAGCACAGAGGGGTGTGACCCATTTCAAGTTAATTGTGTTGATACTATTAATAATAGATAAGAGGTTGTCTGGCCCATTGACCAATAATTCCTTCGTTTTATTAGTGTATCCCATTTAGCTAATGTATACAGTATCAGCCTCCCAATTCCACCTTCTGAGAAAGAATGCCCGATTCCTTTAACATAAACCTCTGCTTGATGTACACTTCTGCTAGTGGTGAAGATAGGAGCCCCTGGTATGATCAGAACATAGGGCTCACATTAGGTCTAGGCATTCCTTCTGGGTGTCGGGTGTCCATTGGATTATACCCGGAGTGTTCTGTTTTAAGATGAGTGTGAGGTTTGCAGCTCAACCACAGAGATGGGGATGAGGTGCTGATAATAATCAACAGGACCCAGGAGAGCCCCACCTTCGTTTTTGGAAGAAGGGATTTCTAGATGGTGTCTTCTTTAAGAGACCTTCAACAGGATTGGCCATTTCTCGTTTATCAGGACCAATGCTGAGATGAAATGGGCAGCACCTATTTCCCCTGTTAGTTCAGCTAGCCTTGGCCAGGGGCAGGTATCAAACTGCGATTCAGTACTGAGCTTGTGGAGGTCGAAGCAAAAGTGGATAGTCCTGTGTACTCGGTGGGGGGGGGGAAGTACTAAAGGGGAATTCCATTAGCTCTCAGTTTCCTTAATGACCCAAATCCATTGCAATTTTCTATACTTGACATTTTATTTCTTGCTCCTTGGCATTGTGAATCTGGTGTTTTTTTGGCTGACACAGGCCCCTCCTTTGGTTTCAGTGCAGTGGCAAATATCTGGTGGGCATCAGGATTTTTCAGAAAAGAGCTTAGTACATACTCAACCAAAGATGTAATTCCTTCTTGGCTGTTGGACAAATTAGAAGACTCTGATGATATCTTGTACCACAAACCCACAGGTATGTAAGCACTGAAGTAACAGCGGATATTATCATCCCACTGTGTGGTACTCAATTTATCAACCTCGGAAGGATGGAAGGCTGAGTTGACCTTGCCGGGATTCGGACCTTTATCAGCAGGCTGTGCACAGATATCAGAATGAGCGCTCAACTCACTGTGCTATCTGACCGGCTAACAGAAGGTTCAGTGTCTGTTTGAAGTAGCATTCCATGAAACCTCTTCAGATGGATCTAGTATTTTTAAGATCTTTGCGGTTGTTTCATTTTTGAAAACTGAACACAAGCAGTAACTGATGGGTTATTTCTACTCGTAACTAATTTACGACATCCCTTACCTGCTGGTGCAGGCCACTCCAAGCTTTCTGGAGGCAGTAGGCATCAGTACTAATACTTCTTCATTAGTTTGGAAGCTAAACAGACCAGGTCTTTCCCTTGTCGTATTGAGCATTTTGACGGTCATGAATTTGGGTTTTGGTTGAGATTTTGGCTCACTAAATGATATCTCTTTCTTATTATTTAGAATTGGAGCTGTTCACGAGAATGGACTATTTTCTGCTTCCGTGGTTACCATCTCACACCTAAAGAGGAGAATCCAAAACATTGTGAGGTTGTAATTCGTGTAGACGTTGCAGGGTTAGAAGCCTATTAAGATTGTGCGATCTGTCTTTTCCCAAAAATTGTCAATGGTAGGAGTTCCTGCAAGTGTCACTTTTACCTTCAGGGTGTCTTCAGTTTTTTCTTGAAGCGTTCCATGAGGCCCCCCTAGGTGTGTTAAATAGAACTCCTTATAGCCCTGATGCTCATGAATTTATGGAGTTGCTGCTTCAGTTTTGATTCAAAGCTCCTGCACTGCTCGGTTAGAGCGCCTTTGAAAATCTACATCAGAGAGAAACTGCTTCTTGGTGAATTTGCAACAGGCATTAACGTTTTTAAAGGGATGATCTCAGGAAATTGTATTGCTCAACCAACCAATCAGTTTTAATATGTACTTCTATTCTTATGCAAAGTTGGCCCCACTATGTCCATTGATTCTGCTCTCAATGTATATCAATTCAGATTAGAGGTGCTTCCAGAATCTGGGGCATGACATTTGCTTTGTAAAACAACAAGTTATACTGTGCCATTTGAAAGCAGTGTAGATGCAAAGTCAAAAGGAAATACACAATATGTTCTCAGCTAATTGATAACACTCAAGAAGTGGAAGTGGCTCATGGGCAAAAAAGTATCCGGTAAGGACAGAGGAAACAACAGCAGTCACCATAGGTCACTGGTTTGCTTGGTTTTTGGTTCCACCCATCTTTTGATGTGGCACCCTGCCCCTTCTTCCCAAGGCAGAGGGAAAGTAGCCAATCTCTGAGCATTGTCAAAGGCATTTTTAGGTACAACTAGGATTCCATTGCGTCACTCTGGTGACATGGTAGCTAGCACACTAGCTTTTCTAATGTCTAGGTCATGGCAGGGCGCCAACTCTGATAAGAGAGAGGGAGTCAATTCCTATGATTGGTATATAAGCACTGCATGTACATATGTTTCAGTAGATTTCTTAAAATGTGGCAGCAAGGAAGATCGATAGATCATCATGTCTCATGAAGACAACATGTGACCATTCCTCATTGGGTAGCGTTGAACCAGGAGGAATAGACCTTTCACCAACCTGTGAACTCCTGGTACTATTCCAGTTGGTCGATTGCAGAATCGCAGATTGATTCATGGTTAAGGGCAATATCTTACACAACTTCCCTTGCCCTTTCATGAGCTCTATAATCATTCTGCTCTTTGGGGGCAACACTGGGCTGCATGGCCCAATGTCCATCTGCAAATGACTGGGGCCTTCTAACAAGAGCTCCCACAAGAAGGGTTGCCTCTTTCCTTTTCCTCATTACGGTACGCAAGGATTTTCGTAGCTTGCCTCATTCTTGTCAAAAGGGGGTGATTTAGCCACGGGTTTATTTGGCAGTGTACGTGATTAGCACCTTCGGGTAGTGTGGGGCACGGTATTGATAGATGAGACTCAGACACAAATGGTACAGTTTCCAAAACCTTTATTTTGTTAGAAGGGTTGGGATAATACCTATCTGGCCCTAACTCTAAGGTGGGAGCAGTCTCAAACATAAAGTAAAATAAAAGGGGTAGTCTAAGTCTGTCAGTCAAAACATAAAGGATGCCTGTGTCAAACCTATGCTTGCCCTCACATCTATAGAATAACAATGTGCAGGGAACTGGACACACTAAAAAGTGATCAAAAAGGAAGGCAGGCTGGTACTGGAGCTTTTGCACAGCTCACTTCCCCAAGTTCAAGACACTCAGGTTTACCAAAAAGTTCCATCAATAGTTCCTTGTGGGATTCTCTGGGTTTCCTTATCTCCAGACTCAAGGCCGCTTGGTTCAACTCCTCTTGGATTCCCAAAGCACAACCTTCAAAGGGTTTAACAGAATTCACTTTTCAAATAGTTTCACAAAGTTCACTTTTCAAATGGTTTCACAAAGTTCACTTTTCCAAAAGTGTTCTACTTTCTAATCAAATCCTGAAATTCAAAGTTCAGCTCCTACTAATAGTTCAACTTATTTCTTCAGTGGTTCCCTTCCCCATATTTCACACAGCTCTCTTTCTCAGGGATGGCCTTTTATATTTAACATTTACTAGTTCTATATCGGTTTTTCTGTTTTGCTTTAATATTTGTGTTGTTGTGAGGTCACTGTTATATCCTTTGTAATACATGTGTGTTTACACTCCCTTCAGAGATTTGCCATGTTATAGACCAGTGTCACACTGTCTTGGGGCCTCATCAGAGGTTGGGCTGAATGGTAATAATGCGGCGGTAATGAAATTACCACTGCATCACTGCTCTGCCCAATCCCGACTTTGAGTGGAAAGTTGGAGATTTACTGCGAGCTTTGAGCTGAAGGTAAATCTTGCCACTTACCGCCCATTTGCAGCACTACTACCGCAGCGCTATTAGCACAGGTAGTAACAGCGCCCAAAATGCCCCATTGGGTCCAGTGAACCCATTGGGAATGGAGACTTACCACCTCCACCGCAACTCGGGATCCGACGCTAATAGCGCCGGCCCAAGTTGCAGTAACGCCATTTGCATCGGGCGGTATCCCGGTGGATTTACTGCCGGGATATCACCCACTTCTTATGAGGCCCTTGGTAAGTGAAGGTAAGATGTACATGCAATGTGGGTCTACTGAGTTGTAGTAGTGTATGCTGGCCTCTTCTGTTGCTCTTCTTTTGCTCTTAAAGGTGGACATGTCCTGTTTATGAAGTGACTTGCTTTATATTTGCATTTCTGAACATTACTGAGTATAGGTAAAGTGGAGGTAAAGACACAGACAACAGACTCAAAGTAAAATGATTTATTTCCGCAAATGTCAGGATGATAGAAGGCCTAACTTGCCCTATGCTAAGGTGGGATTTCCCTACCTGAATTCAACTAAGGAAAGACTGATTTCAAGAGTTCATCTTGAAAGTCTGTCTGTGTCCAAGAAGCTATCCTTGCACTCACAACTAAAGCTGAACAATGTGTAGGGATGTTAGTGATGAAACAAAGGGTGATCAACATACAATTCTGAGCTTCTTCCAGCTCTTATCGTCCTCTTCAGCTCCCCTTGCACAAGTTCAAGAAAGTTCAAAAAGTCTCAAGATTACCTTTCCCAAGTTCAAGACAATTATTATCAAATACAATTGAAAGGGTCAGTGAAACAAACACAGACCACTGTAGCACGTGTAGAAACAGATCATACAAATAACCTCTGGGCTCATACCTTAGTTGTTTCAAGAAATTTCATTTTGGTTAAAAAAAAAAAAAAACTTGTATACATGTTTACTCAGTGGTACACAGAGCACCAATTTTAAATTTGTAGGGCAATATAGATTGCAAAACATATAGCAACAAGTTGCATTACTTGAAGTTAAGTACATATAATCAACACAATACATATCCTACTGCTGAGATCAAGCATGACAAGGGGTCATGATGCATAAACAAATACAGTTGTTAGACACAGTGAACAAAATAACAAAACAGTGAAACTATTACAAAACTGTGACTAAAAAGTCAATGTCAATGTCTACACCACAGTGTTTCGGCCCTTCTCTGGCTGGAATGTAGCCCTGTTCTTATATGGACCTTCGTCAGGACAAAACGACTGGGACTTCTGGGTGTTCAGTGGATGCTGTCAAAAACAAATGGAGAATGGTGAGGGAATGGTGCTACGAGGGTCGGTTTCCAAGACTATGTGTTACTAAATAAAACACAATCAATGTGATATATATGGACCGTCTAACTATTGGTAGACAGAGCTTACTGTGTGGGCAAAATGCTGGACCACGGGAAGCTGAAGAGTGACAATCTGGAAAAGGTCAGATGTCATTGAGTGTGAATCTCTATCACAGGCCACCCATTCAATCTGGAGAAAACAGTAGCTGTGTGAATATTCAGGGTGAACTAAGATGCGTGTAATATGGATGTAAATGGCAGGGGCGTACCTGTATCTAGGCAGTGTGAATAATAACGCGGTAGCTGAGAGGTAAATCAGGTATCATTTCGTCTGAGGCTCAGTTGATGAAGGCACAGGTAGACTCTGTGTCTGGGCCGCATACATAATGCCATAGCTTCATGAGGCAAAACCTGCAATAGTGGGCATTATATAGGGACCACACTAGTCAGTTGTATCTACTAAGGTAGTAGTCACATCAAATAAGACATAAAAGTGACCAGAATGCTTCATGTTGTCTGAATATACAGGGAGGGTGAGCGCCGCCCGCTACTGGGTGTTGTATTGCAGGAGACTTGATCGGGCTTAAACAAGTACAGTGAATCCCGGATCAGTGATTCCTGTATTCAATACATAAAGGGACGCGTAATTAAAAAGGTGTCGGGCAAGAGTTTATTGGGTAAAAGGCGGCACCATGTTCGTGCGATCAACAGTCCTACCTTTTGGATTAGGTCTGCAACAAAGTGCCCGGCATCTCGGAAAGATAGACGACGTTGCTATGGCCACCGCTGTTTAAATAGCGGTGACCATTTTGGGACTGCCAACGTGGCATCCAGTATTGAGAGTAGTCTAGCTCCTTCGAGGTGCGTTCCTTTAAAAAATTAAACAATAATAGAGCATCCTAAGCCTAAGTGGCTAAAAGTCATGGTCCTAAATCCAAATGTTTGGACAGTTGCCATGGTAATGGAAGGAATGAGCCTGCAGGCCTAATGTCAGTTTATTATGCAAATTCAAGACAGTACAGTTCCACACAACCCTTGAGTTTCCCTTCCCCAAGTTCAAGGTAACACAGTTCACAGAAAAAGGGGTCTTGTGGCTCCATCCTCAATACAGTACTTGCATTTCCTCAAATCTCAGGGTTACCTTCCTAAAGATTTCAATGTAGCACTTGCACTGGTTTCATTATTTCAATGTTCAACACAAAATAGGTCCACTTGACCCTCCTTCTGGCTTTCTCTACCAGTTCACTCACAGTGCTCCTTTGTTTGTTTCACAATGTCTTTTGATGTTCACCATTTAGGGATCACTGGTCTAGGGGCAGTTGTCGGACCACATTGTCCACCCATCAAAGGTTGCTCAACCAAGAACCGTAGGCTCTCCAACACACACAGGTCCTTCTGTACTTGTTCCTGTGTACATGTTCACATTCACTTGGATTCTCATTATTGGTCTTGTGGCTCTGTGTGCAGTTTAACACTTAGCCTCTTGCCTTTGTTTCCACTTGTTACACACTTCTTGCCATATTGTATCCATTTATAAAGCTAACTTTATGGGAAGGGGGGTATTTTCCATGCTGCACCTTTCTGTTGTATTTTCTTACACTTGTGTTCTTTTCAGTAAGTGGCTTGCAAATGGGCACTTTCTCTTTTGGTTGTCATCCGTTATTAACGTTGCCCATTAAGTGTTATTCAGTTTCATATATCATAAGCTTACTTTTGGTCGGTTTCAAGATTTTCACTCAATTCAATATTCAGTATATGTAGTGCAGCTGTGTTTCAAAGTTACATTCAGTTTGGCATTAAATAAACATATTTCAGCTTTGATTTTAAAGTTTCATTCAATTCGGTATTCAATAAATGAAGTTCAACATTGTTTTTACAGTTTCATTCAGTTCAGTATTCAATAGATGTATTTTAGCTTAGATTTCAAATTTTCAATCAGTTCGATATTTAATGAATGTATACATGCCTAAGAATAGCCCGCTAAAAGCACCCTGGTGTTGAGTGACTTCCCTTACACGCACCGGTCCTGGTGTTCCTCTCTGGTGGCTCTGCTTCTCTTCCTCTGTTTTATAGGTTGGCAGGTCAGCTTCAAGGAGCCCCGCTCGCATTCCGGATGCCGTCCTCCACATGCTGGCAGCCCTGCTGCTTCAGCTCAAACACGGATGGAGTCCTTTTTTTCTCCTTTTTAGTTTGCAGCTGCAACTGCTTTTATTATCCAACACAGAGGCTCCCACACCTGTGGTAGCTGCACAGCCCAGATTGTCCTGGGCACCACAGGTCCTCTTTGATCTCACCCGGCATCCTGGCTTCCTCTCAGGTCCCATCACGGCTGCCTCCTCATGACATGGGTCCCCTGCTGGTCTTTTCCATACAGGCCTCCCTGTTGCATTCTTCGTCTCCCTTTATACACCTACAACCCTTTGGCAGGTTGCAGGTGTGCATTTTCAAATGGCCTTGCATGATCATAATTAAAAGGACATGCCTGGCCTTTAAAGCAATCTACAGACATCTTCTCCTTCCCAGTACTAAAGTGGTGAAATTAGGCATTAGTGCTTATCACTCCTCGTTGCCTCTTCCTTATCCCAGTACCTTGAGCGGTATAAGATGGGGGAAAAATAAGGGAGAGGTCTTAGAGTAGCCTATGAAGGCTGGGGGGTGGTTAGGTTGGTCCTCAATAAGGAAAGGGGATACCATGTCTCGCCTGCGGGCACCCCACTTCCAATCCCCAAGGACCCTCCACCCAGGTGATCCTCCCTCGCTTCTCCACTCCAAGGGCCAGGATTCAAGAGCGATGGCCTTTCCCTGGCCACCTGAGACGAGGATGCAAGGGGGAGTAGGAGTGAGGATACCCTCAGGTTTCTCACAAGATATAGAGCATAGCTGTTCAAGGAAGAGGTTATGAGTACTGAAAATGTTTCCTGTCATGGAACACATGCAACCCCCCTCAGGAAGTTGGTCTTCTTTTGTTGTTGTCCTGTAATGTGCGTAGTCACGTTAATAGATACAATATTTCAAAGGCACACTCAAGCCTTTGCCTTAAAGGGAATATACCATGTGTAACTATCCTTTTTGTCTAGGAGTTAATATTGCAGACATCTGGGTTTAATCAAAATAGCTGTTAATGATTCTTACATTACTTGATGTGCCCTGGTCTTGCCAGTGCAGAATGCTGCAACGGTACTAATTGATGATGGGCCCATCACTTTATTGTCGTCACATCAGTCCACATCAGTAGCAACTAGAACATGTTCAAGGCCTCTCTGATCTGCTCTGTTAGGGAATTTATGAGCTCTACAGGGTTTTCGGTATGTAGTTGAACATTTGACATTAATACCTGGAATACGGGGTAAATAGAGCAGTGCAACAGCACGTTAGATTTGTTTGGGTCATGTTCATGCGCCTGCGGCTGCCAGCATGGTCGTGGCCCAAGCAAATGCAAAGCACTGTTCCATTGCTCTATTTACCTCCCTATTCTAAGTATTAGGAGCAAATACAATGTTATGTTTTGTTTTGTTATGTTATTTTAGTGGGCATTTGCATAGCGCCTTTCACCATTGGTATGTGTCAACGCGCTGTAGGTTGAACGCCCTCGGGGATCGCAGTCCAGGTAAGTAAATAATCAGAGAAATAATTAGTGCGTGTGTGCACTAGGTATGTGTGCAGCTAGGCCGGATTTCTTGTGGGGGATAGGTGCATTCTAATGCTGGAGGGGGTGTGCAGAGTATGTGAGACAGGCAGTATATTTGCAGCCTGGCCGAATGTGTCTTGGGGGTTAGCTGCATTCTAATGAATGTCCTGCTGTACAGTGAGATGGGGAATGTGGGATTATGTGTGCAGCTAGGCTGAATTAATCGTGGTGGATAGATGCTTTCTAATGGTCGTTGCCATGTGCAAAGCGGTAACAAATGTTCAGCTACACACTGAAAACCCTGTACAGCTTACACGTTCCCTCACAGCGCCGCTCTAAACCCCCATCTCCAGTAAGAGTTTTCATGCAAGGTAGAAAGTCCATGTTCATTTTCAGCATTGTCAGGGTTTCCATTTTTTTGCTTGACTGATGGGTGCTTCTGTCTCTGAAGATAGCCCCCCACTGCACACAAATATATATAGTGCTGACTATGGCAGCAGGACCCAATACCTAGTTCATTGCCAGCCTGAAAGTGTTGGACGCTGCTTCATTCTGCGGTGCCCATAAAGGTATGTTCAACAGATCATTATTTCCAATGTGCTGCTCAAGAATTCCCTCGGCTGACCCGCCGGGTATGGGCAAATTACTAGTGCCTGTGTCTTGAGTCCAAATTTGGCAAAACCCTTCCAAAATGTTCTGTTCTTTGGCCTGAACTTGAGAAGCTTCTGTGCAGCGCCCACATGACATTGGGATGCTGGGCTCATTGATAACAGAAGAAGCAGGTGGTGATTGGGCTAGCCATTTCCACTGTCCTGCAAGAGTGGCAGCAGTGGGTGGGCGTTGCCGGTGCCACTGGCACTGCTTTGTGTGCAGACGGAAGAATAGGGCATTCCCCCAGCTCCCTTCTTGGGAAGTGGCAAGTGAGAAATCACCCTGTAATGTGCAGCAATTCAATCCATGTCACCTTCTGAAATAGACAAAAAAGCAGACAATTGATGTCTGTTGCATTGTAGCACAGATAAACTCATATCGAGTTATGTCTGTACTGACGCTGGCATTTCTTTCTAAGCACTGCTGCCTGCTACTCCTTCTTTCCTGACTGTCTGCCCCATTGCCATGATTTGGGCCCAGGAGCCCGAGGAATCAGGGCATTGCTGTTTGTTATCATTGATAGCCGCCTGTGTAGCATCATTAAAAGTTGCTAGGAGCTGAAGGGCCCTTTTCACAAGCCCTCATAGCCTGCCAGTTAAAAGCATGCATGGCCCTGCTTCACCTTTGTGTTGCATCACACACACATTCTGTAGATTTGTGCTGTTCAGGTAAAAATATGGTTGGATTATTTTGGGCAGAAACCTCCTCTGTGTGTCTGTGGAGAGGTTAGAGTGACAGGGAGGAAGTGTGTGTGGCAGGGTATGGTGGAGGCGGGGAGCAAATGGGTGTTTGGGGGGGACCCCCAAAATCGTCTTTATTCCACCAGTTAAAGGCTGCAGAGAATTGGCCTGAAAAGCAGTCTTTTATTCTGTGCGCCGTCAACAAGTGGGATTATGCTCTAGACCTGAACCTCACAGTTCTGCATGGTTAAGAGGCTTGTGGTAAAAGGTTTAAGTAGAGCCCATTAGATAGAAAGTTTGCATTGACTTTTGGGGGATCGCGCTAATTTTTTCTAAGACCTGTGGTTCCATTGCTGGAGCAATAAAAGAAAGGATCAGATGAAGTAGCCAGAGGAAATGTAGGGATGTGTTGATCAATTACTTGATCTTGACGAAAGGTGTCATTTACAAGTCCAAAGTGACCCCTGGCTTTTTTAACCATTGTGCCAGTGGTGATACCTTTCCCTAAGAATTGCAGACAACATCTGTCAGTGTGAGGTCAGTAGTGTGTTAGTATTCATGGTCTCCAGATGTTTCCTTTCATGCTGCACATGACTTCCCATGACGTCACGATGGATAGCGTCTGAGTCCTGGTAAGGTTTTGCTATTTGATGGTGGGGACATAAAGTTGAATGCTGACAATGTATGAATAGATCCAGTGATCAATTTCTGTCCTTCTTTTCCTGAGGAGACAGACGTGGAGATGGATATTGAGGGGTTCGGGGTTTACCAAAGATCTGTGAGCGGTGCAGCATTATTAGACCTGATTGGAGTTTAAAAGGATGGGTCCCTAGTTTGAGCCAAAGATTCTGTCAATAATAAAAAGAAGTGAATGGGTGGAGCATAGCTCTGCAACCTTTGGATCTCCAGATGTTTTCGGACTTCAACTCCCATCAGGGCTAACCAACATAGTCACCAGTGAGGGATCATGGAAGCAGGAATTGAAAATACCTGGTTAGCCTCAGGTTGCAGTCAACTGAGGCAGAGGGACTAGTCCATGGCCTGTAATACCCCTGAAAGGCAGTGAAGCACAGTGTCATGGAGGCGTACCTTGCCATCACCAGCCGAAGGGCCAGTTGAATGTGCTGACATTTATGATGAAATGTAACCAGAAATATTTAGGGAAATGTTATATTAAAAGGTTGCCTTTCAGCTGACATTAATCCTCCAGAAAAGTCCAAGAGATCACATTTTGGGGCACTCAACATCTTAGCTCATATTCTGAGTATGTCCCACAAAACTGGTCATGAGGCTTCTCCTTGTTTCTGGACTAATTACCAGACAATCCTATAGATAAATCATGACATCTCCTGAAATGGCAGTGGCCGTGAGGGATACATAAAACCTAAAAACGGCACTGTTTAAATGAATTTACCACTTACTAGAGCTTCGCACACTGACTGACTGTGTGCTTTAAAACGTCCTGTCTCCCTTCTGTTGTCTTCGTCTTTTTGTCAGCGCCTTGATGCCTGTGGGCTGGGGTGCTTTAGAAACGTATAAATAAATAAATACATGCCAACAATACTTGCCCCAAAAAGACACAGACTGGCATCTAACTCCTCCCACAAGTTGACCTGAACTCCGGAATAACCTTACCCAACTCATGGGAGACGAAAATGGCTTGCTAAAATCCAGAACGTTCTTGAAAACCCTCTTGTTCACACCTCATTTGAGATCTGGATGTTGACATTGTTTGATTGTGGGTGTGGCATTCCGCAATGCATATTGTGTTTGCATATGACAGCCGAAATACAATTTTGACCATAATTGAATGTTCTGCCCCTTTCCTGATCACCCCTGTGCAGACATCAGGGACAGAGGTGTTGGCCGGATGTCTCCACCCTTTGTCACCGCTCCCTAGTTTTACCCAGCATTCTAAAGCAACACAATGCCTGCAACAGGGCACAGAGCAAGCAAAATAAAATTAAAAATATTATACAATCGAAAAGCCATTCTGCATCTGCTCACCCTCACTCTGCCAAGTGCTTATAAATCTGGAACAGCAGGATGTGGATTTTCCACCATTGGAATCAGTTCCTATGTGGGCGGTATTGATAAAATGACTAAGTAGGACAATGGCCAATGCGCCCACAAGAAAGCTACACAACCCCAGGTGGTACGCCCTACTTACCTACGGACCTGCGAGAACTCGCCTTGAGAAACCTACGGGGGCTGGCATCGGTGGCACGGAAAATAGGCCCTGAATCAATTCCCTCGCCCGGGTACTAAAGGTGTGTTGCTTAATATTTATTGTTTTAGAAAACACAGTTTCTGCAACCCTTGTTTTCATACGCCTTTGATCTCATGCTGTGGTTTTGGCGAGGTGAGCTGCCACGCCTCCCTGTGCTGTTTTTGTAAGTACAGTAAGAGGAGGCGGGACCGATAACAAAACTACGCACAATGACCATTTAGCACGCAATGATATACTACACAAGTGTTTTATTATCTGCCGAACCAAACACCGATACCCACTGGCACACAAGAGCCCTTATTTCCAGTCCAAGAGACTCATTCTCACGTCTTCCCCAATGCAGGCTTTGTCTTTTAGAACCATGGTGTCATGTTTAATCAATTCTCCACTGAGGAGCTTAGCTCTCCTCTCTTAGGTTTCCTAGCTTGTTTGGGAATCCGGCCTATTGCATTTCAAAGTAACTGGACACTGATTCCATGTTCTGTACATTCTATTCACAGTCTGTAGATGTTATTTTACCTTTAAACGTGACATTTTCTGCACATGTTTCCCGAACAAAACCTTTCAGCTAGTTACAGGCCTTAGACACAAGAAAGACGCCATCTTGCCGAGCATTGGAGCGACAATGGGGTTCTGAGCGAGTTTATGAAACAGCCACATATAGTATTTTGAGGGGGATGAGAAATGGATGGGGTCCTCTGGAAAGGCGGAGTGCCAAAACAACGGGACCTGCCCAAACAGCAGCCATCTCTTGGCATATGAGAAAGGATGGGGTGGCTACACAGCACACATATAGTTAGTGTGGCTGCTTTGCACAATCAGAGAGGCATTTGGATGCAGAGGAAGGACCACAGACCTTTCTGCTTCAGAACTGCATCTGTGAAAGTGATCAAAGCTTGCAACTCTTCTGAGTGCATACTCCAACTTGCCATGCTGCTCGTTTAACTACTAAAAAAGCAGTGTAAGCACTCGTGATGTCCTTCTCACGTACCCAGTTGCAAGATAGGAACTTCCCTATGTATGTATTTCTTGCATCTATTATGTCCCCATATGTACCTGATGTAGTTCCCTGCAACAAGAGGCGAGCTTTCCAAGTATATATTTTATGTACCTATTATGTCCCCATATGTACCTGATGTAGCTCCCCGCAACAAGAGGCGAGCTTTCCAAGTATATATTTTATGTACCTATTATGTCCCCATATGTACCTGATGTAGCTCCCCGCAACAAGAGGCGAGCTTTCCAAGTATATATTTTATGTACCTATTATGTCCCCATATGTACCTGATGTAGCTCCCCGCAACAAGAGGCAAGCTTTCCAAGTATATATTTTATGTACCTATTATGTCCCCATATGTACCTGATGTAGCTCCCCGCAACAAGAGGCGAGCTTTCCAAGTATATATTATGTGTACCTATTATGACCTCTTATGTACTTTGAAGTAGCTCCCAGCAACAATAGATGATGCTTTTCCATGTAGGTATTCTCCTGCACTACCTAGGCTCAATGTAAGCCTGACTTGTAATTATTGTAACCTTCTCTGCCTATTGCACTTACTGTAACCAAATTCTTAAGCTAAAGCGCCTAGATGCGCCTTGGCTTTGTGCGCTATATAAATAAAAAACTAAACCAAAACCAAACTGATAACACTGTACTAGTAAAATATCTGCAAATCACCGGTCATATATATGCTTTTCAACACACATGCTTATGGAAATGAGGTGTTGGCTGTCCTGCTTGAGCAACACACAGCTTATTAATGAATAAATCTAGCATGTGTGCTCAGGAACAAACCCAGCCCCTATACCACCCAGGCAATAGCACAGTTCTACCGCAAAAAGCTCGTGATGCAGACCTGGTTTTTACTCATGTGATCCCCGCCACCAGCTACCTTTCAACCATCATGGATGGCTTATAACAAAGCTGGGAAAGGGGTGCTGGGTATGTACATGAAACAACACCACCTCACAAATGCATTGTATCACGCACACCTACCTTCCATTGCATCCTACCTCATTCCACTGTGCATATATTTAGTGACAGCATTGACAGCTGATGAGACATCCATGGCTGTCCATGACAGGGATCCATGGTGGTCCAATTTCACTGGGTCTCATATGTTGGGAGTCTTGCACATAGCACATGGTGTATTTCCTGTAAATTCACATGCCCCGAAGCGATCGTCTCCCATCCTCATCCGCCTTGAGCCCCCATGCTCAACAGTCCTCCCCCCTCACCCCGGACGGCAGAGGACAGGCAGTCATGGCCTCCATTATGGGGTCTCTTGACTACTGTAACAGAATCTATCTGGGACAACTTCCATTTTAAATCCAGCGGCTACAAGTTCTGCAAAACCTGGCAGCACGACTGGCGCTGGAAGCTCTGCGTCTCTCGTCAACTCAGGCCATCAGCTTCACAGGCTCCCAGTGAAGGTTTGGTGCACAAACCCATGATGCAATGTAAAAGGTTTGGGCTGAACACATCCGTGAAAAGGTCTCCCGGTAGCAGCCTACCATGTCCCTTCTCTCTGCCTCACAAAATGTGTTAAAAGTCCTCCAGTATCAGACAGTGCATCTGGGGGGAAACGTTCATTTTCATTTTCATTTTTGGCTCCATTTCTGTGGAACGCTCTTCCAGCGTTGTTACGGGAGACCACCAACCATGCTCGGTTTTGTAGGGGTTTCAAAACACATCTGTTCTAAAGGCTTTCTTCTCTGTCGGCCTTCCTGGTTCTCTGCTTTTAGAGCCTTGGCGCCCTCGGGCCTTTGCTGCACCCTATAAGTATGCCATACATCCATACATACATACACACACACACCCGCATGTAGCAATCTTCACACCAGTACATTTATCTTTGACTCAGCTGGAACATTTAAGACATACAGCTCTAGTAAAAGAGGCAGTACTCCCTTAGTGCTTGGAATTACTTTACCACGAAAACACATTCACGGTCACACCAATGGATGTTTCATGTGACAACTAATATTTGAAAGCAATAGTCCCTAAATAAATCACAGTGGCACTTGCCTTGCAGGGCAACAACTGTCATAAGATGCCATTGCCTGGAAATCGTTTTCTGCACTGTTCACATCATCACATTCTCTGGGGAAATGTGGCAACATGAAGAGTAACTATACCACCCAAGTAAGCCCACAAGAGGGATTTCTTGTCCCGGTTGGCCTATAAAGGCAGTGACCAGCTCTGTCAGGGTTCGCCAGCATGTATCCTGTTCAGATCAAGGCAGGACACACACCACAACCTTAGGCCAATGCAATCAGAGACGCAACGGGCAGTATATTACCACCAGAAATTGTGCAGTGCACTCCATGGGTCCAAAGAGCTTTCACAAATTGCAACACGAAAGGAGTAGTGTACATGATCACTTGCCCATGCAATCTACGGTACACTGGAATGACGGCCCGAGAAGTCAACAAACAAATGATTGAACATAGATCATGTATTAGAACAAAGAAAATAACAGCGCCAATTGTCCCTCATTTTTTGGCAGAAGGCCATACAGCCGAGGCATTCAAATGGACAATTCTTGAAAAGATCAAACGGCCCAAGCGAGGAGGGAATTACCACGCCATGCTGTTCACACAAGAACCGAAGTGGATTTTCCGCCTGAACACATGCAATCGAGGCCTGAACGAAGCGATGCAGTGGCAGGAGCTTGCAGTGCTACAGCACTAAGCTATGCATTTATCTGCCACACATATTACATCATGCTCAGAATGCCTTACTCCTATCAGATGTGAATTGAATCAATAATGTACCGCATGTTGTGTTTTTTTCCATACATGTTGTGTTTTCTTTCCATACAGGTTGCGTGACCTTTGTCTACAGCACAAACTCACAGGTTTAGATAACATGCACCCTTCGCACACACAGTGATATGCCTTTAATGTTTGACTCTCTTGTTCTGTTGTAGAACCAAACATCCTGCTCTATACAGGATACCTGACTTTCGTCTATAGCACTAACCTATGGATGCAGACAACATCCTTTTTTATGTATACTGTAATACGCCTTGATTGCTCTGCTCCCTCAATTTTACCTTTTTCATTAGAAACAAGCAATGGTGTGTATGCCAGTCCACACACTTGTGTGGGTGTGCACCCCGCCCCCCTGCACCCCAGCCCTCCTCCGCCCTGACCCTCCCCCAACCCACCTCCGCACCCCCCATGTTCACGGATGCCAGCCTTTTACTTTGCGCCGCTTGGGCACCCATTGCACGCAGACATGCACCGGCCGGCCCATCCCTGACTCATGAGCCCATCGGCACGGCTCTAGCACCATCAGAGCTGTTATGTGTCACCGGAGCCATGGGGCTCTCTTACAGCACAGGCCCCGCTCCTTGCAGGTCCTTCAGCCATTACACACACCCTTGTCCAGACTCACAGACATTGCACAAGGCCAGGGCTCACACACCCCCTAGCCCATGCTTCCCATTGGACCCAGTTATCTGCCAAGCCACGCCCCCAACAGCGCGTCACACGCGGAAGGAGCCTTTCTCCATTCCGCTCCTTCCGCACTCAGATCCTGATGCCTTTGACCACAGCCTCTGCCAGCGCAGCCCGCACAACTGGTAAGAGCCCCATTTTGTTCCAGGACAGCTCTGTTTTTCTGTCTTTGATCTGCCCCGCCGCCCGCCACAATTAGCGTGCTTTTACGTTTATGCAGACGCAGCGCCGCGGCACAAACAATCGTGATTCCAACACTGTGGAGATCACATGTTCCCCGGATTACAGCTCGGTAGGATGCGACTCTCCCCGGCACTTTTTCAGAGCCCCCGCATTTCCAGTGACTAACACGGTACCATCTACCCTGTGGAGGTATTGTCTACTCCCAGGGCCATTCTTCCCTCAAACATGGCTCCCCTTCGCTGCCCCCCCTCGCACTCCCTCCACCCTGGTGTCCTGGGCTGAGGGTTTTACAGGCTTATGTTCAAGCCACTACTCTGTGGCTATGCTCCAATTCAAAAAAGAGCACATGTACTCTCTATGTATAGCAAAACAGCCACTGTGATATGATTGTGAATGCTCTGGAACATTCTGTTATGCAACATTGCAACTAGAGGTTATTCATGCCTCCTTGCAATGTTCCATTATGTTTCCCAATACAGGATTCTGTTTAGCCTGTTTACGCTGTGTATGCTGTCCTACCCGCGAGTACAGCAAGCGATTTGATCATCATATGAAGAAATCCTATGTCCTGAAGAAGATGGTTCACAACCGCTTATAACCATCGAAACCGGATGCCCTGACCTGTTGTGGCCCCTCCACAACACTTTACGATATCCCCAAGACAAGGAGGGGATACCAAGACATTAAATACCACAACCCAGTGCAAAATGGGTTTCTAGCACCTCAAGTGCGGAAAAACTGACATTTTTTTTAAACGTTTTCTTTGTTTATTTTATTTTATTATTTTTCTACCTAGACAACCACCCGCATGTAAAGGATTTTGAGACATTTGAGTTAATAAAGCACTTACTTGGAAATCCCAATGCCCTTACACCATTCATGTTAGTTATAAGGTGTTTGAGTCATCACTTTGAAATATGATTTCCCTCTCTAAGCAACTTAGAACCTTTTTGGTGGTTGCCGCCTGATTTTCTTTTCCAACAGGCTATTGGTATTACCACCACAAGTGCGGGATATCTAACACCCCACAAAAAGAGCATAATTCAACGACTCCCTACCTCCTATACAAAGCCCCACACTAAGGCTTGTTTACACTCAGGTCACCTCAGATACAATCCCCCTCCTCTCCACCACAGGCAGGGTTAGGGTTACCTGATCAGAGGAACAGAGCATCTCCCGATCTAACGTCCATCCCGGACTTCCCAACCTCCACCACCCATTCATGGCAGTTGTATACTGCTAATCTAAGTACCCTTTCCCCGTCCAATCGTTTTTTGTGTACTATGAAGGCAGTGACCAGCTCTGTCAGGGTTCGCCAGCATGTATCCTGTTCAGATCAAGGCAGGACACACACCACAACCTTAGGCCAATGCAATCAGAGACACAACGGGCAGTATATTCCCACCAGAAATTGTGCAGTGCATGTCCAAGAATGTACAGGCAGCACTACACAATAATATCTCACTTCGATGTCGGCATTTTGGCATGTACGCTTAGTGGCTTCTGGACCCACCTTTGGGATCACGCAGGTTGATTCACACAGACCAGAAGAATCTTACAAGATGTGTATGTTTCATGACCATGCACATTTCATAATACCAACAGAGGGTTTGCAGGACAATTGACTATGCTGATGGGGATGTAGGGTTAAATGCAAGAGTCGGCCTAATCTTTAGGCCAAAACAGAGTCATTTCACCACATGTGGCAGAGTTTCATCTCTAAATGCCAGGTAAGTGAACCTCATCCAGTCCAGGTAATATTCCTAGCACTCTGGGGCTTGTAGTTTACTGTGGCATCACAAGGTCATTCCTACAGGTCTCTTAAAAGCCATGAGCGCCATGACTAGCACCATTACCAGTACGGTGTACATCCTGGTTCAATGGGGACTTACCCGTCTAGTCCGACTTTTGCAGGACCGGCAAATCCCCATTGAAAATGTCAATCCCCATTCCCATTTGAGCCCCCATAGGACTCAATGGGAATGGGAGGGTGCTAATAACGGTACCATAAATTACGGTACTGTTACTAGCTCTGAAGTCCCTTTGCGGGTCCCGTCCTTAACTCCTGCTAAAACCAGGCATTAAGGAAGAACCTGCAAAGGGACCTCGGAATTGGGCACAAAGGGATTACCGGCACCGGTGTCATTACCGGTGCCCGGTATCCCTTTGCGCCCTGGTCGTAATTACCCTCAATGTCCATTGTGCTTCCGTTAGTTCAGGTGTCCATGTCACAGTGACCAGACATCTAGAATATTCTCCTAGAGGAGGGCTGGAGATAGGAAGTGGGTTCTGGTGGTGGGCGGGTGCCCTGTGGGGTATCAGAGTGTGGTTTAGTATCGATTGCCCGGACCCCTCTGGGTGAGAGCAGAAAGTCAGCATGTAAGGTACACAGAACAATTACAAACTATGATAGATTAGCAAAAGTACCCGTTCTCCGAATGGGTTCTGTTGACAGACATGATAACACCCTTATCAATTGCTGTAAATCAATGATCCTGTAGATCGCTGTTCCGATTGGCTTATTGTTTTGCACCCTGAAGTAAACTGCGCTGAGAATGGGACTGTGTGACTGGTTGACATACCCCGGAGAAGACGTTGGGGAGAGGCGAGAGTTGGTGTGCTGCTGCATACTGGGACCTTCTGTGCTCGCTCTCCACCTGTCACCTCACCCTTGTGGGGTACAGTTCATTGTGGTGCATTGCAGTGCAAATATCTCGAAAACAGTGCATCCTAGGGCCTTGAAACATGATTTTATTTGTTCCTCGTGTTGGCAATGGTCCTTCTACGACCACATTGATGTTTCGCCGATTTCAGGCAACCATCTCATTTGTGAAGGTTGTGAGTTGTGTATTAAATATTGTGGGCTTTGGAAGCTGGTTTTGACATAGGGTCTCTGAAACAGAACACTGCGAAAAAAATCTTGTTTTAGAAATCCTGAGCTTGCAATTTAAGTGAGTGCCTGTTAAGACGGATTTCTGAACTCTGTCCTGGTGGCGCAGAAGTTCAGAAGGCCAACCTAATTACTTGGAACAGGGTAACCTCTGGACAAGCCAGACCAATCAAGGTAGCGATCGCGGCGGTCAAGACTAGGTCTCAAGAGGGGTGAGGGTGACTGAAAGCCCGCAATGAGCACACAAAGCAAGAGCGCTTACAAACTACTCCAAACAGTTGTTATATCAAAAATAGATACACATTTATTTTAAGGCCTTTAAAACAATGACCGTAGCGAGAAAATCACAATATCACAATATTAAACCAACACATACCATATCAACACAATATATATACAAATACACAGTCGCAAGCGTTTAAAGCACGAAATATGTAGTCCACCTGAAAGGAAAGGAAAACAGGCAGTGCGATAACGCTTTAGACTCAGTTCGCCTTCAGAGGCACCTAACTAGATGGAAGTCTGAGCCCTGCGAAGAGTGGAGCCTTGTGCTCAAAGTACCTGCCACGCCGGTGCCAACGGGCAAAAGGGGAAGCTCTTCGGAGGAAGTCAGGCAGTTCGGGTTAGTGCACAGCAGAAGGAGAACAGGTTCCGCAACTCAAGCGCAGCCTCCACAGCGGGCAGAAGCAGAGCGCGAGTACGGCAAAAGGGTGCTGTTTTTACACAGCAGGGAAAAGCAATGGGATACTGCAGGAGGGCGACCAGATCCTAGCTAAACTACTCACCGGTCCCCGAAGCAAGCAGACCCAGGCTTCTCCACGTTAGTTTCAGCAGCTGGCAGGTTCAGAAGAGCAGGGAACGCCTCGTAGTCGTGTAGAGCAAAAAGACGTCCCAATCGACGAAACCAGCACAGTTTTGTTGCCGCAGCAGGACAACGGAGCGGCTGTGTGTATTCAAGCCAAATGTACACTCCTCCCTTCAGACCTGGGGACGCCAAGCATACGAAGCGTGGGAGAGTGACAAGGACTCGAAATACAACACAACCTGGCGGCATTTGCAGAGCAGGACTCCCTTGTAAGCTGGTCAGTCAACTGGATGGCCCAGAGACACTTCCGAAGGCTTACTTGGCAGGAGATGATGAAGTCGCCGGGAATAGCTGTTCCTGCTATTCCAAAGGTTGAAGCAGAAGTACAGGCCTTCTGGTTCGATCCAAGGAGGAAAGGGTTTCACAGGACGACAGCAGTGCAAAGGAGGATTCCTTCAGCGGGTCACCAGCGATTCCTCCGTCCAGCCTCTTGGTTGCAGGATACTTGGCTCCTGTATTCCTTCGTTCGTGAGAACTCAGGAGATCGACATGGTAGTGGTGTTTCCAGCCCCCTCTTATCCACGGTTCCCTTCGCGCCAAAACGGAGGGGAGCCAATGGGAGATCCGCTCATCAACACACATACCATACGTGGACCAATCACGGACCACGGTGGTCCCAGGCATTCACACTACCCTAGACTCTCTGGCACCCAGGATGTGTATTGGGACCAGACATCCCAGCCCACACCCTGGAGGCACACAACCGACATGTAGAAGCCCGCGAAAGCAACCACGTTTCGCGGGAAAGTACATGCCCAAATAAGGAAGGCCCCTGGTCGCCCGACCTGGGGAAGGTGAAGGGAGCAAGACGGTCAGTGGACAGGACAAAGGAGCCTCGTGGTCTGGCCATTTTGGGAGCCAGGCCACCATTTTGGGTTCAGTGCGAAAAACGTGCTCAGAACGCCAAAAGGAGCTCAAAATAAACAAAACGATCGCTGCCACCATTCCAGTCCCTGAATGACTTGCACCGATCAAATACCATCCTAAAAGAGTATCTAGGGCCTGTAGAAGGCTAGAGACCCAAGAGAGCTGTAACTTAGCTTACAGTGCCCTCTTGTGTCATGTTGCACTAAAGCCGCAACATGATAAAAGAAACTACGGGAAACAGCGTTCCCCGGTACTGACTGTCTTAAGGGCATGTCAGTTTCCCCATAAGAAAAGGAGCGAAAGCCCAGAGAAGTGCGGCAGAAGGCTGTACTTCTCTGGCAAAGTCAAGAACAAGGTTAAAAACAATAGCAAAAAGTTTAGGGGTTGCCACATGGAAGGAAAATTCCCTACAATTACGAAATCTTTCCTAACAGTGCCCATGTATGGATACAGCTGCCCACTTGTGCTTACAGAAGAAGATTTAGGATATTGTATAGCCTAGGAACAGCTGTGAAAGTGTAAGTTGATGCCATGACCGGAGAGAAAATTTACCGAGGGTCAAAGACCTTTTGAAAGACTATACTGGCTGTACAATGTATAAAGGCTCTCCTTTGAATGGGGAGAGCAGACACAGATAGATAATGAGAGGGTGTCAGGCTGCGGATCCAAGTCCAGTGTCCTCAGAAGCTGCTGAACCCCCAACAGTCAGCTTGAAGCGTTACACCCAGAACTAGAGTATTTTCCAGCTCTGCATGTAACACTCCCAAGGGAAAGAGGGAAGTGGATAACATAAAAAAAACACTTTGCACCAGTATTGATCTCTAAACCTGCAGATGGACAAAAAGAACAAACACATTTTACCTTTAAATGATGTTTTAAATTTACCTGCATATCGTGTAATATCCTAAATACTGTTGCTAAGAAACCACACCTGATTCTTCTCTTCAGAATGCAGAGAGAAGATTGTATACTTGCTGATTCCTTTTATTGTAAGTTGCTTTACTCTCCCAAGCTCACTTTTGCTGCTCTGGAAGAACATTAGCTGAGTGAAGAACTGCTCCTACCTCCTTCTCATTCCCAGAACACTGTCTCTTCCTGAGCTTTCTTTGCAGGATTAAATCCAGATTATATACTGGGAAGCAATTTATGGAAACACCCACAGTCTCTCATATTCTCAAGTTTCTTTGTTTAACTTTAACTTAACCTTCACATCAGCAAAACAAACAGTTTTGTACTTACACCTTAAAATTGATCATTAAG
The DNA here is from genome assembly GCF_040938575.1 of Ambystoma mexicanum. Classification (NCBI taxonomy): domain Eukaryota; kingdom Metazoa; phylum Chordata; class Amphibia; order Caudata; family Ambystomatidae; genus Ambystoma; species Ambystoma mexicanum. The sequence continues at coordinate 198,358,660 of NC_090938.1, forward strand.
CCTTCACTTTGTGTTCCACGATTGTGCCTTTTAAGCCGTTTCTTTACCGTGCCCTCGCGCAAACTCCCGAAGATGAGTAACAACCTGCACATACGTGCAATGTCTGTTTCCTTGTTACCGGAGACACGCTCACGCAAGGAGATGCAGGAAGGAATAAGCCAACCGCGCACGCGCGCTATGACCACAAGTCTGGTGCCCGATCCGTCCATGTGCGAACACACTCCAGCTTTATTTACTGGACCCTGCACGCGTGCAATGAAGATGCAAATATTTACTATTCCACGTACGTGCGCAATGAAGACGCGAGAGTTTAGAATACCACACACACGCGCAGACTCCTGAAGTTTATTTTCAAAACTGCGCATGCGTGCAATGAGGACCGAGGATTAACAGTACTGCGCTCATGCACTTATGAAGAAATGAGCTGACCGTGTTCCCCACACATCCACAAACTCACGCTCATTACACTGAAGAAGTCGCTAAGGTCAGTCATCCGAGACGAGCAAATCAAAGCTCCTGCATTCTGATGCAACAGACGTCAGCAGCTCAAAACACAAGCTCCAGCTAGAATGGGCGTATACAAGCAACCATGCTCACCGCTCAATGAGGCGGATGCCAGTCCTTGCTAAATTACATGTTACGAGCAAGACACTTGAAAATAACACAATTGAAAGTAAATTCAGTTTAAAAAAAATTGTCTCTGTGCCACCCTTAACAAACTTTTGAATATTTACAGTTAAATACCTTTAGCAGATCAACAGGAGACAGTTTAAAGACCAGATTGTCAGTTACTTATCTTTTGAGTTTCTGAGAAAACTTCTGCCAACACTGCTGGCCTCCTGAACAACTCCTGTGATTCCCAATGAACTCCAAACTCCGCCTCTTGATGCCCACAATCCTTAAAGGCCTTAAAACTGGAACAACCTCAAAACATGTCCTCTCAGCTGGGCATAAGACAATGAAAGGCAGTTTAGAATGTCCATTGTCTCCCCTTCAGAATTCTCCAGCCAATCAGGGCGCCAACAAAGAACCTCCATCTTGGCTAGGGACACTTCCCACACTCTGCACGGGAAAGATAATGCAAAACCAGCTTCATAAAATGAAGCTACCTACTAGAACTCTCTTACTTCCTAGCAAAACCTGACAGAGGGCAGGTGGTACCCATGGTAAATTGTACAACCATATGAAGATAGCTGCAGCTATCTAATAATACCCTTGTCTCAGAGAATAAGACTAATTCTGTACCAGGTGTTTAATTTTGTGCTTTAAAGTTATTTTCTGAACACCGGCGGGAATACTAATAGATATTTTCCCACAATTGGTACTACTAGATGGGACCTCATTGCAGTTAAGATCCAGTTGGACTAAACAGGTCACGATCGGAGAACAGGCAAAGGTGGGTGTGAGGAAAAGAGATTTACATTACTGGTGAAGCACTGGAACAGAATCCTGCACAAAAAACACAGAATTATATTTAATGTTTTGACATTATGAAAATGAAATGTATTCCCTGTGGAAAACATACTGTTAATGAGCCATTGGGAAATATGTGTAGAAATGTAACAATGTGTTTCTATGGAAGCTTACTGCTAAAATGATCCATAGGGAAATACACTCTGTGTACACAGTTGAAACCATGAATCAAGGACTCGTGCAATGAGTATGTAGACTGCATTGATCGTGTCCACACTGTATTTAAAGTGGGACCATTTCAAAGCAACTTTTTTGATCACAAAAGGGGAAACAAGGTACAAAATAATTGATAAAGAGAGGGGATTAAATTGTTGTAAAAGTCTACAGGAATTAGAAAAAAATCTACTTCACTGGAAGGAATCTCAGGGTGGGAGCTAATGATTAAAAAAGGCCTGGGGGTAGTGTTGTTTTTGCAAAAAGTGTATGAATACACTGCAACAACCTTGATATGCAATATTCAAGTCCATGGTTGTTTTGAACTAGAAAAAAATAGGATATTTAAGGGAAGTGTTAACTGCTATTGCTTATAAGGCTATCAGGCCCCTACAATGGCAAGTCCAGCAATTGGAAGATAGTTCTAGACAAAAATCTATGAAGGAAGCAGAGATTAAAAAACATAATCCACGAATGGTGACCAGGGGTATGTGGATGGAGTACCTGTGATTTTGCTCCTACGTGAACCGGACCCCTAATATACAAGTGAGCCCCAAATTGCACCCGCCCCCCCGACATGGCTGCATACTGCTAGGCAAGGATTAAGAACCCCAGGGGCTCTTGTTGACCCGAAACAGGGAGGAAAACAGCCCGTGGAATCCACTGAAATGCCATCACCCCCACAGTGGGGTAACCAAAAGTAAATCAATGGCCTGGGACAGCTCCTATCTGTGTGTTCCTTACGTGTGGAGAGAGAAGCTGGTGTTGGGGCCCCCGCTTTGTTAATAAGTTCTGGTGGACTCAGGGTTGCACGGACGAATGGGTTGTCCCTCAATGGGTGAAGACATATGTGAAGCCCCACCTCCTGCAATCACAGCCATCTTGAGATGCCACGGTCCTGCTGGAGGTACATGGTGGAGCACTGGAGACCAGGCCTTAGAGAGGGCACAGGGGATTTAGTCTCCACCCTGAGCCAGTGGGTGAGCGGAGTGAACTGTGGTGCATGGTGGCCCTGAAAACAGAGGACTAGGGGGTGCTGGGTGTCCCTAGAGGACACCAGGACAGACAGGAGCAGAAGTCCTCAGCCTGCAGGATGAGGGCCCCCTCCAGACCCAGCAAGTAGAGGAGAGCTTGAGACTTGGCCTGAGCAGGGGCTTGGTGCGAGGCTACCCCTGAGTCTGGAAGTAGGGGAGGTGACCTGTGGTGTGCAGCGGCACCGGGAAGCAGAGGGCTGAAAAGTGCTCTGTAGCCCCAGAAGACACTGGTGGAGGGCAGAATCAACGGTCAATGGCCTGCAGGGTGTGGGCCCCCTCCAGAGGCGTGTGTACCTACCCTGCAAGCATTAAGAGTCATCTCCTATACCAGAGATGAGGTTGCTTTGACAGCGGCAGGGGGGTAGCACCCTGAACCCAGACTACATAGAGGAAGATCAGGGATGCCATCCCGGACCTAGAGTGGTTCCAGACCTGGTATGAGGCAGGACTGGAGAGGGCGGGACAGTTGTGGAGAGAGGGCAACTTTGATATGATACAGGAGTTAGAGGAGGCACTGGGATTAGGCTCGCTTTCAGTTTTCTTGTACCTACAATTGAAGGGGGTAATGATGAGGTAGGTCTTGAAGGTTAAATTGCAGAGGAAACTTTCAACTTTCGAGAAGATCTTAGACACTGGATCTGGTACCAGGGATTGATCGGCGCATTATATAGGGCATTAGTGAAGACGAAGAAGAAGTCATCAGATAAACTGAAACAGAGATAGGAGGGGGATATGGGGAGGGAACTCTCCCTGCAAACATGGCAAAAGATGTGCAGGGGGGCCTCGCAGACATCGATTTCTTGCCAATATAAATTGCACCGTATTAAACTCCTACACAGGTGGCAATATGACCCGGTTAGGCTTTGGAGGATGAATCAAGGAGTGAGCCCCATGTGTTGGCATGAATTCTGGTTGAGAGCCGACTACTGGCATATGTGGTGCGGATGCACGGTGGTCCAATCTTACTGGAATGAGGTTATAAGTTGGATAAAAGACCTGGATGAGGTCGCAAGGGGAAAACACTGATGCTGATATTATTTGTCCTGCAGGAACAGGAAGGGGAATTCATTAGGTTGCCAAAGATGGTTCACATTCTCCTCCTTGCTGCTAGGGCATGCCTGGCAACCTACTGGAAGAGAGAAATTCCCCTGAGAAAAAGTGAATGGGTTACTATAGCTTGGAATCTGTACCGGATGGACCGCCTCCCTGCGGCCATTCATGGAGACCAGGGGTCACTGAAAATGGAATGGGCAGAATTCTGTGCAAAATAAAGTCAATAAGAGAGTGGGTCGAAGGCCTAACCGCATTCGTTAAGGGGAGTTATGAAGTCTTGAATTTCCCATCAATGAGGCTAACATTCACGGAAGGGGGTAGTTATTTGTTTGGGGGATGAACGACTCCCGCAGGGGTGTAAGCAAGCATGGTTGGACATGACAGAGCCTTTTGTTTGGTAAGCGGAGGGGCGAGGGGTCAGTGGGAGTAAGTTGAGGGGCAGGAGACTAAAGGATGCACCTGCATAGATTGTTTTCTTAGTATGATATTACACAAATGTTCATCCGATAAAGGGTCAGTTATTACATGTGTAAAATGTGATTTTAATAAAACTCAATAAAAATTGGAATTTTTTTTTTTTTAAAAACAACGTAAACCACAATCTGAAAGACATAAAGAGCATGCATTTGATAATGAGAAAGAAATTAAGGATTACGAAGAGGGAGGCCATGAAGATTTAATAAGAATGAAGGGTGTGTATTTAGCCAGGGCTTACCCCTCTGCCCCGACCCTCGAATCAAAAAAGATATTAGAGGGTGAGATAGATCCATTGTTAGAATGTTTGATGGTAAAAATGCCTCCTCCACCCCCCTATCGGGTACCTGTTGGTGAGGTGATCTTCTCGCCACATCGTGCCCGCAGGATTACAGCCCATGATACAGAAACCGCAGAAAAAGTAGTGTTAGCATGCATAAAAATTGGCCTAATACGAGTGGAACAGGCTAAAGAATATGTGCCAGAGGGGCCAGATACACTTGTATTTTCAATAGTACAAATGCTGCGCAAACACATGTGGGAGCTGCATGAAAGGTTAAACGTTTAGGAGGAAGTGTACCCCTGGCCAGATAATTATGAAGACATAGACCAAGCATTGAAGAAGTATAAACTTCTGACAAAATTCTGTACTGCAATAGTGTCAACATTTTTATCATGGATCATAAATGCTGCATCAAAGTCTATGGTAACTCAGACATTTCCAATGAGAGAGGTGCCTGGGTTTGATACAGAGAACCCGACTCCTCGGGTTCATGTCCTTCAGAACCGTATGCAATTACTGTCTTTTACTAAAGATTATCCAGATATTAGACAAAATCCAGAACAGTGGTACACCCAGACAGACAGGGAACTTAAAACAGGTCCACTTACATTGGGAGATATAGATGAGTTGTTTTCATGTATTCTGCCAGCAGATATATGGCGCCAATGCAGAATGCAAGACAGTTTAGATCCTGTCATGAAGTGGGATGAGCTGATAGAGGCAGCAAATAAAAGGGGGGAAAAGTAGGAAATTGTCCAAAGAAATAATAGCTCTTCCAGCACTGCTAGTAACACGTATCCAGCAAGCGGTTCCCCGTAAGCAAATTAATTTGGATGAATTGACTGCTTGCAGACAGGAAAAAGGGGAGTCAGTTGAAAGATATTTTGCACGAAAAGAAGAAGTATTTACCTCATTTAGTGGAATGGACATGGCTATGCTACAGGGACAGAAAGCTTTTTGTTCACATTTTGTAGAGGGATTGTTGCCTCACCTAAACAATGATATACAAGCCTATGCGTCTACATGGTCAATTCAAACTGCTGCCCAGATTCTGACTATGGCTAGATATTATGCCAGTTACCATGCTAATGATAAACGGGAGAAGGGGAAGAAAATGGAGGACTTAAAAAGCAGAGCACTAATGCAACAGTATGAGTATTTTCACCCTAGGCAAGGGCAGCAATATTCAGCTAGGAATCCTTATGAAGCTGACTATAGCACAATAGACTGCACATTTTAGGGCTTGTCTAAAGTCCAAAGTCCACATATCTGATCCTGTGCAGTTCAGTATAGGTCCTATACTGTGCATGGCTCAGCTTGTTGTCACTGATAAATGTGCTTTAAAATTTGTTGGGAATGGATTTGCTCAAACATTTGCATGCAGCTCACCCCAGTTCCCTTGCCATGGAATTCTGCGCTGCATGAACGTTTTGATGTTTTAATATCTGTTTTATGTAATGTACCTGTTTTTAAGCAAGCTTAATTCATGTTGTTTGTGCATGAAAAGCAAGGCTGTTCATTATCTGTACTAATTCAACAGCAAGGAAAACACACCATGTGCATATTTTTCTTCTAGATTAGACATAATGGCAAAAGCACTTAGACACATGATGCCACCAGAAGAAATTAAATGTTGATAAATATTCTTCAGAGAGCAAACTATTTAGGCTGAGGCAACTGAGCAAGACCTTCAGGAATTAACACAGACTGAGAAATGCGTAGACGGTTATTGGCTGAGAAATGTAAGATAAAAAAAATGGAAAATTACCACACATCTATTTACCTTTAATGTTGTTCTATACTTAGGGCCCATCTTATCTAGGTGCAGAAGGAATGTGTAGGGTTGCTCACTGCAAGTGGGGAGTAACCTTAAAACTTAAGATCAGCCATGCTTGCGTATTGTAAAACTGTTTAGTATGTGTGTCCTGTAACATTGGTGAGAGTGAGGAAGCCCAAAAGGGAAAAAAAGGCATGATTTAGCTACCTGAATTTCTTTTGAAGCATTACAGACAGAGTTTATTAAAGTTGCCTCCCTATCAAAGAGAAATATGTTAAGAATAGTATGTGAGTGATAGCATATATGTCCAGCAAATAACCAGAAGCATTTGCCAGACAGAACAGTAGTGCAGCCAGAATTGTTAAGAAAAAAATTACGTAGAGGAGTATTTACCCCGATTCGGCCTGCCACTAACCTATGGAGCAAGAGCAATGTATTCATTGTTAAATGCTGGCATTCAGGTTTTGTATATTCTCTTCATGAGGTAGTCATGAGCCTCCCAGCTAGCAAAGCATGTGTTCTATCCGCTGTTAACCAACTACTGTAAGAGTTGGCTAAACACTTATTTATTCTCTGCAAAAAAAGGTCTAAAATATGTAACAGGACAGGACACAGCATTCAGGCTGGTCAATGGGTGGTTTTGAGCACCAGGACTGCAGCCCAGTTGAAAAAAAGGCATCACAGGCACTGCTCACCACTCGGGAGGCAGAGAAAATATTGTGGCTGCTAGTTTTGCATCCACACTTTGGTTTCTTTTTAAGACATTTGCCATTTGCATAATTGCTGTTCTTCAAAGACAATTTTGGGTCAACAGAAGAATCACAATATCCAGGATGCTGGAAGCGGATCTGTAAAATGGAGAAAAGGAGTTACTTCATTTTAGGAACAACTATTGAATGGGCGGGGCCACCATTAAATACTAACTAGGGGTGAAATTAGATGCTCCAAGGAGAGGAGCAATTTGGCTCCATAAGATTTGTCCTGATGGAATCTTGCTTTGCTGTTGTCTGTTGCTCCATAATAAGCTATGTCAGAACCACATGTACTGCTATTTCATCCCAGAGAGGATTTGTACAAACATGAAAAAAAAAAGTATGCCAACGGGTTGTGCCTGCACTACTGATAAAATAAAATGTTTTTATATTAGGCGAGTAGGTTATTACTGGAATGTTATGTAGCGCTATCCTTGTTTATTATTGTATTTCATGTCTCCAATGCCTTCCTGTCACAGATCACAGGCAACTTTAGAATCCACTACAAATGTTTTACTGTGCAAGAAAACGTGATTAGAGAAATATTAGCTATAGACATGGCAGATTGAGTAGATGATTAAGAGAACTATGTAAGAAAAGGGTTGATTGTGAGCTGTGTATTAAATATTGTAGGCTTTGGAAGCTGGTTTTGACATAGGGTCTCTGAAACAGAAAACTTCGAACATAGCTTGCTTTGGAAATCCTGAGCTTGCAATTTAATGTTAATGTTCATTTTAAAGGTATTTATATAGCGCACCGTCACCAATGGAATTGGTCTCCAGGCAGTAAATTTAAGTCAATGCCTATGTATGGATTCAGCAGCCCACTTGTGCTTACAGAACAAGTTTTAGTATATTGTATAGCCTAGGGACAGCTGCGGAAAAGTAAGTTGAAACCCTGGCCAGGGTGCAAACGTAGCCAGGGTGAAATACCTTTTGAAAGACTACACTGGCTGTAAAATGCATAAAGGCTCTCCTTTGAATGAAGGAGAGCAGACACAGAAAGATAATGAGAGCGCGGGTGCTTCCCATGGTAAATTGTACGACCATGTAGAGATAGCTGCAGCTATATAGTAAAACCCGTGTCTCTGATAATAAGATACATTCTTTTCCAGGTGTTTCATTGTGTGCTTTAAACTTATTTTCTGAATGCAGGCGGGAATACAAATACGTTTTTTCCACAAGGTGCTGAAATCCGGGGTAAGGGTTGGGGTGTCCAAATGTGATGTAGCCAGTAATGTCCGTAGGATCCGAACAGGAAACTATGCAAAATTTGGCACAGATTTGTGAAACACTGTGGAATTGTATAAGGAACAATGCTTCACCAGGCCACACACCCACAAACAAATTCAGAGTTTTGCTGAAATATTTGGAAAGGGCTGGGGTGTTTAAATGTCATGTACCCAGTAATGTCCGTAGGATCCTAACAGGTAAGTATGCAACATGTGGTGCAGATTGGTGAAACACTGTGGAATTGTACAAGGAACAATGCTTCTCCAAGCCGCAAACCAACACATTTTGAATCGTGCTGAAATCCGGAGAAAGGGTTGTCCAAATGTCATGTAGCCAATAATGTCTGAGTGTCCCTACTATTAACTATGCAAAATTTGGTGCAGATTGGTGAAACGGTGTGGAATTGTATAAGGAACAACCCTTTGCCACAAACCCAGTCACCTGCAAATGTTCACTTTTATAAATATAGATTTGCACCACTTGCCTGTAACAGTGAGGGTCAGTAATTGGGGTGCAATGGGCGCATGGCATCCATGATTGCACAGATTAAGACCATGCACATCACAACCTCCTGATGTACTATGTTGGCGCCTATCACTTTGGCCACCGTTTCCACAGCAGATGCACTCTTACTTTTGGCATCAGAATGCTTCATCTTTCCACATGCACTGTGCTACCAATGTCCCTCAGGTGATGTAGCCATGTCAATTTGGTTCTGCAGCCCATTTGCCCATAATGTAGTTGGGTGGTGTCCTGTCCTGTCTTTAGCAGGCTTGCATTTCAACCACAGACACGCCAGCATGGCATGGCCACATATCTGTCTGGATGATGATCTTTCACTGCTCAGCACATGGGGATCTGCAGCTAATTGATTGATGGCTTGCATGTTGCTGGGCATAGCCAGTATTGTGGGAATATTGTGATTGGGCTATGCTAACCACTTACCCCTGTTTTCTCTGTACCTGGGCTGTCTCTAATGCTGGCAATAAGGCTACAGTGGTTGGATATCACATTCATCTATTTCTTTCTATGCTCCAATATGTATCCACACGCGTGGTTTCCCTACAACACCCCAGCTACAGAGCACAGGTCCCAAACCACACTATTCAGTTGGTTGTGGCAATAGTGTCGTGATGGGTCTGCAGGGCTCTCTGGGTAGAGGGACCAACACAGAAGAGCTGAGTCAGCATGCAAGGAGGGTAGGTATTTAACTGGTAAGTGATGGCATGATTTCTATTGAAGGACCTCCTACTTCCCTTATACATTATCATCTTGCTCTGCACACACACACACATTTTTCCTACGTCTGTATTATATGAAAGCATGCATACAAACATATATAGCATATATATAGAAATGGTTGTACATATGTCAACATTGTCATTGCTGCCACCACTACTGGCTCTGCCCACCCATATTGCATGCTTGTACCTATGCAAGAAATGTACAAACTGCTGGAAACGTATTTGTGTGTTAAGGATACTGCCAGGTTTCATCAGCTGTGAAAAGGTTGTGAATTCTATGGATGCAGTTAGACTTCTTGTCACTATGGCCTGTACCTGATGCTTCTGAACCCACGCCTGGCTAGCTTTACATGCATTGTTTTAAAATCACAATGGTTACAAGGAAAACGTCACAGAGGGTGCCACCGTGCATTTACGTGTATAGATTGGCAGTGGCCGCTTTGCAACGTGCACATTGGGCCCATTGACACCCTACTGGTTCGTGCATGTGGCTGCTCATCCACAGGTTACATGCCAATCATTGGAACTACACTTCTCTATTGGAATGATGCATGCAGTCATACTCCAGCAAGATGAATTGTTTAGGTGATGGCTCAATTTCCCTGGATAAACTTCCGGGATTTGGAACAGTGGCCTGTGTTTGCTAAAGTGATTTACCCCCCTTGCTTGTATTTGAATTGAGAACATGTTTGCTTCCCTGATGCATCAGGCAATACTTTTGCCAATATTAGTGGGGTATGGCGTTCCCGTGAACCTGTTTGCCAACATGTGCTTATTATCTGCCTATCTGCACTGCCAAAATGTGGGTGGCCTTTTGGTCATGGGGACATTTGTGGCAGATTCTGCAAATCACGTATTTGCTTTTTCTCAAGCCTGCATGCATGCTTTGTACCCACACTTCTACAATCCAATTGAGGTTGGTGACATCATTGATGGTCAGTGTCTGCTTCTCCAACAGCCATAGGTTCAGAGTTGGTGGTGGCAAGCCACCTCTTGTGGCAAGGCTCTTCCTTCAGGGTCTTGTGTCTTGCTCCTGGATACGCCTCTTCAGATACCACCAGTGCTTCGGTATGTGGAACACGCTGCAAGGTGGTGATGGCGCTGCACTGACATTCTGCATGATGGCCGCCTAGAATGTAATGCATTGAACTTGCACGATCCTGAGTGGCTCCGGACCGAAGCGATGTGATAACTCTCTCACTACACCCTCTAGGACCTTCAGCTCATTTCCCAAAAACTTGCAGCAGCACTGTGAGTGTGGCATGGTCCTGGCACGTGCTTAGTGCTGTGGGCTAAAAAATGAGCATGGCTGGTAAGATAGGGAGTGGGCCAAAAGCTGTGACTGCAGAAGTGGGGAATTGGCCTATGCACTAGGGGTTTCAGATGGAGGAGGGGTGTGGGGGTGAGTTGACTCTGGGAAATGGAATTTAGCAGGACCAGGTACTGAATCGTGATTCCATGATCACGGAAGGTGGAGAGTGAGGGTAGTGGTTGATGGTGGCCTTTAAGGGAAGGGACCGCAGAAGTTAAGGGCAGTAGTAAGGTAGGGCTCAGGGAAAGGGTGTTGAGCACTCATGGAGGGACAGGCAACTACTTGGGGAGTTAGCAGTTTGGGAGGACACTGGGTGAGAAAAGAGGGGTTTCAATATGCAGTGATCACACAGGTGGTACAGAGGGGTGTCAGGAGTCAGGGGGATCACAGGGGGTACAGAGAGGTCAGAGCAGTCAAGTTTAGCACAGTGGGAAACAGAGGGGGTGTAAACAGTCATGAAGAACACAGAGGTAACAGAGAAGTGTCAGCTAACAGGGAGAGTTCAGGAGGCACAGTGGAGTTCAAAGCAGTCAAATAGGCTGCATGGTACAGAGGAATTGACAGTAGTCACGGGGGGCCGGGTACACAACAGGGGCATCAGGCGTATTGGAGGGCACAGGGTTGGTACAGAGATGATGTCAGCAGTAAAAGGGGCACAGGAGCAGGAAGGGTACATTATTAATTTGGGGCATAAAGGGCAGTTAGGGTGTTGCAGTAATCAGGGGGTGCATGGGGCTTGAAAGGAACAAGGATAAACAATTGTAATTTTATTTTGTATTTTTGGGTTTAGGGTCTGGGGCATGGGCATACTGTGGTGTGTCTGAGGTTGATGGTGCTTTGGGTATTCTGTGGTGGGTGTTTCATTTATTTGGTGGGGCACTGTTGTGAGTTTGGTACTCTGCTCCACTTTGTCATTACCTGGGTTCAGTAGAGGACATATCGAGAAGCATTGTAAGCACCTCGTAAAGCCCCGTTTTATACACCTCGCTTTTGCCTCGTACATTGCTTTGCAGGGCAGAACTAGTGCTCCACCATGAAAAGGTTTGCAAGGCATAGAGCTACGGCTAAGAGGCATATGCATCTCACGTTTACATGGGCACGAGCGAAAGAGGTCTCCATTGTGCTGCAGATCTTGAGAATTTGTGACAGCTCTAGGAACTAAGTATCCTACATCCACAACCTCTTCTGAACTGGGCATACTGTAAGAAAGGTATTGTATCAAACAGTGAAGACAGGCACAAGTGATCACAGTTCAAGGGTGTTTATTGAATTTCAATGGGTTGGTAAAACACCTATCTAAACCTAAATCTAAGGATCAAGCAAGTTATGACCATCAAATATAATAACGCAGACCTAGTGGAGTCTGTCAGTATAAAAGGGCCTATACTAATAAACCTATTGCCAATCCTTACTTCTAAATGCAAAATGGTTTGGAATAACAATGTATGCAAAAGAAAAGTGTTCAAGAAATGTTGTGTCAGGATAGTTGAGCAGTTAGCTTCCCTTCTCCATGTTTGTTTTCAGCATGGTGCAAGGCAGCATGTGCGGGCTTCACACACACTCTAGCTACTTGGCCACAAGGTAATAGTTCAACACATAGGCATCAGGACCTTCCACCAAAGTCACTCTCACAATGACAGTCTCTTAATACAGAGGGCCTGATGCAGCAAACAAAAGTTCCTTTCCTTTGTCAAGGTTTCACTTTCACAAGTTCAAGAGTGATTTTCCTCCTTTGAGCCTGCACCACGGGTCCCCCTCGTCCAGCGCTCAGACCACTTTTCTACAATGTTCACAATTTGGTCTCCCTCATTCGGGCTCGGACCTTGGATCCCCTCATCTGGATTCAGATCCCCTTTTGGTACCAGAATCAAAGACATTTGAATGTGTGAATGGGTTTTGTTTAAACCGTAGCAGTTTTCTAAAATGTTCACAATTTGGTCTCCCTCGTTCGGGCTCCGACCATGGAACCCCCTCGTCCGGGCTCAGATCCCCTTTTCCACAAGATTCACAACTTGGTCTCCCGCGTTCAGGCTCAGACCATGGACACCCATTATCCAGGCTCAGATCCCCTTTTCATACCAGTATCAAAGACTGTTGAATGTGCGATGTGTTTTGCTTAAACCATCGCAGGACCATTTCAATTAATTTCACACAGTTTACACTTAACATTGATCTTCTGCTTTCGTTCCTTTCATCAACATCCCTTACAGAGACCTTCGATTGAACACATTCACAGTGCCGGACCACTCTGTCAATGGTATTGTATCCATTCTTCTATTGTTCAAATATTCACCAGCAATTTAGCTTCACTCACATCTTTTAACACACCCATTTAACAATGTTCCTTCCAACACTCACTTTACAATGTTGCCGCTTGAATACTTGACTTCAACAAAGACTGGTCCTCCCAACTCACCGGCTGTGTTGTTCTCTGTCGTTTCTTTGTTCTTGGAGCCAAGGATGATACCACAGCATTTGCTGCTCCTCCCCACCTTAGTCAGTTACGCAGGTGCACCCTCGATATCTCCGACACACAATGCAGGATTCTTTAGCCTTGTTTGGTGGTCTTACATTTTCTGCCTTGGAGGTTTCTTGAAAGTAATGGCTTCCTGTCAACAAGTTAAGGGTTTTGCCCCTCTCAAAAACCTCTCATGCATGGCTGCCTTTCTCCCTTCATTCAACTGCCAACTCGAAACTGCTGTATGTTCATGTGTTTTACCTTACTAAGAGTGTGCTCTCGTGCTCCGCCTTATATCTGTGTGGGGAAGCATAATGGAAGTCAGTTGTGAGTGATTGTCAATAATTGCCTGACCTCGCCTGACCAAAAGAAATGGGACATGTCATGTACACGGCTCCGGTGTGGGTCTATTTTCTTCCAGACCGGGCTGCCTGTGAGAAAGTGTTTGTGCAGGAAAGAGGGTGCGGTGGGGGAGGGGGTTGAGATTCTAAATATCCCATTGGGTAGGATGGGATAAAGGTGTTATTAGGGAGATAGGGATACCGCATCTCTACCGTGTCTCACCAGCCAGTGTTCCACTCCCACTCCCTGAGGACCCCTCACCCAGGTGATCCTCCAGCACTGGTCCAGCCCCAAGAACTGGATCCAAATGCAATGGCCGTATCTCGGTCACCTGGATGACAAGTCCCCGGGCACTAGCGGGTGAGACACCTTCTGGTTTATCACAATACCTATATAAAACTCAGATACAGTTTTGCATAAAATGAGTTGTAGTTGTGTGTTAGTTAACACCAAATCTATGACTGAGCACAGAGCAGCGTACATCTTATTCAAACTCGACAATCTGTGGTTATTTCTCTTTAACTGTGAAAATCCTTCTCTGTGAACCACAATGCAAGATTAAATTACATTACATTACATTACACTGAATTTATATAGCGCAATGTGGACCCGCAGGCATGAAGGCACGGACAACAGGAAAAGACAGACAAGAACAAGAGCAACCTAAACATCAGCTTAGACTCTTCTAGCGAGCCATTAAACTAAAGAGAGAACTGGCCGAGAGAGATATGTGCCCACTATAGCAATACCCCCAAGTCTAGTCTCATGTAAAAATTAAGGTTTTAAGGTCCTTCTTAAAAAGTGCAAGAGGTTTGTGATTGCGCAAGTGGTCTGGTAATTGGTTCCACAGACTAGGCGCTTTGAAAGCAAAGGCCCCGTTCTCTGCCTTGGTGGTCCTTGGTATCAGTTGCTCCAGAAGATATTGAGCTCCAGACCTTAAAGATATAGTATTTCATTTATCTCTAATATAGCACTGAAGATACGGAGGCATCATCTGCATTCTGCACTCGAAGTTTATCACCAGAGTTCTGAACTTAATTCTTGATTCCACTGGAAGCCAATGAAGTGCTCGCCTGGCTTCTGATACATGTTCGCGCCTTGAGAGTCCAACCACCACTCTAGCTGCCCAATTTTGAATCACTTGAAGTCTCTGTAGGGCCCGATTTCCAGCTCCCAACAATAGACTGCAACAATAAACCAACTTAGCCCCTATTATCTCTCTCACAATGGTTTCTGCACTTTTCTGTGATATGAGTGGCCTCAGGTGTGACAAAAGTTTGACATAGTAGGTTGAGGAGGACACAACCGAAGTAACGTGCGGTTTCATATTGAGAGACTGATCGAGCGTTAGACCCAAATTTTAATTTTTGGGAGTGGGTTTATGGTATTCTCCCCTAGCTTGAAGGTGCTATAGGAGTGATTTAGAGTCTTAAGAGCATGTGGGCTTCCCACAATCATTAGCTCTGTCTTGCTCCTATTTAATGCGAGATAAGTTTCCAACATCCATTTCTCAATCAAGCTGAAAACTCTGTTGTCTTCAAGCTCATCCTGATCATGAACACCTGTTAGGGGAACTACACATTGGGTATCATCAGTGTAATTTGAAAATACCACACCCTCTAGCTTAGCATGTAGAAGAAAGTTGCCATAAAGCGGTTGTAAGTGCAAGGTGAGGTTCTAAGCCCCTGTGGTACTCCATAAAGTACTGATATTGAGGCTGCTTCTGCAGTGTCTGAGCAGACACTACTATGTCTATGTTGCAAAAAGGAAGCAATCCAAGATGCAGCCTGGTCTGAGAAGTTAGCGACTTCCACGAGCCTTGTGTTTAGTATAGAATGTTCTATTATATCAAAGGCTGCCGATTGATCCAAAGAAATAATCAATGAAAGCCCACTCTTCTCCATCTGTGTTAATAATCTGGACTTAAGCTCTAAGAGTGAAGTCTCTGTACCAAATCATTTTCTGAAACGAGATAAGTGTGTGTGCAGGATTGAGAACTGGTTCAGATGTTCAGCAATTTGATGATAAGAATCCTGATCCAATATATTTAAAAGGAAAGGAGTATTCAAGATCGGATGATAATTCAATGGGTTATCCCTTGGTAGCCCCGGTTTCTTAATAATTGGGGTAAACATAGTTTGCTTTAATTCCGTTGGAACTATCCCCTCTTTAAGTGAGGCATTAACAAACTTGCAAACTGCTTTAACTATAGAAGGTCTTAATTATTATAGAAGCACAAGCATCTCCTCTGCATTGTGAAGGTTTCTCTGTCCAATGATTTTATCTAATTCTGGTTCACTTATTGGATGAAAGTTGAAAATGGGAATATTTGCATTCCTTACAAAAACCTTGGGGTGGACCGTATCCAAAGTAGCAGATATCTGCTTCTTTTTTTCAAGCATTGTTGAACAGATATGAATTATCTTATTTTGGAGTCCGTCTTGTATAAGTTGACACCATACATTGTTGTTTGACTCTACTAGGTCTAGAGGAGCAGGCGAGTTTTCCTGTTCCTTTAATATTTTAAATAATTCTTTGGTGTCAGATTCAGCATTACTTACACGAGTATTATAAACATTTCTTTTGGCCAGTGAAATGGCGTTTTTATAAACACTATGGGGGTAATTCATAGAATTCAGCGCACAAGTGGCGCACGCGGCTGGCGCACAGTGTGCGCGTGCGAATCCCTGCGCCAGCCGTGTGCGCTAAAATCCATTTCTGCGCACAGCGTATTCATGGATTCCAGCCACCAAAACCAGCCGTGGCGCACAGTGGCGCACCGACCCTGCAGCAGCGCCAGTTACGCCCCCAAGAACGCCTCTCACGCAGGGAAAAGCCATCAAAATCCCCAATCCAGCGCAAAGGGCTGCGCTAACCCTGTACCAGCACGGCAAGCGGGCTACGTGTATCACTGGGGTGCGCGGGAAGTTCCACACGCGATTGACCCCATGCGAGCAGGGTACGCGTATTTCAGGGGTGCGCGGGAAGTTCCACACGTGATTTCCGCAGGGTACGTGTATTTCAGGGGTGCGCGGGAAGTTCCACACGCGATTTCAGCAGGGTACGTGTATTTCAGTGGTGCGCGGGAAGTTCCACACACGATTTCATCAGGGTACGTGTATTTCGGGGTGCGGGGGAAGTTTCACACGCGATATCAGCAGGGTATGTGTATTCCAGGGGTGCGCAGGAAGTTCCACACGCGATTTCAGCAGGGTACGTGTATTTCAGGGGTGCGCGGGAAGTTCCACATGCGATTTCAGCAGGGTACGTGTATTTCAGGGGTGCGGGGGAAGTTTCACACGCGACATCAGCAGGGTACGTGTATTTCAGGGGTGCGCGGGAAGTTCCACGCGCAATTTCAGCAGGGTACGTGTATTTCAGGGGTGCGCGGGAAGTTCCACACGCGATTTCATCAGGGTACGTGTATTTCGGGGTGCGGGGGAAGTTTCACACGCGACATCAGCAGGGTACGTGTACTCCAGGGGTGCGCGGGAAGTTCCACACGCGATTCCATCAGGGTACGTGTATTACAGGGGTGCGCGGGAAGTTCCACACACGATTTCATCAGGGTACGTGTATTTCAGGGTGCGGGGGAAGTTTCACATGCAACATCAGCAGGGTACGTGTATTCCAGGGGTGCACGGGATGTTCCACACGCGATTCCATCAGGGTACGTGTATTATAGGGGGGCGCGGGGAGCACCACACGTGAATTGCACGTGTGGGTCCTCCCAGGTGTTCCCTCTACACCCTCCATGGCCCCTGCAGGTGGCTCACACCACAGGGGCCTACCCTGCACATGTCCTGCAGGCACCCCATCCACCATGGCCATGCCCCCCAGCCAACCCACATGTCAACTTGCACTACTGCCCACCAACGCATGTCCCTCTGCACCCCCAGCCACCAGGGGCACCCTCCACCAGGCCCCCACCCATGTCTTCCACCACCCCCACCCCCCAGCACTGTAGGGTACCTGCCAGCAGGCCCCCACCCATGTCCAACTCATGTTCCCCACCACCCCCACCCCCCCAGCAGTGCAGGGTCACCCTCCACCAGGCCCCCACCCATGTCTCCCACCACCCCCACCCCCCAGCACTGTGGGGCACCTGCCAGCAGGCCCCCACCCATGTCTCCCACCACCCCCACCCCCCAGCAGTGCAGGGTCACCCTCCACCAGGCCCCCGCCCATGTCTCCCACCACCCCCACCCCCCAGCAGTGCAGGGTCACCCTCCACCAGGCCCCCACCCATGTCTCCCACCACCCCACCCCCCAGCAGTGCAGGGTCACCCTCCAGCAGGCCCCCACCCATGTCCAACGCATCTTCCCCACCACCCCCAACCCCAGCACTGTGGGGCACCTGCCAGCAGGCCCCCACCCATGTCTCCCACCACCCCCACCCCCAGCAGTGCAGGGTCACCCTCCACCAGGCCCCCATCCATGTCTCCCACCACCCCCACCCCCCAGCAGTGCAGGGTCACCCTCCACCAGGCCCCCACCCATGTCTCCCACCACCCCCACCCCCCAGCACTGTGGGGCACCTGCCAGCAGGCCCCCACCCATGTCTCCCACCACCCACACCCCCCAGCAGTGCAGGGCCACCCTCCATCAGGCCCCCACCCATGTCTCCCACCACCCCCACCGCCCAGCAGTGCAGGGTCACCCTCCACCAGGCCCCCACCCATGTCTCCCACCACCCCCAGTCCCCAGCAGTGCAGGGTCACCCTCCACCAGGCCCCCACCCATGTCTCCCACCACCCCCACCCCCCAGCACTGCGGGTCACCTGCCAGCAGGCCCCCACCCATATCTCCCACCACCCCCACCTCCCAGCACTGTGGGGCATCTGCCAGCAGGCCCCCACCCATGTCTGCCACCACCCCCACCCCCAGCACTGTGGGACACCTGCCAGCAGGCCCCCACCCATGTCCCCCACCACCCCCACGCCCCAGCACTGTGGGGCACCTGCCAGCAGGCCCCCACCCATGTCCAACTCATGTTCCCCACCACCCCCACCCCCCAGCACTGTGGGGCACCTGCCAGCAGGCCCCCACCCATGTCCAACTCATGTTCCCCACCACCCCCACCCCCCAACACTGTGGGGCACCTGCCAGCAGGCCCCCACCCATGTCCAACTCATGTTCCCCACCCCTCTCCACCCCCCAGCACTGTGGGGCACCTGCCAGCTGGCCCCCACCCATGTCCAACTCATGTTCCCCACCACCCCCACCCCCCAGCACTGTGGGGCACCTGCCAGCAGGCCCCCACCCATGTCCAACTCATGTTCCCCACCACCCCCACCCCCCAGAACTGTGGGGCACCTGCCAGCAGGCCCCCACCCATGTCTCCCACCCCCCCACCCCCCAGCACTGTGGGGCACCTGCCAGCAGGCCCCCACCCATGTCCAACTCACGTTCCCAACCACCCCCACCCCCCAGCACTGTGGGGCACCTGCCAGCAGGCCCCCACCCATGTCCAACTCATGTTCCCCACCACCCCACCCCCCAGCACTGTGGGGCACCTGCCAGCAGGCCCCCACCCATGTCCACCTCATGTTCCCCACCCCCCACCCCCCAGCACTGTGGGGCACCTGCCAGCAGGCCCCCACCCATGTCCAACTCATGTTCCCCACCACCCCCACCCCCCAGCACTGTGGGGCACCTGCCAGCAGGCCCCCACCCATGTCCAACTCATGTTCCCCACCACCTCCACCCCCCAGCAGTGCAGGGTCACCCTCCACCAGGCCCCCACCCATGTCTCCCACCACCCCCACCCCCCAGCAGTGCAGGGTGACCCTCCACCAGGCCCCCACCCATGTCTCCCACCCCCCACCCCCCAGCAATGTGGGGCTCCTGCCAGCAGGCCCCCACCCATGTCCAACTCATGTTCCCCACCACCCCCACCCCGCAGCACTGTGGGGCACCTGCCAGCAGGGCCCCACCCATCTCCAACTCATGTTCCCCACCACCCCCACCCCCCAGCACTGTGGGGCACCTGCCAGCAGGCCCCCACCCATGTCCAACTCATGTTCCCCACCACCCCCACCCCCCAGCAGTGCAGGGTCACCCTCCACCAGGCCCCCACCCATGTCTCCCACCACCCCCACCCCCCAGCAGTGCAGGGTCACCCTCCACCAGGCCCTCACCCTTGTCTCCCACGCCCCCAGCACTGTGGGGCACCTGCCAGCAGGCCCCCACCCATGTCCAACTCATGTTCCCCACCACCCCCACCCCCAGCACTGTGGGGCACCTGCCAGCAGGCCCTCACCCATGTCTCCCACCACCCCCAACCCCCAGCAGTGCAGGGTCACCCTCCACCAGGCCCCCACCCATGTCTCCCACCACCCCCACCCCCCAGCAGTGCAGGGTCACCCTCCACCAGGCCCCCACCCATATCTCCCACCACCCCCACCCCCCAGCAGTGCAGGGTCACCCTCCAGCAGGCCCCCACCCATGTCCAACTCATGTTCCCCACCACCCCCACCCCCAGCACTGTGGGGCACCTGCCAGCAGGCCCCCACCCATGTCTCCCACCACGCCCACCCCCCAGCAGTGCAGGGTCTCCCTCCACCAGGCCCCCACCCATGTCTCCCACCACCCCCACCCCCCAGCAGTGCAGGGTCACCCTCCACCAGGACCCCACCCATGTCTCCCACCACCCCCATCCCCCAGCACTGTGGGGCACCTGCCAGCAGGCCCCCACCCATGTCTCCCACCACCCCCACCCCCCAGCAGTGCAGGGTCACCCTCCACCAGGCCCCCACCCATGTCTCCCACCACCCCCAGTCCCCAGCAGTGCAGGGTCACCCTCCACCAGGCCCCCACCCATGTCTCCCACCACCCCCACCCCCCAGCACTGCGGGTCACCTGCCAGCAGGCCCCCACCCATATCTCCCACCACCCCCACCTCCCAGCACTGTGGGGCATCTGCCAGCAGGCCCCCACCCATGTCTGCCACCACCCCCACCCCCAGCACTGTGGGACACCTGCCAGCAGGCCCCCACCCATGTCCCCCACCACCCCCACGCCCCAGCACTGTGGGGCACCTGCCAGCAGGCCCCCACCCATGTCCAACTCATGTTCCCCACCACCCCCACCCCCCAGCACTGTGGGGCACCTGCCAGCATGCCCCCACCCATGTCCAACTCATGTTCCCCACCACCCCCACCCCCCAACACTGTGGGGCACCTGCCAGCAGGCCCCCACCCATGTCCAACTCATGTTCCCCACCCCTCTCCACCCCCCAGCACTGTGGGGCACCTGCCAGCTGGCCCCCACCCATGTCCAACTCATGTTCCCCACCACCCCCACCCCCCAGCACTGTGGGGCACCTGCCAGCAGGCCCCCACCCATGTCCAACTCATGTTCCCCACCACCCCCACCCCCCAGAACTGTGGGGCACCTGCCAGCAGGCCCCCACCCATGTCTCCCACCCCCCACCCCCCAGCACTGTGGGGCACCTGCCAGCAGGCCCCCACCCATGTCCAACTCACGTTCCCAACCACCCCCACCCCCCAGCACTGTGGGGCACCTGCCAGCAGGCCCCCACCCATGTCCAACTCATGTTCCCCACCACCCCACCCCCCAGCACTGTGGGGCACCTGCCAGCAGGCCCCCACCCATGTCCACCTCATGTTCCCCACCCCCCACCCCCCAGCACTGTGGGGCACCTGCCAGCAGGCCCCCACCCATGTCCAACTCATGTTCCCCACCACCCCCAACCCCCAGCACTGTGGGGCACCTGCCAGCAGGCCCCCACTCATGTCCAACTCATGTTCCCCACCACCTCCACCCCCCAGCAGTGCAGGGTCACCCTCCACCAGGCCCCCACCCATGTCTCCCACCACCCTCACCCCCCAGCAGTGCAGGGTCACCCTCCACCAGGCCCCCACCCATGTCTCCCACCCCCCACCCCCCAGCAATGTGGGGCTCCTGCCAGCAGGCCCCCACCCATGTCCAACTCATGTTCCCCACCACCCCCACCCCGCAGCACTGTGGGGCACCTGCCAGCAGGGCCCCACCCATCTCCAACTCATGTTCCCCACCACCCCCACCCCCCAGCACTGTGGGGCACCTGCCAGCAGGCCCCCACCCATGTCCAACTCATGTTCCCCACCACCCCCACCCCCCAGCAGTGCAGGGTCACCCTCCACCAGGCCCCCACCCATGTCTCCCACCACCCCCACCCCCCAGCAGTGCAGGGTCACCCTCCACCAGGCCCTCACCCTTGTCTCCCACGCCCCCAGCACTGTGGGGCACCTGCCAGCAGGCCCCCACCCATGTCCAACTCATGTTCCCCACCACCCCCACCCCCAGCACTGTGGGGCACCTGCCAGCAGGCCCTCACCCATGTCTCCCACCACCCCCAACCCCCAGCAGTGCAGGGTCACCCTCCACCAGGCCCCCACCCATGTCTCCCACCACCCCCACCCCCCAGCAGTGCAGGGTCACCCTCCACCAGGCCCCCACCCATGTCTCCCACCACCCCCACCCCCCAGCAGTGCAGGGTCACCCTCCAGCAGGCCCCCACCCATGTCCAACTCATGTTCCCCACCACCCCCACCCCCAGCACTGTGGGGCACCTGCCAGCAGGCCCCCACCCATGTCTCCCACCACGCCCACCCCCCAGCAGTGCAGGGTCTCCCTCCACCAGGCCCCCACCCATGTCTCCCACCACCCCCACCCCCCAGCAGTGCAGGGTCACCCTCCACCAGGACCCCACCCATGTCTCCCACCACCCCCACCCCCCAGCACTGTGGGGCACCTGCCAGCAGGCCCCCACCCATGTCTCCCACCACCCCCACCCCCCAGCAGTGCTGGGTCACCCTCCACCAGGCCCCCACCCATGTCTCCCACCACCCCCACCCCCCAGCAGTGCAGGGTCACCCTCCACCAGACCCCCACCCATGTCTCCCACCACCCCCACCCCCAGCACTGCGGGGCACCTGCCAGCAGGCCCCCACCCATGTCTCCCACCACCCCCACCCCCCAGCACTGTGGGGCACCTGCCAGCAGGCCCCCACCCATGTCTGCCACCACCCCCACCCCCCAGCACTGTGGGGCACCTGCCAGCAGGCCCCCACCCATGTCCAACTAATGTTCCCCACCACCCCCACCCCCAGCACTGTGGGGCACCTGCCAGCAGGCCCCCACCCATGTCCAACTCATGTTCCCCACCACCCCGACCCCCCAGCACTGTGGGGCACCTGCCAGCAGGCCCCCACCCATGTCCAACGCATGTTCCCCACCCCTCTCCACCCCTCAGCACTGTGGGGCACCTGCCAGCAGGCCCCCACCCATGTCCAACTCATGTTCCCCACCACCCCCACCCCCCAGCACTGTAGGGCACCTGCCAGCAGGCCCCCACCCATGTCCAACTCATGTTCCCCACCACCCCCATCCCCCAGAACTGTGGGGCACCTGCCAGCAGGCCCCCACCCATGTCCAACTCATGTTCCCCACCACCCCCACCCCCCAGCACTGTGGGGCACCTGCCAGCAGGCCCCCACCCATGTCTCCCACCCCCCACCCCCCAGCACTGTGGGGCACCTGCCAGCAGGCCCCCACCCATGTCCAACTCATGTTCACCACCACCCCCACCCCCAGCACTGTGGGGCACCTGCCAGCAGGCCCCCATCCATGTCCAACTCATGTTCCCCACAGCCCCCCAGCCCCAGCACTTGGGGCACCTGCCAGCAGGCCCCCACCCATGTCCAACTCATGTTCCCCACCACCCCCACCCCCAGCACTGTGGGGCACCTGCCAGCAGGCCCCCACCCATGTCCAACTCATGTTCCCCACCACCCCCACCCCCCAGCAGTGCAGGGTCACCCTCCACCAGGCCCCCACCCATGTCTCCCACCACCCCCCAGCAGTGCAGGGTCACCCTCCACCAGGCCCCCACCCATGTCTCCCACCCCCCACACCCCCCAGCACTGTGGGGCACCTGCCAGCAGGCCCCCACCCATGTCCAACTCATGTTCCCCACCACCCCCACCCCGCAGCACTGTGGGGCACCTGCCAGCAGGCCCCCACCCATGTCCAACTCATGTTTCCCACCACCCCCACCCCCCAGCACTGTTGGGCACCTGCCAGCAGGCCCCCACCCATGTCCAACTCATGTTCCCCACCACCCCCACCCCCCAGCAGTGCAGGGTCACCCTCCACCAGGCCCCCACCCATGTCTCCCACCACCCCCACACCCCAGCAGTGCAGGGTCACCCTCCACCAGGCCCCCACCCATGTCTCCCACCACCCCCACCCCCCAGCACTGCGGGGCACCTGCCAGCAGGCCCCCACCCATGTCTCCCACCACCCCCACCCCCCAGCACTGTGGGGCACCTGCCAGCAGGCCCCCACCCATGTCTGCCACCACCCCCACCCCCCAGCACTGTGGGGCACCTGCCAGCAGGCCCCCACCCATGTCCAACTAATGTTCCCCACCACCCCCACCCCCAGCACTGTGGGGCACCTGCCAGCAGGCCCCCACCCATGTCCAACTCATGTTCCCCACCACCCCCACCCCCCAGCACTGTGGGGCACCTGCCAGCAGGCCCCCACCCATGTCCAACTCATGTTCCCCACCCCTCTCCACCCCTCAGCACTGTGGGGCACCTGCCAGCAGGCCCCCACCCATGTCCAACTCATGTTCCCCACCACCCCCACCCCCCAGCACTGTAGGGCACCTGCCAGCAGGCCCCCACCCATGTCCAACTCATGTTCCCCACCACCCCCATCCCCCAGAACTGTGGGGCACCTGCCAGCAGGCCCCCACCCATGTCCAACTCATGTTCCCCACCACCCCCACCCCCCAGCACTGTGGGGCACCTGCCAGCAGGCCCCCACCCATGTCTCCCACCCCCCACCCCCCAGCACTGTGGGGCACCTGCCAGCAGGCCCCCACCCATGTCCAACTCATGTTCACCACCACCCCCACCCCCAGCACTGTGGGGCACCTGCCAGCAGGCCCCCATCCATGTCCAACTCATGTTCCCCACAGCCCCCCAGCCCCAGCACTTGGGGCACCTGCCAGCAGGCCCCCACCCATGTCCAACTCATGTTCCCCACCACCCCCACCCCCAGCACTGTGGGGCACCTGCCAGCAGGCCCCCACCCATGTCCAACTCATGTTCCCCACCACCCCCACCCCCCAGCAGTGCAGGGTCACCCTCCACCAGGCCCCCACCCATGTCTCCCACCACCCCCCAGCAGTGCAGGGTCACCCTCCACCAGGCCCCCACCCATGTCTCCCACCCCCCACACCCCCCAGCACTGTGGGGCACCTGCCAGCAGGCCCCCACCCATGTCCAACTCATGTTCCCCACCACCCCCACCCCGCAGCACTGTGGGGCACCTGCCAGCAGGCCCCCACCCATGTCCAACTCATGTTTCCCACCACCCCCACCCCCCAGCACTGTGGGGCACCTGCCAGCAGGCCCCCACCCATGTCCAACTCATGTTCCCCACCACCCCCACCCCCCAGCAGTGCAGGGTCACCCTCCACCAGGCCCCCACCCATGTCTCCCATCACCCCCACACCCCAGCAGTGCAGGGTCACCCTCCACCAGGCCCCCACCCATGTCTCCCACCCCTCCAGCACTGTGGGGCACCTGCCAGCAGGCCCCCACCCATGTCCAACTCATGTTCCCCACCACCCCCACCCCCCAGCACTGTGGGGCACCTGCCAGCAGGCCCCCACCCATGTCCAACTCATGTTCCCCACCACCCCCACCCCCCAGCACTGTGGGGCACCTGCCAGCAGGCCCCCACCCATATCCAACTCATGTTCCCCACCACCCCCACCCCGAGCAGTGCAGGGTCACCCTCCACCAGGCCCCCACCCATGTCTCCCACCACCCCCACCCCCCAGCAGTGCAGGGTCACCCTCCACCAGGCCCCCACCCATGTCGCCCACCCCCTCACCCCCCAGCACTGTGGGGCACCTGCCAGCAGGCCCCCACCCATGTCCAACTCATGTTCTCCACCACCCCCACCCCCCAGCACTGTGGGGCACCTGCCAGCAGGCCCCCACCCATGTCCAACTCATGTTCCCCACCACCCCCACCCCCCAGCACTGTGGGGCACCTGCCAGCAGGCCCCCACCCATGTCCAACTCATGTTCCCCACCACCCCGACCCCCCAGCAGTGCAGGGTCACCCTCCACCAGGCCCCCACCCATGTCTCCCACCACCCCACCCCCCAGCAGTGCAGGGTCACCCTCCACCAGGCCCCCACCCATGTCTCCCACCCCCCTACCCCCCAGCACTGTGGGGCACCTGCCAGCAGGCCCCCACCCATGTCCAACTCATGTTCCCCACCACCCCCATCCCCCAGCACTGTGGGGCACCTGCCAGCAGGCCCCCACCCATGTCCAACTCATGTTCCCCACCACCCCCACCCCCCCAGCACTGTGGGGCACCTGCCAGCAGGCCCCCACCCATGTCCAACTCATGTTCCCCACCACCCCGACCCCCCAGCAGTGCAGGGTCGCACTCCACCAGGCCCCCACCCATGTCTCCCACCACCCCCACCCCCCAGCAGTGTAGGGTCACCCTCCACCAGGCCCCCACCCATGTCTCCCACCATCCACACCCCCCAGCAGTGCAGGGTCACCCTCCACCAGGCCCCCACCCATGTCTCCCACCCCCCCCAACCCCCAGCACTGTGGGGCACCTGCCAGCAGGCCCCCACCCATGTCCAACTCATGTTCCCCACCACCCCCACCCCCCAGCAAGGCAGGGTCACCCTCCACCAGGCCCCCACCCATGTCTCCCACCACCCCCACCCCCCAGCAGTGCAGGATCACCCTCCACCAGGCCCCGACCCATGTCTCCCACCACCCCCACCCCCCAGCACTGTGGGGCACCTGCCAGCAGGCCCCCCCCATGTCCAACTCATGTTCCCCACCACCCCCACCCCCCAGCAGTGCAGGGTCACCCTCCACCAGGCCCCCACCCATGTCTCCCACCACCCCCACCCCCCAGCAGTGCAGGGTCACCCTCCACCAGGCCCCCACCCATGTCTCCCACCCCTCCAGCACTGTGGGGCACCTGCCAGCAGGCCCCCACCCATGTCCAACTCATGTTCCCCACCCCCCCCACCCCCCAGCACTGTGGGGCACCTGCCAGCAGGCCCCCACCCATGTCCAACTCATGTTCCCCACCACCCCCACCCCCCAGCACTGTGGGGCACCTGCCAGCAGGCCCCCACCCATGTCCAACTCATGTTCCCCACCACCCCCACCCCGAGCAGTGCAGGGTCACCCTCCACCAGGCCCCCACCCATGTCTCCCACCACCCCCACCCCCCAGCAGTGCAGGGTCACCCTCCACCAGGCCCCCACCCATGTCGCCCACCCCCCCACCCCCCAGCACTGTGGGGCACCTGCCAGCAGGCCCCCACCCATGTCCAACTCATGTTCCCCACCACCCCCACCCCCCAGCACTGTGGGGCACCTGCCAGCAGGCCCCCACCCATGTCCAACTCATGTTCCCCACCACCCCGACCCCCCAGCAGTGCAGGGTCACCCTCCACCAGGCCCCCACCCATGTCTCCCACCACCCCCACCCCCCAGCAGTGCAGGGTCACCCTCCACCAGGCCCCCACCCATGTCTCCCACCCCCCTACCCCCCAGCACTGTGGGGCACCTGCCAGCAGGCCCCCACCCATGTCCAACTTATGTTCCCCACCACCCCCATCGCCCAGCACTGTGGGGCACCTGCCAGCAGGCCTCCACCCATGTCCAACTCATGTTCCCCACCATCCCCACCCCCCCAGCACTGTGGGGCACCTGCCAGCAGGCCCCCACCCATGTCCAACTCATGTTCCCCACCACCCCGACCCCCCAGCAGTGCAGGGTCACACTCCACCAGGCCCCCACCCATGTCTCCCACCACCCCCACCCCCCAGCAGTGTAGGGTCACCCTCCACCAGGCCCCCACCCATGTCTCCCACTACCCCCACCCCTCAGCACTGTGGGGCACCTGCCAGCAGGCCCCCACCCATGTCTCCCACCACCCCCACCCCCCAGCAGTGCAGGGACACCCTCCACCAGGCCCCCACCCATGTCTCCCCTCACCCCCCAGCAGTGCAGGGTCACCCTCCACCAGGCCCCCACCCATGTCTCCCACCCCCCCACCCACCAGCACTGTGGGGCACCTGCCAGCAGGCCCCCACCCATGTCCAACTCATGTTCCCCACCACCCCCACCCCCCAGCACTGTGGGGCACCTGCCAGCAGGCCCCCACCCATGTCCAACTCATGTTCCCCACCACCCCCACCCCCCAGCAGTGCAGGGTCACCCTCCACCAGGCCCCCACCCATGTCTCCCACCACCCCCACCCCCCAGCAGTGCAGGATCACCCTCCACCAGGCCCCGACCCATGTCTCCCACCACCCCCACCCCCAAGCACTGTGGGGCACCTGCCAGCAGGCCCCCCCCATGTCCAACTCATGTTCCCCACCACCCCCACCCCCCAGCAGTGCAGGGTCACCCTCCACCAGGCCCCCACCCATGTCTCCCACCACCCCCACCCCCCAGCAGTGCAGGGTCACCCTCCACCAGGCCCCCACCCATGTCTCCCACCCCCCCGCCCCCCAGCACTGTGGGGCACCTGCCAGCAGGCCCCCACCCATGTCCAACTCATGTTCCCCACCACCCCCACCCCCCAGCACTGTGGGGCACCTGCCAGCAGGCCCCCACCCATGTCCAACTCATTTTCCCCACCACCCCCACCCCCCCAGCACTGTGGGGCACCTGCCAGCAGGCCCCCACCCATGTCCAACTCATGTTCCCCACCACCCCCACCCCCAAGCAGTGCAGGGTCACACTCCACCAGGCCCCCACCAATGTCTCCCACCACCCCCACCCCCCAGCAGTGCAGGGTCACCCTCCACCAGGCCCCCACCCATGTCTCCCACCACCCCCACCCCCCAGCACTGTGGGGCCCCTGCCAGCAGGCCCCCACCCATGTCTCCCACCACCCCCACCCCCCAGCAATGCAGGGTCACCCTCCACCAGGCCCCCACCCATGTCTCCCACCAACCCCACCCCCCCCAGCAGTGCAGGGTCACCCTCCACCAGGCCCCCACCCATGTCGACCACCCCCCCACCCCCCAGCACTGTGGGGCACCTGCCAGCAGGCCCCCACCCATGTCCAACTCATGTTCCCCACCACCCGCCAGCACTGTGGGGCACCTGCCAGCAGGCCCCCACCCATGTCCAACTCATGTTCCCCACCACCCCCACCCCCCAGCACTGTGGGGCACCTGCCAGCAGGCCCCCGCCCACGTCCAACTCATGTTCCCCACCACCCCCACCCCCAAGCAGTGCAGGGTCACACTCCACCAGGCCACCACCCATGTCTCCCACCACCCCCACCACCCAGCAGTGCAGGGTCACCCTCCACCAGACCCCCACCCATGTCTCCCATCACCCCCACCACCCAGCACTGTGGGGCACCTGCCAGCAGGCCCCCACCCATGTCTCCCACCACCCCCACACCCCAGCAGTGCAGGGTCACCCTCCACCAGGCCCCCACCCATGTCTCCCACCACCCCCACCCCCCAGCAGTGCAGGGTCACCCTCCACCAGCCCCCACCCATGTCTCCCACCCCTCCAGCACTGTGGGGCACCTGCCAGCAGGCCCCCACCCATGTCCAACTCATGTTCCCCACCACCCCCACCCCCCAGCACTGTGGGGCACCTGCCAGCATGCCCCCACCCATGTCCAACTCATGTTCCCCACCACCCCCACCCCCCAGCAGTGCAGGGTCACCCTCCACCAGGCCCCCACCCATGTCTCCCACCACCCCCACCCCCCAGCAGTGCAGGGTCACCCTCCACAAGGCCCCCACCCATGTCTCCCACCACCCCCACCCCCCAGCACTGTGGGGCACCCTCCACCAGGCCCCCACCCATGTCGCCCACCCCCCCCCCAACCCCCAGCACTGTGGGGCACCTGCCAGCAGGCCCCCACCCATGTCCAACTCATGTTCCCCGCCACCCCCACACCCCAGCACTGTGGGGCACCTGCCAGCAGGCCCCCACCCATGTCCAACTCCGTTTCCCCACCACCCCCACCCCCCAGCACTGTGGGGCACCTGCCAGCAGGCCCCCACCCATGTCCAACTCTTGTTCCCCACCACCCCCCAGCAGCGCAGGGTCACACTCCACCAGGCCCCCACCCATGTCTCCCACCACCCCCCAGCAGTGCAGGGTCACTCTCCACCAGGCCCCCACCCATGTCTCCCACCACCCCCACCCCCCAGCACTGTGGGGCACCTGCCAGCAGGCCCCCACCCATGTCTCCCACCACCCCCACCCCCCAGCAGTGCAGGGTCACCCTCCACCAGGCCCCCACCCATGTCTCCCACCACCCCCACCCCCCAGCAGTGCAGGGTCACCCTCCACCAGGCCCCCACCCATGTCCCCCACCCCCCCACCCCCCAGCACTGTGGGGCACCTGCCAGCAGGCCCCCACCCATGTCCAACTCATGTTCCCCAGCCAACATGTCCTCACAATCTAGATCCCTGGTCCCTATGGTCAGCCTCCAAATGCAAAACACCCACCCGAGTATTGCATCCACCCACTCATAATTGGCAATTACATGACAGAACACCAATTGCAAGTTCCGAAACAAACACATTTCCCTCACATACACCCAATGGGTGTCAGTGAATCTCAAAACCCATATCATGATATGCATGAAACCAATGAGATACTACACATTGAAGTTTGATAAAAAAATATGTATTAAAGGAAACATAAATAGAATCAAAAATAAAGAAACAGAAATGGGAATGTACAAAAATGAAAAGAAGCATGTCCGTGAAAAAAAGCAAAACCAAAAATCATAATCCAAAGTAATGGTGTCCAAAGTCACTGTCCACAAAACAAAATCCAATGGGAAATAAAATTGAAAGCCATTGCTCCATGGATAAAATGTGAAAGAAAAATACAATCCAACAGTGAACTATGTACATACGATCAAGCCAGGGTCCATTATCCCAACAAAAGAAATGAAACCTATCTAACTACACTAACTAATAAAATAAACTATATACAAAAATGTGGCCAATGTCCAAAAGGTCCAAAATAAATCCAAAAAAAAGGAAACCTAACACTACCTACATAACTATGTACAAGGGCAGCGGGCTAGTTTGACGGCTCACTTTTGGATGTCCTAGGCCAGGGCATCATCGAACTCCTGCTCAATGTCCCGGAGGCGTTCCTCCTCCATGGCCCCGAGGGTCCGCAGGGCCGTCGACGTGTCCACCTCCAAACCCCTGCAGATTGCCTCGAGGCACTCGGCCCGCCTCAGGGCCCACCGCATGGAGTTCTCCGCCCTGACCATTGTGAGCCGTACCTCTTCCGCCCGCTGCCGCTCCGCATCTATGGCGTGGCCCAACCGCTGCCACACGGAAGACACTCTCTGTCCTGGGTCCTCCTACCCTCCGGCCGATGCCTGCCCCTCCGATGTTGAAGGCCCCGAGCCTTCATGGCTCCCACCACATTGCTGCTGCTGCTGTGCCTCTGCCCGTGCACTGCCTCCTGCTGCCTGCACATCCTCCGCCGGCTGGGGTGCAGTCGTTGATGTAGCCACCCCTGCTGGACGTCCAACTCCCGACTGTTGCAGGGATGCCTCCTCCACCAGCCTGGCCACACCGTCATAGGCAGCTCCACAGGGCACCCAGGTGACTGATGGGTGGGAAGATGGCACGGAGGACGACTGGCGCGTAGGGGGTTGAGTTGAGGAGGGGGTCATAGCAAGCCCCATCATATGGAGGAATCCGGCCTGGGTGACCTGTCCCAGCAGGCTGACGTGGTCAACGAGCCATTCGAGATATCGTGCAGTCCCCTCATGAAAAGACTGCAGGTCACCTCGCATGGCCCGTTGACGCAACGCCACACCAGTCAGAACAGGCTCAACCCGGACCCGGATAGCCACGTCCGCAGGCAGAGGAAGGCCAGTTGTCATTTGCTCATCCCCTGCCTGAAAACGGGTCTGGACGTAGGCATCCCTGCTGGTGCAAGATGATGCAGGGACAGGATCAGGGACAGGATTGCACACAGGCACCTCCGCGGCGGCCTGTGCTGCCTCCTGTCCCTGGTCCTGCACTGCACCACTAGCACCAGTGGGATCCCCACCTCCAGACCCCGTCTCTGTTGCTTGCACGGCCTCCTCCTCCACCAAACCCCCCACCAACCTGGATGACTCCGTGCCATCTTCCCCCGTTGGGCCCTGTGGGGTCCCAGCTGCCCCTTGTGCTGCCGAGGAGTCCAATTCCAACATCCGCCTCTTGGACCTCCCCCCGGCAGCTGTGGCCTGGGACGCGGCACCGGACTCCTCACTCCCGGACGAGATGACAACATGGGAGGGGAGCCGGGCCTTGCGTCTCCGGCTGGCGGTGGGATCCCCGCCGCTGTGCTCCACAGCACCTTCTCCGCCCTCTTCATCAGTTGATGCTGCAGACAGGGAGAAATAAAACACAGGCATCAGGGCACTGTACAATGGACACCTACACACATGAGAGTTGTACATGAGTGGCATTGGCAAACCTCAGACATGCCATCACAATCCCCAACACACATGTCATTTCAACTCGCACACATGAGCCATACCACAGCCATATTGCAACTGCCAGCACCATCCATACACATACAACAGCATGAGCAGGCAAAGGTGAGCCAGACATCACATGCAACACAGGAAGTGTACCACATGTACACACACCACCACACTTGCATGCATGTGTACACCTCTGCCAAGTGTCGCAGTGTTCAGATGGGCATCCATGTCACATCTGCCAATCAGGCTTCCACATACCGCTGTCACATGCATCCATGTTGCATCACTGTTGCACCCTTGTCGAATACACACAGATGCACATGTACACAGTGCTGATACATGCAGCTGAAAACAACATACATGTGTGACATCACGGACATGTCTACTTACATACACATTCATCCAAACATGTGTGCCCACACAACTGCATTTGGCATGCAGGCCTACACACACAAGCACCATCCATGTCTCACACATTCCAGCCCTTGCATGTGTTAGCCCCACGGCCCTGTACACCCCCACCCATACTCGACCCCATACAAACAGATGTGCAACCTGCACACTACTGAAAAATCACCACACGCACAGCTCACAATCAGGATGCATGTACACTTACCTTTCGACTCCAGATGGGTCTGCCTCTCAAGGACCTGGACGTGGAGCGCTGGGGATATGCGTTCCAGGACCCTCATGTGTTCTTCCGACAAGTTGCCCCGGCGCCCCTTGGCATCCGCTGCCTTCAAGAGGCGCCGGGCCTTGTTCAGGTTCCTGGACCTGAAGTCCTCCCAGCGCTTCTTGACATGTTGAAAGTCACAGACTGCCACCCCCTCCGCGTTGATGGCAGTCACGATGTCAGTCCATATCCGAGTCCGTCCTTCCTTGTCGGCGCGGGAACTTCCGAAGAGGGCATCATACTGCCCCAGGACTTGCTCCACCAGGACACCAACTTCGGTGGCACTGAAGCTGGTGCCCCTCTGCCTCTCTGGCCGGGGGTTGTCAGTGGTCTCAGATGGTGTTTGCCCCGACATGACAACCCCAGAGGCAGGAGTGGGTGGGCAACTGGGTCCTGGGGCTGGGCTGTGGAGCGATGGAATCCCAGTCGGGAGTCTTCGGTTCCAGCAGGGGTGGTCACAGCAACAGCACCCCTGGCTGATGTGCAGGCAGCAAATGGCAGGGCACGTGGGCAACAGGCAGTCAGGCAGCAGCAGATGGCAGGTGGGAGCGTGCTCGGGGCTCTGGGGGGCAGTAGTTCGGCCTTCTGGGCAGGAGTGTGGTCTTCCGTGTGCTTACGCGTGGCCAGCTTTATACAGAGTGATTTGGCACGTGAAAATCCGGCACGTCAGCGTGTAATTCGAGGAAAGGCCCTTAGCGCATAAGCGCGTCTGCACGCATACGCAATTTCATTGGACAGAAGGCCCCTGAAGCGCAAGCGCCCCTGTGACGTCACGCGCACAGGCGTGCATGGGCATTTCAGCGCGCATGAAAAACTGCACGTCTGCGTGTAATGCGAGGAAAGGGCCCATGCGCGTAAGTGACGTGACGCGCACGTGCGTTTACCTCAGCACGGGTTAAAGGTGAGCGGGCCCAGCAGTTCGCTGTACGTGCCTTTCGTGGAGACCGACGTGTGTTGCTGCTTCCTGTTGTTTCGTGCACCATCACAACTTCACAGCCATC
Source organism: Ambystoma mexicanum (assembly GCF_040938575.1). Taxonomy (NCBI): domain Eukaryota; kingdom Metazoa; phylum Chordata; class Amphibia; order Caudata; family Ambystomatidae; genus Ambystoma; species Ambystoma mexicanum. Next base: position 198,392,484 of record NC_090938.1, read on the forward strand.
AAGGACGTATCTCTTCTTTTGGCGGGGGTATTGGCTACACGTGTTTTTCTGCATCGCGCTAGTCAGACGGTGAGTCGCACACACTCTTTTTCCCACTGCGGGTGCCCCTGTGTATCGCATCCATTTTCGATGTCATAGTAGCCTGCGTGTCCCACTCTTACGCGTTATTCGTGTTACTGGGTGCTACCGCGTACTGCGGGAGGTTGAATCCACGCACGTAGGCTGCAGGGTTGCGTGCACGGTTTTACTGCAGTTTTGGGGTGCCTGAGCGTTGCGTGACCCGTCACCACATCACCGGGGTTACATACAGCCTTGCAGGTGCAGGGGGGCTGTTAACATCTTGCTTCCCACCCAGGTCAATTGTGGTGTACACCTCCCATTGGCACCACTCCATCTGTGCCAGCACTACTACATCTGTGCCATGGTTGGGAGGCCACCAAAGGTGAGGGGCGCCTCAGCTGGGCATACTCCTCGTGGCGGGCGTGGTCCGGGACGTGGCCGTGGTGACCAGGGAGTAGGGGGACTCCAGGGTGTCCAGGGCAGCCACAGAGGGGGAAGAGGCAGGGGTGCGCCACTTGAACACAATGTTGTGCCATGTGTTGGTGCAGCCATGCCACCACCCCCTGTGGTTCCGGGGGATGCAGCTCCTGCATCTGGCACTGGCACTCATATGACCCGGCAGTCCGTTCCATCGACTGCCACGGGCCCAATGGTAGTGGTAGCTGCAGGTGCAGCTGTGGACACCGCCACCCAGGCTCAGGGTCTGCCAGCGCAGGCTGCGTTGGCACTTGAAGAGCCCTTGGTAGATCTCCAACAGGCCAGGGGGGAAACCATAGGGGCAGGCCGGGCTGCTCAGACCAAGACACGTGTCCCTGGGGCAGTCATGTCATCTGCTGCCCCGAACAGCCGGGTGTTGGCAAGTGCAGGGGCAGATGCACCCAACAGCACCCCGGTTGTGAGTCTGCCAACCAGGACCGTTGCGACCAACAACCCTGCCACAGCTGATGTTGCTGCGCAGGGTCCATTAGTGGGCACCCAGCTGCCACTGACACAAGTCAGGCCTTTGGTCATCCCTCCACCTGCCACTCCCTTGGCTCAATCCACCGAACCCACTGGCCATACTGGTCAGGGCGGCATTAGCCAGCCAGGGTCTGCGCCACAGTCCAAGAGGAGGAAGGTTGCACCTGCAGCATAGGCTGGGACCCCACACACAGCCACGACCTCCTGCACGTCGAGGAAGAAGCCTTTCTGTAAGCAGGAACTGGACTTCCTTGTGGACTACGTGCGGGGCCACAACCGTGACATGCTAGAGGGTGCCAATAGTCAGACCACGGCTGCCCAACGTGACACCCACTGGAAGCATGTTGCGGAACATGTCAGTTCATTCGGCCATGAGGTGCGCACGGCGCAGGAGTGCAAAAAGCGTTGGAATGACATCAAGCGCAGCACTAAGGCCAAGCGTGCCTCAAATTACAACTTGACTCTGGTGACTGGCGGTGGGCCTGCACCAGAGGAGGAAGAACTCACTCCGCATGAGGCTCTCGTTGCGGAGTTCATACCACCTGAATTGGTCGAAGGAGTGGGAGAGAAGCTGGACTTTGATGCCCAGTCCAGTGAGTGTTGATGCGTGTTTGTTGAGGACGTGTGTGTTTCACTTGTGGGATGTGTTGTGCATGATTGCTGCTACATGTGACGTGTACATGGTTCTGATGTGTAAGTAATGCAATGCTACCGTCATGCATGTCTCCTCTGCCTGCATGCGGGACTCCATGTAGGCATGCTCCCTTGCCCCTCCTCCACCACTCTGCACCCCAGTTCCACCTTTGCACTGGTCTGCTTCAATCTTGCCAATGTGTACTTTCTTGTTCATGTGTCCTGTGTAGATGCTAACTTCCAGCGTAGAATCTGCCAGACATATGCCGTGTGGTACAGCCTTAGTACTCGATGCAGGGTATCTCACTTGTACTGTGCATGGGTCAGATGTCCCGCAGGGACATGAGTGCCCATTCATGCTCCATGTGCATTGCACGCATGCCCCTATGTGTCCTTGACTGGATGATCACTGTAATATAAGTCCTTGGTTACATACATTGCCTGCCATCTCATCAGCCTTCCCATGTCAACTGTGGCTCAGTCCTGCGTTGCACACATGTTTAGGCTCTGACAATCTGTGTGGCTCACAGGCCTCAGCCTGTTCAATGGCCAATGACTCTGTCCAACTCTTGTTGTGTCTTCTTCACACGTGGGCGGATTCCGGAGTTTCCATCATGTGTCCTGCCCACTGTCCCAGCATCATTTGCAGTGTTGTAATTTGAATCACATTAAGCTGTTGATGCCAGTCAACACTGCCTGTCAATACACAGGTGTATGGTCAGCCTTTTGATACCATGCTAGGCATCCCTGCTTTGGTACTGGGGTGGAGGGGTGCTTGGCTTCTAGACATGGTACACATTGAATGCACAATGCACGTGATGTCTGAATTTGACATTGCACTGCCTTCACATTTCCTGGCACACACCATGGAGTCCTTGTACATGTAGGTAGTGAGTGGCGTACACATTTTCTGCACTGCATAGACCCACTTCCATGGAAACTGCCACCTTTCAACAGGTCTGATCACAGAAGCTATTCAAAGTTGACCCAGCATGCATGCCAGGTTATATGTTGTGTGTCACATGTTTGCCGGATGCGTTTGCTGTCGGTGTGTGTGTGTGTTGTGTGCTTCTGACATGTGTAGTGACCTTTTTTCTCTCTATTTTTCAGGTGATGACGCAATGGAGGCGGAGGATGGTGTTGTCATGCCAGACACAGGGTTGGTACCACCACATCAGCCCGGCACTAGTGGGGGTCATGGGGTGGTAGGCCAGAAAAACCACCAAGTGCTGCAGTCCATCTTGTCTCTGGCTGCCTATGAGTCCAGCCTTGATGACGACTCCGACGTCCATGTTGAGTTGGATGAGCATCAAGTCCATGTGTCAGGGGTGAGTGATTCTGATGTGGACACTCCTCTGTCTGCGACCCCTGCACTGAGGGATCAGACAGTCTTGGTTCCTACGCCCGTGGTGGATTGGGACGCAGGGTCACCCTCCACACCAGTCACTGATGTGCCTGGGACATCACGTCGACGGGGGCATGTAGTCGTGCAGCCGCGGGCGGTGCCAACACAGCTAGGACCCCCGGTCCTTGGGTCCCGCAGGGGTCAAGCCCGGCAACGTGGTCGCCGCGCGCAACCGCAGTTTACTGAGTGGGAGCAAGACATGACTGCCAATTCCGAACGGCAGGGGGCAGCAATGGAGAACATCGCTGAGAGCATGGAGCGTGTGGCCCGATCTGTGCTCCCCCCCTGCTAGGCAGGTGCTTCTCCAGCAGCAGGCGGCACGGTCCACGGGCCGCTCGCTCAGGCTGGGCATGGCGGCCTCAGACAGGGCACGCCAGGCTGAAATGTCGTCTCTGCGTCAAGCAATTGCTGCTCACACAGAGGCGCACATGGATGCCCTGAGGGAGGAGTATGCTTCCCTCAGATCCACTCTGGGTGTCCTTATGATGTCTCAGAGGCCGCAGGCAGAGAAGAGGTTCGCACAGCTTGAGCGTACCATCTCGGCTGAGCTACAGGCTTGCCGGCAGGTGCAGTGGTTGTCCAGCCAGGCCTTGCAGGAGAAACTCCGTGTTAGACGTGCTACCTTGCAAGAGGAAGCACGTGTATCACGTGAGGTTCTGCATGCAGACCTACGTCACATCGCCACACAGAACCAGGCTCACCCGTCCGGCAGACTTGCTGCCGACGAGGGGCAAGCTGCGGCTAGGCGTGGCCAGGCTACTGTGCCACGTCCTCCTTTACAGGATGAGCCAGACTCGGATGACCATCTATCTCCCACATAGGTCGGGCTTTGCAGGCGTTGAGCCCATGGAGGTTTTTTTTTTGGCTCAGCATCATCGCATGTGGATGTTGAGCAGCACCCTGTACCTCCCCCCTCCTGGGTGCCTCCCCTCCCCCCCGGGTCGTATGTGGCCATTTTTGATTTTTCTTTTAGTTTAGTTAGTTAAGTTTCTGTTTGATAGTTAGTTTAATTAGGTAATGTAGGTTTTCCATTGTTAGTGTAATTAGTTAATAGTTGATTTAGTTTAAAATTGCTAGTCTATTGTGCTTTCATGTGACGGTGCGGTGCTTTGTGGCTTTTGAAGGCATCCACTGTCTGTTCCAGCTGGGCCCTTCAGGCTTGTCTTGTGTATGTGTTTGCTGCTTGGGGTCCTTGACTCACATATGCCACTCCTGCCTCCCTTATCCATGGGCTCGCAAGGATGGTTCGGTGTTACAGAATTTTACACAAGGGCTTTGGACTGTCATATCTGTGGCATGTCTGGTGCTGTGTGACTTGTGTTGACACCCCTAGTGGGGATGATTTTGGTGTTATTGTCCACTGTTCAGCTTTTGCTAGATGGGGTGTGTCATGATTAATGTGTACATTAATTGCTATGCATTGTGTAGTATGTTTCATATCTTTACTGTACACGTGCTTGTTGCAATTCATGCTGTAGATAGTGTTCCACACTTTGGATGTGAAAGATGGACTGATGGTGTGATTTGTGATGTGACTCTCTGACATGGTCAAGTAATGAGATGCCTGTTGAGACACACAGAGATGACTTTGAAGCATTTATCATGTGTTTCATGCCCTTTCTGCAGGGGGATGAGCCTCCAGAGCACCTTTGCCAGCAGACATGGCCCATTGGACGACGGAATTCTGGACACGTTTGTTGGTGCCCACATGAACATGTGTGCACAAGCAGAGGCACAGGGATTGCAGACCCACATCCTAGAACTGCTGACATGTTCCAAGGAACTCCAGGCAAGGTGAGCAGCACAGGGGGGCCACGACACAGCAAAGCTTGCACCAGGCGAGTTGCACATGCAGGCTTAGTCACAGCACTGAGGGTGATCTTAGACGAATATTGGTTATTGGTGTTGAAGCACACAATGCAGCTCAGATGTGTTGGTGGACTGATGGCTGTTGATTGTAAGGTTGTCTGGGACACATGCAGGGGCAGTGGCACATACCCTCCGGTACACCAAGGTCCATTGAGGCACTTGTATCAACCATGTAGCCTTCCGAGACATGGAAAGGGGCAGCTCACAGGGACATACAGCAAGGGACATACTCGGGTGCAGTGCATGTCTTTTCCATGTACTTTATGATAAATGCACTGCCAACTTTGTTTCGGTCATGGTGGTCTGCAACTTGCTCAGAAGTCATGGCTTGCTATATGGGTCTGTCTGCTTACCCAGGGAACATTGCATGTTGTGTGAATTGTGACACATTGGTGTTTCATTTGCCACGCACCCACCGGCGGCTGACTTACTGCATTGACTGTGTATGACCCGTCACAGGGGTGGTGTTATATATGGGTACGAAGCATCTACACCAGATTGTCTGTTTGTAGAGTAGTTTGTTGCTATGGAGCATGTTTGGTGTTGTGTTTGTGTGTAATTGGCACGTACAGGTTGTTGACTGTGGCTCTCTTTGCAGCATTGCAGTGCTCCTGTAACCGGACCTGAGAGTGCGCAGGCAGGAGGCCAGCACTCAAAACCAGAGCTAAGTGTCTTGTTGTTTTTCTTTCAATAACACTTTTTATTGGCATTTATAGAAAACAGTAGCTTCACTTTTCTTAATGACATGTTACCAAGGTATCGTGTGAACAACCAAAAGCCAATTTAGCCTCTACTGAGGTTTCAATATGAATTCCACATGAGATTGGATGAACCGTAAACAAATCATCCAATCGCATGCAAAATTCACACCAAAACATCAATTCAACAATTAATGAACATAAAACGGCTCATAATTTCATTAGTAAAATATTTCAGTTATTACAAAGCAGTTAAAACAAATCAGTTAACTAGGAAAATATTCCTTTACTATTCACAAACCCATTCAGATTAATTGACCTCGGAGATCCTACCACAGCGATCATGTCAGAGGTTACAACCCCTCCTAAGCATCTGTCCCACAAGTATTCCAAATCTGTCCCACAAGTATTCCAAATCAATGAGGTCCAAACTATGAAAAAAGTGCTTAAAATCGTTTAGTCAACTGGATTGAAGCATGGGAAATTCAAGCACCACAGATTTGGTTGTTTCCAGCATATTCTCAACTCTGCAGAATCTACAATTAGACTCACCAATTCCTTTAGGTTGTACCTAAAGAGGAATACTTTAGTTAAAATTAAATTCCGCCAGAATCTGTGAAAATCTCTCCTTGCCAACCGACTAGGATAAATAGACAAAAAGGGAGCTAAAATTCCCATTTTCTTACGAGATCCTGCAAGATGAGATAAGGAAGAATAGCTATGCGTTTTTTTGGGTGGTTGAAATCTAGTCCCATATTCCCAGGTGCTTTTTAGTGCTGTCTTGTCTAAACTGAAGCTCTTCTCGACTGGAACTGATTTCTCATACAAACCATCACAGAGGATACTAAAGGATTTCATCGGACATAGAGTATCAAATTCTGCATTATTGATTTTACGTAGTAGATTCAAAAAATTCCATATCCCCTACTTCTTTTTTTTTTTTTTTTTTTTAAACATATTTTTATTAAGAGAGCAGTTCACAAGCACGGCATTAATTTATACACTGTAATTAACACACAAAGAGGGAGCATTCAAAAGTGGGACATCACAGTATTCATAGTATAAGTACAACAAAAAAAAAACCTCACTGGTAAGATAGGCTGACAACACAAATCAGGGTGTGTGTTCAGATGCTGTGTCCGAGTCTGAATCCAGGTCCCAAAGATAGAAGCGCAGCAGGGACCAGATGTCCTTGGGGCGAGAGGGCGACGGTACTGACAGTATAAATAATTCTTCATCATCATTTACCATACATAGTTCCTTCAGGAAGGAGGCCCTAGTCGGGGCATTGGGGGATTTCCAGTGTTTAAGGATACAGCGTTTTGCGATGGCGCATGATATATTGAATAGCCTCCTCGTAGTTTCCTTCACCTTCCCTATGTCACCCAGGAGATATTTCAGGGGCGAGAGGTCTGCCGGAATGGCTGTGATGTCTTCGAGGAGTGTTGCCACTTCCCTCCAGAATTCAGCCACCCTGGGACACATCCAGTACATGTGATAAGGCCCAGCAGCAGGGGAGTCGCATTTAGGGCAGGCGCCCGTACACGTATTCACAAATTTAGCTACCCTGGAGGGGGAATAATGAAGTTGGTTCAGTACTTTAAATTGGATTAGACGTAGTCCGGAGTTCATAGACACCGATCGGGTTAGTTGACAGTACCGGGTCCAGCGAACCTCATCTATCTGGGTGCCTGTGTCTCGTTCCCAGACCTCTCTCATCGTGTTACTTGATGGGGAGTGGACCTGAACCAGGGTGTATAGCATGGAGACCCCCTTGCCACAGCTATCCGAGGACACCATTGATCTAATACATTCATGGGAGTGGGGTTCTTGTGGGAATGTTGGCCATTTCGCCGAAAAGGCCGCCCTCATTCTGTAGTATTGGAGGTGTTTAAGTTGACCTCTGCCCACCACAGCAACGAAGTCTGTGAGATCACAGAATTCCCCCTCAGGGAACATATCGCCCAGTGTAAAAAGCTTGTTAGGATCCCAGGATTGCTGGAGGGCCCGATCAAACGTGGGGGAGATGCCAGGGAAGTCCCATAAGGGAACTTCCGGGTCGTAGGGGGATTCCACGTCGATTCTTCTGTATATCTTGGCCCAGGCCTGCGTCGTTGTATATACCGGGTCAAATGGGCATATGCCACCGTAGCGTGGATTAAGGAGGACTGAACGTATGTCGTTAGGGCGGACTGAGTGTTTTTCAATAGATATGTGTGGAGCGGTGTCCTTAGGATCAAACCAGTGTTTTACGAATTGTGCTTGTGCACATAAATAATATAACTCAAAGTCTGGTGCAGCAATGCCACCCTTAGCGAAAGGTTCCACCATCTTATCCCACCCCATCCTGGCCGTCTTCCCAGACCAAATGAACGAGGAAGCAAGAGATTTAAGTTTAATGAAGAAAGGTTTACCAGGCCAGAGAGGGATATTATTGAAATAATAAAGGAGCTTGGGGAGAACCACCATCTTTAGTAACGCCACCCTCCCGTATAGTGATAGTGGCAGGTTAGCCCACATCTGAAGCTTAGTCACCAGAGTTGACAGCAATTCCCCATGGTTATGTGCGTATAGCAGGTCTTTGTCTCGAGCAACCAATATCCCCAGGTACCTTACTGTGGAGGGAGCAACACGGAAACCTTCTATACCAGCCAGGTCCCCTGTGCCATCCGTAAGGGGGAATATTTCGGATTTAGGCACATTGATTTTGTATCCAGAATGTTCCGAGAATTCCTGTATGTCTGCCATGATGTGTTTTACGTTCTCGATGGGGTCTCGGACGTATAACAGGGTATCGTCCGCATAAAGCGAGATAATCTGAGGTCCAGACATCCTAAGCCCTCTATGTGCGTGGTGTTGGCGTATAAATTCCGCCATTGGTTCGATGGTTAAAGCAAAAAGTATGGGTGAAAATGGGCATCCCTGTCTAGTCCCCCTGTGTAGGTGGAAAGCGGGGGAGAGAGTGGCGTTAGTCAAGACCTTAGCTGTCGGCTGTGTATATAACAAACGCACACAGTTGATATAGTAGCGACCCAGGCCAAACCGCTCCAACACCAAAAAAAGGTAGGTCCAGGACACCGAATCGAATGCTTTCTCGGCATCTAGTGCAATTACGGCCGCCTTGGCATCCAGGTCTAACTGTGCCATGACATTAAAGAGGCGCCTCAAATTTAGGGCAGTAGATCGGGCTGGAATAAAGCCCGCCTGGTCGGGGTGGACAAGGATTGACATAAACGGGAGGAGTCTAGTGGCCAGCACTTTTGCAAAAATCTTTGCATCAGTGTTAATTAGGGATAAGGGTCTATATGACGCCATGTCGTGTGCTGGTCTACGGGGTTTCAAAAGAACAGTAATGATTGCCTCCCTCATTGACTCCGGAAGCACCTGCCGGTCCATAGCCTCCCCCCATACCTTCAACAACAGCGGGGCCAATTCATCACTGAACTCTTTATATAGCTCCGCGGGTAGACCATCAGAGCCAGGGGAGCGACCATTCGATAAGGCCTTTATGGACTCAGCAATCTCTTCCACAGTAATGGGACTATCTAGCACCTCCCGGGTCGCACTGGTTAGTGTGGGAAGGTCAAGGTTGTCCAGATATCTGAACGTGTCTTCTTTATTTTTTTGGTCATGATTGGAATAAAGAGTGGAGTAAAACTCCATGAATGCCGAGTTAATGTCCCGTTCTCCATTCACCAGTGCGCCATCAGGGGCGTATATACTCGGGATCGGGTTGTGATGCCTGTCAGATCTGATCATGTTGGCGAGGAACCTCCCAGCCTTATTACTCTCCCCATATCGTCGTGCTCTGGCCGGTGCGGCCATGTACAGGACCTCTCTATGAGCTAGTTTATGGAACTCGTCCAGTGTTGAGTGTAGTTGAGCAAGGGTTTCCTTGTTCTGTGTAATACTGTATTCGGTCTGTAGTAAATCAAGCTTCGTCTCAGTACAACCCAGCTCCTCCCGCACCGACTTCAACATACCTGTCGACTTCCCCAGGATATTACCCCTGACCCAGACCTTAAATGCATCCCACAGAGTCGCATAAATCGGGACTGAACCCTCGTTTATTTCCAAAAATTCTGCGATCTCCACATGCAGTGACTCACATACATTGGGGTCTCTGAGGATTGTGGGTGGCATTCTCCACCTTCTCGCTGGGGGGAGGGCGTCCCTCAAATTTATATCTAGTGTTATCGGTGAGTGGTCAGAAAGGGTACGGGGGTGTATATCACATCTAGAGATAGCCTCGGCCAGGGATTGACTAATGATCCAGTAATCAATGCGCGAGTGTGAATCGTGCACTGACGAGTAGAAAGTATATTTCTTCTCTTTCGGGTGTAGTGCTCGCCATGCATCAAACATGCCCATCTGTTCCATCAATTGTTTAACCACCAGTGCCGCCCTAGCGGGGGCCCTAGGGGCCGTCGATGAGCGGTCTAGGGATTGATCTAGTATCATATTGAGATCTCCACCCCAGACGACCCGCGCTTCCCCGAACGAGATTAACATATCTCCCAGGGTACTATAAAACTGAGGATCATCTAAATTAGGGCCATATGTGTTAATCAGGATCGTCTGATGTCCCGCCAACTCCCCCACTACCAGCACATATCTCCCTTGTGGGTCTATTCTGCTGGACTGATATTTGAAACATAATTTAGGGTGTATAAGGGTCAGCACTCCCCTGGATTGTGACGAGTAATCAGTGTAATACCTGTGGGGTCCCCATTTAGGCAAAAATTTAACATTGACCTGTCTAAGTGCGTGCGTTTCCTGCATAAACAGTATTTGGGGGTTATGTCGCACCACATACGCTGAGATCTTTCTTGCCTTAACTGGGTTATTCAACCCCCGGATGTTCCATGATAGGAGCTTGATGTCTAATCCTTTATTATCCCGTGTCATGTTCATACCACAAATCAAGTGGGAGCCCACCCTCTAGTCCCCCGTGCAAGGGAGACGAAGGACCTGCTATAGAACCGCTCTCAAGTTTAAACATAGCAACACTTAACGTACAATCCCCCAACAGAGCCGGCATAACAGCTGGCCTAACCGTGCCATTTTCCCATCCCCACCCCCCACCCGCATCATCAACCCCAACTGGACGATTTGTACCCTTAGAACCATAACCTAGGATCACTCCTGGGGGGTATGAGCGACACTCACGCGGCCTCCAGCCCAAGAGATCTGCATGGCCTCGTTAAACCAAACATTAACATTCAGGGCCGCCCAGTGGCCAGCAGGCCGCAGCATTATAGTAGTACAACATCAGGAGAATCACATCAACCCTCGGGGACACTGTCCCGAGCTGGCAGCGGGATGGAGGCCTCAACATACAACATGGCTTCTGTTGGATTCTCGAAAAAATGGGCCCGGCCACCATGCTGTATCCTCATTTTCGCCGGATAAACAAGTGAATACGGGACCTGGCGCAGCCTTAGCTGCCTCTTAACGGGTTCATAAGATCTTCTTAGTGTTTGGACGTTCGTAGAAAAGTCCGGATATATGTGTATTCTGTTATTCTCGTGTAGCAAGGTGCCCTTTTCCCTGGCCGCTCGCAGGATAGCGTCTCTGTCCCTGTAGTTTAGGAGACGGGCGATTATCGTACGGGGCGGAGCGCCCGGTTTGGGCGGGGGTGCCGATGTACGGTGTGCTCGTTCAACCAGAAAGTGGGCCGAGAATGTATCCGGGCCCAGCAGTTCCTTCAGGAGGGTTTCTACTTGGCGCTCCATAGCTCCTCTACCGAAGGTTTCGGCCACCCCGACCAGTCTTATGTTATTTCTCCTTGAACGAGATTCCAGATCTTCACACTTATTAAGAGTTTTCCGGAGGTCCCCCTTCAGTTGGGCAATGTCACGGTCATGTTGTGCTATCGCCTCTTCGTTGGTGGCGATTCTACCTTCGGCCTCAGTGGTGCGGGCACTCTCCTTGTCCACCCTCGCCTTGAGGGAGCTAATTGTTGCCCCAATGTCATCGAGTTTTGTATTCACCGCCAAGAAGCCACCCTGGACCATAGCCATCAGTCTATCCACCCTCTCCTCCATTGGCAGCTCGGGCGATCCAGCTGCCCGCTGCGTTGGCGGATCCGCGGACCCGCCGGGCTGAGCACTTGCAAAGGAGTCCATTGGACCGGTTTTCCTGGAGCGCGCTCCCTTCAGATCGTGGCGGCCCATATGCAATAGGGAGTGAGCCGGGGTGGGGGCAAGTCCAACGAAGCCGCAGTGGGAACCAACCAGGCAAGGTCGCAGTGGCCCTTATAGGGGGGAGTTACGGATAGGGGTCAACAGCACACTGCACGCCGATGCGTGTAAACGCCAAGTTTGGGCATACGGGTAATATTGTATCGCGTAGTCCAACGCCTAGGCCCAGGCCCGCACCAGGGGCGCAAGGAGTCTCGCTATGTGTGTGGCGGGCTCCGTAGACCCCAACAGGATTATTGTCCGGGGGGGATCTCCCCGGGTGCGTCCACACCCTCCAGTGCCAGTCCCTAGTTGAGGACGGTCCTCCCTCCGCCAGCCACCACACCGGACCTACTTGTGGCGGGAGCCGTCCAGCCAGACCCCCGCAGATGTCGTCGCAGTAGTCCTCCACGGGCTCCGCGCAGGCTCAGGAAAGGCAGGGGAGACGCACGGGCGATCCGACAGTCACCCCCGTCAGACCCCCGGTCCACAGAACCAAGACACCAGCAGGGAGCTTCCGCGTCCACCAGGTCTAGGCAGGCCACACGCAGGCAGGACGCGTATTCGTACGCGGCCCCTCCCCCCGCGGCTCCGGATGGGTAGCGCGCGGAGCCCGCAGGCGGCCAGCGACGCGGCCCAAGGCCGCCGGATTTTCTGGCCGGTGTATCTCCCTCACGGTCCGGTGCCCAAACCCCAGTTTTGGATGAGTGGGGGCCGCAACCGTACGCCACACAACGGTGTGTTGATCGTGCTGCTAGGGCGGCCCTGAGCAAGGATGGTCGGTCTTCAGGATTGATCGAAGCCGGAGCTCACGGGCTAGTCGGCCATCTTGTCGTGCGCTAGCCACGCCCCCTTGTTGTTTTTCTTTCAAACTGCTCTGCATAGGCTTGCTGGGGAGTGTACTAATGCAAGGATGTATGTGTGGTTCAATTTGGTATGTTTTTTCCCCCTAATCACCCGTAATCCTATGCAATTTTGAACCCTGTACCCTCTACCCGGTGTTCCTGCTTCCCGTATCTATCCAAGCAACGTTCCCTGACCCTCTTTCCCCGCTGGGGTTGCGGATGCCTGTGTAAGCCCCGAACTTGCAGGCGCCAAAACCCTAGAGGGGGTGGTTGGTTCGTACCACTCCTACAGAAGGCCATGACAATGATGTCCAAGTTTGTTTGGATTGTGTATGAGTTCATGCAGGTAGTACATTTTCGTGCATTCCCTAGTTTCATGTGTCATTCCTCCTCCCCTCTCCTGCCCCTCATTCCAGTCATCCAGTGTGTCAACACCTGTCCCGACTGCATATCCCTGAACCTCCTTCCCCACCAGGGTCTCAGGGGCCTGTGTGAGTTAGACCTTGCAGGCACCCGGGACATGGTGGGGGTGGTTGTTTCATGACACTCCCGCGCCTGTACAGGAGACCTGTGACAGTACACATCCGTTCATGGTGCATCATCCTATGTCATGTACCACACATGTTTGACATCCGGTTGTGACATTGTTTTACTGTGCTACCTTGGTTGTTGCATCATTGTGGTAGTACTTGGCCTTTGTGAGGTACTGCTACGTCAAGTCATCTACTGGAGGGTGTTCTGGTTCGTTTTTCTGGCTTGGATTTTGTGATTTTGAATATGAGTGTGGATTATGAGGGTGCAGGCACCTTTTTACACACAAGGTGGGAGATGGTGACGAAGGGTAAGGGTGATCCTGTGGCCAGGTGGAATTGAGGTTTGAAGGCTCCATGACCCAGGTGCAGTTGTTCAGTGGGTCATGGTCATTTGTGAGGGAGGGTGGGGTTGTTGTTGATAGTTACCTTGCCCTGCAGTGTGATGGGAACTCTGACATTGTAATGGTGGTATCCTATGTACATGTTGTGTTCTGCTGATCAATGCCTGTTCATGTGTTGTGTTTACCTTTCAGGTGTGAGGGGATAGTTGTGGTTCGACATGCTGGGGTGTACACATGGTGAATGTTCACATGTGATGTGTAGAGAACACTAATGGTCACTTGAGTGCACATGCATATGTGGAGTGCATGTCCTTGCAGAAACACACATTTGCACTCTGATGCACTACATGTACTCCCACCCTTGCATATCCACGTGTATACTGTTTGCCTTCTGGTGCCCACTGTGTCCCTGCAGCATATGTTCTGTGACCGATTATGGATCCTGTACATGCCTAATTTGCTGTTTGATGTGGTCTGTCACTTAGATGTGATGCTCAGGGTGTGCATCACACACAATGGCTGTTCACTGTGCTGTGCGCTGAGCAGTGTGTTGCAGGAGTAGGACACAGCACACATGAGCTGCAGTGTTGATTTTGCAATGCACAATGTGGATGTAGACAAGCATTCAATGTTATTTTATGTCTACAACTCTTGTAATGCATTTGGAAATGACTTATTTTGGGTGGGAGATTTTGTTGGTCTGTCATTTCATCTGATTCCGGGTCGGGCATCATTGTCTGATGCCACTGTAGATTTAGGACATGGCAATGTGTACCTTATCGTTACTGTGTTGGTGTATGGGTATTGCTTGCCATGTCATGTTGTGGTTTGGGAGGGTTTGAGTGACATGACAGTGATGGCCATGGCCTGTTTTGCAGGTGTGTGTGATGCACACCTTGCATGTCAGGGTCATCCGCTTCTCAGAGCAACTAGCTGGGGGTAGATCTCTCTCTGCGTCAGGGCCCTCCCTCTGGAACAGCCTTCCTGCCTCACTTGAACTTGAGGGGAACCATCTCCAGTTCTGGAAGCACCTCAAGACCTTCCTCTTTGCTTCTGCTTTCTCTCTGCCTCTCCCTTGCGGAATTCTTCACTGGAACTGCACTGGAGCTGCAACTGGGCCACTCTCACCGACCTCGGTCCCTGGCCCAGCCACTCTCCACTTGCACTGCCTCCCTGGCAACCCCTGCACTGCGGTACTGTCTCTCTATCCCTACAGCCCACCCTTCCCAGCACTTGTCTGCACTTACCTTTGCAGTTGCCACCAGCCGACCTATGTATTTGTTTTTTGGTCTACTGCCCCTGTACTGCACTCCCCTCCCCCCTTCCCCTTGCACTTTTCCCTTTCCCCTACCCCTGCACTTGCACAATCTAAATGACACCTGGCCTAGTAGTACCGTTGTCTGTCTTCCCTTGTTCCCCCCTCCCTGCCTCATCGCACCTTGAAATACTTGTGTATAGGCCATATCATGTCATATGTCATATGTGTGCCTTTTGGTCACACGGGATAGCTAGTGTTTAAGTAGCTAGGGATGCAGACGATGTGGCACTTCCATGGCAACTATCTCAGGGTGGTAGGGTTGTGACAGTTGACTGTCTCTTTGTCATCATCGATTGTCACCTGGTATGTGCCAGGCCTGTGTGCACTCCGCAGGGGTGGGAGTTTAGGTGAAAAATGAGGCCACAAGCTGGGTCCGGGCTTCCTCGCCACGTGCCCTGTCCCCTCCCATGGGCAGCGCCTGTGTCTGTGGTTGTGGATGTGGGGGCACCACCATGTCCACCGGTACGCACTGCCGTGTTGCAACATTGTGCAGAACACATGCTGCCACAATGATCCTGCACACTACTGGTGGTGCATAGAGTAGTTGCCCGCCAGAGCGGTCAAGGGAGTGGAAACGTGACTTGAGCACTCCGAATGTGCGCTCCACTATGGCCCTGGTTGCAATATGGGCGGCGTTGTATTTTACCTGGGGTGGTGTGGTGGGGTTCCGGATTGGCGTCATCATGTGGTTGCTCAGAGGGTAGGCACTGTCCCCTGGGGAGGTGATAATAGTTGAGATTATTAGGGTTTGGGTATTTGTCTGTGTGTGACTTGCATGCATGTGCAAGGGCATTTGTACTGACCTAGGAGCCATGTGTCGCCATGCTGACCAGCTTCCAGGGCCCGGCTCAGGGCAGACATTCTGTATATGAAACTGTCATGGGTGGAGCCAGGGTAGTTTGCATAGACAGAGGTGATGATTCCCGTTGCATCGCATACCACCTGTACATTGATGGAATGCCAGTGCTTGCGGTTTCGGTAGATGTGCTCAGTGGCCCTAGGTGGACATAGGGCCACATGGGTGCAATCTATGGCACCGAACACTTTGGGGAAGTGTGCCACCCTGAAAAAATCAGGACAACGGCCTGCCTTTCTGCGGGTGTTCTGGGCATGTATATGTGCCTGCGGACTGAAGGGCGCACTGTCATGATTGCCAGTACCTGGTGTAGGCAGTGTGACTGCGTGGCCTGTGAGACCCCCCCCCACTATGGCAGTAGTCTGCTGAAATGACCCAGTGGCCAAAAAATGCAGGACATTGAGCAGCTTCTCCAAGGGGCTCAATGCTTGGGAGCAAAGGGTGGGGGATGTAAGGTCATCTTCCCACTCCCTGACCAGGTCGTCAGGCATCCGAAAAAGGCTTGTCCGAGGTGCGAAAATGCGTGCCCTGGCTATTCTCCTCCTCCTGCAGTGTCCCACGATCAGTGCTGCGACAAATGGGGCATTCATCGTAGCTGTATATATGCGTTTGTTGTTTGCGTGCACTTTTATACTGTGCGCAGGGGCGCTTCCGCCTGCCTTCGTGTGGCGGATGCGTTGACGCCTGTGCGCGTCTTTTGCCGTGCGAGGGTTTCCCGTATTCGGATCCATGAATACGGGTTGTTCGCATGCGTGTGGGCGTTCCGTGTAGTTCCCTGCAGTATTTCCCCAGTTACGCCTTCTTTTTCACGCGTTGTTCCCCATTCCGCGTGTTACGCCCACTGTTCCGCCCACTTTGGTTGTGTGCGCCGCGCTATGTGCGTTTTTGCTGTGCGCGTAGCGCACGCCATGTATGCCTGCGTGCGCCATGGCTGGATTGGGCGCACGGACAGCGGGAAACACGCGCAGCGTCTTCCTTGAATCGCACGCGTGCGCGTGCGCTGCGTTTCTCACGCTTGGGCTCCCTTGCGCCTGCTTGTGCATGGATTTTCGGCGCACTTTTGTTCCATGAATCGGCCCCTAACTGTTTTCCTGTAAATAGTTTATGAGTCAGGGTTAGGATCCGTTTCCATACATGAAAATCTTTCATAGTAGCAGATTTAAGTTTTCTCAACCCTTCTGAAAACCAACTCTTTTTATTATTGTCATCTTTGCATGTATTTTTCTGTTTTAATGGGGCTAAATTGTCCGATATACTAATCAGATTATTTGTTAATGCTATAGCCATTTCTTGAACCGTCAATGCTATAGCCATTTCTTGAACCGTCAGTTCTTTTTCGGATGAAAAATCCAATAAGTTGCAAGTCATTGGCTCGATATTAGCAACTGTTAATTGCTTAAAATTACGAGACATACCTCCCAGTGATTTGTAGTTCTTTTTAATTACAAAAGGTACCGTAATCGAGAAATTGACAAAAAAGTGGTCCGACCTAGGGCATATATTAGTGCTCACCTCGCTACAGGTAGTGTTTAGAGCAGAAAGCCAATCCAATATGTGACCCAGATCGAGAGTTGGGGACGTCATATGTTGGATAAATCCTAAATTAGTAAGAGACAGTTGTAAATCTGTGGCCCCCTGATCCTGGCTAGAACCTAACCAGTGAATAAGGTCTCCCAGTATGATATATTTTGACGTAAGTTTAAGTTGAGGTACCAGATAATTGCTAATAGCCTCAGATAGGTCGCTTTTTAATGAGGGATGACGATAGATTAGAACAAAGTTGGTAGTGGCTTCGGCATTCATGCCTATTTTTATGTTGATAGAGTCTAACCCCTAAATGGTAAGCCCAGCTGTTTCCCAGACTGTTAGTGTGTCTTTTAGTATGAAAGCCACCCCGCCTCCTCTACCTTCCACCCTATCTTTTCTGATCATAGTATATCCGGCTGGAATAGCTAAGTTCAAGGTGGGAGCCGCAGACTTATTTCCCCATGTCTCTGTAAGCACACAAAGATCCAAATTTTGGTCCTCTATTAAATTAGCAAAATTAATGGTGTGCTTGACTAATGAGTGCTTATTTAACAACATACATCGCAGACTGGTTACCGGATTGATCACACGAGTATGCAGTATCTCAGTATCACTAACAGTAAAACCCTTAGAACCTGGCAATGGGTCAGTAATGATAATGATATTGGGTCCAAGGGCAGTAGCATCAGCTACTTTATATGTCTGGGGATCAATGTTAGGTGTTTTCATTACCCTCGCATTATCTGCCATTGTAGGATATTTATCATTAAGTTTTAAAGGCAATAACTCATCAATACTCGGCAAGATGTGTTTGGTATCAGCACTCGCTAACATTAAACCTAGGTTACTTTTCCTTCTTTCATCGGCGATTACCTTTAACACATCTTCGAAACCCATGTCCTGTCAGGGTAAAACGAGGTCCCGCGGTCTCGACTAGTCACGACTGTCGCAGGCTGTAGAGAGGCTTGACCCGTGCGCGCAGGTGCATTCGTGCTGGGGTCGGGGTTAAATGTTCAGCTCTGAACTACAAAACCCTTCGGAAATGTAGTTCAATGTGCTGTGCGGTATGTGTAGAGTGCCCCTGGCTTGAATTCAAAGTAGCACAAGCAAATAGGTTCTAAAACACGTTGCAAGAAAAATACGGTGACTATTTAAAAATTATCTAAATATGTTAGCTGAGCAAAAATCTACAAATAATTAAAAAGCCTAACAGCCTAAAAATACTATCACAATGATTACAATTGTATCTAAAATGTGTAATGTGCCCTATAGAAGCAATCAAATTAAAAATAAGCAAGCAACAATAAGATTGAACTGATCTGCTTCCGCCCACCAGTACAAACTGAGTAATATCTTGTGGAAGTTGTACTCCTGCCTTATTAACGACAGGTGCAAAGTCAAGCACATATTGTCAGATATAGCTTAGAACTAATGGTCATACATCTGACATCATGGGGTTGAGCTACTTATGCCTGTTATTTGCAATAAGAAAATGATCAGAAAATAAAATAAAAACACATTTTAAATGGACCTAAAAAAGGAGGCATCATAACAAAGAGTATTTTAAACTATAAGTAGTGCGTTTATCTGCCTCAAGGTATTTGTTCGACAATACAAAATCTTGATAATCAATTCCAAATGGTTATACTGTTAAGAATGTATATAGCATCAATCAACTCTCCTTAGAAAGACTGTGATGGAGTCATGATGGGCAGTGATATGAAGGAACACTGAGGAACTCTGGGGGCCAGCAGAAACCACCAGATACTTGATGTGACCCCTGGAGTTGATAGGTCATGGATTGCCGAGAGGTCTCCAGACTCCCCTTGTATTCCCTATTATAACCCATTCAAGGTATGCCTGCAACTGAACGACGCGATGAATGAGGGAAAAGGACCCAGGTTACAACCATGGATGAGCAAAGAAGTCCCAGGAAAGGTTAACGATGCATACAGTACTTTCCTGATCTGGTTTTAGCCCTCTTTGTGGATCTGTACGCCAAGTAGGAGTCTCTGCCAAGAACACATTGGTGTCCACATTCTGGAATAGATCTGTAATGGAGACTGACGAGGAACAGGTATCTACCAAGAAGGGGATACTGCCAGACTCTATGCACTCCATGCAAGTATGCTGATAGTAAGCAAACAGACTTACCAACGTCCTCTACAGTTACAGTGTGAGATTGCCTGGCTGGCATAAAGTGTGTGTCTGAGACCAAGATTGCCGACAAGCTATGCAAGCTTTTGGGCCACCAGAGCCAAAACACTAGTCTAATTGATTAATTGGAGAAACTCCAACACATAAACTTAAGTGGAAAGCCAGGCCATACACATTGGGGCGAGGTAAAACCAATTATCCCTCCACCAATCCTACAGCTCAATTTGAAAAACAATTAGAAACAGGGCTGTCAAGGCATTATGGGCTGGTGAGTATATGTTGGTGAGTTTTCAGGATATCCTTCATTAATATTGATGAGAAAAAATTGCATAAATGTATAATCATTTGTGGGATGTTTGAACCCACGCATCCAAGCTTGCAACATCATTGTGCATTAATGGCCGCCGGAAAGCATGCTGCTGGCCAGAAATCACCAGAAGGTGCACAGTGAAAACCTGACTGACAGGCCACCATCCACTTTTGCCTCTGTCAGTGTTAATACAGGAGACCATTGTCAGACCCTATCCTTTGGCTGCACACAGAGCAAAATCAGTGCAAAGAAATACAGATCTGTTAAAAAATCTGTTTTCTTGAGGTCAAAAATTGCTAAAATCACAGCTCCCAAAACAACTAAAAAGAACCCACCTCCTTGTTGAGGGGTCAACAACATTCTCCCGCAAGAATCTACATGAATCTGAGGTCCACAGAAGTGCATCTATATTTGAACAAAGTATATTTTGAGGATTGCTTACTGGTAAGGCAGCTGTCAAAAAGGTGCAGTACCGTGACTCACCACTACCAGAAACCCGGCGTTTTAAAACCACCAGTGTCTTTGTAAAGTTGAACACGGAGCCCAAACTACGCCAAAGGAAGACTTGCTAAGAGGTGGATACAATTTAAAACTATATTCTGAAATGACTTGAAGGAAGCAATTGTTTAATGTATCTATTTAAAATGTGGGTTATATTGCAAGAAAAGACAATTTGTAGAAATTGGTTGAAGAGTTAAAAAGTGTTCCCACACTGGGATCAAACAGATTCAACAACTCATCTCTAGACAAAGAAGCTTCCTTCTGCCCTTGGCCAAGAGATTGACAGATTGGTGTGAACAGGAATTGGCCAAGGCACCCTGGTCTGCTGACCTCAGTCAAGACAATAGACTCTTTCAATTGAACAGAATATGCTGATTTGTGTGTGCCTGAAAAACTGCTCTGGGGGAAGGCAAGACATCTGATCTCTCTGAGTCAGAGCCAAGTTTCTAGGGGCGGGGACAAACCAATGGGTGTACTGCAGTGGAGGCAAATGTATGTTTTATTAAATTGCTTATAAAATATTGTATCAAGCTGACAGAAATGTACAATTTGGGGATTCTTAATATGAAAAATGCACCCACAATTTTAGACTAAGCTGGACGTTATGGGGTGTTCTGGGGCCAAACCCCATAATTATTAATATTGTCACTGCTGTGTTTATGCTAGAAACCTAAGAACTTCCAGTAATATGCGCAGAGAGGGGGTGTACCTCCGTGTAAGATTTCGTGAAAAACCAATATGGCAAAACCCATCAAAAGCGCAAAATGTTGTCATTTCTGAACCCAAGCTCGTAGAAACATGTGACTTGAACCGAACTGTACCTTAAGCAATTTGTCATGCAATTTAGGTAATATTAACAAGTGGTGCATATTGTAATTATGTGTTTTATGAAAAAGAAGATATGCTGTATGGACACAAAGGGGAGTGTCCTTTCCTTGAGCCATAAACATGACCCCTGATGACTCATTCTAACTCACAACTCCATTCTCCAGTCAGAGGACAGACAATCCTTTAACCTATCAGGATCCTCAGTGGGTTGGGCATAGAAAGTCAGCCTTCCCACCCACTTTCAAAAGACATAAAAAGAACCACTGAGACCCGGATAGGGACATTCATTTTCCACTCTTCAATCAATTTCTGCGCAACACTTTGCCGGACGACTTCAAACCCAGATAGATCCAGAGACCAGACTCTAGAACCCAGCTCTAGAACCTTAAGCAGGGGCCTAACCCAAAAGCTGAACTCTTCTCAGCAGGCCTCAGAATCCAGCAACCTAACCAAACTATTCAACAGCCAGGCGAGCTGTTTGATTCTGGCTAGAACCATATCCAGACCCAGAAAGCAGAGCTGTATCCAGACCCAGACCAGACCACCGTGCAGTGCCGATAGCAGACCAGAGGCCCCGCTGTGAGCAGAACCAGTGCCATACACCGTCCAGTGGTGAGAGAACCGCACCCCAAACCTGACCAGATCTGTGACGAGGTCCATTCCCTTCTAAAACTAGGAATGAGTATCTAGAACCCATCTCACAGTTTAAAGTAATCTTATTCAAACCATTTCAACCTGTCCAGAACTGCATAGAAATTGTGTGCCCATTCTGTGATTTCAAAGCTGCAAAAGTGTCATCTGTCATTCTGAAATCTTGACTTCATTTCTGAAAATCTCTCATCATAGTTTTTCCGTAATCGCGCTTTACGCACTCGGAAAAAGTGCCACGAATTGCAAGTTGGCTCAATTTCACCACTTGTAAAAATAGCTGCTTCTTGCTTTCCACTGCTAAAATTCGTTTTCAACCTGATAATCACTTCTGAATCATTGCTAGTGTTGACCTGAACTAATTCAAAGTAGCTATTACCTACCCTGAATCTCCTTTTGGGAATTAAAATCATTTTTAGCATATTTTTCACTTCATTGCAATCACATTTAAAAGTATTTGGCCTGTGTTTTAAACTCATCCCTGTTTCTCTAAGCTTACTGGGGGAACGGGAACTGAACTGCTTCTGATTGTATTCCTGAAAATCGGTGTGCCCACATTTCTATCTCTTCATATTGCATTGGGGGGGAGTGAGTTGTCACAAGGGAAAAAGTGATCATATTATCTCTTGTTGAATCCATATTGAGTTTTATTTCTGTGCCTGCATTCTTTCCCATCTTGCATTTCCTTGAACCATAAAAGTATTCTCTGCTACTTCATCCTTCCTATTCCTATTCCTACTCCTTTCTGATTAAAGAGTTGTTGCTACTGTAATATTACCCAATACCGATCACTGCTCATATTCATAAGTGTGCTATCAAATATAAATTTACTCATAAAAGTGTGATATATATATATTGTTTAATTTTTCCAATAAACCTTTAATTTGCAAAACAACCTACTACTTGGCTCAGTGAGGTCAGGGGGATTCAAAGAGAGGGGCGTTATATATGGGTTCATCATCCGGATTTAAGAACTTGACATAAAAATATATAAATAAGGGCTTCCATTGGGCATTCCAGACTAAGCATTGACTTAGCTGGATTGCTCAATTGAAGTCACTTACACATTACATGCACCTTCATCTCACGAATATTAATGAGCATTATCCTGAAAATCCGCTTGATGCCTGGAGTTGCACTACCCTGAATTAGAATACTATGTGACCAATCCAAGAAATACCAAGAAGAAAATACTCCTACTTGAGATTTAGGATGGGGTTCAGAGAGTTAGTGTGAGAGGAGTAGGAGTGAAAGAGGAGGCTGGAAGGAGCAGGCAAAGTCAAATATGCTACATGGAAAGAGGGATGGTGTGTGCAGTAGAATTCAGAGCAAGAACCTTGCAGGTACTTTGGCAACGTTCAGAGAATATAGAAGGGAAAGTGGAAGAATAGTCTTTTGGGGTCACCGCCCCAGATCCTGGCAATAGCTGCAAAGCCACCAGAGCTAAAACTTACTTTGAAACATTAATGGATTAAGAAATGCCTGTGGCAGGTTCAGGGACAGAAGTGTCACCCTTGGCTCGGGCATACAATTATGGCATTCTGACAAAGGCATAGGAAAGAGGGAAATCCTGCCCAACACTAGAGGGAAATGGGGAAAACTGGAAGGTCTTGGCCTGTTATGAGCATAAGGAGACTTCTTGGGCAAGAGGTATGAACACAAATGCTGCACCCCGGTAGGAATGCATCGCACGGCTATAGAGTCTGGAAGTCTATTCAGCTTTTGGATCATCTAACAAGGCTAAATAAAGAAGTGTGTTAGGTCTCCTAATACTTCCCTAAGATTGTGAGTTCATTTCTAGTCTTCTCCAACTTGTCGATCAACACCACATCCAGGGTATCTCATTATCAGAACATTGCGGGCTACATCTACCCTTCCTGTTGTGTATGAATACTCAAATAAGTGCACGAAAGCGCTAGGAGGAGGAGAACAGCAGCACAAATGCAGCAGAGGGAGCCAACCCTGTGAACATTTTGGCAACAATTGGGATCTTACCCAGTGGATTGGACACTTTTGGGATTTAACCCAGCTATATATTTTGTCTTTCTTCAGGTAGTATATTGGCCAGGAATTGGAGTGCGCGCCTCACCCCCTCTTTTTGATACTCAAATAAGTGTCTAGTGGTTTACTTAAAGCCATCTATAAACTTGTCTAAATTAATGAGATGCTGATACACGTGCATAAAATAAATCTCTTCCAATACGCACGCTGTTCTTTGGGAGTCTGAGTAGTCGCAAGCATTAAAAGGGGAGCATAGTGGGGGCATGTCTAGATGAGTCTGCCAAGGTGAAAAAGGAGGGGAGCAAAGCAGGGCTGCGGATGTGAAGTAGAGGACGGAGGTGGAGAGTGGGTTAGGATTGCTAAAGTGTTGCTACATGAGGAACAAATATCCAATTTCCCTTAGAAATATAATGTTTAATAAGTGAAGTCCCACACAAAAAAAACATAAAACTAAATGTGCATTAGAAACGAGGACTCTGAGAAAATGACCATCGTCATTACATGTGCCTATGGGAAAAAAGTTAAGGAGCATGATGGTACAAATGACACATGATCAGTTTTCAGCAATGCAAGATTGCTAGCACTGGTATTCTGCACTTAGCCTCTTCTGAAGAGTAGAGTAGGGCTCAGAGCCATGAGTTTAAGCTGGTAGTTTTACTTTTGTTTTTAGCTAATTTTGTTTACAATCAATCAATCCAAGAACTTTACTCGACAACCATTATCTTACATCAACATACAATTATACAATTAAACATGTAACAAATTGCAAAATACACTAAAACGTAGTTTTCATACAACGTGTGAAAACTACACAAGTAAATGGAAATTGTGTCTTTCCGGTTTACCTTGCTCTTAGAATCATTAAATACACTTGATATTTGAAGGTTTATGATATAAAGTTTTAATGTTTTATGTCATGGTTATTGCCAGGAACCCGAAAAAGAGTGGAGACTCACCAAGGAACACATTGACCGCACAAGGGGCCACCCGCGGGCGACGATAGGAAACTGAGCCCCCGCAAAAACGTAGAAACAATTTAAGGAACATTACCTTTGATAAAGACCTGCAAGGGGTCGAAACAAGTGTTGTTTGACAAAACAATAACCATGACATAAAAGATTAAAAATTAATATCATAAACCCTAAAATATCAAGTGTCTTTAATGATTCTAAGTGCAAGGTAAACCGGACAAATACAATTTGTAGCAAAGACACAAGGGGCCTCATTACGAGTGAGGTGAAATGGGTTAACGGGCTCCGCTAAAGGAGGCGGACCCGTTAAACCCATTCCGCCTCATTACAAGCTCCCCTCGCGGGACCCGGTAAGTAACGCCTCGTCAAACCAGGCGTCCTTACTGGGTCCCGTGAGGGGAAGAGGGAGCAAACAATGGGCCGCTCGTAATCGGCCCATTGTTTACTCCCTCTCCCATTCCCATTGAGCACTATAGGGGCTCAAATGGGAATGGGGAAGGTCCGGGCCCGAGTTCCTGGAGGGAGGAATTACCGGGCACTCTGAACTCGGAATGGCCCGGTCATTCCCGATTCTGGGAACCCGGACCTGATTT
Organism: Ambystoma mexicanum; assembly: GCF_040938575.1. NCBI lineage: Eukaryota > Metazoa > Chordata > Amphibia > Caudata > Ambystomatidae > Ambystoma > Ambystoma mexicanum. The sequence continues at coordinate 198,417,720 of NC_090938.1, forward strand.
CGGCAGTGGCAGCCATGCCGCCAATAGCGGCATGGCTACCGCCGAAGTCATAATGAGGCGAAAGGTGTTAAAACCTTCTACCGGAAATCAATCAGGTAAGTGCTCCTGCTTACCTTAAGGACGTCATTGGCATCTGCCAGCCCAAGAGAAACCTCAGGTCAGCTGAAGGCTATCTTTTGGTTCAGCACCGAGTTAAACGCTCCAGAGGCTCTGGAAGGGCCTTTTACGCCCAGGGAGCTAAGGCATGGAATGCATTGCCCATATCCCTGCGCAAGACAACAGATCTTCTTGCTTTTCGAAAACAATTGAAAACGCATCTCTTTTACTAGAGTAATCCCCTGCGGTAGTCTCTGTTTACTGTACCCTGCTCTCCCGGCGCCTGGATGCCTACGGGCTTTGGCGCGGTATAAGCAAAATAACATAACATAACATAACAATCTACAATTTGTTTCCTCTTAAACTGGACTCCATGGAAAAATATAATCATTAACACTGTTACTCTAATTAACTCAGTACACCTACATAAGTGCATGGCTTCAGCGATAGACAGGGTGGAACTGGGGCATAACATTGTCTCGGGCACCAATGAAAAAGTGAGCCATAGATGAAAAAGGCAATTCATTGCTTTTGTGACAGACTGTTTGAGTAGTGCACAAGGGGGAGGTTTTTGATAACATGTGATGCAATTTGTGCATTTTAAAGAATATTAATTCATTAACACTGGCCAAACTACTAGCCACATAGTGAAGTAACTCATCAAAGTGGCCCACATGAGTCAAAAAAGTGTCGCACTTTGGCCAAAAAGCTGCCCCACACTCGCATTTTACATTTGTGTTTCTAGCATTTCCCTGTTGCCCTGTAGGCCAGACCGAGCCTGACGCTAGAGTGAATATTAAATTAATTTTTAAAAAGGCGTCAGGTAAACAGATGTATATTAAGGGCAAAGAAACTGAAAATGTGCCGGCGTTTCTCTGCAGGTGGAGCAGCTGGTGCCTGCTTTCCAATGTGTTTGTTTCCTTGTGTGCAATAAGGATGCCAAGGGCAGTGATACAAAGGGCCTCATTACACGGTAGGTGGTAACCATGGCGCTATTAGCGCCATGGTTGCCGCCGGTATTTTACTGTGTCCGCCTTGGTGGATGGCGGAATTACCGCCCTACTCCAAGGTGAGCGGGGCGGTAATTCCCCATTCACCAAGGCTCTTCCCCATTCCCATTTATGCCCCCTTAGGGCATAATGGGAATGGAGAAGGTGGCAATTACGGTACTGCAAATTGCGGTACCGTAATTAGCTCCGAGGTCCCTTTAAGGCACCCAACTTTAACGACTGGTAAAACCAGCCGTTAAAGTCGGGTCCCGCAAAGGGAACTCGTAGTAAGGCGGTAGGGGTTTACCGGTACCGGTGCCCTTAACAGTACCGGTAAACCCCTACCGCCTTCCGTGTAATGAGGCCCAAAGTGTAATTTCATGTACAATGACCTTGCATGGGGGAGGTGGTTAACACATCAAGGTATTTTTCATAACCAGTCACTTTCCTGATGGTCAAATGAATACTGGTCACAATAAACTGCTCATAGAAAATATGAATTCTTGAGTTCACAAAATGCATAAAAATATATTTTCTGTAAATGTGCATTGATGCAGGGGGTTTAGACCAGATGTGGAATAGCTCTAAAGATGAGGACACTTACATGACATGTTAGAACCATAAAATAAAATCTCCATCTTCCCAGGACAATACAAGTACCATGGCCTCTCTGTATTCATTAGGGAAAATGGTGAAGCCCACATAAGGGCCCAGTGCAACAACGGCTTAAGTCTAATTTCATCATGGATTCATTTTTGATTGAGCACGGTGTGCAACATGGTATTTGATGTATTATTAGGCAAGTGTAATGCTTTCTTAAGGAATTTGATCTCAATCACTGCTAACTTGGCAGGTTTTGTTTACCCCCCAACTCAGAGCCTTACAATGTTTCTGTCTTGACCTGCAAATTATAAATACTCAGAGTGGGGGAACATGTTCCATTGCCATGATCCTTGTAAATTGTATGAATTACATTGGAACATCTTTGCAATTGTAAACATGAGTCTCTGTCTTCTTAGACCACTTTTCTGTAAATCTCAACCCAAGATAATCGTAGCTTGTCACCCGCTCTATACTAGAGCTATCAATTATCAGGTGTAGTTTAGGGAATTTATTGAATTTGGGATCGAACACAAAAGATTTTGTTTTGCCAGTCTTAATCAATGTGTTTTGCAACCTACATCAAATGTCTCAATTGTTTTCTTAGGCCTGCTGGTGTTAAAGACATTAATATGTGATTGCCTGTTTAAAGTAAAAGCTGTATCCTGTCTGGGCCTAGATTTGGAGCATTAGTGGAAATTGCTGCAAGTGTTTCCCTCAACTTGTTGATAAAAATGCAAAACAAGGTTGGAGCCAGGAAACAGCCCTACCTCAAGCACTTCTCTATCGTAATGCGGCAGGTTATATCGCCGGCTAGGTTCCAGCATTCAGAGGCCTCATTGTTGCTATAGAGGCATTGTATTGCTTTTAATACATTTAGGGAAATTCCTACCTCTATCTGAAGTTACCCCATCGGTACCCCATTGAGGGTAGTTTTGAGATTAACGAAAAGTGTGTATATGTTGATTTTTCTTAGGGTAACATATTTCTGTTACAAGGGGCATTGTCGAAAAACTCTGGTCAGTTGTGCTTTCACCCTGCTGGAACCCAGTCTGCAGATCGCTGATAATATTTGTATTCGCTACCCAAGCCATCAAGTGGACCACTACAGCTTTGGCCAAAAATGTCCCAGCAGCATCCAATAAGAAGATCTGTCGATAATTTGCTTGATCTTCTCTATCTCCTTTGTTGAACAGGAGGACAATTTATGCCATTGTCTATGGGGCGGGGTTTTAGATATTTCGGTTACAGCATTAAAGATATGGCACAGAACCGTCGACCAAACATACAATTTTAGATTTATACACGTTGATTTGAATTCTGTCAGGCCCCGGAACCTTGCAGCTCCTTTGTCTAACTTCAGGGTTGGATTCATGTATGTCATGATAAACCTCAAGATTTACAGCAGGACATTGGGCCTCATTACGACCCTGGGGGTAGAGTTATAACGGGACCATGTTTATCATCCTCCCCATTCCCATTGAGCCATGGGAATGGGGAAGTACCGGGTCCCGTGAATGGGAATTACCAGACCCGCAGAGGTCGGAATGGCCCGGTAGTTCCCATTTTCGGGACCCGGACCCGAGTTTGCGTGTAGCCATGCCGGTAAAAACGGCACGGCTACCTCCAAACTTGTAATGAGGCCCATTGTCTTCATTTGGTATACAGTTCAGGAAAGTATCCTTGCCAACCGGCCTCAAATATATTTCCATGTTAGACATTCCCACCATTGTTATTCCCCAAAGCTATCATCCTCCAAAATATGGCACTGTTTTTCCTCATGATAGCTTCTTGTAGTTTATTCCACTTGCCATCTGAATACTTTGCCTTTTTCTTTGCAATCAATTCTATATAATCATGTCTCAGCTTGTGCGTATTATTTTTCCACCTGGCAACTGTTATTTTTATCCCTGCTAAGAGTTTCCTCTTCTTGTCTCTACTCTCCTTATCATACCATCTTGATGCACATGTAGTTCCTGCTACTACTGCTTTTCTTAGTTTAGTGACAAGAGTATACATATGTCTTGCAATTTCCTCATATACAAGTAAGATGTGCTCATTATCTAACACATCACGGGCTGTGAATTTCTCTAAGAGATCTATGAGCCCATTATATAGTGTGGAAGAATGCTGCCAGAATCAATGACCCTCATTACAAGTCCGGCTGTAACCGTGCCGGAAATTCTGGCAGGTTACCGCCAGACTCTTATTACCATTCCGCCTCTGTGATTGCCAGAATCACCGGGGCATTACAATCCCGGTGACCCAGTAATTCCAGAGGCGTAATTCGGTTTTTCCCCATTCCCATGATGGGGATGGCGACCATGGAAACACTGGCTGCGTCTATGAAAGAACCGGTGCTACCATGTCCGCCTGCAGGCGGGTGGTGTCCTCCCGCCAGGTCAGACCTGCCGGGTGTGTTACCTCCCGCCTGCAGGACTTGGAATCAGCCGGTCTGGAAACAACTGTGGTGGCAGATTTACCACCACCACTGTTTTCGGACTGGCTGACTTGTAATGAGGCCCAATGTCAGCACATTTGATTTATCTTCTTGGGTTCCCGGTTATCATTAAATTGGTGTTAGAATTACTGTTAGTTACTGACTGCTGTGGCACATTAATCGCTGGCATTCATCCTTTGCATGCGAGAAATAGACTCAGTGGGTGATGATCACTCTTAACACACTGGCAAAATGTGAACCTTCTGATTGAATACCAATCTCTAATATCCCCAAGGGCATAGTCTATATGTGATTGTTTACTGTCAATCACAAAAGTTGATGTTGCCGGCACATCATTGGGGAACCTTCCATTGTAAACTGTCAGTTCTAGATTATAAAAAGCGTGTGCTGTATCTAGTGTGTAAACTTTGACCTTTCTTAGAGCCATCTGTTTTAAATCAAGCTATATTGAATGCTAAATCCTCTTCTACCATGAAACCATCATACACAGTTAGAGGCTCAAAGTATACATTAAAATTGCCCAATTATAGGATGTTACCTAATCCCTTACAGCTTTTCCTTGCTTTATCTTTGAGATTCTGCACATTTGTAATTAAATTCAATTGATTTTTATGATTAGATTGAATATAGCAATTTAATAAGAGGCAGAGGATCAAAAGTCCTGTCTATACAGGTTTCAAGTAGAATCTATCAAGGTCCACAATCACCCAATGTGGGCGACCCCTGGGACCTTTCTGAGCTAATAATTGATAGGAAGTGTAACACTGGAGATGCCTGTTAGTAAGCAACAATGTTTCTTGGAGACAGATTATGTGATAGGACCTCATGTATTGCAATTAATATTTATGATATTTTTCTAAAAACCTGCAATATTGCAATACAAACATTTATTAAAGCAATATTATTTAATTGTACTCCTGTACTTACATCAAGTGCGAATGATGTTATTGTGTTGCTTTTTAGTCAGTCAATGGCTTCTAAGCATTTTTTGCTCCTCAATTGTATATTTGTGCCTCCATCTGTGTGCCTTGGTGTAATAACATGTCCTGTTTAAAGGGGTAAGCTTTCACTATGACCCTTAATCCCGGGAGGATAGCTCAAGGGCAATGTGCTCGCCTTGGATGCAAGACCATATGGAACACCACAGGTTCGATCCGCCGGTCTGAGCTTAGAAACCCCTGGGTATTAAGCGAAAAATAAATAACCTATTATATCATATCATTATGTGTGATTATTTTGCTTCAATCCTCCTCCCTACCTCTATCTCTTCTGGATAGATTAAACAGTGGTTCTGGTCTTCCAGGAAGGTATGATCTTAACTCAATTATAGAACCCTGGGATGGCAAGGTTTTAAGGTCAATACCGAGAAGACTCTGGAATAGGCTTCTATCTAAGAATTCTATACCATGTAGTCCTCACATGGGATAGAGAGTGGAGGGTTCCTAAAACAACATACAATAGCCTTGCACACAACTGATAGGCACCCCTAGTGCTTCTAATCCAGTAAATATATTTGCTTATTAAGGAATCAACATCTTCTGTAGGTTCTATGGGCAACTTTGGGACTTTAAGCATAAATAATGTTATTTCTCCCCTGTATCTTGTTCAGGGTATGCATTGTTTATATTAGATGGTGTATGTCTGCTCTTATCCCCTCATGATGTGTGCTAGGACATCTCTTTGGCTGCTCACTACAGGCTGGGGGACATCTTTATATTAGTTAATGTTTTAGTGTCTGATAGAAGCATGTAACACTGCTAGAGAGGTTGTGCAGTTGGAGTTTAGTGCACTGCTATCCTTATTAATTTGGGAACCCACACTACTTTCTTTCCTATCATCAAGTAATGCAGGTATTGGTTAACGTTGGTCCTCCTTAATCCAGATATCATTAGTTGCTAACCTGTTCCCGGTATGTGGATTCTTGTTAGTAGTCTCTAAAGCTCTATGGATCACTGCTGGATTCTTTGTGAGCATTGCATTACTTATCAGTATCCCCCACTTAAACCTAATGCCATGGTTTTTAATACATTCAATTCTCTCAGTATGTGCTCACATTTACAGGAATTTCCCCTAGGAACTACATAATTTAGGGTTATCCTTATAACGATAGCTATATCCTGCATTGTTATTCTAGAGACAAGCTTGTTCCATGACTGGTTAATTTCCAGGCGAACAGTCTCCCGAGAAAGTTCTTTACAAATCAGGGTATGTCCGGGGCTACTATTGTTGGATCAGCCAAATTGCTCACTGTAGCAAGGTGTAAGTGATTTCAATCTGGCACACACCCACGTCAATGCCTAGCATGTAGTGCACAACTGAAATCCTTATTTATTTTTGTGTAAAGGTTCTTTATTCTGAACAATATACCACTCATATCACGCCCTTCTCCTGGAACCCCCCCGGTCACATTGAACCAGGAATAAGGCTGGTTTGCAAAGGTAAATATTTATTTATGTATTTAAAAATTAATCACAATATGTCTTAAGAGGTACACAACAATAACCAATGGGGTGAGGTAACACTGAGTAATCTCTTTTATATACGAGGTGTAAGTAGTGAGCAAAACAATTCAGCAAAGAAAATAATACTTTTGTGTTGGTTCAGATCAAATAGCACTGTGGTTAGAGGTTCCCCTCGCACACACCTCAACCCCCAATAGGTAATGTAAAGATATGGGAGGATAGAGCCGGTATTCAGGAATGGCAGAATTCAAACAGAATATCAATCCCACTTTCCCCCAGCAAACACAAGAGAAAAACGGAATTGACTGTCAAGCTGTCGGATTGGCTTTTAAAGTTATCTTTAGAATAGATTATGCAAAAATACCAAATATGATCAAAACTGCTGAAATTGTTATAAATTCTTATGGGAGCCACTTTGGATAGTTGCACACAAATACAAGCAATGATTTAATCCCAAGAAAACATTTGAAATCTTAAAATTCAAGTCAGAAGCAATTAAAAGCTGTTTTACACGTGCAACATTTTTCCCAAAACGAAAATTAGCTGCAAATATTTAACTGCGCGACATTTGCGATAACAGGAGAATCGCATGGATTTGGAATGGTTTTAGGTGCGATGGATAGATTTGGATGTAAGCTAAAAGCAGAAGTTGAAATATTGTTTCTATCACAAAAACTGAGGGAGTTCCCGACGTTTAAGTAGAGGTTGTTTTTCTGAGATAGGCGCAAGAATGGAAAACAGGAATGCGTTTTTAAAAATTACAAATGTGTTACTTACACTAGATGATGACTATGAATAAAACGAATACCACACAGGAACACAGTCACTTGATCAGGGTGACTGCCTGCTGAGTAAACTCTCCTTCTTCAGAAGAGAAAAGATCAGCACAGAGATAGTTTTAACAATACTAGTTCTGGAGGAAAGATAGGATGGTTTGGAGAGAGGGCTCAGACAATGCAAAGATACTCCTAACAATACAGGTTCTGAATACATTTTTAAATGGAACCGTCAGTTCTGGTTAGGGAATTGGATCTGGTTTAGGGAAGACAGCTTGGCACATTGGACTGGTCAGGGTCAGCAAGGCGCTCTGGTCACAGCATGGCACAGGACTGGACAGGGTGAGCAAGGTGCTCTGGTCACAGCACGGCACAGGACTGGACAGGGTCAGCAAGGTGCTCTGGTCACAGCACAGCACAGGACTGGATCGGATCTGCCCTTCTTGGTTCTGAGGATATTTATTTTCAGCAGGCAAGCAGTAAGAGCACCTCGGCTGTATTAAGTTGCTTCCCCTTAGGCTTGTGGGGTTCTGTTCTGGAATTTGAGGCCTAGCTGAGAATGGTTCAGATATGCAATAGGCCTCCTTGCTTTGCCAAGTTTCTGGAGTCTGGAGCAAGGAAGATGTAGAGTTCAGTAGCAGGGTGCTCTGCCTGCATCCGGACAGAGGGTGAATCTCTCTCTCTATATGTTTGGTGAGCTGTCTCTATTTATGCTGTGAAATGACATCATAAAGGGGTGTTTGGGCCGGTCTAGTCTAATCTTGACCCTTTGAGAGGTGATTGGGTCAAAGTATACTCTCTGCCTTGATAGGAAGAGAGAAACAGAGTGTCATCTTTATGGTGCAATTTTATGAGGCTGAGAATCCACCCCTAGCCCCTGGAACACAAAATCTACTTTTGGCAAAATACATATTTCCACATGTGCAACCTCTATAAAAATCACATATACAGATTACATATTGTACATAGCAGCTACTCCTCAAAACCCCGCAGCTGTGGGATCTTGTCTCCGCCTTTCACAGAATTTATGCCCTTTTCACTAGGAACGCAATGTCCAATTTTTAAGCGAATTTCTACAAGTGTGCATGTTTAACACAGGAATAAGAGTATAAAGTTTTACAATTCTAGCGGAAATACATTTTGCGTAAAATCAAATTTCTTGCCATTGCTGTTCAGAACATGTCACATAGTTCTGGCGCCTCTTCACCTGTGCAGCCAGAAATTACATTAACGCTCTGTTATTTTTAGATTTTTCCCAATTTTAAATAGAAAGTTATCAGTCTTTTTAAAATGTGTTCTTTGTCCTTGTTAAGCAACAAATGGTTGTTTGGTTCCACCCCTTGGTCTCTCTCTGGAAGCCCAGGAGCCATCCCCCAAGTTTGTTTCTTACAGGGGCCATTTACGACTGTCTTCACACTTTCTGCTCTGCAGCTTGTCATTGTTCCTTTTACCTCTGTAGACCAGGTTCTTTCCTACCCTGTAATTAACACCTCTGCGTGATTTCCTGCTGGGGGGAAATACCTTCCTTCTGTGAGAAAAACCTGTTATTCAGTTCTGCAGCTTCAGCCAGGTTTAAATTAATTGTTAAATTCTGTGGCCTTTTCCTTAGCACAAAACAAACTTGTTATATCAAATACAGCTAGAATTCTCATTCAAGATTTTAAACCATGGGATCAAACAATTACAATATGGGTTACTATCAGTAACAGGCCTCTTAGATTGCAAACATTTGACTTTCAGTTTATACATGTTAAAGTTTAATCAGGCAGGCCCCTGGCAGCTGTCATCACAGCAGCCCTATGCTGCACAGAGATTTTTGACAGATCCACAGGCAGGCCGCTTCTGCTGTGGAAATCTCTTTATGCTCCCACCTTTTCAGGACCTTGTAAATTCACAATGATTTCTTGAACTAAGTGAATTGTAGCACCCAGTAAGAATTTTGAATTTTTGAAAGGTGTTTTGTACCGGCATTCTGAAGTTTCAGCAACAAAGAAAAAGAGATTTAAAGCAATCTTGGAGTTTCATTTAGCAAAGCACTGCTTTTTCCTTATGCACTCCACTTTCAATTGTTGTGCAGCCCCGTTGACACATTTCAGTAGTTTTGCTCTGTTCCACCACCGACAACATGCATGGCAGATTGGGCAGCCATCTTTTTGTGTTTGGAAAAGCGTGATTTTCAAGGGTTTTGGCGCGCACAACAGTTTTGCGGCCATTTTTCTGTTCTGGCACCATCATAACAGAGTGATGCAACATAGCAGTGCAAAAGTGGGTCAATACATCCACAGAGCCCCCCTCATGAATTTAGTTTGACTGCCCATCAAGGGGAAGTCGGGAGATTGGGATATTCTTTTTTTTTTGGTCCAGGTGGAGAAAGTCGTCTGCTTCTCCTGTCAGTGCTGGATGGACACACTCTCCTCGCCGGTTCTGGTTGGAAGTATGGAACGGCACTTTGGGCTCCTTGAGTCTTTCCTCCCGGTCCCCGAGTGGTCCTGCTTGGTAATTAGAATGTATTAGTTCCAATGCTAGGAGACAGAACATAGCATGGTTATGGACATTTCCCCACTTCTACTCCCCAAGGGTGTAGTGGGGCAGATGCATACATTGAATACAATTTAAAATATTCCGTATTTACTAATGGTTTTAACAGGTGGATTCTTCTAGGGATCCAGAATTTCCCCCTCTGGGTTTCCTGTTGGCTCCTCTATTTGCCGCAGAGTATGCCTCAAATGGCAACTCTTCAGCTGGTTTATGTGGACCCACTAATCTTCCCCTTCTGCCAAACTGTCCTTGGGGATGCAGCTTCTGTAGACGACTGGTGAGATTCTGTCCACAATTTCAAAAGTCCCTGCCAACTTGGGAGGAATTTGCGCTCTGGCTTGGTTCCTTTGGAAATTGTACAAGTAGACGCAGTCTCCTACTTAATATTCTTTTTTAGTTGCCTTAAGATCATAGTGGGTCTTCATACCATCTGCAGATCTTTCTAATTCCGCTGAGCATAGGCAAAAGCATGTTGAAGGTGTTTTCTCAGATTCTCAACATACTCATGAGTTGTGGAGGCATTTATCAAGGTCTGCTCTTGGGTTCTATAGAGCAGATGCTTGGGTAGCACCATCCTTAGTCCAGTCATCAGCTCAAATGGAGAAATGTTTGTTGTAGAAGAAGGGGTAGATCTGATGGCCATCAGGGCAAGGGGTAATTGAATGTCCCAACTTGGCCCAGAATCTGCCGCAAACTTTTTTAATATGCTCACAATAGTTTTGTTGTATCTCTCAACTCCACCACTAGAGGATCGTCAGTAGGCAATGTGTAGTTTCCTTTTGACCCCAAGTATCTACAACATTTTTGTCATCACTTTGCTAGTGAAGTGACTACCTTGGTCTGACTCAATCCTTTGGGGTAGTCCAAAACGCGAGAAGATGTGATTGGTCATCAGGGCAGCTGCTGTTTCTGCCTTGCAATATGGGGCCGGGAGACATTCCACCCATTTAGTGAACAAGCATGTTACGGTCAACGTGTACTTGTTCCCCCTAGAGGAGCGAATCATGGGCCCGATAAAACCGACTTGCAAATCTGACCAAGTCAGTGTCTTACAACCTCTTTTAAAGGTAAGCAAAGTGTGTGAGCGATGTTGGCTGAAATTGTGCACACAAAAGATACCCCTTCAAGTATTGGTCGAGGTCATGCCCCATGTGTGGCCAGTATGCAACCTCTCACAAGATTTCTAATGGTGTATGAAACCCCTGATGACTATCTGTGGGCGCATCATGGGCGTGACGTAGCATCAGGCTTCGGGATGAGGTAGGGACCACCCACTGGTCATGGCCAGATATGGATTTCCTCATGAACAAACCGTCTTTGATTCGGAAGATTTTTGGACATTTCATCAACACTCTGAGGTCCTCTTTCCCAATGTAATCGGTATCCGTCAAGGGAAAGTTCTCAGGATCCTCAATGTGTTGATAAAAATTTCCAATTATTGGATCCCCTTTTTGAGCCGTAATCAAATCAGAATCTGGGGTCTCCTTACTCCATTGTGCACTTGAGAGTTCATTGTGAGCATTTGTCTGGGACCTAGTGATAGCGGCGACCTGGATTTCCCCCAACAGGGACTCGATCTCAAGTAGATCCCCTTGGATGGCTCCAGGTTTGGCCAGCTGATAAGCTAGATAATTTCCAGTTTTGTCTGGTCCCTCTACTTTAGAATGACCCTTGATCTTTTTCCAGTAGATGGTCATCCCATTGGAGGTGAGCATATCATCAATATTTTGTATTAATTTTCCATGTTTCAAAGATGTATTATTAGCACATAGCATGCCTCTGGTTTTCCAGTTGACCAGGTGCTCTATGAACCTGTTCCGTACATAATCTGAGTCTGTGATTATGACCAGTTCGTGGAGTTGGTATTGGGCAGCAGTGAGGATGGCTTGATGCACAGCCATTAGCTCTGCCACTTGACTACTTCAGGGACCGATTTTGGACCCAGCGGAGGGTTCTGGGGCATCATTCACCCATGCATTCCCTACGCCGGCCACAAGTTTCTTTTCCACGTTGTTGTCAACATGGTAGGAGCACCCATCCACATAGACAGTGGGCATTCCCTCACACTGGTCTTCTTCATAGACTTTGGGCCTCATTACAGGGTATGCGGTAACCATGGCGCTATTAGCGCCATGGTTGCCGCCAGTATTTTACCGTGTCCGCCTTGGTGGATGGCGGAATTATTGCCCTACTCCAAGGTGAGCGGGGCGGTAATTCCCCATTCACCAAGGCACTTCCCCATTCCCATTTCTGCCCCCATAGGGCTCAATGGGAATGGGGAAGGAGCTATTTACGGTACTGCAAATTGCGGTACCGTAATTAGCACCAAGGTCCCTTTGCGGGCCTGTTTCTTAACGGCTGCTAAAACCATCCGTTGAGATTGGGTCCGGCAAAGGGACCTCGTAGTAAGGCGGTAAGGGTTTACCGGTACCAGTGCCCTTACCGGTACCGGTAAACCCTTACCGCATACCGTGTAATGATGCCCTTTGTGTGGGGAAATAAGGTAGGCCTCCATGTTGTCCTTGATTTTAAGACTTACATCCTCGAGACAGTTTTCTCTGGCACAATCATGCAAGTCAGCCAGACCTTGCGCAAGGGAACTCTTCTTGTTTGGCCACATCTGACCTCCACAGGAAAGCCTTGCTTTGACAGAATCCAGGAAGAAATTTGGGAATTACTCACATTTCCAGCCCGGATTCTGTCACTTTGAAGATATTGCAAAGGTTGCTGTGGAGTCTCCACTATTATGTGTTGCCCCTGGATAAACGGGTGGTAATTCTTCAATGCCCACACCGTTGCCAGGAGTGCCTTCTCACAATCGTTGAATTCTTCCTCCACAGAGGATAAAGTTTTACTCGCATAGTAGATTACTTTATTGACCTTGTCATGCTTTTGATATAATAGTGCAGTCAAGCATGTATTTGAGAACCCTGTCTCCAAGAAGAATTTGTTTTTGACAGGGTAAGCTAGGCAAGGTGGTTGTGAGAGGCTTCTTTTGAGTTGTCTTACTGCCTCAGCTTGTTCTGGACCCCATTCCCACTTGACCCTTTCCCCTTCAAAAGATGGATATGGGGTCTTGTGATCTCTGTGTAGTCCTCAATGAACTTTCAGCTGTAATTGGTTAGTCGAAGGAGGCTCCTTAGTTCCCGCAGAGTTGTGGAGTCTTTCATTTTCTGGAGGGCTTCTACTTTCTTTTCCTGGGGACACAGACCCTGCAGAGTTATCTCATGCCCCAAGAAATCGACATGGGTTCTGCACCACAGTGCCTTTTGGAAAGAGAGTTTTGCTCTCCAGCCCTCAAGTGTGTCAGGACATAATGGACCTCCGCTATGTGTTCCTCCACAGTTGAGCTTTTGACTGGGACATCATCTACATAGGCCAGGTTACCCCTTTCACCCAAGTTGGGCATGGCCTTATGTAGAAAGATGTTAAATTAATTGCCAGAGCTGATGTATCCGAAGGGAATCCGGGTCCGAGTGTACTGCTGCCCCCGAAGGTAAAGGCCAGCTTGTATTGCTCCTCCCTACTGACATGCACAGTCCAGTACCCATTGGTAAGGTCAATGGTTTGAATACCTTTGACCCCTGGATCTGTGCCAGCCCTTGGTCAATGTAGGAATGAGGCAATCGGGAAGTATGGCCCCGTTTGTTGAGCTCCCTTAGGTCAGCACAGAGTCTCCACTGGCCGTTAGGTTTCAAAATCCCCAGCACCGGATTATTGAAGGCGCTCTGGACTGGACAAACTACCCCACAGGACTCAGGGTTCTTATTTATTTCAGTAAGGGATTCCATTGATGCGAGAGGCAAGCGATATTTCTTCACAAAACTGGAGTCATGCCAGGGTCCATGGAAATTGTTGTGTGGATGTCGGTGAGACCACAGTCATATGAGTCCACCGCAAAGAGATCTTGAAAATCTAAGAAAACTTGTTTCAATGTTTGCTTCTGCTCCAGAGTCTCACAGGCATATGCTCGATTGACTCTCTCTTCAACCATCTGCCTGAAGTCTGGAAAGACTTCCGGTTTGGATATCTCAGTGGCCTCCTCCAGCTGGGTTGAAAAGTCCCTGGTCAAAGTGCAGATTTGGACTGATGGCTTCAGGTGGGGAAGGCAGTCCTTGTGGACTTGAAAAATCACTTCATCCCTCTTGAAGTCACAGGTCACATCTTCCTCACCATACATTGCCCCTGTATTTGGGCCGGGGAATAAAATCTTCCCTTCTTTTCCTCAAGGGGGCAAAGATTATGCACATTTTTGGCCAATTGGTTGGTTAATTTCTTTGCTTTGGATACTGACAGAGAGGTGATTTGGGCAAGATTCTGTTTGGGACCTGTTAGGAAAAAGGTGACAGCTAGATATGGGGGAGGTTTTGGACTCCCCTGGTACTGATTCTGGGCTGCCACCTCCTTTTTGGGAGCAGTCACTTGAATGGGTTTGAACAAGGGGATTTTCTTGCTTGTCATTCTGGGGTTTAATGATGGGCGGTTTTAACTCAGTCCCCACATCTACCCAGTCTGGATTGGGATCCTTTGGGACCCATTTTTCTTTGGGAGGAGTTCCTCCATCCCTGAAGGAGAATATCCTTTTCCCAGAATCCTCTGAGGACCCCTCTCCTTCAAACTGGACGATTTGCACCTCCTCCACAAAATGGGCCTTTTTAGGCTCTTTATTTCTCCTACCCATCCTCTGTTCCTTGGGTTGCAGACTTTCGGGGGCAGGAGATTTTGGTTCCTGTTCCTGGGTTTCCAGGGGCTTTACACAAGTGGAGAAGGAAGCTTCCTCGAAGGCTTTACACCGCTTTCCCCTTGTGCCTCCTCCCAGGAACCGGTGGGTTGTCGGGGATCTTCCCTGTCATTGTTCTGGAGCAGTAGACCCTGGATTTTAGGAGTTCTAGGCTGCCATGCTCATATGAGAGTTCTGTTGAGCCCTCGGCATGCGACCCAGATCCTGTGCCATGTTCTGGACCTGGTGCTCCAGTTGGGACACCCGCTCTGGCTGGTACGGGGTCCTCTGGTCTCCTCTTGGTTGATCCCGGGAAGGGTAACTATCCCTTCTCGCATAATACCCCTGGTTAGAATAGTTTGGTTACACCTCCACCCTTGACCTCCCCTCTCCCGGATTGGGCTGTCTGGGCTCAGGAAAGTGGGGAAAGAAAGAAGGGTTGTTTTGGGGGTTGAGGTTTGGCGGGTACCGGGCAAAGAAATATGGTCCGGCATTTGGGGGATTACTGCCCTCCTGGGGAAAGTGAGGAGGGGAGTTTCCTTGGTTTCCAGCTCTCTGGTTGGATCCCCCCTTTGCACTGGGGGAGTCCACACATAGCCCAGGATTGGTCTGTTTCCCTTGTGGCCTGGGCTGATGTAGTGAGGGGAGTTAGGTGTTCCATTTGTGGGGTTACCTTCCTGTTTGGGATTGGCCCGAGGGCCTTCTGGGTCTGGGGTTGGTCGGATTCTGCGCAGGAAGGTTTTTAGGCCCCCCCATCTCCAGATCTAAAATGGGGGAAACCTTCACCTCTGCCACCTTGGCAGCAGCAGGGGTGTTGGTTGGTTTGGGGCTTTTGCTAATATACGTTCTTGTGGCTTCTGCACTTCATAGATGCGCGTTGCTTGTTCAATGACACAGTCTAGTGATCTTTTCTCATGAAAGTCCCTCACTAGCTGGGCATAATGTATTTACGGAGAGCATGAAAGAAGGTGTTCACAAATTCCTTACTGTCATTGCGCACCCTTCTAGTGGTCTGCGCAAAGGCACGTTTCAATTCCTGGACAAATTCTTGTGGGGCCTGGTCTTCCCAGGTTGTAGGTTATAGGATGCCTTGTGGGCCTCTTGAGGGTTTCTATGAATAGAAAAATGTTTCAAGATGACCGCCCTATAGGTGAACCATCTGGAATGGTTCTGATCCTCCAGCCCCGAAAAGAAGCTGGAGTATTCAGGTGAAAATGTCCACTTTACATACTGAATGGCTGTCCTTCAGGTGGATAGTCTCCATCATCTGCTCAAACAAGTCAAGGTGCTCCCAACCCGAATATTTGACATTTTTGTGGTAGGGCATAAATCCGCTTGTAATAGCTTTTATTTACTTCAGGGGATACTTGAGTAAAGCTCTCTTAACTTTGTTAGCATTTTTAGTTCTGGTCACCCTGGTCCACTCATCCTCTGACTCAGAGGTACTGCTACCAGAGGTGGCTGTCTGATCTTGTAGACTCACCTGGATTCTGTGAGCTTGGGAATGGCTGGCAGAATGTGGAGGCCTAGTCTCATTGGACCTGACTCTTCCTTGCTCCCAGGATTGGTTGAGTACCCCCCCCCCCACTGTCTTAGCTGGGAAGAGGTTTTTAGGATGCTCTTGGTGGGCCTAGTCTCATGGAATTCCCCACCAAATTTCACTGACTGATCCCTAGGTATGTGATATTTCTGAGGATCCAGTTCTCTGATTCTCCCCTCACTGGAGTCTCCTAGATGAGAGAAGATGGCCCTAGCACTTGGGAACCTGTACATAGATGCCCACCCATCCATTTCTGGGAGGCGCTGACCTATTAGCCCCATTTTTCCCATTGTGCTGAAGACTACCATCCCTGCGGCCCTTGGTTCATATGAGCCAATGGACATGGGGTTGGCATGGCCCATGGAATTGAATGGATTAAAGTCCCTGATGCCAGGGTTCCTGAGGTTATGCTCAGGTGTTTCCTTCTTCCATATATCCTCATCTCTTTCAGCCCCTACTCCCTGATGACATGCAATAATCTGACCCTTTTGTTCCTCTGTTAAGGCCTTACTGGTCTCTATGAGTTGTTCCTGCATGACTATCTGTCTATGGAGCCTGCCATTTTTTTCACAGAGAGCCTCATTGTCTCTCTGTGCTTCCTGTCTGAATTGGGAGTACTGGGCCAATTTTTGCTGCAGGAGACTCACCGCCTGAGTTTGGTCCTTACTGGCCTGAATTATTCTTTGCCATAGCATCTTCCACCCTCCTGCTATGCTCTAACAGCTTTCCATAGTCCATTTTAAGTTCACCCAGTCCATGAATGGTCAGATGATTTTCTGCTAACTTGGTTTTTAAATGGCTGACTTCCTGGCCTAAGGTTTCCTGAGCTACAGTGCCCCTCTGTGCAGCCACGGTGTCCCTTTGTTTTCTAATGGCATATAATGTCTGGCGCTCATCATCAAAATCTGTTTGAGTGTGGAGATCCTTCACTATTATTTTATTATTTTCCTCCTTTAGTTCATCAATCTGATTTTCTAGGGCAACCATCTGCCCTGCGCAGGCTCTATTATAATTTAACTGCTGCCCCAGCTTTTGTTGGCTCTGTTGTAGAGAATCCAACCTTCCTTGACACTCTTTTTGCATTGTCAGTATTTTGGTATCTTGCTCTGCCTTCTCTTGCTGCAGGAGATCCAGATCTTCCTTTAATTTTGTCAGATACTGTCTGGTTTCTCTCTCTGATTCTTGGCTCTTTTGTAGCCTTTGCTCTGCAGAGTTCAGATCTGTTTGGGTTTTATCTAGGGTTTGTACTTTACTAGTACATCCAATGTGGAGGTAGAAGTAAGACCCTATTTTGGCAATTTTACATTGCTCTTCTTTTATTTTTGGAGCCATATACAATTCACTAAGTGCCTAGTGTAATGGACCCTGGTCCTGCCATGTATCTAATTCTGTGGCAGTGACTTGTTATTTGATTTCCTGCAGCCAGACTTTCTCATCCTGCTCTACCCATTCACCCCTGACAAACAAGTTGTGCAGTTGGTGTTCCCTTGCAATATTGATTTCCACTAGAGTCACCATTCCGGAAATATTAATTTCCTTCTGACTTATCTCAGGGTAACTTTACTTGTACAATACATGCCTAACTCCTTTGAATATTTCTATTGAAGGGTGTTTTTACAGTGTAGCACAGTATGGTAGCCCAAAAAGGTGTATATACCCCGTCATTTAGCACACTGTGTTAGACTCTCACAAGTGGTATGTCTAATTCAGGATCCCGGACGAGCCCCCAACCTGTAAGTGATTTCAATCCGGCACACACCCAAGTCAATGCCTAGCATGTAGTGCACAACTGAAATCCTTATTTATTTTGTCTGAACGATATACCACTCATATCACAACCTTCTCCTGGAACCTCCCTGGTCACAATGAACCAGGAATCAAGCTGGTTTGCAAAGGTAAAAATCTATTTATGTATTTAAAAATTAATCACAATATATCTTAAGAGGTACACAACAATCACCAATGGTGTGAGGTAGCACTGAGTAATCTCTTTAATACATGAGGAGTAAGTAGTGAGCAAAACAATTCTGCACAGCAAATAATACTTTTGTGTTGGTTCAGATCAAATAGCACTGTGGTTAGAGGTTCCCTCTGCGCACCCCTCAACCCCAATATGTGATGTAAAGAGATAGGAGGAGAGAGTCAGTATTCATGAATGGCAGAATTCAAACAGAATATCAATCCCACTTTCCCCCAGCAAACACAAGAGAAAAACTGAATCGACTGCCAAGCTGTCGGAATGGCTTTTAAAGTTATCTTTAGAATGGATTAGGCAAAAACACCAAATATGATCAAAATTGCTGAAATTGTTATAAATTCTTATGGGAGCTGCCTTGGATAGTTGCACACAAACAAAATCAATGATTTAACCCCAAGAAAACATTTGAAATCTTAAAATTCAAGTCGGAAGCAATTAAAAGCTGTTTTATATGTGTAAAAATGTCCCAAAAACAAAATTTGCAGCAAACTTTTCACTGCGCGATATTCGCCATAACGAGAGAATCACATGGATTTGGAATGTGGTTGTCGGTGTGATGGATAGATATGGATGTTAGCTATAAGCAGAAGTTGAAGTCTTGTTTCTAACACAAAAACGGAGGGAGTTACAGACGTTTTAGTAGAGGTTGTTTTTCCGAGATAGGCGCAAGAAGGGAAAACAGGAATGCACTTTTAATAATGACAAATGGGTTGCTTACATGAGAGGATGACTATAAACAAAACAAATACCACACAAGAACACAGTCACTTCATCAGGGTGACTGCCTGCTGAGGAAACTCACCTTCTTCAGAAGAGAAAAGATCAGCGCAGAGATAGTTTTAACAATACTAGTTCTGGAGTAAAGATTGGATGGTTTGGAGAGAGGGTTCAGAAAATGCAAAGATACTCCTAACAATACAGGTTCTGAATACGAGATAGGATGGGTCTAAGATGGGGATACGACTATGCAAAGTACATATGCTAGTGACACAATTCTTCCTATTTATACTCACTGGATACATTTTTAAATGGAACCGTCAGTTCTGGTCAGGGAATTGGATCTGGTTTAGGAAAGACAGCTTGGCACATCGGACTGGTCAGGGTCAGCAAAGGGCTCTGGTCACAGCACGGCACAGGACTGGACAGGGTCAGCAAGGTACTCTGGTCACAGCACAGGACTGGACAGGGTCAGCAAGGCACTCTGGTCACAGCATGGCACAGGACTGGATCGGATCTGCCCTTCTTGGTTCTGAGGATATTTACATTCAGCAGGCAAGCAGTAACAGCACAGCCCGGCAGTGTTATTTTGCTTCTCCTTAGGCTTGTGGGGTTCTGCTCTGGACTTTGAGGCCTCGCTGAGGATGGTTCAGCTATGCAATGGGCCTTTTTGCTTTGCCAAGTTTCTGGAGTCTGGAGCAAGGGCGATGTAGAGTTCAGCAGTAGGGTGCTCCACCAGCATCAGGATAGTGGGTGAATCTGTCTGTCTTTATGTGTGGTGAGCTGTCTCTATTTATGCTATGAAATGACATCATAAAGGGGTGTGTGGGCCGGTCTAGCCTAATCTTGCCCCTTTGAAAGGTGATTGGGACAAAGTCTACTCTTTGCCTTGATAGGAGCAGAGAACCCGAGTGTCATCTTTATGGTGCAATTTTATGAGGCTGAGAATCCACCCCTAGCCCCTGGAACACAAAATCTACTTTTGGCAAAATACATATTTCCACATGTGCAACCTCTATAAAAATCACATATACAGAATACACATTTTATATAGCAACTACTCCTCAAAACCCAGCAGCTGTGGGATCTTGTCTCCGCCTTTCACAGAATGTTGCCCTTTTCACTAGGAACACAATGTCCAATTTTTAAGCAAATTTCTACAAGTGTGCATGTTTAACACAGAAATAACTGTATAAAGTTTCACAATTCTAGCGGTAATACATTTTGCGTAAAATCACATTTCGTGCCATTGCTGTCCAGAACATGTCACATAGTTCTGGTGCCTCTTCACCTATGCAGCCAGAAATAACATTAATACTCTGTTATTTTTCACAATTTTATATATAAAGTATAAGTCTTTTTAAAATGTGTTCTTTGTCCTGGTTAAGCAACAAATGGTTGTTTGGCTCCACCCCTTGGTCTTTCCCTGGAAGCCCAGGAGCCATCCCCCAAGTTTGTTCCTTGCAGGGGCCATTTACGACTGTCTTCACACTTCAAATTTCCTGCTCTGCAGCTTGTCATTGTTCCTTTTGACTCTGTAGACCAGGTTCTTTCCTACCTTGTAATTAACACCTCTGCGTGATTTCCTGCTGGGGGGAAAGACTTTCCTTCTGTCAGAAAAACCTGTTATTCAAGTTCTGCAGCTTCAGCCAGGTTTAAATTAATTGTTACATTCTGTGGCCTTTCCCTTAGCACAAAACAAACTTGTTTTATCAAATACAGCTTGAATTCTCATTCAAGATTTTAAACCATGGGATCAAACAATTACAATATGGGTTACTATCAGTAACAGGCCTGTTAGATTGCAAATATTTGACTTTCAGTTTATACATGTTAAAGTTTAATCAGGCAGAACCCTGACAGCTGGCATTACACACAGAGATTTTTGACAGAGCCACAGGCAGGCCATTTTTGCGATGGAAATCTCTTCATGCTCCCAGCTTTTCAGGACCTTATAAGTTCCCAATGATTTCTTGAACTAAGTGAATTGTAGCATCCAGTAAGAATTTTGAATTTTTTGAAATGTGTTTTGTACCGGCATTCTGAAGTTTCAGGTACAAAGAGAAAAGAGATTTAAAGCAATCTTGGAGTTTCATTTAGCAAAGCACTGCTTTTTCCTTCTGCACTCCACTTTCAATTGTTGTGGAGCCCCATGACACATTTCAGTAGTTTTGCTCTGTTCCACCACATGCATGGCAGATTGGGCAGCCATCTTTTTGTGCATGGAAAAGTGCAATTTTCAGGGGTTTTGGCACGCACACTGGTTTTGCGGCCATTTTGCTGTTTCTGGCACCTTCATAACAGAGTGATGCATCATAGCAGTGCAAAAGTGGGTCAATACATACCACAAAATCTATTGGAGATCTTGATGCATGGGGTATGAAATGTGTACCCTACTCCTGACTCATCGTCCATCTCTCCATTTTCCATTTGAGAGGTGCAGTCAGAGTTTGTATTGACATATAATGCATGCCACCCTCCAGCTCACGCTATATGCAAATTTCACACTTTCCTAATTAATTGTTTTCTTTATTCTGCTGCTTGTGCCTACCCCTGCGATTTTCAGGGCCAGCAAAAGAAATGGCCACTAGACTATTGACGGATGGAGCTGCGAATGGGGTACTTTCATTCATCTTTTTCATGATACCTAGGGAGTCGGCCCTCAAACAATTCGCAATGGCTGAGTCTTTTAATATCGCTCTGTTACTATCTTTTTCACTGAGGTGGCTTTTAAAGAAAGACAGCTGGCTTTCGAATCCCTTTATTAAATCATTGGACTCCTTCACAGGCTATGCATATTATTTTTTTACTTGCTTCTTTTGGTCTAGTGACGTATCGTAGTGATTCTAGAACAGTTGGGGAATTGAGACATAATGTGAAAAGTAGATAAAGGCAAGTGAAATCTGACAATTTCGAGTGTGGCCTTCACAAAAGTATACCTAGACTGACTTCTCTGGTTTAATTACTGTATCATATCACAACGTTTGGCTAGCTACAGTGGCTACATTGTTAAATTCTCCTGCTTTTATAGAATGAGAAACAGATGGCTGAATAAGTGTGCACGAACAATCATTTTGTCTGTATGTTTGAAGACGGCAAAAATGCTGTCTATGATAAGTGTCACAAAAACTGAAAGTGTTTGTGCTGATAGTCTCTTTCAGGTAAGAAATAGGGTCATTATATGTATCTATATACCTTTCCATGTTTAGGTGTATAATAGCCAGCACTTCCCCAGCTTTGGAGTTGTTTCCTCACTACTGGGTCACTAATAGGCATTTGATGCACACTTTTTAGATGGAAAAAATGTGATGGAATGGCATTAGATTGTATCAGATACCGTTCCTAATCCAGTTTGTCTTTTGGCTGTGCTGTTGATACTAAACAGTACTAAAGAGAGTGCCAGCAGCCATATAAAGCCCTGTTTCTGAGCTTCTCTGTTCTTTAAGACCCCATTCTTCCTCGCCCCTGCCCCTGCAGACTGGGTGTGTCAGGAACATGTAGCTTATGTTGTACCTGAAGCTCTGTGCACAGTTCTTTCACCAACATTCTACTAAATGGCTCCCCCTATCACAGTTTATGCTCACAGTTACACCTAATATGAATTGCCCCAAACTCACAACTCCCCCACTTGCCTGTGTGCGGGTGTATTTCTTAAATACCAGCAGCTTGCTGTGCAGTTGCATGCACAATTTTGCAAACTCTTAGAAACGTGAGTACCTGGGGAAAACCGGAGGACCTGTCGTTCAGAAATGGCTTCCTTCATGAAGCACTAGACAAGATGTCAATAAAAAAGTGTTTTAATATTTTGAAATAAAAAGATGAATATATGTCATCATGAGAGCGCCAGGGGACCACTTTGGTGGAGATAGTGTGCGGTACAAATATCCTTTAACATTAACATAACATTAACATCAGTAAAAAACTGTCTCAACATATGTGTATCAAAAGAGCTGGAAATGGTAACCCAGCAAGCCAATTGGCTGCTTGGTAGGGCATTTATAGGCTACACATTAGAGAAGCAGGAGGAGAGGGAAGTCTGTGTATTTTTGTGAATATTGAATGTATGGATCTCCACTATACCACTAAGTCACCCCCCCCCCATCAACAAAAACATGGGGAATAACCTGTGGTAAACAGTGCCCTCTTGTCTGCAGTAATTGCATGGTGTAAGACTAATGAACTCCCCAAGTTGGAAACCCTAAGGGGCAGCTCTACCTCTTCCCCAACCACTCAGTCTAGCTGCCTGTTTGCTCCCCTCCCTCCCTGTGAAGCGTGTGCTTGAAGATGCTGCAACTGTAAGGATATAAGCTTTCTCTCAATGTTCTCCTTCTTCGGTTCGTTACAAGGGACACAGTGGTTTGCCACTGTCACCAGTACAGACAGGGATTTATTCTGCCATCCACTGCCGATTACTTTGATCTGATGTTGGAGCTTGGGTAGCATCCTGAAATAAAAGGGCTTTAGCTACCGCTTCTTTAGACATGCTCCCTGGCTTGATGATACTCGATTGCCTTGCTAACATGATCTTGGGGGTGTCCAAATAAATTGCTGACACTTCCACTTTTTCTGCTTTCATTTGAGAATTCTCCCACTGTGCCTTCCTGAAGCACACTTCAATAGCTGTAGTTAACAGTGTATTCTATTTCTGACTTGCCCCAGTGCCCTACCTATCCTCGGATAATCACTCATTGCCCTTGATCAATCTGTCTTTGCCTGACTTCTGCTGGCATAATGACCCGCATAAGCTGTTTCATATCAGTTTGCGAGGTTCTAGGAATGCATACCAGTCCCAAGCTCCCTGGGGAAAAGTTGCAACTCTTCTCTGATATTTGGAAACTCTTTGTCCAAATTTCTGAGGTATCCAGGCATCCTCCAATGTGTACAGACAATAGGTTTTCTCCATCGTTCGCATTCCATGGCAGTGGGCTTGAATGACATGTGAGTCTCTCCTATATTTGCTAACTCATCTTCTCAAGGAAGCCGCAAACAGGGATGAACCAGTGATCTGTGCAAACCTGACGATGAGAGGTCCATCAAAAAATTGGGGACAACAACAAGGCACACTTTTGTCTGACGTAGTCAGTTTGAGTATTCGCTAAATTCATCAAAGAGTAAATACATTCAAAGACATTTAGACATCAACAGTGAATTTATAAATTGATAATTTTCAATCAAAACAAAAATTAGTAGCAAGTAGAGCGTATAATGCTCACAAATGTAGAGAATCATAACGATACTTAATGTGAGTTCATAACAAATATGTTCAAGGGGTACATAAGTAGAATTGTTATTTTCACAATTCAATGGTATATACAAAATTTAGAACAACTCCTGTCACCTGCAAGGGGCAGACAGCGCTTTCGATGATTTACAGGGTGTAGTGTCGCTCCTTGTATATTCTACGCGTTTCGGGTGGTGCAGCCCTTCATCAGGTATGGGAGATGGAATGATTTCTGTGAAAAATAAACTATACAATGCACATAAAGGATTCCATTGGGGATGAATAAATGACTTCATTAAAGGTCAAGTAAGTCCTTACCTGACCTGTATTAGTTAGCGTTACAGGTGGATGCATCAAGCGTCCAATAGGTAAATCCATAAAGTGAAACCACTTTTGTAAGGATCAGAACAATCCTAAGAAAAAAGAGAATATTTCCAGGACTAGATGAAATGTGACCGCGTGCGGGACCAGTCGCTTGGAAAAAGTGCTGGGTCCCACATTGCGGTCATTTTTTTTTAATTTTATACAAAATAACAGAGATTTAGCGGGTGGTCAAACTCACCAGCTGAGATGCTTTCCAATGAGATTAACATCGGTGTTCAAGAATCAAGACGTATGTAGCAGGTAAGTCAATGTATACAAGCAAGGATTCAGAGATAGCCAGTGGTGGCAGGAATGTTGTTGCAAACTAGCAGACTGCAGAGTCAACCCACGGCTAAGGGTAGGTAAGGGAGAGAAGAAAAAAATCACAGGGAAGTGAGTCAAGGACAGTAGACAAGCGAGAGTAGAAAGCGAAGATGCCCCGGCAGTGGATTAAGTTCCGGTTGGTCCAGGAAGTAAGTGGAGAATGCAAGTAGGAGCGGAAGCAACAGCTAAGAAAGGAAGGCAGGAACATCAGGAGGAAGACAGCAAAGGTAAAAGGAAGGATGAAAAAACAAGGGGGGAGACTAACAGATAGATAAGAGGCAAGGGTGAGAGATGCAACAACGCAGAGCACCACAACCAAAGGTGAGAAAGGATCGAGAATGCAGGGGAAGGAGAGCCACCGGAGAAGTGGTAATAAGAAAAATAAAGGAGAGAACGAGTCGGGTGGTGGGGGATGGGGGGCAGCCACCATAGAAGAGGTTATAAGAAAAACAAAGGAGAGAACGAGTTGGGATGGTGGGGAGAGCCACCGGAGAATTGGAAGTGAGGGGAGGCAAACAGAAAAGAGGGGACGGGCGAGGGAAGCAGGTGACGATGACAGGGAAGTTAGAAAGGGAGAAGGAAGCAGAATGCAGAAAGCAAATTCAAGAGGAAGGCAGATATGGTAGCAGGAAGAAGGGGAAAGGAAAGAAAGCCTTACCCTGGTTAGATAGAGAAAACCAGTGATAGATTAAGGGCCCTGTCCAGCATGGACAGGCCCAGACAGAAATGCTCCTTTAACCTGGTCCTTAGCACGGGGGCCGGTCTTGCCTGCCGGCTCCCGCCACTGGGACAAGGAGGGAGGCATCCGCAAACAAGAAGGATGTCAGGAACAGGCTGGTGTGAACCCTCTTGTCAGTACGGAAAGGCATCTGCCATCTTGGTAGAGCATGATGCTCCAATGTTTACGTGAAAAAGGCCAGTGAAGGCCCACAATCGGGGCAGCACCACCACCATGGCTGAGCACGATAGAAGTCGCGTGGTGGTGGAGCTGCTCGGCTAGGCACGGTCCTGTGCCCGATCTTCCTGCTAATGGCCCAAACAGGAATGCTCCTTTAACATGGTCCTCTGCACACGGGGCCGGCTTCGCCTTCCAGCTCCCCACCATTGGGCCAATGAAGGAGGCATCTGCCAATAGAAAGGACGTCGGGGACGGGCTGGTGAGTGCCCTCTTCTCATTGCAGAAAGTCATTGGCCTTCTTGGTAGAGTATGACGTTCTGACATTTAAGTGAAAAAGGCCAGTGGAGGCTCACGTTAAGGGGCAGCTCCACCACCATAGCTGAGGATGATAGAAGGCGTGTGGTGGTAGAGCTGATTGGCGAGCAGTGCTGTGCCAGATCTTCCTTGCTCTTTCTCCCTCTCAACCCCACTAACAAACCCCCAACCCGTCCCATTGCAGATCCGCCAGAGCACCAAGAGACCACGCAAGTGGCCCTTTACCATAGAATAAAATAATGCAATGTCAAGCTCCTTGTGGGTATCTTGATCTCTTTTAACTGTTCGGTACCCATGTTTTGTTCTACTTTTGTTCCTTAATTACGCCACAAGCCATCATTTCACAACCACTCATAATCACAGACTGGCACACTAAGAAAACTCCACTTTTCTGCGGTTCTGAGGAGGGGAAATTGGGGATATGAATACTCTGCCAAGTGGCCCTGAGTAGGAATAAATCACACACAGCCACTCATGTCAACAGATATTATAAAATTCAGATGTACCTCCAGAGAATGTTCAAGCATCTATCACTCCAATAACCAGACATGGCCTTGACTGATTCTATCAACTTTATATTGCTGACCTGACATGATATTTATGCTTGACCCCATAATCTGTGACGGGCCCAGCTACATTTTAAAAATCGGTTCCCTGTGCAGCTTCAAAGAAGCAACACGTACTGTCAGCCTCCTCCCAACTACACCAAAGGAGCTACCACAGACTCTTACCTCAGTTCTGGTACTGGGGTGGTTCGGGAAAAACGGTCTGAAACACGGTGGGGTTCCCTCGGACTCGGAGCATGACAAGTCCAAGGTGTGGCACCTGATAGGAGAAACAAAACTCGTACCATCATTTGCACCTGCCACCTGCTGGCCGCACTTCTTGTTATTGTTTTGATCCCACAGCACTGTTGCCTCCTCTTTCCCCTGTCATTTTTCCCCTCCCCACTGCACTTGCGCGATCTCAATGTCACTTGGCCTAGTAAGATCGTTGTCTCTGTCCTCCCTCTGTTCCCCCTTCCTTGCCTCATCGCTTCTTGAAACACTTGTCTATAGCATACATGCCAACATTCTGACACGCCTGGTAGGGAGATTTCTACAGAGAAATCGGGAGACAACAATTTCCCCATAGGAATGCATTGGGGAAATAATTATTTTAGGCGGGAGAACGTGAAAAATTGCAGTCTTTTTCACTAAAAAATCGGGAGTCTCCCGCCTAAATCGGGAGGGTTGGCATGTATGCTATAGTGCGTTAAAAATGTCATATCATATCATATACTTTTCACTTAGTATGACCGACAGATTCAGCTTTATTGACTTGCAAGACAAATCACTTTACTTACCAATCCTGCAACAAGCTGACCCGTCCACCAGATCTCCACAGATATAGGCCACTAGCACGTGACCAAAAGCAAAACTAACAAAGGACCATAGAGAAGTGACACTCAACATCCAGTTCCAAAGAAGAGGCCTTCCTGCCTTGTCCATCTCCTGCTTGATAGGCTGAAACGTCTGTTGTTGACGCAGAGGTCGCTGTTGTCCTAATCAAATGGCTCGAATCTTAGGATCCGGCCAGAGACTAACAGAATGTCCACCTTCCATAACACACGTGGCCCTAACTTTCCCTTCCTACCTGCTCTAATCTTCACCCTGCAATGGCCGTACCACGTGACTCCCTGGTGCCCTGAACAGGGTCGCTGCCTCAGCCTCAGCAGTTTTACTATCTCACTTAATTATTACAGTTAATTCAGAAAAAACGAATTAAAGCGGAAGACACATTACATACTAATGCTTATGTATTTCTTTATTTTTCTATTCATATAGCGCACTAAGGCCTGGGGCATCAAGGTGCTGTTACATTAGTACATATATTGTTCTGCTAAATTTGATTGGGTTTCGCACTACACAAATCAATTGGGTTTCACAAAGTACATACCAGGTGACACAGATTATTTGAGTAAAAGTTTGCATATGTGATCTGACATAGCATGTAACAGATATAAAGGATAATTACATTTCATACTGCATAGTCAATTTGGATTATGTGAACAACAGTATTTTTAGTTCTTTTCAGAAAGTCCAGTAAGAGTATTCGGATCGCAGGATAGGTGGGAGAAGGTTCCGTGTTGGCTGCTATGGCGGGGAAGCTGGAGGCTCCAGCTTAAACCTGTTTAAATCTGGGCTGGGTGATACGGTGGGCATAAGCTGATCTGGTGGGTCTGGCAGAGGAAACTTTGGTAATCTTTTGGGATGGGGGGGCAGTCTTGGACAGGCACCTATAAGTGATGGATAGTATTTTGAAGAGGATCCATTCTTGAACAGGGAGCCAGTGGGCCTTTTTGTTTTTGGGCTGAAGCGATATGCTCCATTCTGTGGATGTTCAGGGAGAGACTGGGATGGGGTTGTCATCAACCATGAAGGAGAAGTATTATGTGTGGAGCATTTTGATCATTGGTAGTGGGCCCATCAGGAGTATCTCTGTTTTTTCGTCATTCAAGCATAAACGGTGGGTGGCCATCCATGCCTGAACTGTTGACTAGATGGAGTTACGGGTGGAGGAATTCTTGTGGTAGTCGCCAGAGAGGGGGAGGAGGATCTGAGTATCATCGCCATTGTTTGTGGAAGATGTGCCAGTTTTGTCCAGGAGTGCGAATAGTGAGATAGTGAATATGTTATACATTGTTGGGTGTTTACTAAACATGGTAGGCCCACCGCAGGGGATACATTTACCTTCCTACTCAGTGGGATATGGATCATCTGTTTATATCAGGAAAGACACTTACTAAAAAAGTGATTAGGTTAACGAGGCAGACATGTGGGTACAAGAGTTCGAAAAACTGGCCTCAACCTATGATATGATAGGATATGATATGATGGTTTATTTCTATAGCAGTTATACACAATTGGCCTCATTACACGGTAGGAGGTAACTATGGCGCAGTTAGCGCCATGGATACCCCCTACCGCCTTCTGGGTCCGGGTAGGTGGTATGGGAACTTACCGGGTCATTCAGACCCTTGAGGACCCGGTAAGTCCCCATGCCAATTGCCATTCCCCATTCCCATTCGAGCCCCCATAGGGCTCAATGGGAATGGGGAAAGAGCTAATAACGGTACCGCTATTAGCGGTACCGTTATTTGCTCTGAAGTCCCTCAGCGGGTCCCTTCCTTAATATGTGGTCTGGCCACAGGTTAAGGATGGGACCCGCTGAGGGACCTCGTAGTAGGGCGGTAGGGGATTACTGGCACCGGTGCCCTTACCGGTGCCGGTAATCCCCTACCGCCTACCGTGTAATGAGGCCCAATGTGTTTCAAAGCGCTTCACAACAAGGGAGTAAACAAGGGAAAATACAAAACATTCTTACAGGCCATGAACAAGAACAATGTGAAATTGACTAACGTACTCAGCCTAGTGACATGTCAAATAGTGCAAGTGCTAATACACAGATAGGATGGAAATGGTAAACAGACAGGCGACTACGTATACATATACCAAAACAATGGGCCTCATTACGAGGTTGGCGGTAAATCGCACATTTCAAGTCCCGGATATGCGGGAAGTCAGGTGCCGGATTTTGTAAGTCCCCATTTCCATGGAGTCCCACAGTATTCCATGGGAGTGGGGAGAGGGAAGCACCGTTGCTAATGGTACCAGTGCTTCCGTGATGACTTTGCAACCGGGGATTGTTTAGGTCGAAATTACCTAAATAAATGGTTGCATTGACCAAAAGTTCTAAAAATGCTACCACCAAAGTTTTGAACACCAAAAGTACGAACCTTTGGTGGTAGCATTGAAAAAAAAAACGGGGGCTGCTGGGGTGTCCCCTGCATCGCCCCGCTCAATATACCTCATGGTATAGGGAGCGGAGGTTGCGGGGGACCCCCCCGCAGCCTTCTGTTTAAAAAAAAAGAATGAAAAGAAAAGGACCCTGCAGCGTCGGTTCCCGATCACGGAAGTGAAAGGGAACTGGTCCTGCAGGGAACCAGCGTTAGGATGAAGGTAAGTGGGGTTTGTTTATGTTGGGGGTGTGGGTAGGGGTGTGCTGAGGGTGTGGGTGGGGGGCTGTTATGGGTGTGTTGTGTGTGTGTGTGGGTGTGAGAATGTATGTGTGTTCGCTTGAGAAAGGTGCAAACTTTTGGTAGTTCGCACCTTTCTCATGCAAACGATTTGCCTGTGGCACTTTCAGCCGCGGGCAAATCACTCGGATTCACTGGGGACAATGCGCCCGGCAGGGTCAGACCTACCTGGCGCACTGTCCCCGGCAGGTAGACTCGTAGTGTGTCGGTCTAGAAAAAAGGATGCCAGTGAGCTTACCGGCACCCTTGTTTCCGGACCGCCACACTTGTAATGAGGCCCGTTATACTGATTCAGAGATCACCATAAAAAAATCTTAAAATGATTTCAAATAGCAACATTAAAACATCAGTACATGACTTTACAACAATAAAAAATAATAAGTACAAAACACACTGCAAGATGTCAAAGCTAATACTGTTGATTCAGCTGAGACACTTCTTAAACGCTCTACATGCATATGTTTCTGTCCAGATGGCCGACACAACGCCAGACATTCATCAGGGGCTATGCTATTTGTGTTATATGTGGTGGACGAACTAATAAGGATTACATTTTTCTCAGTGTCTTCAATATCTTCCAGGAATTTCCTAAACACAAAACAGAAACATCACTTAGTTTATTGAAGATTAATCTTTTTAAAACTCTTAAAAATTACGATATGTACAATGTCTCGTATTGGTGCACCTGGAATACTTTTCTGTGGCACCATCAGCTATGGTTGCTGGTCTCAGATCACCATTACTTAATGTCCTGAGTAGATTCTCCAAAACGCTGCTACTCTCTAATCATAAAATACACTTGGCCTACAAATAGGCCCAAGATGCCAAGCACATTCCATTCATGGATATCACGAGAGTAGTGGACCTCTTACCTAGGCAAGGAGGCTCCTACACTTTCAGGGGGCATTAATGTTCCCTCCCTTCTCGTATCTCCTAAAGATACCTTCACTCACTAATGTACTGTCCTGCAGCACAAAAATGAGAAACATATGCTAAGTATGATAAATGTTATTAGTAATGCCCTTACAACTCCATCACAAGTTACACGTTCTTGGTTAGATTTGATTCATAGGCTATCAAGGTCTTTGACACGGTCCCCCTGGTGTTAAAGCCACGGTTCCGGCCTATAACCATCCAGCAAATATATCCAGGGCTTAAAAATGTGTACCACTGTATAAAGTGAATAGTATCCAAATAATAGACCCAATATCCAGTCACGCACCCTTTATTTAGAGAGCGACAGGGCTTAGTGACGTATCAATCCTCTGTCCATGAAATCACAGGTGCTGTGATTCAAAAATGGCCGCTGATTTGCATATCACGGCTGCGTGATAGTTGTATCTGAGGCCTGCGATGGGCATCCAGCATCAGCATTTGAGAAGCCCAGTGCCTCTGGGGGTTGCCGGGGGACACCCAGTCTTCAGTGGGGGCAGGGCGAGCCATAGCATGACCATGCAGACCCCTTGCCACTTTGCTGGCACGAGGGTTCCGCAGCATCATGGCCTGCAGGCCCGTGCTCACACGGTGTGGACCTGCAGTTCTAAATAAGATACGGACCAGTCATTCTTCTTTTGGAGTCTGCAGCCGTTCTGTTGCACGTGTCTGCAGGGGCTCCTTTTATTAGCTTGGGCCATGACACAGTCATGGCCCATGTTAAAAGGGCAATACACATGGGACGGAAAGATGCCCTTAAAGGGGCAACACACTTGGGAGGGTCACACACCACACTCCTCATTTTCCATAACAAACAAACAAATGTTACTGAAATATAAATGATTCCCTCCCCCGTAACGAAACAACATTTCTTGGGCTAATTCAAAATTTAGGATCAACAAGAAATAGGATATACCACTGCTACATACATGGGGCTCATATCGTTATGGACATACAGCATATATCAACATACTCTAAACATAACCAGCGGGTGGCAGCTGCGGTTGGCGAACCGCTGGTGGAATGTTGGCAGTTCGACCACATGCTATAAAACTCTTTATTAACCTGGGGCAAGTGGAACTTCCACCACTGAATGATGCATGCCTAGCTGCTGCTATAATTTATAGCATGCCTACAAACTACGGAGGCATAGCTTCACATCCATCTAATTGGGACCATTTTGAACACATCATTGACATGCATGCTTGGAGCATATAAACACATTTTTACTGCATCTTCTCTGAGCACTTGCAGAATTGTAGGAGACCAGTTCACTTTGCTCCAGTGTCCATTCAGAATGGTCATTTCTGCAGGTCCAGGTCTGTTGATGTTACCGTTCAAAGGCCAGTAAAACCACACCTGGGGACACCAGGGGCCACATCTGCTTAGTCCATTGATTTTGGGGCAGAGAGTGAGACGCGGGTAGCAGGGCGTCTAGGCAGCACCACATGATGCCAACTGGGCAGGGGTGTTTCTTCACTGTAGTGGGTGTTTCTTCACTCTTACAGAGCTGCAACCCTCGCTGGCTCATAGCACTTCTTCTGGGTGTTGGGTTTGAGGGATGCGAGATGTTGGTTGGCTGGACACAGAAGACAGGGTATCTGGGCCACTTCTTTTCCTCCCCAAGGAAGGAGTGCCTACTTGTTAATGGGGCAGATGATGTCCCAGTTTGGGGGTGACAGGAATCATACCCTGGGCCACATCGGCCTGGTCCATGAATGGTGGCCCCCGCAGGGCGCACACGAGTGGCAGGGCGATACTGGGGTAGGGTGTCACTGGTGGCAGGGTGTTATGACTGCTTCTTTATTCAGCTCCCCCAGGCCAGAATAGTTGGCATTGCAGTGCCAGCAGTAGAGGGCGCACCCCAGTGGCAAGATGTCAATGGGGCCACTTGATGCACGGAGAGGGGTGACACAACCATGGCTGGTCATTGGGGCCAGTTACTGTCCATTCCTCTTCCCCAGGCAGAAGCATGGTTAGCCTGGCACTGCCAGCATCGGAGGACGCACAAGCACTCCCTTGGAGCTGCAACCCTCAACTGCTTCTGCCGATGCATGTGCTGGGTCTCCTGACCGGAGTACCACCAACCACTCTTCTCCATCCGGGCAGGGAGACGTTGGCACGACACAGGTGACCAGATGTCTGGCCGCATTTTCTCCAGGCGGGATCATCCTGGAGGTAGAAAGAGTATAGCCATCAGCACCACATATGTCATCTTTATCTCTCACATTCCCCACAGGATTGAAGGATTCATGGATACTGTCCAGAACATCATACAATCTTTCAAACTCCTTTGCTGCCATCGTCTTGCGTCTTTTGTGTTTGCATTCTCTGCACCAGATGTTTGAGTGGAACCCTAAGATAGCGAGGGTCAGAAAACATGGGCAAATGCAACACATTGACTGGTTCTCAGATGACACCCAGGAATTGCTGCTTGGGTTGCAGGTACAGACCTCATTGGTACTTGATGGCATTTGAAAACTTGTGTCTTCATATTCAGAGTATGACGCTTGAATGCCTACGTGCAGAGGCACAGCAAGATAGTTTCTTCTTTGCTGGGGCTCCGGCTATTTTCTGTGCCCCAGGAGCTGAGGTGTCTTGGAAGGCAGACAGCGTTACCCTGCATGAGTATAATGAGCCCTCTTGTCGTGCACATGCTGGGGAACGCCTCTCAGTGCATGACAGTTCCTTGTTTGTCACGTGTGCAGTCCGATTCATAATAACTGCACATCTCCACGTGCTTTGAAAAAATGTGGTTCCCTTCCACTGCAACTAGAGTGAAGAGGGTTTGATGGGAGTCGAAATACATAACCGGAGGTCAGAATATTTGAAATAAAACCCAGTGATTAGAGACCAGCATTCGTTTGTTAGTATGGCGACACAACCCGTCAGCAGGACACACTTGAGAAAGTGCGTTTTGGCCCCTGGCTGTTGTGTTAGGGCTCTGCCAAGTACAAAGCTTAGCCAGGTTCACACACATATGCTGCAAACAAACCTGGTTGAAATAAATACATCTTTCGCTGTGCAGACGCCTTCACAGTACGTTCATAGCACAGCCACTCATCTGCGACTTTTCTAGCAGATTGTCTGGCGCTGGCTGCCCTTCTCTTCATTGATGGCTTGGCTCTGCGCTGTTTCTGAGCTGACAGCTGTGCTATGAAACAAGGCACAACAGGCATGCATTCAGAATACATGAAAGGGGTCAGCGCTAATTTATTTGTTTTCTTTGGTTTGTTCTTTTATACTAAATGAGGTGCAGTTAATTGGAAGCAAATTGTGCGGGACCATGCAGGCACTTGTAAAGTTCCCTTGGTTGCTCGTGCAGCCCTTGTTAGCATTTTGTCTCTGCTGGGTCGAGAATGTTGCCTTTGACGTGGTTCAGGTCGGCAGGTCCCCACACTGCTCCTATGTGGCTGTGTGATTGTCGCTGGTGTTACAGGGCCCTTTGAGGGCAGCAGTGGGTCTTAATGCAGCAGGATTATCCTATCCCCGGTGACAGGCAGGTGAGACCCACTTCACTTTGATAGTGGCATGGCGGATTGTGTCATTGCCTTTTACTTATCGTTTTTCTCATGCTCCGAAGTGGAGTCCTTCATTATTTACAACCGGAGGCCCGGAGTCAGTCCAGAAGAGTGCTGGTGTTATGTGATATTTAGTACACAACACCTGCAGCCGTCCAACTTCCTTTAACGCAGTGATCTCTGCCGCGTTGTTTCCTCCCCCATGTGGGAGCTTTCCATCAGCAGATGCGGCAATGTCCTCCTCTCCCAAATGGGAGATGTGCTGATGGCGTGGGGGTGGCAGTGGCCATATCCTCCCTCAGAGTGGGGAAACTCAGCTATCTGCACCGCCGCAGCTCTAACTGCGGAGCGCAGCCACTGCGCCCGGGGACTGAGCGCGTCTGCGCATCAAGGTGAGCTTCAGCTCCGACTATGGTGCTTTGCACATTTCACCGCCAGGTAGCCGGGATTCTCTGGGGGCTTCAGTAGCGTGGCACATTGATGGTTAAGGTACATCAATGATATTTCTGTTGTGTGAGAAGGAATACAAGTGGAAGCTAATGAATTTATACTCTGGCTTAATACTCAAAATAGATATCTAAAATTTACTGACACCATGAGTAGGTCTGAAGTTAACTATTTGGACATCACCATATATCATGGAGAGAGTGTACTATTGGTCAAACATTAAGGGAAGAACACTGATAAGAATGCTCTTCTGCACTATAACAGCCATCATGCAAAACATGTCAAAGATAACTTGCCTTTCAGACAGTTTATAGGCATCAAAAGAAACAGTTCCACGAAGGAGTCGTATGAAGATGGAACAAATAAAGTGAGTAGTAAATTGGAAGCAAGATGTTATCCCTCTAGATTGGTGAAACCCTCGACCAAGAGCGCTTTCAACAACCATAGAGAGGCTTTACTTGAACAAAGAATCAAGGAAGATAAGGAAAATACTTTGGTGTTCTTTTAGCAACTTGTCATACAAGATCAAGAACATAGTCACCAAGAATTGGAGAAAGTGCTTTCCAAAATCCTTTAAAACTCCTCTAATTGCATTTAAAAAGATGACTAATATTAGAAATCTAGTGATGAGGAACAACCTTACCAAAAGAGTGGTGAAAGGCCCTATGCAAACAACATATGGGGTTTACCGCGAGTAGTGGGGCATCATCCATGTGGTAACTGCGTGATGTGCCCGTTCACTAGCAAAGCACTGACTGTAGACATGGGTCTGCAACAGGAATTGAAAATGAATGAACATACAATTTGCAACACAGAGAATGTGATCTATTTGATTACATGCCCGTGAAACCATAATTATATTGGAAGAACCATTTGTAAATGTAAGACACGATTGATCGAACACAGGAGTTTTATTAAGCCAAAATAGAACAGGCCCCAATGGTGAAACATTGTATAGAGACCAACCATGAATTTGGAAATCTGAGGTGGGTGATTTTGAAATAAATAAAAGGAAAGAAACAGGAGGATATTAAACGTAACCTTCTGAATTTGGAACAGAAACTTATTTTCAGAACCAAGAGTCATATGATTGGTTTGAACGAGAGCGTAGAGTGGCATAACGTGTCATAATCATGCACCTGGACAACTCCTGTGACCGATGGGTTGTGTCATTTGCTGACGGTCTAACATATGTGCTCAGGAAAATCTTATAATGTTACGAGCACTAGCTATGTAAGCAGATGTACCTGGCCTGATTTCACTGTAAATAAGATACATATTGTGAAGCACCCATACCATAAGTATGATTAGTCATGTACCATGACCAATAATTGTGCTGGAAATCGCAGACTTTAAAAATATTTCAATTATGGAAGGCCAGTAACCCTATGAATGCACACTAGTATTTCTTGAACTTTATCAAAATGGATGTACCAGCGTGTTTCTAATTATGTTTATATCGTATTCTAATTAACGGTGCACAATAGTACACACCTTCTTGGCTGTCTTTATAATGTGGAGGTAATGCATTCACAACCAGTTGTCTCGTGGCACACTCACATTTGTGGGACTCCTCTTAGGGCTATTACACCATTTTATTAATTATACAGAGAATCCATACCCACAGAGCTGCACCCATAGGGAATCATTTTGGTACACTCCCACTCTCAGGAAGTACTGTCTAGTAGCTTGGAGTGTGCAGTAAATAATTATACCCAGTGAGAGCTAGCACCATGAGGCAGTCACCGGTGTGTAATAAAAAAAGAGATTTTTTTTTGTTTACATGAATTTGTGGTGCGGCCTGATGAAATCACCACGCAGCCTGTGATATGCAAATAGGCGGTAATTTTGGAATTGCGGCACCCGATATTTCATGGACAGAGGATGGATGTCTCACTAAATGTTATCTCTCTCTAATTAAAGGGTGAGTGACTAGATATTGGGTCTGTTTTTTGGATACCACTCACTTTATACAGTGGCATAAAATAACAATATTAAATCCTGTGTATTTTTGCCGGATGGTTATAGGCAGGAATTGTTGATTTCACAGCAGGGGTGACCGTGTCAAAGACCTTGATAGCCTATGCAGCAAATCTAACCAAGTAAATGTAACTTGTTAATGAGTTGTAAGGGCATTACTAATAACATTAATGATACTTAGCATATGCTTCTCATTTTTCTGTTGCAGGACAGTACATTAGTAATTGAAGGCATCTTTAGGAGATACAGGAAGAGAGGGAACAGTAATAACCCTGGAAAGTGCAGGACCCTCCTTGCCTAGGTAAGAGGTCCACTACTGTTGTGATATCATGAATGGAATGTGCTTGGCAGCCTGGGCCTAATTGTAGGGTCGGTGTGTTTTATGATTAGAGAGTAGCATCATTTTGGAGAATATACTCAGGACATTAAGTAATGATGATCTGAGACCAGCAATCATAGCTGATGGTGACCACAAAAAGTATGCCAGGTACACCTATAAGAGATATGAGACATTGTACATATCATAGTTTTTAAGGGTTTTAAAGAAAAATTAATCTTCAAGAAACTAAGTGTGTAGGAAATTCCAGGAAGATATTGAAGAAACTGAGAATGTTGAATCCACATTATTTCATCCACCACACATAATACCATTAGCATAGGCCCTGATGAATGTCCAGCACTCTGTGGGCAATATGGTCAGAAAAATGTGCATGTAGGGGTTTAAGAAGCGTAGGCTGAATCAACAGTATTTAGGGGTTGCCAGGGGTCTCAAATGCGATCCCTGTGGTCTCCCTTGCTACCCCTTTTTAAATTCAAGCTCCTGGGCTGTGGCCAGCACCATGTGGCTCTTTGCCTCTGGAGTGGCTTGCTTTCTATTCAGGCCTCTTACAAAAAAGACAAAAAAAGAACAGGGGTTCCACAAGTCTAACACTTTCAGCAGTGACCCTAAATAAGAAAGAATGGGAATATCAAATAATTTGTCTTTCTGCACTTCTATACAATAATTGCTAGACTCATTAAACGTTTATTTCAGGCACACTTCAGGGGGTGAGGCACTGAGTCTGTTTTTAAACACCTCAACTCAGCCTTTCATCATTCTGAGGTTGATACATGAGTACCAACACAATTGGGTGAAATTCATTTGGCCATGGGCGTCTGCTTGCATTCACAGTAATTTGGTAATATGGGCCTATACACAATGATCTTAATGATAGATATGGCGATACATTCTTGCATGAAATGTATATCACATTATAGTGATATCGTAACCATATTTTTCATACTGTACTTAGGAACAATGCTATGTGATGCTACTTCCAGTTTTATCAAGGGGTGAAAGGTCGTATTCCTTTGCTTCCCGTGATATCACTTCACCGTGGGGTCAAATTACATCACTTCCTGTGATGTCATAAGAGGTCAAGTGTCATATGATGTCACTTCCACTAACCCTGGCATTTTGGTGAAATGACAGTATTAGCTTTGACATCTTGCAGTCTGTTTTGTACTTTTTTTATTGTTGTAAAGTCATGGATTGATGTTTTAATATTGGTGTTTTATTTATGGTGATCTCTGAATAAAAATATTGTTTTTGTATATATGTATTATAGGCTGAGTCCAGTTTTTCAGGACTCTTGTACCCACATATCTGCCTGGTAAACCTAATCACATTTTTAGTTTAGTAACCTTACTTTCTGATATATACAGTGTTGGGGAAACACAGGATCCTTGAGGTTCCGTGCAGGTGATGGGTGTGGGGGAGGGTGCGATGTTAGCATTTTCAAAGACCACCCTCATAGGTCTGTTTCCTAAGTAGGAGGCTTAACCGATTGCGGCCTCAGGAGAGAAGTTAGCACGTGAGGTTAGATGGTGGGCTAGGATTTTGTGATCCACCAGGTTGAAGGCTGCCGATGGGTCGAGGCGTAGCAGTAAGGATAGTTTGCCTTCATCTCTGATTTCGTCATCCTGAATCATTAAGTCAAGTAGTGCAGATTCAGTTCCATGGCCAGGGCGGGAACCTGACTGGCAAATTCCTAAAATGTGATTGGCTTCCAGGTGTTGTTGGATTTGCAGGTAAACTGCTCCATCCAGGTTTTTAATAATAATTGGACTCTTGTGATTGGGCAATAATTGGTCAGGATGATAGGGTCTAGAGTAGGTTCTTTGATGAGGGTGAGCACCCAGGCTTTCTTCAGACTAGTAGGGACTATACCAGTGGAGAAAGAGGCATTGATGAAGGCCGCAAAAAGGGATGCTAGGGTGTTTGCGCAGTCTTTGGTAAGGCTTGCCGGGCAGGTAGCTTCTTTGCAGCTGGAAGGTTTGAGATCTTTTAAGATGGATATAGCTTCCTCTTCTGAGACTTTGTTGAAGTGGAACATCGGAGGATTTTGAAGGTTATTCGTTAAGGGTGCTCCGGAAGTCGTTGATATCTGCATGAGTTTCAACAGAGATTGTTTGGAGTCCATTTTCCTGTGTAGGGTGTCTATTTTGGTAAGCATAGCATTCTGAATGTTAGTGCACCAGTTTTCACCCTTGGATATGGTGTCAGGGGGACTAGTGAGGTTTTTTAGTTCCTTGAGTATAGTGAAAATTTCTATAGTATTGGAAATGGCCTTGGCAATACGTGCATTGTATTGCAGGATTTGGCGAGGAGGATGGCCTTTTTATAATGTTGATCGTCTGTTGTGAACAGTAAAGTTTTGGGTTCTGACAGTGATTTCTTCCAGTTAGGTTCTGCTAGCCTTTTGTTGGATCATAGTGTTCGGAGTTCTGGTGTTAACCCAGAGTTTTTGTGTGCAAATGGTTTCAGTTTATGTGGTTTAGTGGAGCAATAGTGTAGGATGCTTTGGTAAGGATTTCGTCATACGGCAGTCTCCGCCGGTCTCATTGTGACACAGATCCCCCTTCCTCATAGAGAGAACTGCACCACCATCTGCGCTGGAAGAAGCACTGGGTCTGGAGGCCCACTCGACCCTTCCAAGATGGCCACCAGCATGGCTCGAAGCATACAAGGCTCCCAGGCTGCTCTGAGGCAGCAGTACCATGATTGGCTGGTGAACCAACCTGAACCCTCCAATCCCCTGCACCGGCAGACAAAGCCAGCCCCCACAGAAGGCCAACACACAAAGCCTCAACCCGCAGTCTCTGCTGTTCTTATTGCGACACAGGTCCTGCTTCCTCATAGGGAGACCTGCGCCACCATCTGCCCTTGAAGAAGCACTGGGTCTAGAGGCCCACTCGACCCATCCAAGATCGCTGCCACAATGCCTCAATGCACACCAGGCTAACAAGGTGCTCTAGGCCCGCAGCCCCATGATTGGCTGGTAAACCAACCTGAACCCTCCAACCCCTTGTACCGGCAGGCGAAGCAAGCCCCCATAGAAGGCCACACACAAGGCCTCAACCAGCAGTCTCTGCCGCTCTTATTGTGACACAGGTCCCCCTTCCTAATAGGGAGACCTGCACCACCATCTTCCCTGGAAGAATCACTGGGTCTGGAGGACCACTCGACCCTTCCAAGATGGCCGCCACCATGTCTCCATGCAGACCAGGCTCTCAGGCTGCTCTGGGCCTGCAGCACCATGATTGGCTGGTGAACCAACCTGAACCCTCCAACCCACTGCGCCAGCAGGCAAAGCCGTCCCCCACAGATAGTCAACATACAAGGCCTCAACCAGCAGTCTCCATCGATCTCAGCCACGTCCAGCGCAAAGCTACAAATGCTTTGCATATTATGCTGAACACTCACCGCCCAGAGAGGGAGGTAGGCCAAGTCTTGTTTGCGCTTCAAAGATGAACCGCTCTGTATGCAACTAAACAATACTGTGTCTGTAAAATGGTGCATTCATCTGTATTGTATTCCATTCATCCCTCTGCCACACCTACCACTTTCCTCAAGTCTTCAACAAGCTGTGCAAGTCTGCTCCACGATGCTCAGTTAGTCTTGAGCAAGCATGAGATCACTCATGTATCACAACCCGATGCTGCTGATAAATGCCATCTAAACGCCACATGCAAATCGACCACACATCCGACTACTAACGTTAGCTGCACTACAGACATGATCTGCAACATTAGCTTTGACCTCTGTGCACCCAGAGTGTTTCCGCATGAAACTTGCCATGCCAGCGCATTACTCGGAAAGTGCAAGCTGTGCATCCCCCACAATCCGTTTCGTTTATGCATGCGCATGCGCTAGGAGCAGATCCACTATGCACTGGTCTTAAGAAAACAACCGTATAATAATAATAATATAATATAAAACAATACAATATAATATAATATAATATAATATAATATAATATAATATAATATAATATAATATAATATAATATAATATAATGAGTGGGCACAGCCAGACATACAACATCCATGCGTTTCCCCAACAACGCTAGGTCATCTGCCCTATGTGTGAATGCTGCTGGAAACATCCAACCTCGACTATTTAATGCTCTGCAGTCAGCCATGAACACAGCATTATGACAAGTCCTAAATACAGTTTGCCCTCCACCTCCTCACTACCACTGGCAACCAGAAGGACATCCCTAAGCCCACACACAGGATGCAAAGCCACCCAATCACCTCCCCACCAAATAACCCTCAAACCCTTACAGACTCCAATGGTTATATCTCAACAAGGGAAATGAGGGGGCCGTACAACGCAGTAGGCATCCCAACCACCCCTCACCTAAACACCTGCCAACTCCCATCCCCATTCGCCAAGCCCCTCCTAAAAAGGGCACACCCTTAGACTCATTTGCCTTGACCACAGACACTCAGCCCCTTCAGACTTGCACCCTCATCAATGCTTGCTCTCTACCTGCCCATGCACTGGATATCAATGATCTCATTACCAAACACAACCTCGACACACTAGCCATTTCTGAGGCCTGGCTTCATGAGGCCTCTGACCCTCCTCTATCCCTAGTGATCCCCACCAGATACACTATCTTCCGGAATGACATACCCACCTACAGGGAAGGTGGCGTCACCCTGATAGGTAGAGATTCCCTTCCACTCAGACGGATTAACACCTCCATCGATGGCAACATAGACCTATTATCGCTCAAACTCTCAGCCTCACCCACATGCACCATTCCCATCCACCTCATCTACCGCCCACCTGGTCCTTCACAGAACTTTGAGGTAAACATACTCCATATCCTTCAGGATAACATAAAAGCCTCCCCCAAAATGATCTTATTAGGAGACCTAAACTTGAGCCTTCATGAACCTAACGACCCCCTAGCAAGGTCCCTATCCAACACCCTTGATACCCTAGGCTTCAGTCAGTGCATCCCCAACCCCACCCACATGAAAGGACGCACACTAGACTGGATTGCTGACCACAACTGCAAGGTCTCTACCAGCGCCAAAACAGGCCCTGCCCCTGGTTGGACCACCACATCATCCACTTCTCTATCCCACAGCCCAAAAAAGTGGTGCTTGGACATCCAAACAGCTCCATTAGGCACAATTGACACCTTGAACAAGAGCATCCTATCACAACAAGCAAAATTCAACTAAGACCCCATAACCACAAGCACCAGCTTCACACACCCCCATTCCCTCCACCACCCAGTTCTTCTTCAGAGACCTACCCGAAACAGAAGTCATAAAGTTAATTACAAGTCTGAAACCCTCTAAATGCAAAGGCAATATATGCCTAGCATCCCTCATCAAAGACTGTTTTGACATACTAACCCCCTTCATCATAGCCTTCATAAACAGCTCCTTTGTCAAAAGCACCATTCCAGCCAGCTTCAAAGGGTACGCCGTCCTTTCATCGCCTGCAATTTCATCCCATGACATTTTAACGTGTACATTACAACAAATAAGCTCATCAAATTTAGGGGAGGGGGTGGGAAAGGGCAGGTAAGGGTTGGGGGGTAGGGAATAGCTCAAAATAAGTGAGGGAGGGGGAATGAACATTTTCGTTAGAATGTATACTTTAAAATGCCAGGGGATGAAATTGCAGGCGATGAAATGACATAGAACCCCTCAAAGAAGCGTGGGTCCTCCCACTCCTAAAAAAAAACATCATTAGACCCAGTTATTTCCTCCAAATACAGGCCAATCACCACTGTCACCTCCCTACTAAAAATACTGGACCAGGTAGCCTACCTGCAAGTTCAGCAGTTCCTTGAAGACAACCAAATCCTGGGGATGCTGCAATCGAGTTTCTGCCCCGGGCATGGCACTGAATCTGCCCTTCTCGATCTAAAAAATCAGCGAAACGAGATTAGGGGTAAGGGAAACTCTGCCCTGCTCCTCTTCCGAGACTTTTCTGCGGCATTCGACCTGTTCAACCACCAAATCCTTTGCCACCACCTCACCACCTACGCCAATATCTCCCCATCAGCCACTGCCTGGATCGCATCCTTCCTGGAAGGAAGAGTCACGAGAGTCTTCCCAGAGATCGCTAACACCTCACCTTCTCCCATCCCATGTGGGGTACCACAGGGGTCATGTATCTCCCTGACTCTATGCAACATCTTTATTAGGCTCCGATTCAATATTTTGGACTCGTTCTGCATAGCCTACACCAACTATGCTGATGACACCCACATCTTGATCCCACTCTCAGCCATATGCAGATGATTCTGACACCCTCAACAATATCTTTTCCACAATACAGGCCTGGATGGCAGCCAATCATCTAAGTCTTAAAAGTAACACAACTGAAATCTTAATTGTCTGCCCACTGAGTGCCCTAAAGAATCTCAACACTCAATACACTGTCTTCCTAATTGACAATTACTCAATTCACATCTCAACCACAGTAAAGACTCTAGGGGTTTATTTTGCTGCTTCACTTGCCATGTCCAGACAAGTGAGCGCCATTGCCTCCTCAGCAGCCTACGCCACCAAGGTCCTAAACGCGGGAGGATCCTTCCTTTCTAAAAACAACTGCCTAACCATTACCCATGCAATCATTGGTTCCAGGATCAACTACTGCAATGTCCTATTCACAGGCACCTCCTCTGGTAACATCCACAAACTCCAAGTCGTCCAAAATAATGCCCTCAGAGCAGCCGGGAATATCCTAAAAAGAAAATATATCTCCAGAGCAAGAAGAGAAGCACATTGGCTCCCCATCCAGGAGAGTATCACCTTCAGAAGTCTATCCATTGCCCACAAGTGCCTAACCAATACAGCCGCCCATACCTCTCCCAAATAATTACCAAAGCTCACTCCTCAAGACCCACCAGGGCCTCCTACACTGATTGACTGATCGTGCTCAAACTAAAGAGATTCAAAGCTGGTGGCACAAGTTTTCCCTAACTCGCTGCTCTGGAATAGAATGGAATGGCCTCCCCCCGCCCCTGAGGGCAGAAAAACCATACTGGGTCTTCCGCAAAGCATTCAAACCTCTTCTAGCTATTAACTCTATCTGTCCCATACTCTTACCTGCCTTAAAATTAACCCTATTATTCTACTTTACTGTATGATAATACCACTTGGTTAATATGTACATGTTAGCCTTGGTATTGCATGACATAAACATGATTGTATGATGAAAGCATGATTATTAGATGTGTACCTGTAACAGCGCCTCAATGCCCCCAGGTTGTATGTGCGCTATACAAATGAAATACATAAATAAATACAGCTTTGCAAGTGTATTACTCTCACAGTCAAAAGGTGGCTCAGGTAACAATGATTGGAGCAACGGCATGAATTGGTCCTTGGTGAGGTTTTCTGGAGCTTCGTGCCAGACTGGGCTGCAGTGGGATAGTAGTAATTGGGTGCTTGCCTAGTGGGTGAGACAGAGAAGTGTACTACATTGTGGTCTGACCAGGGGCATGGGAAGTTAGAGTGTATGGTCACCTG
Source organism: Ambystoma mexicanum (assembly GCF_040938575.1). Lineage (NCBI taxonomy): Eukaryota > Metazoa > Chordata > Amphibia > Caudata > Ambystomatidae > Ambystoma > Ambystoma mexicanum. The sequence continues at coordinate 198,462,507 of NC_090938.1, forward strand.
ACAGTTGCAGTCAGCGTTCCAGTCTAGGATGCAATCTTTGTTGTGCCTACGGGTGCTAATACCTTGTTGAAAGTCAAGAGCACTGAGTGATTTGGGAAGAGATGTGGCTGCTGGGTCATTCAGGTCATTATACCCTAGGTTGAAGTCTCCAGGAGAATGGATTTCGATGAGGGTTAATGTGGTTGCTCAGTGTGTGTAGGAGGTTCTCCTCAAAGGATAGTGCTCGACCCAGAGGGTGGTAAATGGTGTGAATGGTGACGTGTCAGAGTCTACGAGGGTCAGTATGGCTGACAATATGTCACGGTTAACAGAGAGGGTGGTGTTCAGTGCTTTAATAGGGAGTAGATCGTTGGATATGATTGCTACTCCTCCACCTTTGGCATTATGTCTGTCGGTACAGTGAATGGAATAACTCTGTGGCAACACTGTGTACAGGCGCGTTATAAAGGACTTATCATGTCATATCATATCATATCAAGACAACAGAGGGGGAAGGGCAAGAGGCAGCATGACGCCATGTTTCAGTGGTTACTAGAATGTCGAGGTCTAAGGTAGTGATGGGGTCATGTATGTCAAGGGCGTGTGAAGGGATAAACCATGAGTTGATTAGGTCTCATTGTATCAGAGGGGCAGGTATACGTTTATTTTGGATTGCAGGTGGATCCCGAGTGGAATTGTTCATCTGAATGGTGAGCTTGGTTGGTTTGTGGGTATTGTGGGTAGCTATCTGTGGATCAGCTTGGATCTGGGTCTAGAAGGGGTAGCTGTCCGTGTTCTCAAGTGAGCGTTTCTTGAGGCAATGGATTGGGAAGTGGTCCGCAGCCTAGTTGTGGGTCTGTATGGCCGTGGTGCCCGTGTTCTCAGGCGAGCGTTTCTTGGGGCAATGAATCACAGCCTATTTGTGGGTCTGTATGGCCGTCTGTCCGTGTTCTCAGGCGAGCGTTTCTTAATCAACCGTTGTGATGAGGTCCATTCTTATAAGCTGCAAAGGAAAGAATGTTTGAGAGCGAATTCAAAAGTAACATAATCGACATCACGTGATTGGTAGGAGGAAGTAGAGAGAAATCACATAATAAACACGTTTGTTTCCACATATTCTGTATTTCATTCGTTATCCGGTTTCAATTGGCAGCAGTTTCAGAATTCATCCTGCTTATCACTCTGTTCAGATTTTTGTTTTTTTCACCAGCTGTTTGACCCGAAAAATGACTTCAAAGGACTCACATATTGAATGGTATATGAAAATAATAAAATAATAAGTGCATTGGAAATGAGAAATGTGGAAAATGTGACGCTCAACATTTTTTGGGGGGGAAAATCGATCTTCAACTTATGTAACCAAATAAACATGTTCACAAATTGAGAACTAACTTGATTGCGGCTCATAAATGAAATAAAAGAAAACATAGGGGGTCATTCCGAGTACGGCGGTAGGGGGTTAACTGCACCGGTAAGGATGCCGGTGCCGTTAACCCCTACCGCCGCATTCCGAGGTCCCTTAGTAGGTCCCAGTAGGGCCGGCGGGTTTTACCAGCCGCCCTTAGCGGGACCCGTTAAGGGACCATGGAGCTAATAACGGGCCCGCTATTTGCGGGCCCGTTATAAGCTCCTTCCCCATTCCCATTTGAGCCCTATGCGGGCTCAAATGGGAATGGGGAATGGTTTTCGAAATGGGGACTTACCGGGTCCGCATAGGTCGGAAAGTCCAGGTAAGTCCCCATTCCGACACCACGGACCCGGACACGGGTTTGGAGGCAGCCATGCTTCTAGTAGCACCATGGGTAGCTCCAAACTCGTAATGACCCCCATAGTCCAAAGGTCCTGGCACATGCCATTGTGAAATGTGTTTTTTATGCGTGCTTAATGTTTTACATTGCCCAGATATACACCTCACAATTCATGTGTTTATCCCACACATGGAGGTCAGCCTGCACTTCGCAAGTTTACATCGCACAGTAGGACTGACCGAGTCTTTCACCCTTCTGAGATCAATAAATTGTCATTAAATTTGGTGAAAAAGCTAATACAGTGCTTAGGATATCAAGCAACCAGTCAGGGCAGCAGGCAGGTAAGCTAGCAAGGAAGCGAGAGAGAGAAGGCAGAGGAGAAAAGGAAGGTCTTTAGCCGCTTCCAGAACTTCAGGTGGTCTGGCTCAAGTCTGAGAGGGCAGGCAGGCCGTTCCAGAGGGAGGCACCTGTGGAGGAGACAGATCTACCCCCCACTCTGTTTGGAGATGCGTCTGGCCCTCAGAGAGTTAGAGGTAGCTTAGTGAAGGATCTAGAAGGAAGGTATTTAGACAGACAGAGTTGGACATAGTGAGGACCCCAGCTCCAGAAGTCCTTGTGGACGAGGCAGAGGGTCTTGAACTTGATCCTTGCAGCCACCGGTAGCCAGAGATTTCAGGGGTGCTGATAGGCGATCTCTGGGCTTGAGGAGAAGGATAAGACTTGCAGTCCTGTTCTGGATTAGTTGCAGGGGGCGAAGAGTAGAGTTAGGCACATTCAGAAAAAGGCTGTTTCAGTAGTCCAGTCTGGCGAGAACCAAAGCTTTGGAAACAGTGAGCTTTTGGGGGAAGGTGAGAAAAGGTAGAATGCCTCTGAAAATGTGAAGTTGGAAGTGGTCCCTTTTGGCAAGGTCTTTGATGTGAGGGGAGAAGGAGAGAGTGGAGTCGAAGATGACACCAAGGTTTTTTGTCTCACAGGAAGGCTGTGGTGGAGTGCCCAAGGAGGGCAGCCAGAGTGAGTGAGGGAACGGGGGAGATGGGGTCCCAATAAGAAGGATCTCAGTCTCACTGGCATTGAAGCAGAGATCATTGAAGGCGCACAATTCCTGAATTGTGGATAGTCAGGAATGAGCGAGGAAGGAGAGGAGGCTGAGGGAAGCCTGAACGAGAGCTGGGGGTCATCCGTGTAACACTGAAAGTTAGAGGAGAAGGTGGAGATCAGGTGGGCCAAAGGGGAAAGATAGAGATTGAAGAGCCAGATGAGAGGATAGACCCCTGGGGGACACCACATGTGGAGAGCCAGGTGGTGGAGAGGAAAGAACCAAGTTGGACCTGGGAGGATCGGTCCAGGAGGAAGGAAATCAGCCATGCAGAGCCTAATCGATGATGCCCAGGTTCTCACAGAGTCGATTGATCAGGGTAGCATGGTTGACTGTGTCAAAAGCTGTCATGACCTGGCCAAATTGCCCCTTCTGGACCTCATGGTCATTGTCATGAAGGGCTTGTACTCCTTGTTCCTCCCAACATACCCGTACCAAGCTCCGTGCTACGCACTAGCTTTCACGTCGTGGCACGTACTATAAATTGGTCACGCCCCTGCGGGTCCGCGCGTCTCAACGCTATCTTCGGTAGTGACCCGACGTGTGTTTACTCTCTACATTGGTTTCCTTTGAACCTCTTCCTTCCTTCCTTGCCTTTTATCCTGTTCCTGGATTTCCCCCCCTACTTACTCGTTCATCGCTATCCTGGATACCCCGGAACCACGAACTTCCCGGAACTCTGAACGCGTCCTGCAACCTGACGAGGCTCGGGCGAGCCCATTAAAGACCCGAACCATCCACAGGAAGAGTCCTGTGGCTCAACAAGGGAGATCCCGATCACAGGTGAGACGAGGGGAGATTTACGACAGTTTGAGACGCCAAACGATCAATACGGATTCTACCATGGAGAATGCTATTCAGGACCTGATGCGCGGAATGCAAGAACTTTCCACAGAGATGCAGAATTTAAAAGCAGAGAATGCAGTGCTAAGACAGCTTGTCTTGTCACGTGACTCCGCGAACAAGGACAGAGTATTATTGGGAGGAGTGGTTGATAGATACAACGGTTCAACAAAGACCTTACGTGGATTCCTGGATTCTTGTTTGGTACATTTTACCTTCAAGCCCTACTATTTCTCAACTCCTAGGGCTAAGGTGGGCTTCATAATATCGCATCTTTCCGGTAATGCCCTTACATGGGCCACTCCTTTACTCAATTCAGGGGATGCTCTCCTGGATGATTATGAAGGGTTCATCGCGGAACTCAAGACCATGTTCGAACGACCAGAGCTGGTCCACGGTGCTCAAGAGAAGTTACATGACTTCCAACAAGGATCCCAAGACATGTTGACCTATGTTACCAGATTCAAACAGCTAGCCAAAGAGGTGGACTGGCCCCTGGAAGCCAGTTTTACCTTGTTTCGCAGAGGTCTAAATGAAGAGATTAAGGACGAGTTATCCAGGGTGGCACGTCCTAGTTCATTCCAGGCCCTCCTGGACTTGTCTATGCAAATAGACTTCAGAATCCAAGAAAGAAAGGCCGAAAAGAAAAAGAATAAAGTCTCAATATACAACCATCATGGTAACCATTGACTTGTTCACTCATCTAGCTCATTTTTCACCATTGTATAAACTACCATCTTCCTCAGAACTTGCTGGAATTTTCCTGGAACATATTTTTCGTCTTCATGGCCTTCCTTCCAAGATTATTTTGGATCGGGGACCTCAGTATATTTCACAATTCTGGAAACATCTCTGTCGTGTTCTAGGAATCCAACGTGTCCTTTCTTCAGGCTATCATCCACAAACCAATGGGGCAACGGAACGAGTAAATCAAACCCTGGAACAATATCTTCATTGTTTTGCCACCAAGGTTCAAGACGATTGGTCTCTCCTTATACCTTTAGCCGAATTCTCCTACAATAACTCAGATCATTCAGCTCCCAAGATCAGCCCTTTCTATTGCAGTCAAGGTTATCACCCGTCTGTTTTACCATCAGTTCTTCCAGAATCTACTCCGGTACCTACCCTTGACTCTTGGATTCAGACGCTGATCGACTTACAAAGAGAGGCCAAGGATCAGTTAGAACAGGCCCAGACTCGAACCAAAAGATATGCGGACTCTAAGAGAAGACCATCACCTTCCTATTCAGTTGGCGATCAAGTCTGGTTAGCCTCGAAAATGTTACCTCAACATCTACGACCAAACAAATTAGCTCCTCGCTATTATGGTCCATTTTCCATAAAGGAGATCATCAATCCTGTCTCCTTCTGACTTAAGCTCCCGGATTCCTGGAAGAAGATACATCCAGTCTTCCACACTTCCCTGTTGAAACCCTACGTTAGTTCTACTCGAAAAACCTTCAAACCCACACCTGTTGTTGTGGACGACCAGTTGGAATATGAGGTGTCCAGGATATGTGATTTCAGGTATAGGAGGGGTGGACTACAATATCTGGTCGAGTGGAAAGGCTACCCCCCTAGCGAGAGAACATGGGAACCAGTTTCTAATTTAAAGACCCCTCGTTTGCTCAGAAGATTCCATCTTATTCACCCAGGCAAGCCTGGAGGAACCAGTCTTCGGAGGGGGCATGCGGTCATGACCCGGCGAAATTGCCCCTTCTGGACCTCATGGTCATTGTCACGAAGGGCTTGTACTCCTTTTTCCTCCCAACATGGCCGTACCAAGCTCTGTGCTACGCACTAGCTTTCACGTCGTGGCACATACTATAAATTGGTCACACCCCTGCGGGTCCGCGCATCTCAACGCTATCTTCGGTAGTGACCCGACGTGTGTTTACTCTCTACATTGGTTTCCTTTGATCCTCTTACTTCCTTCCTTGCCTTTTATCCTGTTCCTGGATTTCCCCCCCTACTTACTCGTTCATCGCTATCCTGGATACCCCGGAACCACGAACTTCCCGGAACTCTGAACGCGTCCTGCAACCTGACGAGGCTCGGGCAAGTCTATTCAAGACCCGAACCATCCACAGGAAGAGTCCTGCAGCCGAACAAGGGAGATCCCGATCACAGGTGAGACGGAGGGAGATTTATGACAAAAGCAGAGATAAGGTCAAGATGGATGAGTCCAGTGGTAGTGCTTGAATCAATATTAGAGAGCAGATCTTGGTGGGTGTTCTGGAGAGCAGTTTCCGTACCTCTGGCTGCTCTGATGCCAGACCAATGGTCATTATGTATTGATTTATTTCATTTGTAAAGTGCACATACAAACCAAAGGTATTGAGGTGCTGTTGCAGGTACAAAGTACTAGTCAAGCTAGTAGGTTACAGGCAAGGTTGCATATAAGTACAATGTGACAACGGGTGACTAAGCGGCGGTAATCACAGAAAACGAACATAGTCATACATAGGTATAAGAACTATGAATTGGTAACACACAGAGTCAAACATAGCTATCGGAATTGGCAAATGTCAAGTGGGAATTATCATCCTGAGAATGCAGATGTGAGGTGGGAAAGAAAGTTACTGGTAAGTTTTATGTAAAGAGCTAAGTTTTTAATGCTTTATGGAATATCCAGAAGGAATTTTCTGCCCTTGGGGGGGTTGGGGTGGGACATAAGGGGAGTTGTTCCAGAGCTTGGTCGCAAGGTATGGGAAACTGAATCCTCCGGCTTTGCATCTTTTCACTTTGGGAACAATTAGTCTATCTGTATACAGGGTCTTAGTGGGTCTGGAAGAATGGACTTTGGCAATTCTTTTGGACAGGTAAGGTGGTGCTGTGTTGGAAAAGCACTTGCGGGTGATGATAGTGCCTTGAAAATGATCAACTCCTGGAGGGAAGCCACTGTGCATCTCTTCTGGCTCTTGAGGTGTGCTCTCTTTTTGGGATGTTCAGCGCTGCTCTCAGGTCGATATTCTGGATTACTTTCAGTTTGAATATGTTTCTGGAAGAGGTGGCATTGAATTGGATGTTTCAGTAATCAATCTTTTAGCTAATGATTGCACGTGCAATGGTTAGACAGTTCGTTTTTATGGTCTGGCTCATTAAGTACCTTGGTATCATTGGCTGCCGATGAAGCAATGGCACTAACTTGTCTGGTCATGGTAAGAGAAGCATCTAAATAGAGCCCTACGGTCTTTACAGTGTTTTAGACAGGGATTGAGCAGTTGTCCATGTGAAGGCAGAGTATTGAGTGCTGAGGGACTTTAGGGTGCTTGTCGGGTCAACAATCACGATTTCTGTCTAGTCGCTGTTAAAACAGAGATGATTGGCTGCTATCCAGGTCTGGATTGTGGAGAAGATTGTGTTAAGGGTGTTAGAGCCTTCTGTGTAATTTCCTTAGAGAGGGATCAATATTTGTGTGTCGTCGTGATAGTTAGTGTAAGCAATGCTGAGTGAATGTGGAAGAGGGGCCTGGTGAAGATATTGCACAGCAGAGAGACAATTCAGGATCCTCGTGGCACTCTTTAAGTATTTGGAGAAGGAGCGGCATTGGCGGTCTCCAAGAAAACTCTCATCACTCTTCCATTGACGAAGGATGCAATCCAGGCAGTGGCTGAGGGTGTGAAGTGAGCATGAGTGGTGAGGTGCTGGCAGTGCATCTGGTAATTAACCAGGTTGAAAGCTGCAGATAAGTTGAGGAGGAGGAGTAGTGCCGACTTGCTTTCGTCCCTGACTTCATCTAATTGATTTTTTAGATCAAGCAGGGCAGATTCTGTGCCATTGGGCGGAACCCAGATTAATGCATCCCTAGGATGTGATTGTCCTCCAGGAACTGCAGAACTTGTACGTAGGCAGCTCAGTCCAGAATATTTAGGAGGAAGGGGACAGTGATGATTGGCCTATAGTTTGGCAGGATGGCTGGGTCAAGGAATGTTTTTTTTCAGCAGAGGGAGTACCCAGGCTTCTTTGAGGCTGGCTGGAACAGTGCTTTGACAAAAGAAGGTATTTATGATGGTTGTGATGATGGGTGTAAGCATATCAGAACAGTCTATGACAAGGGGCACAGGGAAAATGTCACCCTTACATTTTAAGGGTTTCAGACTGTTAATCAGTTTGGTGACATCATTTTGTAGAGGTGCCTGAATAAGAACTGGAGTGTGGGGGAGGAAAAAGAAGGGTGTGTGCAGTTTTTGTTAGAGGTCATGGGTACTATGTTGAAGGTCTCTTGATGAGAGAGGATCTTCCTATTCAAGGTGTCACTTTTGCCTAGGTGTGCCTCTTGGATGCTCAAGCACCAAGTCTTGTCTTTAATGATGGTTGTGGGTGGAGCAGCAGGGGATTCAAGTTTTCTGTAGATGGTGAATATTTATTTTGCATCTGACTTAGCGTTGCTGATTCTAGTGTTGAAGGAGTTGGACTTAGCTGGGATTATGGCTGATTTATACAATTTAGAGGCATTGGCAAAGGTCTGTTTAGCAATGATGGTGGGATCTTTTAGCAAGGTTAACTGGACTTGCCTTTTTAGGGGTGCATAGCTCTAGAACGTCAGGGGTGAACCATGAGTTGAAATGTCTGACCATCTTAGCTTTCTGTGGTATTAGCGGGGCTACGGTGTTCACTGCCTTAGAGAGGATTGCGGTGTAGGTATTGACTAGTGTGGTAGGGTTTGAAGTGAGGTCAGCCTGAAGGCCGGGAGTGTTGATCAGGGCTAGGACGTTGTCTCTGGTGAGCTTCCAAGAACTCCTTGAGACAGCAGGAGGAAGAGGGTTGGGACGAGGTGTAGGCTTGTTTGGTTGTGTGATGGAGAAGTGGATAATATGGTGGTTCGACCATGGACAGGGCGTGTTGGTGTTAGTGGTGATTTGGCAATTGTGGTCTGCGATCCAGTCCGATATGCAGCCTTTGTTGTGTGTGGGGTTGGTGATGTGTTGGGTGAAGCCAAGTGTATTAAGTGTGTCAGATAATGATTTGGAGGGTAGGTCACTCTGGTTTTGGAGGTCCAGGTTGAGACCAACTAGTAAGATTATTTTTGAGGATGCTTTGAGGTTATCCTGGAGGATATGGGGTACATTTTGCTTAAAATAGGGTGCTAGATAAGGTGAATGGTGATAGTGCAGGTATGGGAAGGTGAGAATTTGAGAGAGAGAAAGTACGTATTCCCACCAATGGAGGTGCAAATTTGTCTAAGCGGGATGGATACTCTCACAATCATAGTGACTCCTCCTCCCTTGGAGGTGGGTATGTCATTCCGTAGGATAGTATATCCAGTGGGTAAGGCTAGGCCTAGGGCAGGGCCAGAGGCTTCATGAAGCCAGCTCTCAGTGATGGCTAGTGTATCGAGGTTGTATTTCATGATCAGATCAACCAACAAATTCATTATGGAGTGTAAGCTGAGAGAAGGCCAGCTTTTTCAGGGCTTTATCCAGGAAAAAGAAGTGATAATAATTGGGCGATAGTTTTCCGGACAGGTAGGATTGGCAGAAGGCTTTTTTAGGAGGGGTTGCAAAAGGGAGTGCTTGAGGAGAGAGGGGAAAGATCCAATGGTGAACGAGTGATTAAAGAAATTGGCCAAGGCTTTAGCGAGGGTGGCAATGTGGTTCTTGATAGTTCTGGAAGAACAGGGGAGCTGGATGACACTTTCATAGATCGGACTTGTCTAGAAACATCATTAGGTCTTATCATAGAGAGGGAGGAAAGAGGCAGAGGAGAGGGAGATATGGTCAAATGGGGCCTGAGAAATGTTGAGAGAGGGAGAGAGGAGGAGGAAAGAAAGGACAGGATGTCCTGGGTTTTAGTGGTGAAGTGAGAAGTCAGAGCCATACAGAGGGTCTGGGAGGGCACAGGAGAGGTGGAGACTGCAGTAGGATTGGCCATATGCTTGCAGATTTTAAAGAGTTTGGTCATTTTGATAGGGGATGCAGAGACGCAGGCTTGCATATGGACCCTCTTCTTGGAGAAGACAGAGAGTCTAAATTGCCTTTGGAGCAGGTGGCAGGTCAGTTTGTCAGAGGGTGCACACAAAGGCCTCGACTTCCTCTCAGCCACCCTGCACTTGTGTTTCAGGGTGGCCTGGTCGGAGTCATACCAAGAGTTGCCTTTGGAGGTAGGCTTCAGACGGATCCTCATGGCAGGGGATGGATGTTCAAGGTCTTAGAGATAGACAGATGCAGTTAGAGAGGGCTGTGTCAGAGTAAAGGTCAACCACAGGCATTGGATGAGCAGAGAAAGTGGAGGCAAAGGTGGCTACTGACACTCGCTTCATGGGTCGAATGACCGAGAAGGAAGGTGAAAGGGCTGGGGTGCGCTTTGCCTAGGGGACAAGAAGTTTCAGTTGGGAGGAGAGCAGAAAGTGGCTAGTACAAGAGAGAGGAGTAGTGAGAGGGTTAGAGAGGGGGATCTCTGAGGAGATTAAACCATCCAAGGTGTCTATGTGGTAAAGTGTGTCTAACCAGAGGGTAGACTGGAAAGGGAGTGAGAGTCGCAAAGGTTGCAGAAGAGCCCAGAGGAGGGGTTAGACCCATCCAGGAGTATGCTGACTTCTGCAAGTACGAGAAGTTGAGTGGTAGAGGCAAGGAGAGAAGAGAACAGGTGAGCCCATTCTGAGAGGAAGAAGGTGACCTGGTCTGGTGACCTGTAGATGGTGGCCACAGTCAGAGAGAGGCCAGGATAGATAGAGAGCCTGCAGACCAGGCATTCAAAGGAGGAATAGGCCTTTGTGGGAATGACAGAAGCAGAGATCCACTCAGGAAAGATCAGGGCCACTCACCTCAGGGGCGGTCACTTCTCAGCTCAGAGAGGAGCTTGTAGCCCTTAGGGAGGAAAGTGTTAAAACTTGTGACAGAGCTCTGTCTGTGAACTATGTCTCAGTGAGAGCGAGGACATCCAGGTCAAGGTCTTCGAGGAGGTGGAATATGTCAGAGGAGTGTTTGACAGCAGAGTGAGAGTTGAGAGTAGCGATATGGAGCAGATTGACACATTTGAAAGACTTCCTCGGTGGGTTACAGGAGTGAGGTATACCCAGGGGAAGCGGCAGAGGAGCCTGAGAGTGGGCAGAGGCAGTATACAAAGGTGCTCTAGAAGCCAGAGAGTAGAAGTAAGAGGAGGAGGATGGAGGTGGCAGAGGAGCTCATGAGGTGGTGGAAGGAGTAGAAAGAGAAGGGAGGAAGTTGATAAGGTTCAGGAGACGCCTATCAAGTAGGAGGAGATTGGGCTGGGAGCCCTGGACCATGACAGTGCCATTTTATCTATGCATTTATTTGTATTTATTGTGAATTTGTAAGGAGCTTATACATCAAGTATATTGTGTTTCAAAGTGCCCACAGGGCAACAGCGAGGGAACATTGGCTCGAAGGCAAAAATAATAGCAAGTTAGAGAAAGAAAGAATGTTAAAGTGCACAGAGAAAGAAGGGACGAGGGAGGTAAGTGCTAAGAGTTTCAAGGAGGAAAGTGCTAGAGAGTAAGTTTGCAAGCAGCTGTTAAGTGCCTGGCGGAGATCACTTGGTAAGAGTGGTCAACTGCTAATACAATAAGTGCAGGCCTGTAAGACAGCACAGGCCAGTGGGTGCCCAAAAGCAAGTGGTGGAAGTGGGTGGAGATTGAAGGCGATTGGGAGGGGAAGGGCAGGATCCAGAAGGACATTTAGGGGCCTCGGTCACCAATCTCAGCGACTGAGGGGTTTAACAAGGAAGGGCAACGGGGAAGGAGGAGGTGAAAAGGAAAGCTTTGAGGAGATTCGGAAAGTTGAGGAGATCTGGCTCAAGACGCAGAGGAAGGGGGAGGCTGTTTCAGAGGAGGTAGCCAGCCGAGAAAAGAGATTAGCTACCATCACGCTGTTTAGAGAAGCACTTGACAAGCAGAGAGTTGGCGCGGGATGAGCGTACAGGTCTGGCGGGAGATTATTTGGTGAGAGCCAGTTGTAGATATCATGGTCCCCAGCCCCAGAAAGCTCTATGGATGATGCAGAGGGATTTGAATTTGATCCTTGTAGCAACCGGTAGCCAGTGGAGAGATTTTAGGGCTGGAGAGATGGGGTCCCTGGGCTTGAGTCCAAAGATAAGTCTTACAGCCCTATTCTGGATAGGCTGGAGGGGACCTATAGAGGAAGAGGGTAGATTAAGGAAGAGGCTGTTGCAGTAGTGAAGCCTAGAGAGTACCAGAGCTCTAGACACATTGAGCGTCTGGGGAAAAGTGAGGAAAGGAAGGATTCCTTTGAGGAGGTGAAGTTGAAAGAGGGCCTTCTTGGTAAGGTCCTGTATTTGTATTTGTATTTGTTTATTATTTATATATAGCACCCTATGCCAATGTGCTGTACAGGACCAATTTACAATACAATAAAATGAGCAAGTGGACACAATAAAACAATATAACTTACATGACTCAAAATACAATTAAGGTTGAAGTAATAACCTGTTTAGGGCAGCACAGAAGATTGAGTAAGAATGAATGGACTAGTGTGTATATCAGATGTGAAGGAAGAAAAGGATAGAAATAGTTGGGTGTCATTGGCATAAAAGTTATGAGACAACCCAAAAGAAGAGATAATCTTGGCTAAAGCAGAAGTATACAGTGAGAAAAGAAATGGGCCAAGAACATACTATTGTGGGACACTGTGTAGAAGAGGAAGAGGATCTGAACTAACTCCAGCCCAGGAAACTGAGTAGGTGCGATTAGAAAGATAGTATTGAAACCATGTGATTACAAAACCAGAAAATTCAAAAGAGGAAATGGAGAGAAGAAGTAGTGTGTGGTCCACTGTATCAAAAGCAGCAGATAAGTCCAAGAGTATAAGAATAGAAGAGTGTTTAACATAACGATCAGAAAGGAGAGTCAGAGACAGATAAAAGAGCAGGTTCTGTACAATGAAGAGATCAAAAACTAGAATGAAAGTGAGGTAGAATAGAATTAAGAGTAACAAAAGAAGAAACCTGGGAGTAAACAAGGCATTCCAATAATGGATTTAGGAAGGAAATAATAAGGAGTGGCAGGATCCAAAGAAGGCTTCTTCAGGATAGGAATAATATGTAACGCTCACCTGACTCCCACGGAGGCGCTGGCCTGGTTTGCGCTGCTGTGGCCTCTTCTAAGGTGATGCGCAGGGTTCGGAAGACGGACTGGACCGGGCCCCCAAATCTGGCTTGTCTGGCTCGCAGAAGTATCCTTCTGTAGGCGAAAATAGGGGATTAACTGTCTGCGGGGTAATGCAATCAGCCTCCCACTTTGCCCTCTCACCCTCCTCGAAACCCTTCTGTGATTCCTCGTAGCGTCTAACCTTAGGGTCTGGAAGGACGAGCTCTCCATCCTGCTTCTGATGCAGGGGCGCGTTGGTATCCAGTTACTTCACTGGATTTTCGGATTGGTGAGAACCAAACTTGCTTGGCTTCCAGGTAATTTTTTTGATAAGAGGTTCCCCTTGTGTCCATGCATTAATGTACTAATGCTAGTGTCTTTTTCCCCATAGGGGCTGGGGTACGGAATGCCGGGGAACAGGCACCAACCCGAGATGAGAGGTGAAATCCTTGTAGAAATCAGGTAAGTCTTTAATGAGCGTTTTTTGGTAATGTCTTTTCATTCGCTCATTAACGCTGATGTCTCTTTTTCCCCTTAGGAGCCGGGGTCCAGAAATGCCAGGATGCGGCGCGGACCCGAAATGAAGAGGGAATGAATCAACAGGTAAGTCTTAACATGGAGATTTAGCTTTCCTTATTCCCTTCTCTCTCTCACCTTTTGTTCTGGTCTTTTTCTCCCTAGGCGCTGGGGCGTGACTGCGAATCCGGATGATCGCTGCTGAACATGGAGGCGCCCTGTAAAGGTGAGTGGAATGCGGCGCTGCAGTGATCGACGCGATGAGCTTTTAAATAAAAGTCTTCCTTTTCAGGATTGTCGGCGAGATGTCTCCGGGATGCGGATTTAGCAGGTAAGGACTTTTCCTTCTTCTGTTCTCTTCTTCTCTTCCTTTGCAGGTGATCCAGGATGCTGGCAGGCGTGGCAGAAGTCAGGATGCAGGAGCAGACACGGTGAGCGTCCAGCTGCTAGATGCAGTACAACGCGAAGCACGTCTGGCTGTTCGGGTGGGGTTTAAATAGCCTTGGAAGAAGTTCCAGGTATGTATCCTTCCTCCAATCAGGTATGTATCCTTCCCCGACCACGCCCGGATGGTAAATTAGTCCCACAGGTAAAGTAGTTCCTTTCAGGCCTCAAGGAGGCCGGGATCCTGCAGCATGGTCTGCATCAGGTAAGTGCACCCAAGCACTTCCATAATGAGCCTGGCGCCTATGGCGCCAGGACTGATGTCTTTTATGAGCCTGGCGCCATAGGCGCCAGGACACTTTCCAAAGGGCCCCTATATGGGGTTGCTGGGTCCTTCCTTGGGGACTGGATGTCCGCTTTCGGGGACGCAGGGCTTGAACAGGCTCCCCGGGAGCGGGCATCATGACATAATAATGGCATGTTTGAATAAAACTGTGAAAGTAGAACTAGTAAGAGAGATAATAAGAAGACTAGTAATGTAAGAATTGAGAGAAGAATAGATTTTAGAAATAAGAGTGGAAGGAACAGGATAATATAATATATAATATAACTGGTTATTTATAACGCGGTTAATATCCAGAGTTTTCTAAGTGCTGCCCCGGGGATTGAACCTATGTTTTTTCCATGTCGTCTTGCTTCTTAGGCGCGCGCATTGCCCCTGAGTTAAAATCTTTAGAAGAAGCAGTAAGAGAGATGAGTAAAGAATTAGAAATCTGTGAGAAGGAAGAAAGGAGAAACAGAACAAGCAGAAGACAGGGAAGTAAGGGGAATGGCAGAATGGAGAGAATTCACTTTAGAAGTGAAGAAATTAGCAAAGTCAGATGCAGTAAGTGTGGAGAGGAGGGAGTTATCAGGCAGAGGGGGAGACAATAGACGAGCGAGGGATTGGAAGAGACTGCGGGGATGGGATGATTTAGAGTGCAAGAGATCAGAGTAATAGACACGTTTAGAAGAAAGAAGCACCTCATCACATAAAGTATGATAGGAGGAAAAAGATACACCATCAGACACAGATTGAGATCTATGCCAGTGATGCGCCAGGCGACGGAGAGCCCTTCGCATGGAGCAAAGATACGGAGTAAGTGTAAGTGATTTTAATCCGGCACACACCCAAGTCAACACTCAGCATGTAGTGCACAACTGAAATCCTTATTTATTTTTGTCTAAAAGTTAATTATTCTAAATGATATATCACTCATATCACACCCTTCTCCTGGAACCCCTCTCCCCTCCCCCTGGTCATACTGAACCAGGAATCAGGCTGGTTTACAAAGGTAAATATTTATTAATGTATTTAAAATGTAATCACACAATGGCCCTCATTACGACCCTTGCGGAAAGCGACTGACCGGAGCGCCACAGCGTAAATAGCGTTTCCGCCATTGTACGAAGGAGCAAAGTGCGGCCCATTCCGACCCATCGGGCACGAGCACCACGCCACGGCGGAAGTGCAAAGTCCGCGATGGCGGAAATGACCCCAAAACGGCCCACACCGCCGCCGTACGGCGCCCTAGGTGCAATACCGCCACCCCTCTTAGCGGTCACCGCAGTGTGCGCCTACCGGAAAGTACGGTGCCCGGAAATATACGGAAACGGAAGTTAAAACATGGGCCCGGAACGGGAAACATCCCGGCGTACACCTATAAAAACACCAAAACCACACAACCACTAAAATCACTACCCTGAAACACACCCCAACCCGTCAACCACCCTAGCGAAACCAAGAAAAATGGGAAAAGTAGCGAAGAAAGCGTGCGACCGCAAGCGGCAGGTCCACTTCTCCCGTGAGGAACTCACCGTGCTAACAGAGACCCTCCAGGAGAATGCTGCCGTCGTCTTCTCCACGCAAATGACCAGGACGGCACTTGCAAACAAGAAGGCCATATGGGCTCTGGTGGCACAGCGGGTAAGTGCGGTGGGGACCGCACCCCGCACCCCACAGCAATGCCGCAAGCGATGGGACGACCTGCGGATACACGTCCGCAGCATACTATCTGCCAATCGCAACATTGCCACAGCCACCGGGGGAGGTCCTGATTCACCCATCAAGTTGACCCCCTGGGAAGAAATCTGTGCCTCCACCATCGGAATGGAGAGCATAGAGGGAGTCGGAGGGATGGAGAAAGGAGTGCAGACATCCGAAGATTCAGGTAGGTGGGCCAGATAAAACAATGCCAAATCCACACAGTCCATCCATGTGAAGTACCATGCGTCCACATAGTGCAACAGAAACACATGTCCAGGAGAACGTCCACACACATCGGCCTGAAAGCGCACGTCAAAACCCACAATAAATACATAAATAATTAAAAACCCCTAATACACGCACTACACGTGCAGCAGGCACACCCTAACTGCAGGCTGCCAAACAACTGCACCCTCACTCCACACACAAATCAAAGCACCTCCAAGACCCCGACCCAAATCACCCTCAGGTACCACCCCAATGCATGTGATACAATGCCATTCCAATTCCCACTGACCCATCAATAACCCTCGCCCTCCTTTACTCCACCACAGGGTCCGATCCAAACGACGAGCTACAGGACACCCCTACCAGCACACCTGCAAAGAGGGCCAAGACCAACGGCCAGAGACCCTCCACCTCAGCTGCACGCATCAAGACACGGCAGCAGCACAAATCAGGTGGCAGCACAGAGGAGGGAACATCAACAGGCACCCCAGCAGCCAGCATGCCCACAACACCACCACCACAGGTCCCCCCAATGGATGCCACAGAAGGCACTGCCTCTGGTGGCAGCAGCACCATAGGTGACACCCCATTGATGGCAGCATGCTCGGACACAGAAGACGGGGATGTCGAGGTCAGATCCATCCATGACCTGTCCCAATCCCCCTGTCTGTCCCCTCCCGTACAACATGAGGATACCACGCAGGTGCAGCCACAAGACGACGACTGGCCATCCCCCACAAGCCCTGTGGCAAGGCAACATGAGGACAACAGCCCCTCTGTGACACCACCGCAAATGGCCATGGCCCAGCAGAGGCAACAGTCCCTCGACAAGTTAATCGTCCAACAGCAGCAAATGGCCACACTCCTCAAGGGCCATGCCGATGAATGTGGGGGCACCAAGGCAGACATAGAAACATCAACAGAGACACTTAGGGCAGAAATGGAGAGAGGTACAGAGACGCTAAGGGCACAAATTGAGAGTAGCAACGAGAGCCTGAGAGTCCAAATGGAGAGTAGCACCGAGAGCCTGAGGGGGGAACTGCATGCGACGTCCAAAGACGTATGTGCCAAACTTGCCGCAGTGCGCCGTGTGCTCACTGAGCTCTCGCAAACCCTTAGGGACATGCATGGACGTGAGCAGGCAGACACATCATCCGTTGCAAGTTCCGTCCAGGGCAGCCCCCAACGTAGATCTGGAAGGAACCTGCGCTCCACAGGCAGGGGTGCCCCTGATACCCGCAGAGGGGGCATGCAATAGCGACAGCCCACTGACAATGAGCATCTTTGGACACTGGTGTTCGGGGGGAGGTAGGAGGGTGGAGGGGGTGTGTTGGGCTCACTTGGGTGGCGGGTCGATAGGGTGTTCAACATGATATCACATATGCCATAAAAAGTGCACGATCAACCAATGAGAAGTGTGGACATTGATCTTTGTGTTCTAGGCCATCATAGGCGTACAGTCCATATTGTGCATGTCCCAGACACACGCAGTGCCACGAGTCCCGTGTCCATGTATCAGCCACCAGGCGTGAGTGCTAGAAGCATACATCAATGAGATGCTGACGAATGTCACGGGCCTCCGGTGCCTCGCAGACTCCATGAGGTGCTGCCACATCCCCACCCTCATCATGACCATCATCAGGTGCTTGCAGTTCTGCGTCAGGGGGCATGGGCACATTTCTACGTACGCACATGTTGTGGAGCATGACACATGCCATCACCATCTTTGCAACCTTCTCATGGCGGTACAGGAGTGCCCCGCCAGACCTGCTGAGGCAGCGGAAACGGGTCTTCAGTAGGCCGAATGCCTGTTCAATGACTACACGGGTACGTGAGTGGGCATGGTTGTAGTCCTCCTCATGCTGGTCCCGTGGGTTCCGGACTGGTGTGAGGAGCCATCTCTTCAGTGGATATCCAGCATCACCTGTATGTGGACGAGAAACGTATGATGTGGAATGCCATTGATACGTACGCACACCCCCCCCCCCCTTCCTGGCAGGTCATTGACAATTCACATACCCCACATCATCATGCATGTAATGAGACTCACCGAGTAGCCAGGATCTGTTCCCTGCGTGTCGCTCCATGTAGCGTGGTATTGTAGAGTTCCTCAAGACCATAGAATCATGGGTTGATCCAGGGAATCGGGCACAACAATGTGTAATGATCCTGTTGGAGTCACACACCATCTGTACATTCAGGGAATGAAATTGTTTTCGGTTGCGGTACTGGGCCTCCATGGCATGTGGGACGACCAATTCAACATGGGTGCAGTCGATGGCACCAATGCAACCCGGTATGCCGGCAAGTGCATGGAATCCCACTTTTGTGTTGGTTATTTCCTGCTCCGAGCGTGGTAGAGAGATGTAGTCGTCTGCGTGCTGCAGGAGGGCATCGAGCACTTGAAATAGTGTCCGTGAGAACAGTGGCTGAGAAATGCCATGCAACTGTCCGACTGTGTGCTGGTAGGTGCCTGTGGCCAGGAAGTGGAGTACAGACACCACCTTCAGTAGGGGTGGGATGGCGGTTGGGCTATCTATCATGCTGACAAGGTCAGCCTGTGTCATGTCCACAATGGCGGCTATGGTGTCCCGGTCCAGACGGTAGAGGGTGTGGATCTGCTCATCAGTGAGGTTGAACGGATGTGCTCGGAGGCGTTGAATTGCGGGCTGCCTGCGTGGTGGTAGTGGCTGTGCTGGTGGGCCTTGCTGGCCCTGCCTTGGCCTCCTCCTCCTCCTGCGTCTCCTCCGTGCGGCTGGTTGTAGTTGGTGTTCGTCTTCTTCTTGGAGTCGGAGCACTTGCAGTGCTATCAGGTCCCCCAGGGCCAACATCGCGAGTCCTGCCGGTAGCATTTCGGTGTGGTTGTGGGAGGAGACTGGGTGTGCAATTTATGTGTTTTCAGGCTGTATGGCCTCCACCTGTGGTGATTGATTCCACCTGTGCAAACTGCTCTCCCCTTTGGCCGAGCACGTCCCGCGCACAACGCTGCAATTCGGGGAATTGTATCTTGCTATTGCAATCATGTATTTGTACCCGATGGCCGTGTAAGATTGGTTGATATGTTCATTCTGCTGTGGTCCCATTGTTTCACATACTATCTGTGCAGTCGCGAACAGACTTGTGAGGGGTCAGTGGGACGTAGTACTCGAGTAACGGTGGGCCCTCATGCATCACTGTACCGAGTTGCAACGACGGGCGGGGCGTCCCATTCGTGGGTGAAGGCAGTTGCCATTTTCACACACAGCCGCACTCGATGGAATAATTAGTGATTTCAAACGGCCACAGATGCCTTTTCGACGTGATGTTGCAAATGAGGAATTCGAAGGGCGGCGCTTTCGGTTTCCAGCTAGCGGCGAGGAGATGCCCACAGGTCTGACTGCAAATGTAACGTTCTATTGTTCTATGTCCTTGAGACAGGGCCCATGGCGAGGGAGCAATGATTGATATGAATAGTTTGGGATGCGCAATAGCTACGTGGGCGATGAGGCCGTCCGTTCCCAAATACATGTTACTTCACAACACTGGAATTACGGGCTGGGGCACTGTGGATTTAGCAGGCTGCATAACGCACAGACTCAATGGATGTTTCTAATGTTATGTGAGTAATTATTCAGGCATTTTGATCCCGGGATGAGGGAATGATGGATGGATGCATGGGCAGGTGATTTGATACAGAGTTTGCCATGTACAGGGCTTCTTGGGATCTATCCGCCTCCCCTACGCTATGTGATGCAGGGCTGCCATAGTGGGACCATCGTCCATCTGGCCTTGTTGAGCCCTCCCTGTCTCGAGGCGCCCTCAGACACTCGTTTGTGATGGTGTTTGCACCTCGATATAGATGGTTATGAGTCGCAAGTGGTTTTGGGGTGGTGATGTTCCTTTGGAGTGGGCTAGCATGCATATGGCTGTGGATTTCGTGTGATCATTGAAGTGAGTTGTTGGTATGTAGTTCTGATGGCCATTCTGTTCTTTTTCTTTTCTTTTGGTTGACAGGTATCTCCTCCCCTTTTGCCACTGCCATCTGTATGCCACTCCTGCAGATGGATTTTACTCCCGACACCTGCTGCTTCGTGTTAATCAGTGGAGCAGCATTACGATCTTATGGGACGATCGCCAATGGGCCACATGCCCTTACGCAGTACTGGTGGCTCGGAGCAACATTTCGGCCTTTCAGCTGGACTAGTGCCTCCCCATTGGGACGGCCCTGCGGTTCTGTGCGCTTCCATGTTGCCTTTTCGTACGTGAATGTGGCTCTGTGTACCATGGGGGAACAGGGCGACACACAGGTAGTGGCTGGTCATTTCTTGCGGAAGCAGCCCACAATGGTGATTAGTGTTTTGGAGTTCATGGCCTGATGGCTGTATGTGCTTTGTGATTTTGATGTGCATAAAATTTCTATTCTGATTTGGCCCGTGTAGCGTTTTTCTTTGCAAGTGATGTGGCATATGCCTATTTGGGGGGCGATGTATTGTGAGGAGATCTGCATTGGGTTCCAGCTTCGGGGTTTAGTTGCGTGGTACTGTGCTGTGCGCGTTTGCCTACGAAGCCCAGTGAGGTCAGGGATGGGGGCTGCCAATATGCCAGTTTGAATGTTGTCATGCTCAGGGGCGGGGGATTGGGTTTTGTGTAACAGATGCCGGTCAGCCAGGTGGACTGGTTGAATGATGTGGTTTTCGGAATATTGCTGGTCACAGGTGCCTGTGTTTGCGTGCGTTTCTTGGTGGGGGACTGTGGTCATGTCCATTGGGATGGCTTCTGTATTCGTGCCATCTGTGCCCTGCAGCTCCCATTGGCCCCTCTTGTGTTTCTTTTGTTCGTTGGCATGCATGGGTGACATGTACATTTCAATGGTTGCATTGTGGCTTCATTGCACCTACGGGGAGTTGTACTTTGTGGGCAGGGAGCGGTGTACAGGCACTCAGTGGGGCCGTTTACGGTTGATTCGCGATGCCGTACTTCTCGCCATGGCGGAATGGTACATTCCGCCATGCCTGATGGCGTTAGGTACATGTCCGCTAGGGTCGGAATTGGCGTACCGTTGCACCATGGTGGTGTTTGCGGTTTGGCATGGCGCGCGCGCGCGTGCTTGGTGCAGTTAGCGTTGGCGTTCACTACGGTGTCGCTAATGGCTTCGTACTTTGCGGTGACGGGTCATAGTCGCACCGAGCGCTATTCGATGGCGGTATTGCATTTCCGCCATCGTTTTTCGATTTCCGCCAGGGTCGTAATGAGGGCCATGTTTTAATAGATATACAACAATCACCAATGGGGTGACAGAACATAGAATAATATCTTTTGTGCACTAGGAACAGGTAATAAGCAAAACAGATGCAGCACAGAAAATAATACGTTTGTGTTGGTTCAGATCAGATAGCACTGTGTTTAGAGGTTCCCCCTGCACACCCCTCAACCCCCAATAGGCAATGTAAAGAGATAGGAGGAGAGAGCAGGTATTCAGGAATAACAGAAATCAAACAGAATATTAATCCCACTTTCCCTGAGCAAACACAAGAGAAAAACAGAATTGACTGTCTAGCTGTCAGAATGGCCTTTCAATCTTTAGAATGGACTGGGCAAAACACCAAATGTGGTCAGAAACACTTAACTTTCTCTATATTCTTATGGGAGCCACTTTGCACAGTTGCACACAAACACAAGCAATGATTTAGTCCAAAGAAAACATTTGAAATCTTAAAATTCAAGTCGGAAGCAGTTAAAAGCTCTTTTACACATGTAAAAATGTCTCAAAATGGAAATTTGCGGCAAACTTTTCAGTGTGTGATATTCTCGATAATGGGAGAATCACACTGAATTGGTTTCTTTGGACAGGTACAGATGTTGGCTACTAGAAATATTGTTTCTATCACAAAAACTGAGGGAGTTATGGAGTTTTTAGTGGAGGTCGTTTTTGGAAATAGGCACGAGAAGGAAAAACAGAAATGCACTTTTAAAAATGACAAATGAGTTTGCTTACACTAGGGATGACTATTAAGAAGCGAATACCACACAGGGATTACAATCACTGGATCAGCTTGACCACCTGATAAGGAAACCCAACTTCTTCAGATGAGAAAAGCGGCAGTGCAAAGATAGTTCTAACAATACTGGTTCTAAATGAAAGATAGGATGGGTTGGAGATAGGGACAAGACTATGCAAAGGACATATGCTATGTGACACAATTCTCCCTATTTATACTCACTGGATACGTTTTTAAATGGGACCGTCAGCTCTGGTCATGGAGTGGATCTGGTCTAAGAAAAACAGCACATCAGGCATGGGACTGGAACCTCTAGGCCGGTCGCCGGATTGGCACAGGATCTGCTCTCCTAGTTGGTGGGTATTTGGATCAGCTGGATGGAATGTTCCTCAGGCAAGCCTAGTGGTGGCAAGCCAGAGAATGTCTGGAGACTGGTTCAAAAGGCCTTCTCACCCACAAAGCGCTTTACTGAGTGGAGAGGATAAATTTGAGGATTGGTGCTTTGCTGGAAATCAACAGTCTCTATTGCTGGCAAGAGATTTGGCATCTGCATCTGGAAGAATAGTTAAAGCTGGATCTAGGAAGCTGGATCAGAGTGCTTCCCCTGAATCAGGATGGTGGCTGGATCAGTGAGTCCCTATGTGCTCTCAGCTGTCTCTATTTATGCACTAGAATGACATCACAAAGGGGGTGTATGGGCCGGCTTAGCTGGGCTTGCCCCTGTGCAAGTGATTCGGTCAGAATCTACTCTCTGTATTGATAGGAGGAGAGAAACAGAGTGTCAACTTTATGGTACAACTTTATGATGCTGAGAATCCACCGCTAGCCGCTGGAACACAAAGTCTAATTTTGGCAAAATTCATATTTACACATTTGCAACCTCTATAAAAACCACATATACAGATTGCATATTTTACATAGCAGCTATTCCTCAAAACCCCATAGCTGTGGGATCATGTTTCCCATTTCTACAGAATTTTGCCCTTTTCGCTATGAACACACTTTTCAATTTTTATGCAAGTTTCCACAAATGTGCGTGTTTAACATGGGAATGAGTGTATAAAGTTTCACAGTTCTAGTGGAAATACATTTTGCGTAAAATTACATATCTTGCCATTCCTTTCCAGAACATGTCACACGGTTTTTCCGCCTCTTAAAACGTGCAGCCAAACTTTAGATTCACAAATATGTCTTTGGTGTATTTGTCACCATTTTGAATAGCAAGTTATAAGTCTTTTAAAAAGTGTTCTTTGTTCATGTGTAGCAACAGATGGTCGCTTGGCTCCACTCCTTGAAACCCTGGAGTCCAGGAACACCCCCCCCTTTGGAATTTGCTTCTGGCAGCCAGGAGTTTCCTGTGCTGCAGCAGTTTTACGGCCTTTCACACTTTCAATGTCCTGGGTGGGAGGATGGTGCATTGTTCCTTAGCTCTCTGTAGACCAGATTCTGTTCCACCCCTGCAATTGACATCTCCCCGTGAGTTTCTGCTGAGGGAAGGCCTTCCTTCTGTGAGAAAAACCTGCTAATCCAGTTTTGCAGCTTCAGCCAAACTAATTAACTTTACACTTAGTAGAAACCACATCTGTTGCATCACATACAAATACATTTCTTCCTTGGTATTAAAATCTGTGGAATCAAAAATGCAACTAAAATATGTATTCCTTTTTGGCAACAATCCTGTGTAGGTTTCTAATTCAGCAGACTTTTATTTTACGTCAGATTGAAGCTTCCTCAGTTCTCCTCTGACAGCTGTCATTCAGGCGGCACAGGGTACTGCACCCAAATTTGGTATGGCTGTCAGTTTTCAGACAATCCATTTTTCTGATGAATGTTTTGCTCTTCATATCAGGACTTTGTATGTTTACAATGCTTCATTAGATACATGACTTTTAGCACCAGGCAAGATTGTGAATATTGAAAAGTGTTGTGTTATAGGCATTTTGGAATTTTGGAGTTTATGGGAAAAAAACAAATGTCATTTGTAGGCACATGTTTAGGTTTCATTTTCAAAGTGCTGCTTTTCTCTCTGCACTCTGTTTGCTGGTCATGGGACCCACTGGCACATTTCTGCAGGATATGCTCTATTCCACTGCACATGCACCGTGGGTGGCAGGTTGTGCATCCCTCATTTTGTGTGCTGAGGCACACGGTTTTTGTAGGTTTTTGGTGTGCACAAGGGTTTTGCCGCCATTGTTGCTGTTTCTTTCCCCACAACTGGCAGGGTGATGCCGCATAGCATAGCGGAGTGGGTCAGTACATCCCACATAAGCCAAGCCTGGGAAGGATTACGAGAAGGAATAAATGTTGAGGCAGAATATAGAGTGTCAAGAGAAGTAGAAATGGAAAAAGAGAAAGCTGAAGCAACATCATGCACTGAGAGAGCTGAAAAAGTAGAGTGGGGTGGAAGAGTGGAAATACAGGAAGATGTAAAGAGCAGGGTATTGAAGGTACGAATATCACGATGTAGACAAGAATGGGTAGGACCAGGCTGGGTTAAATAAGTGTCAAACATAGGAAAATAAATAGAAAATAGGAGCAATTGATGATCAGAGGAGTAAATAGGGGAAACCAAAACGTCAGAGGTAGACATCGAAGAGTTAAAAATAAGATCCAAAGAGGATCCCGCGAAGTGGGAAGAAGGAGTAAGAAGCGGGGAGAGACAATAGGATTCAATAATAGCCAGAAATGGAGAAGAGGCATGACTAGGTGGTAGATGCACAATAAAGTAATCTCATAGCAAGAATGGATTAGAGCAAGGCAGTGCAACACTAAAGCATCAATGTCATCAAAGAGGGTAGAAAGAGGTCCAGGGGGGTGATTGGTCAAAAGAAAGATCACAGCACAGGACTTAGAAAAAGTAGAAAGTGAGTATTCAAAGAAAGTAAATGTAGGTGACAAGAAGGAATTAAGATGAATCATGAAGGAGGGCCAGTAAAGAATACCAGTAACCCCTCACGACCCAGAGAACGAGGAGTATGAGTAAACACAGTATCAGAAGTGAATAAAGAAGCAGGAATACCAAAGTTGAAAGATGAGAGCCGAGTTGTAGAAACATGTCAAGAATAGAATGCGTTTTCTTATTGATGACCAAGCGTTCCTGAGTGTGACATGAATGCAGGAATCTCCAAGATCCAAGGGTGGATAGAGAAGATTGGAAATATTATGAAAAGCAGGAAAGTGAGGGAATCAGTGAGAAGACCAGTGAGTAGGAATAGGACTAGACATAGAGAGAACAATGGACTTGTGATTGCCTGTAATTTAGATGCAATGATGGGAGCAGCACTAAGATGGAATACGGAAAAGTACCAATTTAGAGCCAAGTTGGGTGTACCACCTTCATTAAAGCAGAAACCAGTAAACCAATTTTAAAAAGGTGAGGATAGTAGAGAAAAGCAGGCAAAATCATTCAAGGGTGGACCACTGCACCCAAACTGGGCTTTTATGTAACAAGCGTCCGCAGATAGATGGTGGCCAATGGAGTGGCCAATGAGAATGAAAAAGGTCAGGACACATGTCGGAGAGCAGACAGACACACCGCCCAGGGTCCTCAAAGCGGCCAGAAAACAGCAGGCAAACGTTTGACGAACGTTTTTGAAAAGACAAAGTAAAGGAAGCGCTGGGGTTTGCTGTGACTAAAAAAAAGAAATATGAGTCGTGTGAAATAGTATCCGCATGCAAGTTTCGCAACGCTCTTGGAAGATGAAATACCTCCAATGAGGAAGTGAAGTGCGAATTGACAATAAATCCAGGCCGATTTCGCCTCTGTTAAAGGAAATCACAAAGAACATGATTTGTCAGGGGGAATATGAATTGACATCCAAAAACACAGATTGAAATTAAAATACCAAAGACATAAGCGAAAAAAAAGCTGGTAACTAGACTCACTTATCGGCCTACTATGCAGATATTGTGCCTAGAAAGGGCTCCCCACACTCCATTCAAGAAATGAAAGTTGCTTTGCACCAATAAAGATGGATGTGATCCAACATTGTTTGTCACAAGAATACTTGTACAAGAAAAGAAAACTTCCTGAAGACGGGCCCACCAATCGGCGTGATTGTAATCTATTTGAACACGCTGCTATTTGGTGGACCTAGAAACACTAATGAGTGTTGACAAATAAAAGGATAAAACTTTATCCTTTGTTTTTGGAAGTGGTTTAGGGGCTGAAAATAACATACTTCCTGCACTATCCAATACTAACCTCACCATTACCCTAGAAAATTCTAGACATGGGTTTTTGATGAAATATGTGTTGTTTCAATTTACATTTCATTGGTACACATTATTGATTGCATTTTATTGTTTTTTATAAATTATATGTTTTTGTACAAAATAACAATTAAAATATGTATTGTACTTAATGTCATAGGTTGTAGTTGAAGCTAAATCAAAACTTCTTCTCCCTGTTTTATACGTGGTATGAGAATTGTCACACCCTTTGGTTGTGAGGGAAGCAAGCTGGTGTGGAACTTTTGTAGATACTATTGTTACCTGGTTGTACCATTTTTAAATGGTCAATGTGTTCACAAAGGTAAGGCTACAGTGAACATAAAAGTATTCTTCTGCACGCTGGCACTTCCTTTGTGGCCAGAATACAATTATATGGATGTTTGGCAATAAAGCACTCAATTTTGTCAAAAATGTGCCCCTCAAACTCGTACATCCAAAAAGGCCTACATGATCTTTTTAAAATTGCAGGATGGTCCCAGAAGCTCCCACAGCCTCGTGGTCCAGGGATGGGCTCTCTATCAAGCAGCAGAAGAAGTCATGTGGCTAGACTCAGTGTCCGGCGAAGGAGACAGAAATCCAACACAAGACAGAATGCAGCAAAAATGGGGTGAACCAGCAGCACCCTTGAGGGCAGGCCAGTTGCTGTGAATGACTGTATCCCTGCATGTGAAAGCTATCCTTTCCGTTCCCTCTCAAACCATGAGCTGTCACAACCTGCCTTCTCTGTGTCTCAGAGACGGTGTTAGGACAAAACTGTGACTCCATTCATTGATAGACAATAATGATGGCTAAGGAGGAGTGGAAGGAAGCCAAGAGGACCTCCGATCGTTTGCCGCCATTAATCGGAGCGGAGGTGGAAGGAGACAGAACAGAGACCATATGAGGTCTGGAGAGGGAATGAAAAAGAGGATGTCGGTGAGAGTCTGTCTAGAGGAAGCACTGATGTAGGTATCAGCGATGGGCAGTCCTGGGTTGGAGACCAGGATATCCTTCTTGAACTTTTTCCTTCCAGACTTAATGAGTGTGATGGGATAGGAGATAGAGCAGCAGTTTCAGAAGATGAGAGAGTTTGAGCGCACCATTGAGGGTGCAAGGAAGAAAGGGGAGAGAGGGAGTGAGAGAAGAGAGAACACAAGAAACCCAGTCCAGATCTGCGAACCACAGGGTGCACAGAAGGGGAGGGTACACGCAGTGGAAGCATAACAGAAGCACAAGCAGGTAACCACAAGGGGAGGCCTGGGGAGCAGCGTGGATGGAAAACAGGGGGGGAAACAGAGATCGACACAGATAACAATGGAGAGGCATAAACATACAAGTACAGCAACCGTGGGAGGGAAAAGCCTAATGAATGCACAGAGACAGAGCAAGTTAATACAGGCGTTAAGTCGTAAGAATGTTCAGTGCACAACACACAGAGTTGACTTTCCTAGAAATAGAGGAAAATGGCCTAGTTTTTTTTAAACACAAAAGCAATGCAAAACACCAAGATTCAACTTTCTATAAAGAGGGAAAAAGGCCTAGTTTTTTCAAAAACACAACAGCAATGTAAAACACCCATATTCGATTTTCCTAGTGTGGAGAAGGCACCAGGGATAATTAAGACAATTCACCTAGTGCCAGATAAGGAAAACAGCAATGGCGTAATTGGATAGACCAGATAATGGAGGAAGCAGGTATTAGCAGGGATCTGCTCATTAAAAATCCTCAAAGAGCCAATAAGAAACTATGGCTGTATGAATAGATCACTACAAGAAATGCCTGCTTAAAACTAAGAGTCTTTAAGGAACAAGCATATGGAATCAAAGAGTTACATAAAACGGAACAGTATTTGTTGAAATATCCTGATCCCAAAAATAGATTTGGCTACTTGCGGCTAAGACTGAATCTTTATATGGCTATGGATTTTGTAACGTACCATGTCAGAGGGAATCGTTAAAACATCTAATTGTGGAATGTGCTGAGTTGAGTGAAAGAAGAATAATTTGTTTCAAACATATATTTGTTGGACGAATAATCTTGAACACTGAAACGCTCTGGGATTTCCTATACAACAGTCAAACTCCTCCAATGAATATGGTAATGGTACTATTCATTCAATCGTTAATGTTAAGTGAACATTCTGATGTAATTGATCCTAACAAGATGTATATGCCGAAAAGAAGGCGGGAGTTGAAAGTGGCTGTTAAAAATGTATCTACTGAAAAAGAAATTTAGTTAGAGTTTTTGTAATTAGGAAAGATTTTGTTTCTATTTTTTTGCTATGTTATACTTTATTTCAAAAAACAAAAAGCGTTTTGGGAGTTTTAAAATAATTTTAAGTGTATATGATATACTATGTTTTTTTGCTTCTCCTGTTGTAAATGTTATTAATTGGGATTTTATATGCTTGATGTGATGTGTATTAGATTTATGATTTGAAAGGCTGTAACTTTTGTTTTGCAGCCATATCAAATAAAAAAAAGAAAAAAAAAAGAAAACAGCAACTGTGACGTGTAGCAGACTACAAAAAATTACCTAGAAGTAATAGGAGAGGAGGGACAATTAGGTGGGGAGCAGTAATGGCTGTTCCCCCGTCCACCTTTGTTACCTTGGCAGTCACTGCTGGGTG
The DNA here is from genome assembly GCF_040938575.1 of Ambystoma mexicanum. NCBI lineage: Eukaryota > Metazoa > Chordata > Amphibia > Caudata > Ambystomatidae > Ambystoma > Ambystoma mexicanum. The sequence goes on from NC_090938.1 coordinate 198,491,213, forward strand.
ACGGCTGTGCTGCACACTCCCACGGCTAACACCGGCAAACACCCTCTGGACCTACACTGTGGGGGCTTCCCTTAACCTTGGGGCCTTTAGACGCAGGGGGCTGCAGCGATCAGTGGGCTGCCCTATGAACCAGAATAAGTGGGGCTGCAGGTCAGGAGCGGGAGGCGGCACGCATGGTAAGGACAAAGGAAGAGGAACAAGGGAGGAATTTACAATTTACACACGGTGGAGGTGCAGACATATCAATAACACTTCCAATTTTAGTTTGAAGTGAGCAAGGCTCACAGAGCAACGAATACTCACCCGGCCTGAACAGGAGCAGCTAACAACCGGCACACGGATGTCGGAGGTGGTGAAGACACAGTTGCTGCAACTTGATGCTCCGAGCTGCAGGCCCAATCAGCCCCCAGGGGAGGAGCTGGAGGCAGGGAGCGGGGTGGGGAGAAGGAAAGAGGAACGAGGAAGGAATGTATAATTTACATTTCGTGGAGTGGCAGAAATATCAATAACACTTCCAATTTAGTTTTAAGTGAGAAAGACTCACAGAACAACACGGACTCACTGGGCAGGAGTAGCTAAGCAATGGCGCACAGATGTCAGAGGGGGTGAAGACACCCTTGCTGCAACTCGATGGTCTGGACTGCAGGACCAATCAGATCCCAGGGGAGGAGCAGGAGGCGGGGAGTGGGGTGGGAAGAAGGAAAGAGGAAAGAGGGAGGAATGTACACACCGCCCAGCGGCAAAGGTATCAATAGCACTTCCAATTTAGTTTTAGGTGAGCAAGGCTGACAGAGCAACGTGGACTCACTGGGCCTGAGCAGGAGCAGCTAAGCAATGGCGCACGGATGTCGGAGTGGGTGAAAACACCCTTGCTGCTACTTGATGGTTCAGGCTGCAAGCCCAGCCAGATCCCAGGTCTGAAAACATGCTCAATGAGTAAGAGACTGGGGTTTGGGAGTCCAAGGTTGAATTGATCGGAGGCGTGACAGGGCAGCAGGAGTGGAAGAAATTTTGGAGTTCGACACATATTCACTGGGGCTGCTCTTACCCATGGTAGAGGTAGAGTCACACGTTCCCAGTAAATCAAAACAAAGAGGTATTTCTTAGAAGTCAATAAACTAGGTCTCCAATTGTTCACGCCCTGAAGAAGGTCCCTAGGTATCTGGGCTAATTAATTAGAATCTCAGAGAGGAATCGAAACACGTGTCGATATATTACATTATTACATTATTGGTGACTTTTTATCGCAACATTATCACATGGAACCTGTTACCCCAGGTAAACACCATCACTCTCAAGGTTTGGAGGGAGAGAGAGAATAAATGAAGCAATGGCAGCATAAGGTATCTCCCTTACTACACACCTCCTTCTAAGCTCATTAGAATCTCTTAAAGACGCTATCAAGGATACTTTTAGAATAGAACTGGAAGAGTTACTCACAGAATTTATTTTGGATATAGGAGATAACAAGAAGATCATAGTTAGTCTAGGGGAGCACACAGATCAGAATGAGACAGTCATCACCGTGCTGGAAAACAAGATAGCTAAACTAACAATGCACACACATTCCTACGTGCAAATAATAACAAAGCAGAGAGATTATTTGTTTTAGAAAACAAATTGTGAAAACAGGAGAAGGTTAGAAGATCAGCAACAAGCTTGGCCATCTCCTCTCTTGTGTTTACACATATAAAGAAATAAATGTATTTATTAAAAGCACTAAGCTTTTTTTTTTTTTTCTTCCAGTGAACCCATTAACAGTATAATGTGTTCCGAAAGGTTCACAAATGTTCTGTATATTTTTCCACATGTGCTTGAAAGGAGAAGGTTGTCAAAGTCAATGGATGGAATGCACATTTGAGAAATGTATCTCTGTTAAAGTTAAGAGGAATGTGTCATCCGTGGCTGCAGGTCAATGTGGCCTTGTTTGAAGTTTAGAGCTGTTGCTTCCTGCAGCTGCTCATGACGGTGGTGAACCGATCCCTTCATTCTCCGGTTAGAATTTATCGAGTGCACAGGGTGGGTGAGACCAGAGCAGGAGTTCCCACTCAGAAATACAATTGCCACTCGACAGGATTTCAAGTTTAAAGAAGCAATAGAAGAGCATATAGAATTATTGGCACCAGATTACAGATAAAACAGGGCTTAGATACCCTTAGTAGTAGAGGAGCAGTGAGATCAGTGACACTGGAACTGCAGAAGCGAGACATTCACCACAAAAAGTGTTGTCCATTCGTTTTACAATTCAAAACGAATGGAAGAGTTCACACTGCTTTCTCTTCCAGACTACAACATTCAATTCTGGTGAGTTACCAAATTAAGGATGTCCTCATTAGAGGGTGAACAAGCAGAATGAAGAGTAAAATTAATGATGTCAAAATAAAAGGCCCGGGAGGTTGGTGAAGGAAAAGGGACGAAGACACCAGCACAGAGTTGTGAGCTAGCAGCAGCGTTAAATGAAATGCTGACATTATAGTTGGCAGCAGAACAACTGAAGTGAGTGGCTTCTACTATGAGTCCAAGACTTTGTGTCCTTCAGAAGGATGATTCAAAGACTTGGGAGAACTGGTTAGTTGAGAAAGGGAGATTTATTTAGCATCAGTGGTAATGCTTGGGAGTTATAACCATGGGGATGTTGACTCTTTTGCCTTCCTGGTGCTCCGGATGGGTGATGGCCGGCGTAAGGCTCCACGAGTTAACCTTTGAACATTGGTTAATGTCTTCATTATAGGGAGGTATTGGGGTGGTAACATGCAGGGTACATTTCTTTAATAGGGTTGTGCACACAGCTGTCTTGGACAATATGCAAGTGTGTTGAGGACACAGAGCTCATGGAGTGTGCAAATCCTTATATACCTGTAAAAAGGCTGAACCGATCAAGGGCTCCTGGAGGAGGGTGTATTTTTAATTCACCGTACAAAACAAATTTCATACCAGAAAATGGCAAACAAGCTTGTCCCTGTATACAAACTCCTCTCCCTAGAAAGCAGTTATGCAACACCTACATAACAGTGATAGAAGAAATCGAAAGATGTGTCAGTCACAACAAAGGGTCAGCACGTTGAACCCACAACTACCCTTAAGATGAGAAAAGAAAGATAAAGTTCAAAAGATGATTTAGGATTAACTAAATCTTGCCCATCTCAAAAAAAGTGTGTGTGCTATGGGTGATAACTTACTTTATTCAACCACCCTATAAGTAGGCTTATAGTAAAATGATGTCAGGGTAACATGTCTTTGTTATATATAAAGACATCCTATTCTTTAACAGATGTTCTCATTATTTACAGTCAATCACTTTCTGCATTCAAATATTTATGTTTTGCATTCATCAGGACAAACAGCTGATCTCATAATTTTGGGATCAATAACAAGTCGCTTTTCCATGTTTTGTAACATGTACCTCTTTGCTACATGTCTTTACATCACTATATCAACCTCGCTATGTACACACCCAACCAACTCAAAATAATTATTTGAAGCCCTCTATTTACCTAACGAGTAAGCTACCCCCCTCAGGGCCATGTAAACACTATGTTAAACAAATCTTTAAAAAACAATTATTCTAAACACTCAGCTATAAATTGTATAATTAGAACATGTTCTTATTAATGAGAAAAATCATTGGTGTCGTGTGGTTTGTCTTATGAAATGTCCTCCAGATTATTAGGGCTCTACTTTCTTGTTTATCCTTTAAATAGAAAGCTAATATAAATGCCTACCTTTTAATATTCAAAGATCCATATGGATCTCATACTTTGAACTTGTCCCTTACCTCATTTTGAGAGCTCCCTTGCAAAGTCTGTACCATCTGGCATGACAGACAAAAATAAAGCTGTGCCAAAACACGACTGTTCGCTCTGGGTGCTGCTGGGATTGCTAAACCATAACGAGTAATGGGGAAAGCATGGGTTTTTTGCAGGGGGGCTTGTTTGCACCCCACTACATGAACCATCAATATTTCCAGGTCAATCAGCCTTTGGCTTGTTGACCAGAGAAAATATGTGGGTCACTTTTGGGAAGCTTAACCAACCTTAGCAGAAGGCTATGTCAAGTGTTCTGCATAATTCTTCACCTGAGAGCAATCTCAGTACCATGACCCAAGATGGTCGATTACTGTCGTTGGGACCTCGCACAGTTCTCACCAAGCCTTCCTACGATCGAATTATGGTAGTGCAGTTAGCTTTATGCCATCACCAGATGCTTCTCTGTGTGCTATGCAAAAGAGTAACATCGTGGCAAAATCGTCTTCAATTAACAGGAATATCTCAGTAAGATTGCTATAGGAACAAACACATGCACTTAATAGCAATGAAAGGCTCTCTCATCCAGGCCTGTAGACACATCATCTTTTCCTGCAAAACAAAGTGCATTCTGATATGGGTTTTAGTCCTCTCATAGTCAAACAGTGCATCCTCGAACCCTGCAGAGACCACGCCCGGCCGCCCCAGTCTCTTGAGTGGGCGGGTGATGCCGATCCGAGGCTGGTTCCAGAGAGTGGATTTTCCTGGTTTTGTAATCTTCGGCAGAAGTGGCCCCAGGCATTCTGGTATGAATGGAGATACTATGTAAGTAATGCAGGTCTAAACGGAGACGCGGCTGCTCGGGCGGTCACAAAGAACCCGATTCATCAAGACGGCAGAGCGTCCTTCCCCAACCAGGGCTGCCTGCCAGTGGGAAAGCGACTGAGGGAGTGTGGGAGATTCCAGAGTCCATTAAAAGGCATTAAGGTACTCATTATGTTCTGGGTGGCATTCACCTGGCACGGTGACCTAGAAGACCTAGGATGTGAAGAGGAGAATTGCATGGGTGTGACCAGTATGGTATGCAAATAGTTATTATTCCACCGGTACCTTAGTGAGCTGAAAAGTGACAGTACTCTCTCCGCAGTTTGTGCAAGTTTGTTCCCAGGAGAAGGGCTTATTTATTTATTTATCTATTTATTTATTTTTATTTTTATAACGTACCTAATAGGGTACCTGAGTTCGGTTTCTAAGCCCGATTCAAAGCTATTTTCCAAGACCAACGCATTGTCCCTGGGCTATATACACACATTTTGCAAATCTCAAATGGTAAATAGAGGACCTTGTATGTGAGAAAGCGAACCTTGTCAGGGTTGAGATCTATGCTCAGTCACTGAATTGGTTAATATGTTGAGGATAGCTGGCAAAGAGTTCCAGATATGGCAGACTGGACAGTGATTAGTCAACCTTAGGCCATAGTACACTATACGATGGCGCCAGTGCAGTGCCTCACGGTATTAGCGCCAGTGCACAAACTGCCACATTCTTTCAAGCCATTTTTAACAGCAGGTCACAGATTGCCCTAGTGTATTTATTTATTTATTTATTTTAATTCTAGAAACGCGCAACTCGCCCTCAGGCCTCTGTGCGCACGTATAAGAGAGTAAATACCAACAACAAAGGGGAACTAATGGCAGACAAGAATGCAGAACCAAGAGAATCAAGAAGCTGGCCGGGAGGTATCACTAATCATTAGAATTGAAAAATTGAAGAAATTGGTCTTCATGGCTGTTTTGAAGTTACTGGTATTCGGAGGTCCATTGGTCGTTTCTTCCAGAACTCTGGAGCGCAATAGTTTCTAATGACGTTCTGTTTTAACAGTATGCCAAACTTTGCTCTGGTGCAAACATGCATTGAAACAATTGGTTTTTCGCACAAGGTTAATATTGTCCCTAGTTTCTAATACCGTGCAACTTTGCACGTGCACCAGAGGAAAGTTTCTTCATTATGTCATTTTGTCCCCATGCATTGAGCCACATCATGAATTGGGACTTAGCCCTTAAATGCGGTGGTAATGCGGTGGTAATGCTATTACCGCCACATTTAATGGTTGGCCCAATCATGAGTCGGGCGGTAAGTGGGAGTTTTACCTCCAGCTTTTTGATGGAGGTAAAAATGTCCCCTTACTGCATGTTTTTGACAATTTTTGACGCTATCACCACCGGCGCAATTGCTGCCGGAGGTAATAGCGACCCCAACCCATTTGGTCCAATGGACCCAATGGGCAATGGCAACTTACCGCTGTACCGCTGCTTGTGATCTGGCGCTATTAGCCCCAGACCGAGTAGCGGTAATGCTATTTGGGTGGCGGTATCCCAGTGGTATTACCGCTGCGATACCGCCAGACTCCGAATGATGCCTTTGAAAGGTTCTCAGTTAGGGCAATGGCCAGTCAACCCTCTCGTGTCTGGAGTGTACGAACACCCCGTGCCAGAGGTTTCAATAGAAAACATATTAACACACAAAGGCATTTACTATGCATGTTTATGTTGTTAAGACACACTTTTGTGAATGCTGATGTCATCATATGTCATGTTGTCCCTCGAAAGGCTTACGTCACTGACAGCTACTGTCCATATGGATTGCTGACAAGTTAAGTCTGTGTCTCGGACCCAGGACCAGCCTTTACTTGGCATATTGAAATCACACGACAGTGCCGACGCAGCCCATCCTCCTTTGGGTGATGATAACACCTTTTATTGCAGGTCTTAGAAGTAGGATTAATATGACACAGAGCGTTATATAAGGATACTATTGTTAGAGGATGCGTAGCAACAGTACCTGCTTCGATTAAATGCACTAACACACCCACATGGCTCACACACACACACATGACCGCATGCACAAGAACTAGAAGGAGCAGTACTGTATACCTTTTCTTCATTTTCACAGAGCTTTGAGACTATAATAATGGTAAAAGGCACTATATAAATGAGACAACTACAATACAATGCAATTGCATAGCAAGCATAGGATTCACTGGAGCTCTGCAAACTCCAGTCACACAAATAACCCAGACATCACTTGCTGTAGCTAAGCAAAGTTCCTTCACATGTCGAAGCTCTGCTCACATAAACAGGGGCTCATGTATAGTGTGCCTAGAAACCATGAAAATGGCAGCGGTGAGCAGTATAAATCCCAGTAACCCAACATAACAGAGGTACGAGCAGTGTAAGATTCGGCACATAATGCACAGAGGCAGTCAGTGATCGAGGTGAGTGAGAATGCCCAGGAGAGGAGTTGCACTACTTTTCTTTTTGTCTGTTTACCATTTCTCTTCTTTTGATGACCATATTTACCTATCTATATAGGTTCCATGTGATATGTCCCCGCAAAATTGTTGCCATGCAAGAATGGCGCCGTTTTTTGCGGCAACATTATCTTATGGAACCGACACCCCTGCAACCCCCACATTTTTTTTAAGGGAGCGGGGGACACTCCTGCAACCCCCCGCTCCCATTTTCCTCATATATTGTCCCCATAAATAATGTTGCCTATGCCGTTTACCGGCGACTATATGTATGGCGACATTAATTATGGGGACAATATCACCTGATCCCTCTATATAGATGATTTGTCCATTCATGTCCCTGTGCAAGTGTAAAGTTGTAAAAGGAGCCTTAGTTTCTAGTCACTCAGACTACTGCAATGCCCCGGCCGCAACTCCTTGTCACATGTTGCACTATGCTTCCGCCTACCCTTTCTCTTGCCGAGACCACAGTTCCACTACTTTTTTTCGGTACACTTCTACCACTGGAAACAGTAAGGGCAAAAGCAGTACAAACTTCCATTTCACTTACACAGATCTGCAGAGTACAGAGGACAGGAGCAGCAAGGCCACTCCCTCAAGCAAAACAGGGAGAGGAAAAGCAGGATCAGCACTTCCCTAACATTCAGAAAAAGTGTAGCATGGGCAGCAGTAGTGCATGCTTAAATCCCACAAACTGTTAGGAGGTTTTTCCTAAATGCTAAGGGTGTAAAGCTCTGACAGACCAACTGTTAGTAGCTTGCAGTTCTATTTAAGCTTGGCTTAACTCTAGTGGTCGAAATGAGCGGGAACGGTCGTGAGCGATGTTCCACTAAATTTATTTTTTACTGTAAACAGCTCCACTACGTCCTGCAACCATTTTCACCATTCACCATTTTCACCAGTCATGTTTGCCGGTGTTCGCCAGAGAAGCAAGTAGCCAGCCGTCAACCAGCAGCGACTGACAAGATAAGTGTGGTTGGGGTGGGGAGTACAGCAACCACTGTATTCCAAAAAGCCCTGCCTCTCTTCTTACCTACATAAAATAGCATACCAAAATTAGCCGTCTAGTAAAGAGACCCCTGTCATTGCTGTGTACCAACTGATCAGTGGTGTTATTTACTGTTGTGTGCCATACTTCGACGTTCTCCCTCTATCCATATAACTAACATCTAGATGTTTTGCACTTACTGTTGTGCCTCTAGTTTAGGCATTCACACTCTGCCCAGATGAGGTTTAGCCATGCGTCACATCTAGACAGAAATGTAAATGTCAGCTGCACCACACCTAGACAGAATTGTAAAGATTAGCCTCCGTCACATCTAGACAGAATTGTGAAGATTAGCCTCCGTCACATCTAGACAGAATTGTGAAGATTAGCCTTCGCCCCATCTAGACAGAATTGTGAAGATTAGCCTCCGTCACATCTAGACAGAATTGTAAACATTTGCCTCTGTCACATCCAGACAGAATTGTGAAGACTAGCATTGCACCACATCTAGACAGGATTGTGAAGATTAACCTCCCTCACATCAAAACAAAATTGTGAAGATTAGCATTGCGCCACATCTAGACAGGATTGTGAAGATTAGCCTCTGTCACATCTAACTGAAATATGAGGATTAGCCCCTGTCACATCTAGACAGAATTGTGAAGATTAGCCTTTGTCCCATCTAGACAGAATCGTGAAGATTAGCCTTTGTCCCATCTAGACAGAATCGTGAAGATCAGCACTGTGCCACATCTAGACAGAATCGTGAAGATTAGCCTCCGTCACATCTAGACAGAATCGTGAAGATTAGCACTGTGCCACATCTAGACAGGATTGTGAAGATCAGCATGTGTCACTTGTAATAGCAAAGCCATTAACCAACCCCACTGAACCATCTCAACCCTCTGCATACACCTCTCACACTCTACATAAACACACCCATACCTCCAAAGCACCGCAAACCGCACACACCTCACTATATTGCAACAACAAAACATACCACACATATCCTCGCACAACAACACATGACGACTACCAACCCAAAAGCACACCTAAGCTCAGCAAACAGTGGTTACCGAACTGAGGCTGCCAACAGCACATCACAGCTCTCTTGCTCTTTTTCCCGCTCAGCCTTAATAACCCATACCGCCCTCTGTCCTTTTTCAAATCCAGCAGAGCCCCAGAGGACCACTCTGGTGGTGATAGTCCCTTGTATAAATATCCTTCAACATTAACATTTTATGTATTTATGTATTTATGTATTTATGTATTTATTTATTTATTTATCTATTTATTTATTTATTTATTAGGCACACCTAACCGAAGGGTATCTGGGCGCATTGCTTAAGGATTACAACATAGATACATGCACAGAGCAATCATGACATTACAATACATTGTGGTACAATTAGAGGCCAATTAACAGGCAAGCATTTTTCATTAAGAAACAAATGGTAATTTTAACAGTTTTGAGTGAAAAGCCATGTTTTAACTTTGTTTCTGAAAATCCAGTAGGACGGTACCGCTCTTAGAGCAGTAGACAAGGAGTTCCAGAGTTTAGCCGCCAGTACTGGGAAGCTGTTGCCTCCTGCTTTTTGTAACTTGAATCTGGGAATATTTAAACAGTGTGTGCATGGAGCCCGAGTGGGCCTGTTAGTTTATTTTTTGGCGAATTTGTCGACCAAGTATTTTGACGCAGAGTTCGAGAGGCATTTCTGAGTAATCACTAGCGCTTTGAATGCAATTGTATCCTGTACTGGAAGCCAATGTGCGTTGTGTCTAACTGATGAGATGTGGTTGCTCTCCGATATTCAGAGCCACTCTAAGCGCGTTGTTTTGTAACACTTGTAGTTCTTTCACGTTCCGTTTTTTGTACCCAGGTATAGAGCATTACAATAATTGAGATTTGACAATATAAGGGCTCTAGCAAAGGTGATGCAGCTATCAGAGGACAAGAAGGGCCTGCAGGCATTAATCAGTTTGGAAGTGTGAGCTGTTGCAGATGCCATTGTTTTAACTTGTCTGGTAAGTGAGAGGGTAGAGTCAAGATATATGTCTAGCGTTTTGACCTCATTCGATACTTTGATGTTATTACCATCAATATTGAAGGACATGCATCGGATGTCTAACTTGATGTCTAACTTGTTTAGACGGGTCTGGGATCCAATAAGAAGTAACTCGTCTTATCATCATTCAAACAGAGGCCATGGATAGCCATCCAAACCTGGATCTTTAAGTAGATTTTGTTAAGTAGTTTAGAGCCTTTATCATAGGAGCCTGTGATGATGACGAGGACATTAACATTCCAAAAGTGTTCTTTGTGAAGTTAAAGCACACTTCTCCACTTTACCGCCGGATATCAGTCACAGCTAAAATGAAATCTGTTTCAACTAAATTGGCTGTCAACCAGCATGACTCCACACCTTGAAAAATGTGTTGCACGTTGCTCCCTTCCTACTCTGTCCACTGGAGTCACAGTTCTACTACTTTTTAGGTGCACTTCTACCACTGCTGTCAACGTGACTGCACAGCATGGCTTTACTTTTGGAAGAAGAGGGGGCTGGTTGAAAGTATAGATCTCACACATGCACACACAGACATGCATGCATGCACACAAGTGTGCTGCACGCATACACAGGATTCCACATAAAGGTTGTCCACTCATGTACTGAATAAAGGTGCAGAGAAATCATTATCAACTCTAAGGTTGTATCTATGCACTGAGCATAGATACAAACAAATAAATGGTTTCAAAGGGGCAGCAGCTACACTTTAAACACAAACATCACCTGTCAGCGCAAACTTGACACTCCATTGTAGTTTATAATGCGAGAAACAGAGGTGGATACAATGCAACATTACTTTAAACACAAAAAGCCACGGTTAGAATAAAAATCCAATTATGTCAGAAGAAGTCCACCCTGAGTTCCTATTCATATATTCATCTAGAGTCAGAAGCTGCACTCAAGATGACCAATGCGTCGCTGCAGACTAGAAGATCCGGAAACGACTGTTCATGTCAATGGTTCCTGCAGAGAAGGCTCACAGGTCGCGGCGCAGTGGTAGATCTTTGGATCTGGATTCACTCTGGCTAACATTGGTTCAGTCTCCGCTGGTGGCATCACAATTCCGGATGATGATAGGGCTGCAGGATTCCTGAGTAAAGACATCCTCTGGCCAATCACCCATCAAGATGAGGGGTCCAAGTGAGGGTTAGCAGGCAGCAGCGTTGGAACAACCAACTCAGCTCCAGCAGTTAACCTTGCCCAAAGGCCAGAGTGCAGAGCAAGGATTTCCAAACACAGTGTTGCATAGCAAGTGAGTGACATCCAAGACATGTCCTGGAGCCCCATTTTAGGATGCAGTGACCCCTTGGAAATGGAGCAGAGCTGTGGATCCATCAGCTTTCGAAGGACACCAGGAAGATCTGTCTGATGATGAACCAGTTGTTCAAGAGAGGGAATTACCTCAACAGGCTCAGCCTGTTGGAGCGAGGCAGAACTTTGCTTTACTGGAGTTGGCATTGGTAATCACGGGTTCAGGCAGATTTCCTGGTGTTCTTGTTGGTCATGCATCCGATCAGGTTGCCGTGCTCAACTAAATGTTTGCTCATGCTGGCACATTTCATCATACTTTTTTACACACGGATTTCCCCTTAATCCACCCTACCTCACCATCTATTCCCTTCTCTTTTCTCCCCAAAAAGCAAGGTTGATAGGAATGTTTGCATCAAAATGTTTGCCAGCTGCATTCCAACGCAGATAGTGTCAACTAGTATGTAGCAGAACCAATCATCAACCACAGGCTCTCCTTGCATCTACGAAGGTCTCAACAGTCCGCACAGCACTCTTATTTGTTGGCCAATTTCTCAAAGACCACCTTTATATTTGTGTTTATTTATTTATTAATATACAGGGAGGAGCAATGCTCTTTTGGTAACATAAGAACTTACAATAGATCAGAAATCAGATATGACGGGAAGCAGTGAGCTTCTTACAATGGGGTGAGTTTGAGGGACATTCTGACCGGGTTGTGGAGGGGAGTAAGTGGAACAGTCATCGGGGGCAATACATAGATTACAAACAATCAACATTGGACCTTTTTTTAAGTGCTGGTAGGTGGTCAGCCAGCTGCGCTCAGAATGTGACCATGATGAGTGAAGTGCTAGAGTTGAGGCAGAGGAAGTGAGGGACAGAGGCAGGTGAGAGGCGAGGGAAACATGTTAGCTAGCAGGCAGATGAGAGGTGGGTTAAGAGAACGAATCTGATATCACATGAAAGGATCTGCTAGGGATCAACGTCGGCCTTATAAGCACGCATTGTAGCATATAATGGTCAAACATCCAGCTGCCACTCCAACCAAACACTCTCAATCCACATCACTCAACTATTGGAATATGCTGTCTATCTAAACCTTATATTTGGGTTGTGCGCCCAAATGTGCCGCCAAAGCATAAACATTATTCAGTGATGCTTCTCATGTATGCTCTCTCAGGCATGAGGGGCTAAATGGGGGAAGAAAATGGGCCAGTCACTTCACTAGGGCTGTGCAATGTATCTCTCTCTCTCTCTCTCTCTCTCTCTCTCTCTCTCGGCTAGCGGCTAGCAGAGGTTCTGCTTCACCAAATGACAATAATATTATTATTATTATTATTATTATTATTATTATTTAAATGACTTCCTTCAAACCAAAGAAAACACAAAAAAGGCAGTGACGTACCAATCATGGGCTATGGGTGCACTCCACTTTTAGAATGCTACTACATACCACAAACGACATCTTTAATTTAGAGCTGACATGCCAGACTATCTTTATAACACAGCCTGACATCTTGTAAAGGAGGAACTTTATGAACCTTTAACAGTCCTGCTGCTGCCCCTCTCAACAGCGTCCCAGGTAAAGGTTCAGAGCGGCTCCCACGATGCCTGGGTCACGGCTAGTATGCACAGCACGCTCTACTGGGCAGAGAGAGCAATGCAGGTTATTCAGACTAATTCCTCGCCATTCACAAGGCAAGAGGGACTGTCATGGAAATAAACGAAGGACCAAAAACAGAATAAAACATTCAGTAAGCAGAAAGTCCAGGACAGACTATGTAAGCAGCAGCCACGAACATGTCTTAATTAACCTGATGCACTACAGCTGGTAGTCTTTAATACATTTACCTGTATGAATACCCATGGCAAAGCTATAGAGATTCCTACACAGCTACTTTAATTTGCAGATACGAAAATGCTACCAAGGAAGACAGGCACTCCACTTCCATGTGGAACTCCTCGGAATCATATAAAACATATACATTTACCTTTTGGCTAGATCAGGACATTGAAGGAAAGCAATTTCTTTTACTTCCTTTTCATTTAGGAAAAGATAAGGGGAACCAGAAGAGACCTTGCCTACCTTTTCTGTGTGTTGCAGGCAACTAGTTCCCTGCACACAAGTCATTGAGGCACGTCCACATCTACAAGTGAAGGAGGGGTTGGATGCTATTGTAGAACTATTTCCTTCTTTCAACCATCCTCTTCTTTCCTGCTTTACCTTCAACCTGCCGAAACTTCCAGCCCACTGGTCTTCCCTGGTGACTCTTTCCATCTTGGTTAGATGAGGGTTCAGAGTGAGGATTGAGGGCCATTTTGAATTGGTATGTCTGTCCTCCACATTGTTACCATACTCTGAAACTACTGACTCCTGTGCACCCACAACCCAGGAGCTTGGGGTTCCTCTCTTTGGGATCGAGAGAAAGGGCTGATGACTCCCACTACCCTCAGTAAATTCATATATGTAAAAGTGTGGCAATACTTCAATAGCAAAGTTAGACCAGCTCAGTCAAGTTAATTCTAAATGAAGTAACCTTTATAGCAATGGAAATAAAGACTCACACGATAACATATAGTGAAAGTGGAGGTATGTGTGTAAACCTGCTTTAACTCTTATTAACGCTCAGGGCAAGGGCGTTGATCATTTATCTAGTTTCCAACATGGGCCAAAACTATTGATCAAAGCATGCGTTCAGTGTGAACTGAGTGCCCATTGCACCCTCTGGCATGTTCTGCCCCCCATTCCCACCACCCACCCTCTCCTGCTCAAAATCCCCCCCCCCCCGCCCGCTGCTAACATGCCATTCACAACTCATCCCCTTCCCCCAAATCACTCACTGGCCTCCCATTGCAGCTTGCTTTGACTCATCTCCTTTAATATGGCCGCCATAGAAGTGAAGAAGGGTAGGTAGTTCCCTTCTCCTTGGGGGGCATTTTCTTTCATGGTCTTTTTTTGTAGCTTCTGAAATGGTTACCACACACTTTTCAAAAGTTAAGCACAAGCTATTAGCATCCCAATGGGCATCCCAAGCTTGCTAATAGGAATAATACATGATTGTAAGGACTGTACCATGTGGTAAGCCCCGGTACTATACGACAAGGCCTATTAGCTCAGCCATTTGTCATCACCACATGGTATGTCCCTTGGAATCAAGTTTTATCGGTTAAGTAATGCCTTTCCAAATATATAATTAGTGTGAAAGTAAGTATGCCCATGAGGTTTGCCCATTTTTCATGTTGCCGGGTCAACTAGATTAGAGTGGTTACTCTTCCAGCTCAGTCCAGCAACGTGTGTGTGTGTGTGTGTGGTGGGGGGGTGGGAGTAGGCAAAGGAATTTATCCCTGGAGCGTGACACTTCAGCAAGCAATTCTGTCAAGGTTCCAGCATGGGTTTCTGTGCAAGACTTATCTAAAGACCTCTGGTTGGAAGACGAAATGGCAACCCTGCTCTTTCTCGCCTCTGCAGTACCTGTTCCCTTTATCGCCTCTGCAGTACCTGTTCTCTTTATCGCCTCTGCAGTACCTGTTCTCTTTCTCACCTCTGCAGTACCTGGTCTCTTTCTTGCCTCTGCAGTACCTGTTCTGGGCTGAACATTTTTGCCATTGGTCAATTTTAGATTAGGCACCTGTATGAGAAAAATAAATATTGGTAAATAAAGTAAAAGTGGGCTTGGCGATTTCTTTTGCTGATGGAAAACAGACACAAAAAGCTCAATGCTAAGGAAGAAACAAAAAGGTGAGAAGAGCATAGAGGTGAGAAAGGGAGATCAATACTACTAGACAATGAGGATTAAAGTGAACCTGGAACAAACCCAGAGGGACTGGAAACCACTGAGCAGTGAAAGCAAAGTCCAAATCCCCAGAGCCCTCAGAGGAAGAGCTGAGAATTAATCCTTGCAGAATGTTGGAGTGACGAATCAATCAGTGAAGAAATAATTGAGTTTGGGAACTGAAGACTGAATTCCCAGAGATCCCTGAGGAATGGTGGAGTGGAGAATGATTGAGTGGCAATATGATGCACTTTGGGAATATAAGTCTGAATTTGCAGAGCCGTCTGGAGAAGAGATGGGGAGAAGAATTTTGAGTGGAGAGTAATGTAAAGTGGGAGTACAAACTGGATTTCATGAGAACTCTGAAGAAGTAGTGTAGTGGTGAACCAATGAGGGAAGCTGCATTGCATGCTGGTAATAACCTTGCAAAACCCTTTGGGAAAGCAACTGAAGTTACCAACATGATATAATGCAAGTTTAAGATCAACTCACCAAAACACCCTGCATAAGAGACTGTCCCCAACAACAATGTATGCTAGCATCTCAAGTCTGAGTTCCCGCCACTGGGTTGTTTGCCCTATAATTGTAAAGCACTCCATTGTTTCTCAATGCCAGACCCGCGCTCAATAAATACTGTACTAATAATAACAGGGAAATGAAGCCCAGCAAAAGGCTCTAGTAAAGGGATTCCCAGGGTGATCAGCATCTGCTGGCATTGAAGTCTCTGTCCCCATACCAAGTTGAGGCCGAGCCTGAAATAACTATGGCCAGTGAATAGGCAAATTTGTAGGAGCCAGGCCACCTGCCAAAGCTTGTGATATCTAACATCATCAAACTGTATGCCTAGACTCATGTCATCTGTTTGTGAAACCAGCCGAAGTATGAGTGCTCAGTCGGTCAACTCATCCAATGGAGAAATCTGTGGGAAATGGGAAAATCATAGGGTTGAGTCGTGACTGGGCTACTCCAGCCTTCATCATCCCAGGATTGAAAACACGAGTACTGATGGGGTCTGTCAGAATAGGTACACAGCCTTTCTTGCAAATGAGAGGAGATGGGGCCAAGAAAGTCTATTCGAGCTTAAACAAAACAAACTATGCACTCAAGGATTTATCATTTTAAACTAAATATTTGCTTACAATTTCAATAATCCCTCTCTCCTCCTTTTCTTCCTTGGGACCATCTTCGACTCCTCTCTCTCGTTCTCCTCTCACATTTCGGACATTTCTAAGAAAGTCCAACCTACTGCGAGTGAGCTAGTTCTCCAAGCAGAGATTTAGAGGGAGATCTTTATCTTCATAGGGGCCTCTCTCTGGGACAGCCACGCTGCCCCCTCCATCTTGAGCCTGATCATCTTAAGTTCCGGAAACTCCTCATGGCTTTCCTCTTCTCCTCTTCCTACTCTAACCCCCTACCCTGCTAACCTATCTCTCTGCTCTTTCCCTCTCTCCTCCTTTTCCTTACAGATTGTTAACTGGCTGACTGGTGTACCTCAGAGTTTCAAAGGTCCCAGGCACCCCTGCCAGGCCTCTCGTACTTGCTTCCGGGCCTCGCACTCACCTCATTATCACTGCACTTATGACTCATGAGAGTGGCATCTCTCTTCACTTACCCCAGTCTCCACCAACTGGGTGCACTAGGACCCCCCAGGACTTGGTACCCCCCTCCATCTCTGCCCCCACCCTCCTGTAACCGTCTTTGCACTTGTGGGTTCTAATTGCACCATGCCTAAAGATCTGTTCCCCCCTGTCTACATTCCCTTTATGGTTACGCCTTCATTTTCACTTGGAAAAACAGCAAAATCGTCATCAGACCTAGTTGCTATTATCCCCACTGTTATTTGTATTATATGCACTTACTCTGCCGGTGCAGACTATTATCATTTCAGAATTTCAAGGGCCCTGAGCGACGGTTGTTTTTCCCTCTTATCCCTTCCTCCTTGAGCGCTTTGAAACACTTGCGTTGTGTATAGGTGCTTTATAAATAAACATTACCATTACCATGGCAATACCAATCCATGCTTTATTCTAAATAATAATAGCATTCTGGACCTCCTCTCAGGGGAATAATCTGTAACCTTGAAGGTCAATTTGCAAGGTTAAGACCTACCCACTGAACTTCAATATCCTGATTGCTTCAATGTCCCCAAATGTGTATATTAAGTAAAATAAAACAAAAGGATTTAAGCTCAGTATTACCTCAAACATTGTTGGATTTCTCAAACCATAGGGGTAAATAGGAAGAATCTGTGGTGACCCAAGATCTTAGCTGAGCAGCCTCTGGATGCTCTAGCCCGCACAGTCTGAAATGCCTTGCTAGCCACACCATGATCATAGCATGTAACTGGCCATCTACCATGACACCGACCTCTGGTACATAGAAAACACGTATGGTGCATGCTTCCTGTCCAAGCTCCACTCTCACATCATCTGAAAGATTTCTGAGTTTGAGATAAGTTTGCACTGCTTTTGCCTGTGACTTCTGTGTTGTGTGTGTGGAGTGAGCCTGCATGCTGCTGTGTATACAATTGGCACAGCAAAGTGGAAATTGAATGCTAATTTGCTGGGTCAATGTAGAAACTAGCTATCGCCAACAGGATAGAACTTGTTGGTGTCAATCTTATAAATTCCAAGCTTTCACAGAAGCCGCTCTGGCCCTCCAATCCCTGTAAACCAACACTTACTGCAGCTGAAATTCACCGTGCTGAGCCCATGACCGGGGTGGGGAGTGGAGAGTGGGGTACAATAACAAACAACAGTCTGTTACAACTAGGACTAGCACTAACAGCACAGAAATAAAGAACAGCACGATTAGATCCGGTTCTACTCAAATCTCACTACCTTGGTGCATCATGTCTCCGCTTTATAGAGTCTATGCAAGGGAATCTTGTACAGGAGTTTGTAAAATGAATCTTCTAGGAATTCAGCACACACCACTTTTGTTCTTATTCATGACTAACTATGACATTAAGGTATTAGCCTACTTGTTTGAAAAACATTTGACCTTTTACTTTTGACGAAATTATTTGGATCGTTTTCTTGCTCGAAATTTTTTCAAATTGAATTGAATATATATATGGAGTGGGGTAAGGGAATAGGGGGAGTTGCAGGGGTCTCACCCTTCATTTCCGACCAAAAAACGACAGAAGAAATTCAGTAAAATGTGAAAAGGTCAAATATTTTCGACCAAGTTGACCTAAACCAATATTAATGGGTAATGTGGGTGTGAAAGCCTTAAACCGACAGTGAAAATATGCTTCTCTGTTCCTGGGTTGTGCTTAAAGGTGTGAAGGTGAAACCTTCATAGTTGTCTAGAGCTCAATTCAAAAGCCAGATTTGGCCAGAGGTATCTACAACTCTGCCACAACCACTACTAACTCTAGCTAACTAACTCTCCCTATACCTTCCATTAATTCTGTCTAACATTTACCTGATCCCCTTCTCTAAGCACGGTGTCACTGGTTAATTGATTGAACTGGGGTGATCAACAGGAACAGTGCTTGCTCTATAGCCAAATACTGAACCAAATATATATCAGTGTGCCATATCCGCACTAGCAGGTAGCGTCTCCGGGCACTCCTGCATGCTGTGTCTAAGCAGCAGAAGATAGAGGAGGACAGGGTAGCGTTCCCATGGAGATATGGACAGATTAGTGTTCCCCAATCAA
The DNA here is from genome assembly GCF_040938575.1 of Ambystoma mexicanum. Lineage (NCBI taxonomy): Eukaryota > Metazoa > Chordata > Amphibia > Caudata > Ambystomatidae > Ambystoma > Ambystoma mexicanum. Next base: position 198,510,007 of record NC_090938.1, read on the forward strand.
TGTGTCCTCCTTTACGAGGTTGCTGGCCTGCAAAGGATAGGGCCTCAAGCTCTGAAACGAAAAGGAGCACATCCCTTCCAGGTAGCAAATGAATGGATGGGCAGTTAGGTTGGTGCAGGTTGCCTTATGGTGCAAACTACACTGCTACATGGAGGCGTCCCTGGGGTGCTGTGTCCGGAAATTACAGTCAATGTAACATATGTTATGTGATGTCATATTATATCGTGCACTGTTGCCACCTGCATGGTATCTTGGCACTCTGTTGGTTCTGCAATGCAGGGATTGGCGAGGTACGTTAGTCGGATTGAGAGGGAAATGATCAAGCAAGCTTTGATGTGCTGTTGGCAGCTTCAGTTCGGAGAAATGAGTCACCGACAATTGGTACGTTTTCATGAAACACTTGTGTAGAGGCACGTTACAAATGCCATATCATATCATATCATTCCGTAGCCATCATGTGCTGTTGAGGTGAGATTGTGTGTGGTTTGGATTCATGTTGGGTGTTGTGAAGTGGGGGCGGTTTGTGGTGCATATGTGAAGGTGAGGGTGTATACAAGATGCCCCTACTTCTCAGTTATAGTCCACCTCCTAAACACACTTCCCCTTCCCACCTCCTACTCTATTGCCTTGGCTGTTATTTTTAACACAATTAACATCACGTGACTATTCCACTTAACTAGCATATTCATCATTGACCACATAGCTTGTGCATTGAGGCCCTGACTCCTGACACCATTAGAACTGTGCAAATGTGGCACTGGCATGGTGATATTATGGAGGCTAAATAAATGAGCATGACCATGTGCTCAACTGGAACAACACTTGCCTAGCACTTTTGAAAGTAGCATGGCAATTACTAAGAGTAACGTGACGTGCACTGGGTACTTTCCGGGGAGCGATGTAGAAAGTTCAGGGATAAAAAAGCTTTGTTCGGTGACAGATATAAAAGAACATCAAATACAAACAGTACATTTCAAACAGCAACAAAATATCTAGAAAACACAGAATAAATAAAAACAAAAGTCATCCGGCATTGGTACAATAACAGACACATTAACATGCTAATACTGTTTCCCAACGATTTAGGATAACTACACAAATCGGCAGATCAGGAGAAGCATTGTCAGAGGGCCTTCAACCTGTAGATTATAAGTTCTAGTGGCAAGCAACTTTTAGTAAGTTAGCAAAGTTCATGCATTTAATGGACAATCACCCATTCAAATATAACTTAGCACAGGTATGCACTGAGTAAAATTGACAGAAGTGGTATAATAGTACATTTCCTGAGTTTTGCACATATAGGACAAAAGAAGATAAATGCATCAAGTACTCAGTGCCCCATTGCACAAAACATAGTTTGGGCCAGTAGAGGTTGTTCCTGACCATTTGGCTGCACCTGCCCTTGGTGGAATAATACTAAAGATGGCTCTATTAATAAAAATACTATCCAATATGTGTTTTGATAATAATGTTGCATTGCATTAGTAGCGTTGAAGGACTTTGCAAGTTTTCTCAATTCAGAGTTGCTGGATACAACCTCCCACAGCACTTCCTTGTATAATTTAACCAGCTTTTTTCAATGGCGCTAGAGTTAGTGGAGATCGTCCCTGCATTCATTTTATCTGTAGCCCCATCAATATGGTTTAGCCACGGCATTGCCATGATTTCCCTTTCCGAGGTCAGTATACAGCGGCGTATCTGGTGGGTTAAAGTTGCCCTCTTATTTAATCAGACTCTTTGCCATAATAGCAGGGGCTCCGCCATTAATTCATGCTCTAAGAACCCCTTGCCTAACTCTTGGTGTACTGCAAAATTTGCAGGAGAGGTTGGCAGACCCACCATTTAAAAATGCAATTATTGTACAATGGTAGTGTGTTTAAATAGAGCAACACACTGGGCCTCATTACCCGGTAGGCGGTAAGGGTTTACCGGTACCGGTATTTTACCGGTACCTGTAAACCCTTACCGCCCTACTACGAGGTCCCTTTGCTGGTTGGGGAATTTAACGCCTGCTTTTTGCAGGCGTTAAAAACCAACCCGCAAAGGGACCAGGGAGCTAATTACGGTACCGCAATTTGCGGTGCCGTAATTAGCGCCTTCCCCTTTCCCATAGAGCCCTATGTGAATGGGGAAGGGCAATGGGGGAAGGGGGAATTACCGCCCCACCAACCTTGGAATAGGGCGGTAATTCCCCTTTCCACCAAGGCGGTGCCAGTATTTTACCGGCATGGACCAAGGTGCTAGTAGCACCTTGGTCCACCGCCATCTGTGTAATGAGGCCCCTGTCATTTTATGGAATGGAACTGCTGTAATTAAATGTTCTTCACTGGGTAATCTACATTGGACTGTTTACAGTTGCATAACTGCATGAGATTCACTATGGTAGTTTTACACACTTGGCAAATTCTCAATTGTATTATCATTTCTGGCAATCTGGTTTTGTATTGCAATAACTAGCAAAGAAACAATGATATGCATTGTAACTCCCAGTTAAATCTGCTGTGTTCATAATTCTTTCCAACATGTTCATATTTTGTGCAATCACCATTGGCACTTGATATGTGATTTTCATTATTCCTAATGTGGATGTTGAACACTGCATCAGATTTTCCGCTGCCTGTCCCTGCCAACACACTGCTCTTCACCACCCTCCCACCCCAGTATGCTGCAAATGTTTGTTTGAAGAATCGACACTCCCCATTCCATCTTTTCTGCTCCACATTTCATCATGAGGAATCCCCTGCAGGGTTGAAACAGCACTCTGATACCAAAGTCCTGCTACTGCATCAGAACATGGTGGCTTCTGGTGGTTACTGGCAGGGAAGGGGGATTCTATTTTGGACTGCGAGAGAAGAGTTTGTGGCTTGTGGGAGCCATAGGGTAGGCCACGGGGTGAAATGAGCAGGGATTATGTCCATTGCCCAATCCAATGCCAGAGGAACACCTGACAAACAGTTTGCCCTCCCTCGATGAACCTTCCCTCGATGGGCAAAAGTCTCAGCAGCTCATGGAACATAGCAACATAGCTTAAGAGTGTGGTTTGATGCATCTTTTGCCGCCTAAACAACATACTTAGGAAGCTGAAATGTGTGCCTGAAGACCGCATATTTCAAGCTGTTCTTTAAATGAAACTTAAGTTCTTGCCTATCCATAACTTTTGGCATGTAATGGTAATGTATGCGTTTCCACACCACCTTTTTCCCTTGTCTGCCAAATTGCAGATGCTTGTTTTGTTCCTCAAGGGGTACAATGTATCTACTTGAGGCAGAGGGACGAGAGAGAGAGAAAGAGAGAGAGGGAGAGAGAGAGAGAGAGAGAGAGAGAGAGAGAGAAAGAAAGAGAGAGAGAGAGAGAGTTTGGAGCTAGAGAACTGGAACATGTCTGCAAATGGCCAGGAGTAAGAATGCAGTGTTCCAGGTTATTTTGCCTTCTAAGCCTGTGAAGTTTCAAAGGCAACGGAGGAAGTGCTACAGGTGGGACAGCAAGCCTAGAACATCATTCACAGAATATGTAAGGTAAAGGGCCATCTAGAAAAATGTTGCAGGAACAGCTCCACAAACTGGATCATTGAGATATACGATGAGGACAATGATTAATGCATATCTACAGTCAACAATGATGGGGAAGATCTTGAACGTCCACAAGCAAAAGTCACAATGGATTATGTGCCAGTTGAGATGAAGACTGTCGCAGGAGCCAAATACACTTTATTTCCAGAAGTGCTGTGGAAGGATACATTTGAACACAAGTACCTACATGAAACTGCATTAATCCAAAATCTTATGGAGGAGTACAGACAGATATACGATTGGTTGGTTTCAGGCTACACTGTGATTCAAAGGGAGAGAAACTACTGGAAAAGTATAAATATAAAAACAGGGATCAATTCCGCTGCTGAGTTGGACCCATAAGAAGAAGTTTGTTGTAAAACTGGACCCAAACGGAAAATATACTGTATTGTTTATAGAGGGCGATAAATCACTGGTTAAGCAACAAATACAGGAACAGGTTTTTCGAGATGACATAGGATGTTTGAAAGGATCCGTACACCAGATTAAATTGAAACAAAACTTTGAGCCAGTTTCTCAGAAGCTACAAAATATTTTCCGATCGCCATGAGAGATGAGGTAAAAGCAGAACTTAAGAAACTAGAAGATCGAGGCATCATAGAAAAAATAGATGCTTTGGATGTCAATACTAATGGTGTTAAGGAAGGCTTCTTGTAAAGTGAAAATGGTGGAAAGATATCGACTGCAAAATATTCATGATTTGATATCAACAATGGGTCCGGCAAAGGTATTTTCAACCCTTGGCCTTACCTGCGCCTATCATCACGTAAAACTCCACAGGGAGTTTCAGCATATGACAGCCTTTATAACACCAGAGGGATTATATCAGTACTTGAGGATTCCATTTGGGCTGATATCTGCAGCTTCGGTCTTTCAAAAAATTATGTAAAAGTTGACAGTGTTGTATTTTTTCAGGATGATATCCCGGTGTATGCAGAAACCCTCGATCAACACACTTAGAGACTAAATGAGTGCTCAGAAAACTGCATGATTAAGGAATGAACTTGAGTAAAGAGAAGTGCAAAATCAACAGACAAGAGATTGAATAGAGTGGTATATCTCATGAATAGGGTTTTGTGGACAGCTTTGAGAGGACGTCTATCCCCATGAGTAAAGAACAAGTTAGGACATTTCTGTGGATGGCAGAATACTATTCAAAATGTGTCCTGAATGTTTCAAAGCACATAGCAGCAATGAGAAATTTAGTAAAAATGGGAGTACAATTTTAATGGGATGATCACTGTGGAGAAGAATTTGCATACATAAAAAAGGTGTTAGCAAATGTTTCATCATTATGAAACTATAAGTGAGGAAGGAGTACAGTAATCATGACAGATGCGAGAAATGTAGTTCTGGGTGCAGATTGGATGCTGCAACCGAAGTAAACAAAGAATACGTAATAGCTTTGGCACCCAGAAAATGAAAAGAGCTGGAGAAGGAATATGCTACAATCGAAAAGGAGACCCTGCGATAAAGTGGTTGACAGAGAAGCTCAGGAGTCTTGTTTGGGGAACAAAATTCGAGAAACACACAGACCGCAAGCCTTTGGTGGAGATAATAATGTCTAAAAATTTGGATAAAGTATCTGCGAGGGTAGGGCGATGGGTGACTAATTTACAAGAGTATAATTTGGTGATGTCGATGACAAATAATGAAGAATCTGTTAATGAGGAAAAAGAACAATAAGCGGTACTACAGATAGTGGAAAGCACAATTCCAGAGGGGGAATGGGATGCTGCTCAGACAAACGAGAATATAATTCTCACAGTTATGAAGAGTTTGTCGGAAAACAGGTTGAGGTGGAAATTACTTAAAGAAATAAATATGGAGGCACTGTAGAACATAAAAGATGAACTATATATACAACAAAATGTTTTAAAGAGAGGAAAAAAAATGCATACCGCCTATAGGGATAAGACAATGTTTAATTTATTTAGGGCAAGAAGGAAATCAAGAAATAATGAACGTGAAACAGAGAATCAGAAACTATTAATGGTGGCCTGGATGTGATATGCAGACAGAGAGAGCAGTGAGGAATTGTATCCTTTGAGAAAACTGTGATAACGTCTATGTGAGTTCAATACTTCAAATGGAGATTTCAGAAGTCCCAGGGAAACCGTGGGGAAAACTAGGAATGGATGTTGTTGGTCCAATATGGAGTCCATACATACTGTTCAGTGGTGATAGACCTTCTGACTAGCTGGGTAGAAATACCCATGACACCAAATGTGAATACTAGAAAGGTGATTGGGTTCTTAGTAGAATGGTTATATGTGATATAATCACTGGAAATAAAACATTGAGGGTGACTTAATATTTTTGTTAATGCACTAAACACCCTTCCCACAACATTTTAGGACTGGTGCAATTATTAAAATAACTCCAGTCCTAGAATATTTGGGGAAAGTGTTGCATGGTGTCTTTAAAAAATATCGAGTCACCCTCGATTTTTTTCCAGCGATATCACTGGATACCAGAAGTATTGTGTTGTGTGAGGGATAACCTAACACAATTTTGACAGATAATGGAAAACAATTTAAATCTTGGGAGAGGAAGAAGCTTTGTAGAGAACATGTCATTGAACATCATACAAGTGCCATATACCAACACCACACAAAAAGACTTTTAGGTCGCTACAACAGAGTCATTAAGGAGACAAAAAGATGGGTGTGCGCTAATGGGAAAGTCTGGAGAAATGCAGTTAGAGAGATGACAGTAGCGTACAAGCTTACACCGAATAGTAGTATGATTATTTTTTTCTTTTCTGCACACCCAAAGCCCACAGGCATCTGGGTGCAGCTGTTACACAGTCAGACAAACATAAATTAAGGACAATCAAGATCCTAGTGGGCCCTACATTTGAATTCACAGGGGCAGTAAAGCTATCACCAAGCTGTTCCTGGTGTGGTTAGATAAGGTCAGCTGAGATCACTTGGATGATGTGGAAGATAGGATAAGGTGGAAACAAATGATGAACAAAAAATGGTATGTCAGGACTGGTGTGCACAATGGGGCATGTCCCCATGTGGGGGATATGGTCAGATTTAATTAATTTACCAGTAGCATTCAGGAAAGAAGGGTGTAAATGGTCAAGACCAGTAAGAGTAAAGAGTCTATTTAAAAAGTCATCAAATGAAACAGCAGATGACAGTGTGTGTGGAACGTGGAGAGTGTGATGATAGTGAGTAAAAAAGGGAACAGTGGTAAGGAGTGCGGTAATGAGAGATTACAAGTGAAAGATGTGTCCATGCCTTGCAAAACACATGATTGTTCACCAAGTTCGAGGAGTCGGAGGAGGTATAGTAGACAAAGACATCTTGAAGAGTATGCTCAGTAGTAAAAAGAAGGATCTTTGAGAGGAAAGGGTGTGTGTTCTTCTGTGACAAGAGACTCGAAAATCTGGAATGTGGAACTGTGATAAGACAGTTGGAAATGAGAAAGAGATGAAGAGGTCCAGATTAATAGAAGCACTGCCCCTCCACACAGCACTGGAAGTACTTAAGTGTGCAGCCCATATCAAGGGTACAGACTTAATTTCCCAGGGCAATGACAGAGCTGATACAGTGGCCAAAGAAGCCGTGTATCTGCCACTTTGGACAACCCAGTATGTTCCCTACAGGGAAGGAAAGACACCTGTGATCACTGACATTGCACGGCAGCAAGCAGCCCTCATTGAGAGCTATAATGCATTACAACTGACCCACATACTAGAACTACAAGGAGGGTTACTACAGCATGAGCAGGACTTCTGGGATAATAGAGGGTGTTCTTTGTCACCCACGGACCTAACAGCACAGACCTGGAGACAAAACAGCACAGAGGTACCTGTAATGCCCTCAGAGCTACTTAAAATGGCCACACACTAGTTAAGTTACCCAGCGCATATCTCAAAGGAATTTATCGCTGCTGAAATACAGGAACAATGGTTCATGCCAGACCTGCAGGAGCATATGACCGAATTGTAAATAACTCTGGGATCACCGCAGGTCACACACTTAAAACAGTTAAGGTAACATTACCATGCCCATTAGGGACGTCCATTCAGACATTTGCATATTGACTTTGTCGATATGATGACTTGATGTAGTTCTTATCACTTTTTGACTGTGGTAGTGTCCACATTTATATGTTGGCTAGAAGCAGGTCCAAGTGCCCATAATGATGCCAAATCAGCTGCCACATTTTTTAGTAAGGGAAGCATTTGCAAGGAGGGGACTGTGTGAGGTGCTGAGATCAGACAACACTTCGCAAATGATCTTTTCAAGGAGATAACGTCCTTATTGGGCATCAAGCACAAGTCCTTCTCTGTGTACCATCCTCAGGCCAACAGCATTGTAGAACGCTTGAATGGCTTGTTTTAGGGAGAGCCTTGCGAAGTTGACGGACACACTTTACAAGAGCTGGCTCCACTTTCTGCCTCTTGCTTTGTTATCCCTGCATAACATGCCTGGCTCTGACCACCATTTAACACCCCACGAGATTGTTACAGGAAAGAGGATTCATATGCCTCGCACTCCTGCATGTATGATATCTGGCCCTCACAGCGCCACACAGGTTCCGGGGTACGAATTTCATGGGTACCTCAAATAACTCCTTGATATATATCTCACACCATGTACAACCTCCCCAATGAGAAAATATACATCCAGAACTTCACGTGAAAATGGAATGACCCCAGGATAACAGGCCCCTTCCCTGTGACCTACTGCACTCCAACAGCAATGAGGGGTGGAAGAACGGCACGCCTGGATTCACCTGAGAGACGTCTGTAAAGAGAAAGGCAGCACTCCCATTACAGGGGAAGAAAGGAGGGGTGAACATTTTGAAGTATATGCAATGTCACTGTAACTTTTTGTCCTTGATATGCTTGTACAGGAGACCCAAAGTCTATCTGTCAGTCATATCACGTGAAAGACTAACTGGAGACTTTCAAAGAAGAATTATGTATAAATGTTTATTGTTGTTTTCCTGTTCTTTTCTCTTTCTTTCCTTTTGTTTAAATTAGAAAGGGGTCAGTTTCTCTTCAATAGGCATGATTTAAAAGTAGCAGAAAGTAAAGCTATGCCTATGATGAGAAACAAAAGGAAGGTATTCAGCCCAGACCTGCATGAGGACAGCATTCAAGGACTGCATAGCACAGACTTGGATAACGTATGGTACAACCATATGAAGGCAGTGGGCCCAGAGAGGGCAAATGGCACATTACATGTGCTCTCTCATCCCACATGTCGCATGCATGCCCAAACTCGTTAGCCCCCAGGAAGTGCCAGTACAGATAGGTCACAACAAGATACATCTGGCCTGTTCCAGGGGCACACTGTCAATGTTTATTGGGTGTATAAGGGGGAGGTGGTTCATATGGATACTTATAGCAAAATCATTGGGCCTCATTAGGACCCTGGCAGTAGCCATGCCCTTATTAAGGGCACGGCTGCCGCTGGTAATTATTTTTTTCGGGGGCCCAGAAAAGGGCAATAACCGGGTCATGCTGACCTTGGCGGACCCGGTAATTGCCCTTTTCTGGGCTCCAGAAAAAAACTTTCCCCATGTCATATGGGACTGGGGAGGATGCTGACAACGGGCCCTTTAATGATGGGCCCGTTGTCAGCATCCTGGTCTGCTAGTGGGTTCCGCTAAGGATGCCTGGTTTTACCAGCTGTCCTCAGCGGGACCCGCTGCAGACCTCGGAATGTGATGGCCTGGAATGTACGGTGCCGGTCCCTTACCGGCACCGTACATTCCATGGCCGCCACACTCCTAATGAGGCCCACAGTATTAGAATATATTACAGAGGGAGCAAAAAGGGGGAACACTTATTTACCATGCAACATATGCCATTGTGTTTCAATGAAATGGGGCACACCTTACCGTCGTGTAGGATGAGACCACCGTTACACGCTAAAATGTTCAGTGTTTCATATTAGTGAATGAGTTAAATGGGTGCACAGCAGAAGGATTGTTAGATCTTGCTGAAGAAGTAGCAGCACTCATGAATGAAACATGTAATATGATTTGGAATGATAAAGTCATGGCTTTAACATGGGTTGATGATAAAAGAAAACAGGCACTCATATGATATTCTTTTAATTTCAGATCATATGGGCCAATCAACCTGGAGAATGCATAAGAGTGATCCAGCTCCTGAACCTGTGAGAATGGACTGCAGACCCCATGGACATTTGGTCGGTCTGTGGGGCCCAAGCCTTCGCCTCACTCCCACTGAACTGTGGCAGACAGTACTCCTTGGTCACATTGTACTCCCCCACCGTTGTGGTCCCCCGCTCTGGCCCTGTGTCCCTGTCTGTACAATCGACTCTTCAAGATCATGCATATAAAGATGGGGCCCACACACATCCTAAGCGGTCGCTGAGCTTGCAACAAAGCCATTGAGAGAACTATTATTGGTTGCGACAGTCCGCCAACAGACTGGTAGCTATTCTAGTGGAATTTCAGCTCTTTATCAGGGTGGCCATGTGTTTCACTTTGCTTCTTGCACCAAGTATCCAAACTGTAGCTAACCCCAAATGTTTTCAGATAGCTCACTGTGAGTTGCTGCAGCTGGCGAATGGGACTGAGTAGGGAGTGGATGCTGTAAAGAAGGAGTTAAGGACACTTTGGTTAATCAATCTACAGAATCGCTATGTCCTGGATTCAATATTTAATAACTGCAATGGAGGGTGGTGTCTGTGCTAAAATAGACAGCAGTTGCTGTAGGTATAGCACTTTATCAGACACCATCAATGCCCTACAAATTCTCCATGACACCATGACACAAGATACTTGCAAAGTGGTTTCCCGAGACTGGTTTCATCGCTTGTGGCTATCTAATATCATTAAATTAACTGTCCTGATTCTCGTGGTGGCTCTGATCACTCTGTGCACATGTCAACTAGGGATAATATGTTGCAAGGGGGCAGGGATAAGTGTGAGTATATGATGTCACTAACTGTTAAAATGGCCAAAAACAATGTATCTCTCACAAGAAACATACACAAACAAACAATACCGGAGGAGCACATGGTAGGAGATTATCTTGGTTGTCCAAGAACATTATCCATGCCCCCTCCTGATTTGGACAATTACACTGCATGCTGAGTTGATTGCTATGAAGATGGGTAGGTGCAATCATTTGAATTGCACCCCAGAAGAATATGTGGTGATTGGAGGGTGGGGAGGTAGCATACATGGGGTGTCAAAAATGTGGATACCTAAAGAGAAATATCGCAACAGGGAGATGGAAGTGTTGATCAATAGATCAATCAAAGGGGGAGTGTAAATATGCAGATCCAATGTCCACAAGGGGGGTGCATGCACAAACTATGAGAGTGATGTGGTGATGTAAGGGTCAAATGGCCACTGAACTAGGAAGCAGTGATGTCATGGCACAGTTAGGGGGCACACAGTGTGTCACACATCAGGAAGTTGGCGTATCATGGAAAACCTCATGCACAAGGGAATTGGGATCAAAAGGTAGGGGTTATAGCACTTACATAGGGGTAGGTAGAAGGACAAAGAGATGGGTTTTGCTTGATATATAGATTTAGTGGTGTTAGGTGGAGGTGTGTTTGTTTTTATGAGAAATATTTAAAAAATAGGGTGGCTATGTTTTTGTTGGCCTGGTGTAAAAATACATTTTCAGCCAGACATATTAAAAAGCTGCAAGCTTCATTTTAGCTGTGTTTTAATTCTGCAGTGAGCAGAATTCTAGAATAATGAAGGCCAGGAAGGCAGAGGATGCCAGACAGTATCCAACTAATTGTTGCAAGGAGAGTTCTTTCTCATAGCAATGGCAGTACACTGCATAGAGCGTTCTCAGCTGAAAGCGTGAAGGCTGCAGTGCCAAGCAAGATTATTATGGTAAAAATGAATTAAATACAGTAAATTCAAATCACGCAACAGCGCCTTGTAAATTTCTTCAAGCAAAGTTGGCAACGTGTTGTGATAAGGGAGTGCGGGAGGTAGCGTGGCCGAGCAGCTGTAGATGGGCTAGTGGGGCAAGGGACGAAAGAGTCCAATCAGATGGAGACTGTGTGCTGCAATGTTTTTTACCTCGTTGATTTCTGTGCAGCACCTCATTGGTCAGGCTCAATGAGATGCTGTCACTCACATTGTCTCCAAATTGAAGGTCGAAGTGGCATGGTGCTAGTCATCCCCTCGTATATTGAAGTGTGCCAGCCAATGAGAATGTATATTTGTTGTCGGTCAGCAAGATGTGGAGCGGCGGGTTGTTCAGCGTCATGAAGTCATGAAGGGATGTTATGCTTTATGTTCCAAGAAATGGGGCATGCAGTGACAGTGGACAATGTACAGGGTTCTTTAGGGACCTAATGACAAATGCCTAATCACCATGTTAAATCTCCACTGCCCCAAAATGTAACAAATGTGATGTATACAAATGTGTGTTTTTTTCACCTTAAAATATACCCTCTGCTAGGGGTTTGTGAGAAATGCTTGCCCAATTCAGTTTTACGGCGGTCTCTGTCTGTTTCTTTATCCCAGCTGATTGATCAATAAAGCTGTGGCCGTTCTTGCACTGGTGTGCACACATTTATTTTTTATTTATCTTTACATTTATTTCAAAGCACAAAACCAAGTGGCATCTGGGTGCTAGTTACAGAAAGTGCAAAGTACATTTAGGGAATAGCAAGAATGCACATATTGGTTAGAGACAGATAGCTATCTGTCTCTAACCAATATGTGCATTCTTGCTATGTATGCTGACTGGCACTGTCTCATCTCACGGTATGGGGGCTACATCAGGCGTGTAAGACAAGCAAATAAGACAAAATAGGTGTGCGTATGCAGACTGGCAAAACCTCACCTCATGGTACGGGTGGCTACATCAGGTGTGCAGACAAGGATATGGGATGAATAATTACAATTGCAGCACAGTGCTGAGAATAAATTCGCTCGTAGGAATTGCAATAAAGACCAGGATTTCCAGGAAGAATGTGACTTGTTATCCAATAGATTTGTAGCAAGAGGTTACTCAACTCGGACCATTCGTAAAAGTCTACATACATATTGCAATATGGATAGAGCTGACACTTTGAATCTGAAAACCAAGAAATTAACTCAACTAGATACCATTAATTTTATCACTAAATTCTCTGGAGAATCCAAATTTTTGTTTAAACTACTACACAAGCATTGGGATTTACTTCTGTTAGATAAATATATTGCATCCTATTTGACCAATAAACCTAGACTCATTTTCCCTAAATCAGTCACAATCAAAGATAGAGTCAGTCCTTCCTTCCTTTGCACACCACAGATACAAAAGACTACCTGGATGCCCCTGCCGAACGGCTTTCACAAATGTGGCAAATGTTCTATGTGTAAATATGCAGAGTCAAACGTAACACATTTTACAGATGGTAAAGGTCGTACTATTCAGATCACAAACTTTATCAACTGTCAGACCAAATATGTAGTATACGCAATTAGATGGGTTTGTACAAAGATTTACATTGGTTCTACTATTAGGCAATTACGTATCAGAATATGTGAGCATATCTCGAGTTTAGGCAGCCAAGATCCCAAATTACCTCTTGCCGTTCATTGGCAAACCCAACATCAGACAGATAAGAAGGATGACATACGCTTTGTGGGACTCATAAAAGCGAGTTTGGGGAAAAGAGGTGGTGATTTGCTATTGAAGTTGAGACAATTGGAAGCTAAATGTATATGTGCATTACGCTGTACAAAAGATGGTCTCAATACAGACAATGAGATGTTTGTGTTTCTATAATAATTGTCACAAGAATGATACTGAATGCATGGTTGTACATGACATTACTGTTGATACATACATATGACGACTACACACATCTACACATACATTCTAACACAGACATGATGGAGATGTTTGTCTTTTTATAATACCAATTACAGGAATAATACTGTTTATATGGTTATACATGATATCATGTTTGAGTAATGCGAACGAGCTGATATACATGCGAGCGACAGAGACATAATATCCTGTGACCTCGCATGCACATCCATATACGGTTATCGTACTCATGCGACAAGGGAACATTATAATAATGGGGATGAGTCACTGCACATGCGCGGGTGTAAAACACATTGCATTGTATCTACACATGCGCCTGAAGTAAGTGTTCCAAGATGCACCATATTGTGTGTACACATGAGCTAGAGACTAGTGTTCTCCGAATGGCACAAGCGCAGTACACATTTTCGGCCATAACCAATGGCTGAATACCACGTTATGAAGCCAATCATATATATTGTACAACTAGGAGCACACGCGCTTTTGGTTACCTGCTACGTTCAGTCCGGGGATCGAGTCCACTTATATTTGGTAAGCGTTATGCCAGCTACTCCTTATATTAGCCAATACCCCAATAACTTTTTACATGTTATGTTGACATTATATATATATATATATATTTATATTTTTCTTTTCTTTGTAGTCAGTTTATCCTGATGTATTGAAGAGCTATCAAAGCGAAAATTTTAATCATTTCTCAACTACATATATGAAATTCTGGTGAGAAACATTCTCTTTAATGAATGAACACTGTTATTTTACAAATTTTGTACTAATGAGCAAACAACAAAGCTTGTACATATGGCTCAATCTAATTAGGCAGTGAGAACATTTTGACACAGCATCTATTTGTTTATAATTTTCAGCTATCATGCCAAGTTGGTTGTATTCTACTATAATGTCATTTTCATTATGCCATATGTTAGTTTAAACATACTATAACGTATGTGACTTTAATAATTGCAGAGACCATGTGCATCAGGTCCTTTAAATAATTTTTCAATCTCTTATATTTCCTTTTTGCTTCCGACCTATCCCTCCTCTACAATCAACCTCAATGACCTTTGGGTATGTGATTATACATATGTATTTCATTATCTCATATTCTAATAATTTTGACTATGATCTGCAAAACTTCTCAATTTATATACACTGTACATCTTATTCCCTACGCATCTGATTTAATATATGTTCTATTATTGTTGCTATGTCAGCCTTGAGGACGACTTATGGTCGAAACACGTGTCAGCTGACTCTGTGCAGCGTCATGAAGTCATGAAGGGATGTTATGCTTTGTGTTCCAAGAAATGGGGCATGCAGTGACAGTGGACAATGTACAGGGTTCTTTAGGGACCTAATGACAAATGCCTAATCACCATGTTAAATCGCCACTGCCCCAAAATGTAACAAATGTGATTTATACAAATGTGTGTTTTTTTCACCTTAAAATATACCCTCTGCTAGGGGTGTGTGAGAAATGCTTGCCCAATTCAGTTTTACCGCGGTCTCTGTCTGTTTCTTTATCCCAGCTGATTGATCAATAAAGCTGTGGTCGTTCTTGCACTGGTGTGCACACATTTATTTTTTATTTATCTTTACATTTATTTCAAAGCACAAAACCAAGAGGCATCTGGGTGCTAGTTACAGAAAGTGCAAAGTACATTTAGGGAATAGCAAGAATGCACATATTGGTTAGAGACAGATAGCTATCTGTCTCTAACCAGTATGTGCATTCTTGCTATGTATGCTGACTGGCACTGTCTCATCTCACGATATGGGGGCTACATCAGGTGTGTAAGACAAGCAAATAAGACAAAATAGGTGTGTGTATGCAGACTGGCAAAACCTCACCCGATGGTACGGGGGGCTACATCAGGTGTGCAGACAAGGATATGGGATGAATAACTACAATTGCAGCACAGTGCTGAGAATAAATTACAATTGCAATGCAATGCTGAGAATAAATTACGATTGCAGCACCGTGCTCAAAATAAAATGCAGTTGCAGCACAGTGCTGAGAATAAATTACAATTTCAGCACTGTGCTGAGAATAAATTGCAGTTGCAGCACAGTGCTGAGAATAAATTACAATTGCAGCGCGGTGCTGAGAAAATAATTACAGTTGCAGCACAGTGCTGAGAATAAATTACAATTGGCACACAGAGCTGAGATTAAATTACACTAACAGAAATAAATTACATTTGCAGAGATGAAGGGATCGCACGATGAGGAGAGATGAAGGGATCGCACGATGAGGAGAGTCAAGAAGGGGCTGGCAGAGCTGCGCGCAATGTGAATGGGGACCTGGTGGGTCATTACGAGGTAGGAGGTAACCATGCCGCTATTAGTGGCATGTCTACCCCCTTACCGGGTACCGGGTACGGGTTCCTTGAATGAGGAATTACTGGGCCATTCTGACCTTGGAGGGCCCGGTAATTCCTCATTCAAGGAACCCATCCCCATTCCCATTTGAGCCCCCATAGGGCTCAAATGGGAATGGGGAGGGTGCTAACAGCGGGCCCGTTAATATCGGGCCCGTTGTTAGCACCCTGGTCCGCTCGCGGGACACGCTAAGGGGTGGTAAGGGTTTGACGGCTCCGGCACCGTTAACTCCTTACCACCTAGGTCGTAATGTATTCCTTGGTCATCTGCACATGTTTTACGCTGCATCGAGTGGTCAGAGTTAACGATTTGTATGCAGCCACATGTCCATTTTGCGATGGCTTCAGAATCACAAAAGCACGCAAGGTGCACTGCCCCTGGCGTTTAGCATAGGCAGAGGTGGCAGAGCTACTCTAACACCCATCTCCTTCGCAGGCAGGAGGAAGGGATGAGGGCATAGGGAGGGAAGTGGGGATGGGACAGTAATGAAGCTAAAGTTAGGATTTTGGCAGATGCGGGCAGCCTTACCTGCCTACAATGACGTGGACGGCTGTGATTAATCTTTTGAGGCTGGAATCTGGTTCCACTGGTGGGAGGAAGCTGTGGGTAGGGTGTAAAACCCCATCCATGCCTAGACAGGGCCAGACAGGGTTGTACACCCTTACAGGAGTACCTTGGAGGGGGTCGGCTTCACCAGCCGGCTCTCCTCAGGATCACTATATGGAGGCCTGCAGGGCCAATTGGGAGCAGTGAAAGGCGGTACAATAGGCAGCGAGCCATTTTCAAGCAGAGCATCTGCTCTGTTGTTATAGACGCGAAACCAAGCCGGCCTTGCCTCGTGGCTTTCAACTCCGGTAGCCTCGGAGCAGGCTTCCATGGTGCTGCTTCCGGGTGTTGCTTAAGGTGGCCTTTGCCTTTTTAATTCTCATACGTTGCCTGGATTACTGGGTGAGAAGACCCCCCTGTACAAAGCGATGCACCCAAATAATGGCAAAAATCATTAAAGCCATAGTTCACAGCAGTTAAAGTCAGTGAGACTCCTAAAGTTTCCTAGAGACGTGAAAGCCCTAGAGAGCTCACCCTGAAGGAGCATACTTTAAAATGCTCAATTTGTCTCCTTTATGGTTTAAACCGGTTCAAACCAGTTTGACCCATGGACACCTATTGGTTCACCTCAGGCCGAATAACTTCAAATGTATGATTTCATTGGTTATGTATAAAGCAATACCCAGAGGTTTCTATACGCATACCCGGGGATCAAACTGGTGTAGCTCTGTGTCATCTTGCTTCCAATGCGAGCATGTTGCCCCTGAGCTATCCTCCAGAGAATATAATAATATCAATGAAAAAACGTTGTTAAAGGGACGGTATGGTTAAGTTGTACTAATAAAAACAGCTATGAAAATTCAATGAAAAAACATTGTTTAAGGAACGTAATGGTTACAAGTAAAACCAAAACCCCCAGAAATGTGCCAGTTATGGTAAGCTAAGCAACCATAAATCGCACCACCACCGTGCACTCAAAAGACAAACACCCAGTACATGAAAGCTGACATCACATATTAAAAACATTTTCATGAACAGTCCCTACAAGGGGTAGTATTTATAATGTTGGTAACAAGATGTCATGGGTCATCGGATCAGGAGATGTATCTTAAACTACTTGATGTTAAGTTTGACAGATGCATTGTGTGTTTTTAATCTGTTTTTACCACAATGTTCGTGTACATCGGCCGCTGTCCGTAAATCGAACATGGTGGGCGTTTCCAAAAATCTGACGCAGCTCACGCTTTTCACCATCCAATCAGTGGGTGAGTCTGTTGTCCGCAGACACAATGCCGCCCCCTGGGCCAATTGGAGGCTCTTGCGCAGACCGATCAGGGAAGTGAGTACATGGACCGACCCAGATATCACAAATTTTTTTAATCTACATTTTGGTCATTTAAAAAAAACTACTGGACGGATTTACACCAAATTTACAAAAGCACACTTTTGGGACCAAGCCGCCGCTCCTGCTGCAAATTAAGTGAAAATCAATCTAGCGGTTTGGGCTGTAGGCGTGAGCAAAATATGTTTTCCATTGCTTCTATGGGAAAAATCGAAACTTTTGGGACCCCCCTACATCTTTTCCCCCTGCACAAAGCTGCACCAAACTTCGGAGAATCAATCTGACAGGGATATATACATTTTGTTTGCAATGTTTCGGGAGAATTCGTCCAGGGGCAATAAAGTTATAAGCCACCCAAAAAGTGCTCTTCCTGTAGGTTAAGCAACTTAAACTTAACTACACGGATAATTAAATGGGACAAAAATCAAATATATATATATTATTAAAATATAGTCCGTAATAAACACTGAAGCAAAAAACACAGCAAATGCACCTGGGTATAGGAACCTTAGACCACATTCTCACATGATTGTTTATCAAAAAATAGGACTTTATATCGATGCCTGATTTTAGTAAATGCTACGGTGACCTTATTCACAAACGTGACCTGATCATTTCTATGGGGCTGTGCGCCCTCGCAAATGACGCACTGGTCAGCCCCCTGCATTCATTAGTGTTGGGAGCGTGCACCTGATACTAATGTATGGCAGGGTCCGAGCATCCAAGGGAATGCTGAAGAGCGTTTCACAGAGATGAGCCTTTAGACGGCCTGTCATTGTGAAATGAAAAAAAAAATGAAGAAAAACTACTTCTATCCCCAATTGGGTGATAGACATTCATGAGGGATAGCAGCGGTTCGTACCACTGGTGTGCCATTATTCATGAAATTAATGAAAGAATCAGAAGTGACCTTGCAATGCACTGCACACTCCCCTGACCCTGCTCTAAGCAGATGCTGGAGAGTGATTTTGTTTTCTGTACATTATAAAATGAATTCCATATGTCGATTCTGGGTGTGCTTTGAAATAATCAGAAATGTCCCCTCATTTGCGATGAAGAGATGCACACATGCAGGTGCTCGTTATGAGTCATGCACACCATTATTTGTGCAAGTGAAAGCGCTGTGCCAGCACATCCTATCACTTGTTCCAAAAATGATGTGAATTTCTGGCCACTTCTGTTGCCGAACCTCCACTGACTCTGATACTTGCACTACCATTAAGCGCCAGGAGAGGGAGTGAAGAGCACTGACCTCACAGCAAATAGCTTGCTAAATCGACTGATGACCATTCTGCCCACGCAGTGAAACAGAATTCTAAATAGGTGTCGCATGGGTGAGCTGGGGTAATTTTGTGGGGCAGCCAATCCGACTATCCATATTGTGTTTCATGGTAGCAATGCTTGATGAATTCGTCACTGTAAGATCATTGTTTGATGTGCAAAGGGAGAGCACCAACCTGCAGGTGCTGGTAAGAAGAACACAAGGTGAACTTTGTACCTGCTGTCACCGGTATTTTATGTTCTTATAAGGGATTTCTTTTAAGAGGCAACTTTTCCCACAGACATGTGGCAGTCGTTCGGGAGTCATGGTGGGGTTTGCTCCCAAATGAAGGTCCTATCGATAGTCTGAGCCACATGTATTACTATTTTAAAAACGTCACGTTCTAATCTAGTCAAACACACGTCAATAACAGAAAGTTTCAACTGGAAAAACATTGTAATGTCAGTCAACCATTCATACATTTTTTTATTGTAGTAAGTGACTGTACTGAAGTTTGTTGCATAATAATTATAATAATGTGTGTTCCTATATAGAACTTCATGTCAGATTGTTGTTGCTTCTAAGTACTCTAATAACAGGGCCTATTATTACCCAATGTAATGGCGCTCAGCTTATCGGCCTTGAAAGGATGAATGGCTGAGTCGGCCATGTAGCGGGATTGGAGTGCAAAGTGCCTAGCTTGTGAAGAACCCACTCCAATCTAATGGTGTAAAATGACATAACCACAAGTGTGAACATCAAACAAAGAACCCAGGTTTGTGTCATTGGCATAGTAACCCATTGCCTCCTTGCAGCTGGGGTGTGGAATACTTGCCACCTCGCACTGGGGTGCACTGAAATAATGGAATTCCTTTCTGGACCTTGTGGACTGCCAGTGCACCTAGACAGGGCAACAGCAGCAGTGACACACAGGGTGTGGCATGAGGGGAAAGGCATACTCTGGCCACAACTCAACTGTGTTTATATCTATTCCTGACAGTTCAGGAGGGAACATATTAGCTTCTTTGAGCTCAAAAAAGCCTGATAAAACGTTTTTTTGCCGAAATTCATGTGTTATCGGAGTCATGAATCAACAAGCGACATGTCTCAGGCAGAAAGCGACATGTCTCAGGCAGAAAATGACTGCAAGCATCTGACCTTATCACACACACACACTCGTCTGGGTGTATCTCAATCTTGGAAGAAGTACAGCTTAATGGGCAGGCTCTCCGATGGTCTCATGCCAGGTGTGTAATTATGAGCTGGACTTGTCGATTAAGCGCACATCTTATTGCATTCTGATACTTCTGGTCATGTCTGTGTGTAAACTGTATAGAAATGCAAATTGTCGTGCTAATTATGCCATATCTTTCATAATATGATTTAGGAGTTCTGTGACCCCCTATTTTGTATGAAACACAAGTGGGGATGACGCAGTTTGGTGTGAAAAGCGGGCAATGGTTTTACTACCTTACAAGCTTTAGAATGTCCACACTCTTCATTTATTTTACAAGCAGATTACCTTTGTGCAGCAGAAAAGACTAACAAACAATTGAGCACTGTACACAGATGGGAGAATACTAAGAGATTAGTGCCAGGGGAGGGACAATCCGTTTGTAACAATAGATCTTATTGGCCAGTGCCAGGTCGTTACCAGCCCGAAAAAGCCATACCAGTTCCTATTCTGCACTCTGCATCCCTCGAAGTTCCTTCCCTTTCCTATGTGTAGTCCCTTAGCTCCGTTCAATGGCAGACGTTTTCATTGTTTGCTTTTTAAAAATATCTTTTTCATGGCCGTCCTGGACAGGGAAAAGGGACTAAGTGTTGTTCCTTCTCCCTGATCCATGGCACACTTTTTTTTTTCTCGAGTTGTGTGATGGTTTGCTCACCGTTTCCCAACTCAAGAAAAAATGCTATTAATACCCCGGTTAATACCCCGGCACAACGTGCATAGGTAGTAATAGCAAGAGAACCCGTCTGGTAATGCCCTCTCCTTAGGTTCTACTACTTTAAGAACGACGGAAAGAGGGGCAGGGGAGGACAATTTAGAAGGTTTATTCCATCAGGCAACTGATATGTAGATCTCCAGAGATCTTTCTGGAACCTGTGTGCATAGGATGGGATTCTGGATGGTCCTCTGCCTGCCATACTTACACAATTGATTAAATAAGTACTATTTAGTTGGGTAATAGTAATGTCTATTATTTGTCTGACTCTCACATGATACTTGAACACAGTCTTACTCAGACCGATTTTTCTACTTTTTCGAACCACTCCTTATTTGATAACTAAAAACGAAACTAAGAGGTAGATGTTTTATTGTCGTTCCTCAGTAAGGAGGAAGACTGAGATGCCAGCTCTCAGTAGATAAACATTTTGTAGTCATACAGAAGAGCAAGGTGGTTTTTAGAACACACCCAAGCTCCTCACCGAAGGTTGTTTTACACATTCCATGTAAATCAGTGAGCGACCAGTTGTGTTCCAAAAGCCAGACTAAAGTGCAGAATGTCTTGGAATACATAGTGCATTCATGTTTTACATGTTAATCAGATCAACATTTCAAACAATGTTTTTTTAAAATTTTGCCTCGGAAACAAAAGTCTGTCCTGTAAGTAATTCCAGCCTTGGAAAATTAATTGTAGATTAAGTGCAGGAGTTCTGCTCTCTGGAACATGCGACTTAGGCAATAACAGCAAGTGTGAACTCCACGTAAGGTACAGGGTCACACTAGCGTTCTTAGTCCATGGGCGTTATTAAAAGATTCCCGGTGTATGAAAAATGCGTAAAAGTGTTGGTAATGCTGCCACCAGCACTTTTCCCACAACTGGAAAACTACAACTTTGCCACTGGCAAAATACTGCCGGAATTACTGGGACCACTAAAACTGGTGCTGGTAATTCAGGTAATTCCTCCATGGTATGAGGAATTACCGGCATTCCTGCCACCTGTAGTATCCCATAATTACCGGGATATCAGGTGCCGGGAATGCTAATTTCATTTGGTGGTATCCCACCACCAGTAAAACCAGCGGGATGCCGCCAAACTCGGATTGAGGGTCAATGTATCTGTAGGCATGATTTGGAAAGCCACAACATGGAGTTCACGAAACATATTTTGAAAACACAACTGCATAGATATGCAGACAGGAACAGATTCCCAGGTTGGTCAGACAATTCTGCTTGATTGGTTTTCTGTCATTCATTATATGAACCCACCGACAAACACAAACACTGCTTGCATGTGAGTCTAAACAGATTCACAAGTCCTGGAATACAAATGTTTCTTACCCAATCTTAAGAGGGATTTTCAGAACCAAAACGGTTTACATTAAAGGCAGGCTCGATTCATAGAATCTTGCTCAGAAAATGTGCAAGCATCGCGTGCCGAGAAGGAGCGTGCGCCAGCTGTGGCACAGAGAAATGAAAGCGCGGCAAGCACATTCATGGATTTCCCGAGGCATCAGTAGCCGTGGTGCAAGGAACCTCAAGCTGCGCCAGTAACACCCCAACACGCCCCCACGTGAAGTAAAAAGCAAGTGAAATGCCTAACATGGTGCAAGTCCCCGTGCCATCCCTGGCCAGCATACAGACCCCTAGCAAAATTGTGTGAAAACACTGCGTGATTCCAGTCCACACCCCAGAGTAATTGCGCAAACACACCTTGTAATCCCCGTCTGCACCCCAGCCAAATGGCGTGAAAACTCTGTGCAATCCCCGCCCGTACCCCAGCCAAATTGCATGAAAACTCTGCACAATCCCTGTCCGCACCCCAGCCAAATCACGTGAAAACTCTGTGTGATCCATGTCCGCACAAGTCCCCGTGCCATCCTTGGACCAGCATACAGACCCCCTAGCAAAATCGTGTGAAAACACTGCGTGATCCCAGTCCGCACCCCAGAGTAATCACGCAAACACACCTTGTAATCCGTGTCTGCGCCCCAGCCAAATCATGTGAAAACTCTGTGCAATCCCCGCCACACCCCAGCCAAATTGCGTGAAAACTCTGCACGATCCCCATCCGCACCCCAGCCAAATCACGAGAAAACACCTTGCAATCCCCGGCCGCACCCCAGCCAAATTGCGTGAAAACTCTGCGCAATCCCCGGACACACACCAGCCAAATTGCGTGAAAACTTTTTGAGCAATCCCTGGCCGCACCCGAGCGTAATCGCTCAAAAACACCTTGCGATTCCTGAGCACACCACAGCCAAATTGAGCCTCTGCCCCTCGCAATCCTCGCAAGCAGACCCCTTCTGATGGGATACCCATACCCCCAGCACCCATCACCCATGACAACACCCTGCAGGCAGCCCCCTCCACATGTGACTCCCCCAGCCCCCATCACCCCACCATGCAGCAGGCAGCCCCCTCCATATGGGACACCCCCAGCTCCCATCACCTGTGACACCACCCTGCAGGCAGCCCAATGCACATGGGACACCGACATCCCCCATCACCCATGATGCCACCCTCCAGACAGCCTCCTCCACAAGGGACACACCAGCCCCCATCACCCGTGATGCAACCCTGCAGGCAGCCCCCTCCACATGGGACACTCACAGCCCCACCTCTTGTGATGCCACCCTGCAGGCAGCCCCCTCCACACGGGACTCACCAGCACCCATCACCTGTGACACCACTCTGCAGACAGCCCCCTCCACATGGGAAACCCCATCACCCTGCAGGCAGCCCCCTCCTCATGGGGCACCCCAGCCCTCATCACCCATGACGCTGCCCTGCAGGTAGCCCCTCCACATGGGACACCACCATCACCCGTGACGCCACTCTGCTGGCAGCCCCTTCGACATGGGACACCCTGATCCCCCATCACCTGTGATGCCACCCTGCAGGCACCATCCTCTACATTGGACACACCAGCCCCCATCACACATGATGCCACCCTGGAGGCAGCCCCCTCCACAGGGGACAACCCCAGCTCCCATCACCTGTGACTCTACCCTGCAGGCAGCCCCCTCCACATGGGACACCCACAGCCCCATCACCCGTGATGCCACCCTGCAGGCAGCCCCCTCCACATGGGACACCCCCACCCCATCACCCTTGATGCCACCATGCAGGTAGCCCCCTCCAGACAGGACATCAACTGCATTCCGGACATTGACATAGTGACACATCATCACTCCATCGATGCTGTGTCATGCACCTTGACTGTCGTGTTGTGACACCACCCTGAATATCCACGGGAAAATGTATCCTGCAAAAACAAATAAATGCATACACCTGGCCCACATTCATGAGTGTGGCAGCTGCTCAAACAGAATTGCTGTCCGTAGCCATCTCCCAACATACACATGTAAGAAGTCAAAGTTAAAGTGAGGCCCAGCTGGCCAAGTGACAATGTCATGTCACAAATCCCCAGGGACAAATAGTCTGACAATGACAGAATAAAAAGCAGCCGGAATGTGTGCCTCACGAACAGACACTGGCCAGGTGGGTCACAGTCTGAGCCTCAATGAGATAAACACATTACTGTTCCTGCCATGTGTGAAGGATATGAAATTAAATCATATGAAATTACATGGCATTCATAAAGCGCCTATACACATATCTTCTGAAGGTGCAACGAGGCAGGGGGGAAGAGAGTGAAAACAGAGACACCGATCTTGCTAGGCCAGGTGACATTGAGATGGTGCAAGTGCATGGGTAGTGGGGAAGGTGAAAAGTGCGGGGACAAGGGGGAGGGTGCAGTGCAGTGCATGGGAATTACATCATAATAAATGCAATAACAATGAAATTCATTAAAGTGCAGCCAGCTGGTGGCAAGTGCAAGGCTAAGTGCAGACAGCAGGTGTCAAGTGCATGTGGGGGTGTAGGAATACAAAAAAACAGTTCAAGTGCAGGGGATGCCAGGGAGGCATTGCAGGGGTGCAAGTGGCAGCTGAGTGGACGTGTGCGCAAGGACAGAGGGCAGCCAGGTGACCAGTGCAGATTCAGACAGGAGTTCAGCAGGGGAGAGGAGGACAGAAAGCACAACAAAGAGGAATGACTAGAGTTCTGATTGATTACATGACAATCAGGCAGTGCACCACGCACCAAGACTGCTGCATTAGTCTGCCGATGTGTAAATCCAAAGAAATGGCAATATTGCATGGCAATGCAAGAGGAAGACCAACACCAGAGACAATGATAACTGCACAACCACATGCAGGAGAAGGGGAAAGCAATACATCTATGTTACACAGCAGCATGCAAATCATGTGCCAATATCCTGAACATGTAACACTCCCACAGTCAACCCACCCACCTCCCTCACAAACACAGTGAGGGCTAATACACAGTGATGCTGCTCAAGTGAAAGCAAATGCCATTACACCGAGCACACCCAAACTCCCCCTTCACACTCCTCCAACGGTCAGCCACATGTGCATATTCACCACGCAATTGGATACCAAACATGACACATGCAAGTAACCACACAAATAACCAACGATGGTCAGAACCAGGGACACTAAATGGACGACCAAACAGGCAGAGTGCAATAAAAATGTGAGAACCAATGACTGTGAGTTAAAAAAATAAATGAGATTGAGCAGGTGCATTGCGCTTATACAGACTGTAAATAAAAGTTCAAAATCTGTAAATGGAAAAAAGGTAGAATGGAAAAATGTCCATGCCAATCAAAATTATTTACAATACCACTAAAAAGACAAAATAAACCATTACTGCATGGTGAAAACAAAAAATAAACACCAAGAAAACTATGTACAAAATAAACATGGAGTAATGTCCAAAGTCCACTCAAAATAATAAAATGAATAAAAGGAAAACCACACATGAAGAACTATGTACAAAAAATGGAGTGATGTCACAAAGCTCCAAATAATACATAAAATCAATGGAAACTTATACCTTTAAAAAAAAAATCTATTGATTCAACTGAACTAAATCAGATTTACAATATTTTTTTTTAAAAAGGAAGAGAAACTTATACCTAAAAAACTATGTACAAAGGCAGCGGGCTAGCCCTGCTCCTCACCAATGTCGCTCAATGTCTGAGCCAAGGCATAATCGAGCACTGCGTCCACTTCCACAATGCATGCCTCTGTTGTCTCCTTGAGGGCTTGCAGGTCCATTAGCATGGACGTCACCCATTCCTCCCAGACCCTGCAAGCCTCCTCTAGGATGAGGCGATGCCGCCTTGCCCAACGCAGTGCAGTCTCCGCCCTGGCCAAGGTGAGTCATGTCTCCCAAGCCCGCTGCCTCTCTGCCCTGATTTGCTGTCCATATTGGTTTCAAACAGAAGACATCCTCAATCGGAGTTCCAAATTTGCACCCTGCATGATGCCGGATATCTGCCCCCTTTGGATCGTATGCCCTGAGACACGAAGCCTCCTACTCAGAGCCTGCTGCTGCCTTATTGCCTGGTGCCTGCGTCGCATGGCCACTCTCCGGGCTGATGAAATTACTCTGGGGCATCCTGTCATAGCCTGGATTGGCGTGGTGACCACCTCGGCTGATCAACGTTGACACCCAACTCAGGCAGGGATGTTATCTCCACCAGACGGGCCAACGTGGGACAGGTACACAGGGGGCCCTGGTGGTATCTGGGCCAGAAGGCACCAGGGAGTATGACTGGCACACACAGGAGCAAGACGAGGACAGGGTTGCTCAAGTGGCCAGCCCACTAAGCCAATTCGAGACCAGGAACATTGCGAGCCAGTTCAGGAAATGCCAGACCTCATTGTGATGATGTGCAAGCCCACAACTGTAAGCCTGCACATCATCATGAATGACGGCTGTACGCCTCACAATACCAGCTAGCAGGGGTTCCACTCTGTCTCGAATGGCCAGATCCGCAGGCATTGGGGTGTCGGTTTGAGTGGAAACATCCGACACCTGCATATGGGTTCGGCCTGGGGCATGCCAGCAGGTGCATACTGGTGCAAGCGCTGGCCCAGGGGCAGGATTTGGCACAGGCACCTCCATGGCGACCTGCACTGCCTCCTACCCCTGAGTCTGGACTGCACCAGTCACACCCACCTCATCACTACCACCGGGCCCCATGGATTGGGCTCATATGACCTCCTCCTCCTCCTACTATCCCGCCAACCTGGATGCCTCCCCAGCGTCTTTCGCAGTGGATTGCCCCTGTTTGAGCTTACCTGTCCCCCTCGATGCCGAGGATACCACGTCCACCATCGCCTTCTAGAACTTCCCCTCAGCAGCTGTGGCCGATGTTTGAGACACGGCACCAGTCTCCTTGCTGCCCCCTAATGTTGATTCCAGGGGGCGTGACTGGGCCTTGCGTCTCTGCCGGTGGAGGCATCCCTGCTGACTTGCTTCACAGCACTTTCTCCGCCCCCTTCTTCTAACACCGCTTTGGATAACGAGATATAGAACACAAACATCAGGGTACTGTACCTATGTGTGTTTCCCACCAAACATATGCAAATGAAGTACGGTCACAACCATCATCACCATCCAAAACACACAGGTACATGCAATGTACATACATGCACATATATGTCTGTCCTTCACAACAGATAATCACATATTTGTACATGGCACTGCGACCACCTACAAAATATGCATGCTACACACACATGCATCATGGGACATACACATGCCATGCACACACATCACCTGACAGTTCTGAAGCAGTGCACTGAGCTATCACATCAGAGTGCCCTCAACATTAATCAGGCAACAAGACTAGTGCACACATTGAAATGCAACAGTTACATCCATCCAGGAGGGATGGCCAGTCACAAAGTCACATCTCAGACACATACATATGTACACCATGCCTGTTTATGATGTTGATGACAACACCCATGTGTCACACCTCTCACACGGGCAGGTCTCAGACACATGTAAGAAACCATGTGCACGTCGTAATATGCTGCAGTACAACACACATTGCAAATGTAACACTGTTGGAATTACGCATGCTCCGTTGAACACATGTGCAGCACTGTCTGGGACATTCACACAGACATCCGTACAAGAGGCATACGTGCTGTAATGCCAAGGTGCACACTCCCACCATATATCAACATGCACATGCACAGTGGAGGAGAGCAACACATGGATACACACCTGACGACTCCAGACCGTGCTGCAAATCGCTGACCTGGGTGTGCAGTGCCAGGTAAAACATCTCCAGGACCCGCATGTCGGTGATGTTCAACCAGGCCCCGGTGCCCCCTTGGTTGTCACCAACCTGGAGGAAGCGCCGGGCCTTGTTGTGGGTTCTGGACTTCAGGTCCTCCCAGCGCTTGCGCACACGGTGCTAATCACGGGGTGCCACCCCCTCCACGTTGATGGAAACCACGATCTGGTCCCAGATCAGCTTCTGTCCTTCCTTGCTGCGTTGCGTTGCAGGGTTGAAGAGGGCATCATAATGCCCAAGGACATGCTCCACCAGGATGTCAACTTCCCTGGCTCTGATCTTGACAGCCCTCTGCCTCGAAGCCGTGGGATTCCCACTTGCCTCTGCAAATGTTTGCTCAGACATGGCAACCCATGAGACAGGTGTGGGTGGGCAAGGTGGTCATGGGGTTGGGCTCTGGAGTGGTGGTGATGTCCTGGCACGTTGGGAGTCTTCTGAATCAGCTGAGGTAGTCACAAGGATTGGGGACAGGAGTACTGGCAATGGCTTGGCAGCAAGCAGTCAAATTGCAGGGCAGGTGGGCAGCAGGCACACACAGTTAGCAGGCAGCAGCATCTGGCTTGTAGGATCAGCTCAGGGCAGTAGGAGGCAAGTAAAATGGCTCGTAGGCAGGAGTGTATGGGTCTTCTGTGTTACTCGCATGGGCAGCTGGAAACAGAGTGACAGTTACTTCACACGTGCAAAATTATCACTTAGACATGAAATCAGAGGAAAGGGGCTAATCGCGCAAGTTACGTGACACGCGCTGGCCGTTGGCATTCAGAATTGGGATAAAGGAGTGCGTAGGATAACTTTAAACCGTACGTGTGATTTGGAGTGGACCGACATGTGGACTTTGGCAAATTTTGGGGTGCCACGCATTTTGATCACTACTGCGACAGTGCATACTTCTTGTTTTGGTGGGGGATTTGCCTCTGCGCACACGCACATATATTTTTATCTTTTCTGAGGCTAACGGTAAGTCGCGTATGCATTATTCATACTCTGGGTGCCCCTGTGTATCGTGTACCCCCATTCTCAACATCAGAGTAGCTTACGTGGGCTTCGCGTATGCATTTGTCATGTTGCTGGGTGCCACAGTATGCCGCGTAACGCATGATTTTTTCACTTGAGCTATCGAGGGGTCAGGCACACACATTTTTGACATTTTTGGTGCCTGTGCATTACACGTTCTGTTTATTTTTTCACCAGGGGTGATATTGAGCCTTGCTGGACCATAGCAGTACATTTTACATTACCCTGCCCCATCACACATATTGCCCAGGACAATCACTTTCTGCGCTTCCCTTCGTACAACTCCATCAGTACCATGACTGGGAAGGCCACAAGACGAAGGGTGGCTGAGCTGGCCGAGCTGGCCATGGTGTCCAAGTTGTCCAGGGTTGGGGATGTGCAGGGAGCACTATGGCCCCCACCCAACAGGGTCAGGGAGCTGCAAGTGATGCTGACATCCCCAGCATCCAGTGTCCAGGAGCTGCAGGGCCAGCTGCTGCCCCCGCTACCCAGGTTCAGGGACCACCAGCCATGCCTGTAGTGGTCACGGGCCAGGTCCACAGAGATGCAGGGGAAGGTGTCTGTGCGTCCAAGGGGAACGGACGTTCCCACAAAACCCATGTCCCCAGCACCTAGGGTCTGGGAGATGCAGGGGCAGCTGCTGTCCCCACCACCTAGGCTCAGGGACCTCAGCCATGCATGTAGTGGTCACAGCCCAGGCCCACAGAGACGCAGAGGCAGATGTTGTCTGTGCGTCAAAGGATAAGAGACGTGCAGTGAAAGGACCTGTCACTAGCACACATGTGTGGCTACCTGCAGGGGCAACTACTGTCCCAGCATCATTGGGTGATGCCATGGCCTAGGCCACTAGGGCTCCAGCCCCTACTGACGCGAGTGGTCCCAGCCACACAGGGTCTGCACAACCTTCCAAGAAGGCAAAGCGTGCAGTAGCGGAACGGGCTCAATCCCAATGCACGGCACAAATGACCGCCACGTCGAGGAAGATGAGCTTCAATGATGAATAAATCCAGATCTTTGCGGGGTACTTGTGTGTACACTACCATGACATGCTCACACGGGCAGGGAGCACACATACACCTGCTCAGCATATGGTCCACTGGCAGCAAGTCACGGATCGCTTCAATGCCTTGGGCAATGAGCCTTGTGCTCTTGAGGTCCTGAAGTGGTGGAATGACCTCCACAGTCGAAACAAACAGAATCTGGGTGCCAACTTTGCCTCTACTCTGGTGACTGGAGGTGGGTCACCACAAGAGGATGAGGATCTCAAACCACATGAATAGACCATGAGTGAGTTGATTCATGTGGAGCAGATCCAAGGTGTGGGAGGCCTGCCAAATTACGAGGAAATGTCAGGTGAGTGATGAAGCATGTGCATCCAGAATATGTATATGTAAATTGGATGATTTGTTAGGATTGTGTAGCACGTCTGCCTGCATTTCTATGACTGCCATGGGTGAACCATGTCATGGTGTCCTGACCCGTACTTGGTGTCGTGCAGACTGCATACTACTGATGTGCTGCACACCGAGAATCTCCCCATCAGCACACCTGCTCCCTCCTTTCCTGTTACTCTCTGGCCGGCCTCTCTTGGCCCTCTTCCTGCTCCCACCTATGATGCTTGATACCTTGGGTAAATCATCCACTCCACACTCTCCTTCTCTCCACACATCTCTGACGTGTCTGTGAGGTCAAACTACCAGCTGCACCTCATCAGATGTATTCATCCTTTCCTTTCGTTCCCCCAGCAGCTCACTGTCTCCAGGGCACTGGTTCTCTCTGGGCTGGGCTACTGCTACAGCCTATTTATTAATCTGACTGTATCAACTCTCTGCTCTCTGCAACTCATCCAGAACAGGACTGCGATAATTGTCCTTGTTCTCAAGACCAGGTATTGTATCTCTCCAGGACTGTAATCTTGGCACTGGCTCCCTGTGGCTATGATGATTAAGTTCAAAACACTCTGCATTGTCCACAAGGCCTTCTGGGTCCTAGGGCCGCAATACCTTCAACTCTATCTTCCTAAATGTCTTTCTTATCAAGCACTTCAATCATCTCTCTCCTACTCCATCAGGGTCAGTCGCTTCTGGTAGCAACCAGTTGGTGTTTGATGTCTTTCTTCAGCTGGGGCCTCGCTCTAGAACGTCCTCCCTGCCTCCCTGAAACTTGAGGGAAGCACATCTGATTCTCGCCTCTTGGGTTGTGCTTTCTCTCCTCCTCTCCCCTGCTGAACACCTGACTGAATCTGAAACTGCACTGGTCACCTGGCCACCCTCTGATCTCCGGACTGGTCCTCTCCCATGCCAGTTGCACCCATGCGCTGCCTCCCTGGCATCCCCCGCACTTGGGGACTGTTTTCTGTATCCCTACAACCCCCTACCAGCACTTGACATGTGATGTCTGCACTTGCCTTCCACTGCCACCACCTGGCCGATTTTACTTAGTGCTTATGTTGTAATATTTATTTTACTGCCATTCCCATGTACTGCACTGCCCTCTGCCGCTCCCCACTCAGCACCAAGTCTCCCCTTCCCCATCTCTCTGCACTTTAGCAATCTCAATGTCACATGACCTCATGAGTTCAGTGTGTCTGGCTTCACTCCATTCCCCAACCCTTGCCTTGTCGCACCTTGTAACACTTGTGTATATGCACTTTATAATTCACACATCATGTCATGTGACATCGGTTGTACATGCCTTTGGGACAGTGGTCATCAAGAACCGTCTCATTGATATCGACAGTTCTGGCATGCCTACATAACGTGGCATCTGCATATTTACATAAGTGATGTGGTTCCATGGCATTTCATCGCAGGATGTTTTTTCGCTGTTTTTTTTACCGTGATTTTTTTAACAAAAAATCCCATCCATTTTTTTTTCAAATTGTTTTTGGGAGGACTCACCCAAGCCCCCCATTACATTTAATTGTTTATGTATTCACAAACACCCACACCCCAAATATAATTGTCTACCCCCCTAAAAAAGTTGATGTGTGTTCTGCAAAAAAAATTGCTGTAAAAAAACCTGTGAAAAAACACCCCACGAGGAAAGGACGTTCTACCAAGTGATGTTAGTAACTTAACTATGCCAGTCAAGTGCTTCTGTCTGTAGCAGGTGGTATACACTATGCACTGCATGTGTTGTTAAGTCCATCCAAACATGTGCATGGGTGGTTTCATGATACCCATACCTTCCATTTACGCTGGCAGCGGGTAGGAGATTGTGCCATGAGTGACATAGCATGTTAATGTGTTGCAGGACATCATTGTGATACCTCTTTGTGTGGGCTATCCTATTTACATCGCTCTTCATGTCTTTTTCTGTCCATGTGCAGGTGATGAGTCACTGGATGCAGATGAGGAGGTTGAGGAGGAACTGGATCCTGAGCCACCACAGAGCATCAGTGGAGGATGTGTTGTGGCAGCCCATGAGAATCCACTGGTTCTACAGGCCATCCGGGCCGTGACTCAGTATGAGTCCACCTCTGATGTAACCAGTAGATCTGGTGGTGAACAGGATGACAATTCCTCTATGCTATCGCCGGCGAGTGCATCAAATGTTGGGGCTGAAGGAGCGTGTGGGTCTGCATGGGGCACGTCCCGTCACATGGCCAGTCAGTGTTGTCACATCCGTCTGTGGTGGTAATGGCTGCAGGGTCACGCTCCACAGTATTGGTTCCTGGTCCTGGGACAGCCAAGCAAGAGAGAGATGCAGGCCTGCAGCCACAGACAGCAGCATCAAATCAACGGCCATGCTCCCTTGGGTCAGGCAGGCATGGGGTCCGCATACACGGTGGCTGTGTTGTGGCTGGCGATAAAGTGTGGGAGTAGTCCAACAACAGGGTGCTTCCTATGAGATGTTTGCTCAGGCCATGGGTAAGGTGGCCAATTCCATGATCCCCCCAGCAACACAGGTAGAGCGCCAGCTGCATGCATTGCGATCCACATGCCGCTCACACAGGCTGCACATGGAGGCCAGCAACAGGAGTCGATGGCCGAACTGAGGTCTCTGCAGGCATCCCAGCTTGCAGAGGGTCAGACTCGCAGGGAAGCCCTGAGGCAAGAGTCTCTGTCCCTCAGAGCTACACTTGAAGTGCTAGAGGCAGTCCGAAGTATCCAGTATGAACAGCCGATGCAACTGTTGACTTGTACCATCTCGAAGGAACTCTGTGCATCACGTGAGTTGTTGCATGCAGACCTTCGAGGCTTCATGTTCCAGATGCATTCATCTCAGTTCCGCTTGACCACTGCCATGAAGGACCAGGCCAGGGCTATACATGTTGAAGGTCCCTTGCCACTACCACCTTCAGATGCTACACAGGAAGGTGGCGACCGAAGCGACAGCCCTTCCACTCCATGATAGCCGTTTGGCCAATGAACCCATGGAGGTTTTATTTTTCTCTACATTCACGCATATGGGTGTTGACGTGCACCCTGCCCCTCCACTCTCCCGGGTGCCATTCCACCCCACCCCCGGTCCAACATGGACATTTTTGATTTTTATTTACTTGCTTTTCCCATTCAGAACCTTGCTTACTTTACTGCCTATTTTCCCCTAATTATTTTGGTTGCCGTTCTTGTCCTCACATGTGCATCTGTTTTTCCTTTGTTCATAGTTAGGCTAGTGGGGTTCCCAGCAGGCAATCTGTACACCTTCCCTCCCTTGTCTTACCTGTGGTCTATTGTGAATGTATGTAATAGTGTGTTGCATTCTGTTCCCTCCTAGGGCATCCACTGTCGGTTCCAGCTGGACCCATACCGGTTTGTCTCGTGTTAGTACAATTCTTGTTTGTGCCTTAGGGTCCAGTCATAGTAGCCACTCCTGCTTCCCCTTTCCAGGGATTTGCAAGGAGTGGTGCTTGCAAAAGTAACTTACACAGATGCATTGGGCTTCTCTTGTACTGTGGTCACCTCTAGTCTGACCTGTGTATACACCCATAGTGGGATTCCTCATTGTTTGTCCGGTGCATGGTTCACATCCCTTTTTGGTTGGACATTGAGATCCATCCTTTGCTTCTGTTCCATCGTTATGAATTACCATGCCTATCTCCATTCTTGTTTGCATTCCATGCTATGCGCTTACCTTCCCCCTTACATTAGCAGAGCCACACAATACCTACCTGGGTGCCCTGTGCATCTTATGACACATTGAAGCACTTGTGTAATTATGATGACTCACTGTCAGACAGATTCACTATTAGGTTCAGTCTTTATGGTGTGTCTTACTGGAAATTACTGTTCCTGTCAACATTATCTACGCCGTGATACCCGAGAGTTTGGGCGTATTAACAAATACAATAAAATAAAATAAATAAAAATGATTATGGAAATGTATTTGCATGTGTTATTTCTCAACTTCTTCCATACTTCGTTCAGTGCTTTGTGACAGTAGTGTTATGTATTGGCCATTTATGTATCTTGCATTGCATGGCATGTCACTGTGTGGTGATCACATGCTGTGTTGCAACATTTTGCAGGACACATGCTGCCACAATGATCCTGCACACTACTGGTGGGGGATATAGCAGCTCACCACCAGAGTGGTCAAGGGAGTGGAAGCGTGACTTGAGCACTCCAAAGGTGCCCTCCACTATGGCCTGAGTTGCTATAAGGGCTGCATTGTATTTTACATGGGGTGGTGTGGCAGGGTTCCGTATTGGTGTCATCATGTAGGTGCTCAGTGGGTAGGCACTGTCCCCATGCAGAGGTGAAAATGTTTGTCATTGGTGTGTATGCGTGAGTGTGTGACATGCATGCATGTGCACAGGCCTTTTTACTCACCAATGAGCCATGTGTTGCCATGCCTCCCAGCTTCCAGGGCCCAGTGTAGTGGTGGCATTCTGAATATGAAACTATCATGGGTGAACCCTGGATAGTTTGCATATACAAAAGTGATGATACCCTTGGCATCACATGCAAACTGTACGTTGATGGAATGCCAGTGCTCGCAATTGCGATAGATGTGCTCTGTGGCCCTAGGTGGAGATAGAGCCACATGGGTGCAATCGAGGTCCTGAAGCACCTTAAGGAAGTGCGCCACCCTGTAAAAGTCCTGGGCCATGGCCTTCCTTTCTGCAGGTGTTCTGGGCATGTAGATGTGCCTGCAGACTGAGGGGAGTGCAGTCATTACTGCCAATACCTAGTGTAGGCAGCGTGACTGCATGGGCTGTGAAATGCCCCCAACTATGGCAGTTGTCAGCTGAAATAACCCAGTGGCCAAAAAGTGCAGTACATTAAGTACCTTTTGCAAAGGGCGAGTGCTTGGGAGCACAGGGTGGGTGATGTAAGGTCATCTTCCCATTCCATGACCAGGTGTAATATGAGATGAGGTGGAAACCTATACCTGGCATAGACCTGGTCATCAGACATCCCAAAAAGGCTGGTACTAGGTAGATAAATCCAGGCCCTGGCCATCCTCCTCCTCCTGCGGTGTCCTGCGATCACTGCTGTGAGAAATTGTACATTCATCATAGCTGTATACGCGCGTTTGTTGTTCACACTGCCTTTTTATGCATTTGTTTTAGTGTGTGGTGACGCTTACATCAGCTTTCGTGTGGCAGATGTGTATCCGGATTTGTGTGTCTTTTTCCGCATGCCCTGTCCAATTCCATGAATACGGGTTGTTAGCGCACGTATGGGAGTAGCGAGGATTATACTGTGGTACCTCCCTCGTTGCGCCCACATTTTCGCTTGTTGATCCCCATTCCACGTGTTCCGCTCCCTTTTTAGGTGACTGTTCAAGACGGTACGCCCCTTCGCTAGGAGTCTCGCGCAAAGTGTTCGTAGTGTCTCAGTGATGTGTTGGACTTGCACGGATTCCTCGCAAGTCTCTGCTAAAACCTGTGCATTGTGTTACGTGAATCGACAAATGGGCGCTTGCATGCGTTTTCGCGTGCAAGTACCACTTTTTCGGCGCAATTGATTCCATCTATCGGACCAATGATGGTAGCATGGCTGGGTAGAAAGGTTTAAACAGAAGGAGGTAGGAATGGTGTGACATACAGCTAACAATTGTGAAGACTGGTAAGTATCAGGGGTCCAGATATAAGTAGAAAAATACTCTACCTATGGTTACATTAGTTAAACACACTAGACAGGTAAGACAGCATAGACACATGCTTATCGACAGTTTGCTTACCCTATGGATTACACAACAATTTATGTAATAAAATTATTAGAGAAGCGTTTACAGTATAGAGGTTCTACAGTGGGGAAAAACAGATGGTACACTTTAAATCAGAGGCAGGTTACAACATCATTTCGGAGTTTGTTCAAAAACTCCTCTTTCACTTATAGGCATATTAAATTCATGCATCTCTGGTGCATATCAATATACAAGCCAATATACAAGCCACTCTGAAATGGACAGGCCCCCTGCTGTCTGACTCCTTGCCAGAAAAACCTCCATTGGCTTTCCATGCAAATCTGCATCGCCCTCAAAGATGTGTGTATCATTGGAACGGCAGTTTGAAATGCTGACCCTGACCACATTTCCAAGTGAGTGACTAAGTGCGGGCCCCTCAGGCACCCAAAAATCCAGTACACCTGACAAACGGAACCCTCCCACCTACAAGCTGAAAAGGAGTGCGAGGAAAACCTTAAAACTGGCAGCCCTCCTCCCCCCTCACCACCCAACCTCACCACCCCTCTCAACCCCCTCCTTGGAACGCTCTACCATTGCACTCAAAGCTTGAACTTAATTATCTCAAATACAGGAGAAATATCAAAACTGTGCTTTTCAGTGAGGCAGTCCTGGACACAGTCTAGCTCTATATAAAACTGCCTGTAGTTAGATAGTACATTCTATCGTACCGAGGTCCTGATTACAACTATGGCCATATGGTAAAAATTGCTGTAAAGTGGTGGCAATTCTGTTACTATCACTTTACCGCTGCATTACTGCACTGCTACACGATAGGTTTGGCCTTGAAGTGGAGGATCTACCGCCAGCATTTTCCTGAAGGTAGATTTGCAAGTTTACCTGCAAAACCCAGTGGTTTTATCACACAGTGTTACCAATCACAGAACTCTAATTCTTATTTTTTATTATAAATATTATTATTATGAATATTATTATTATTATTATTATTATTATTGGGCTATTTTTTGAGTGCGGACCCAGCTTCAGGAAGAATCAAGTCCTTGGTGAAGGACCCTGTGAGGAAAGTAGAGAAACAAGGAAGGGGGGGCTAACAAAGGGGAGGGGGTGAGTGACAATTTGGCAGCAAGGGATTTCTTCTGTACAAGTAACTGGGGAGGAAGATCACACAGTCTCAGGTTAAGTGGGGAGTACAAGTAAATCCATTAAACATCATTGTGGAACCCTTTGGGGGAATTACACCACTTTTCTGCCACTTGCCACTTCCCTGGTAAGTCTATAGGCCTCATTACAAGAGAGGCGCTCCCGTAATGAAGGGTGCTGGTACGGGACCAGCACCCTTCATTACGGGACCGCCTAATACGAGGTTCCCTTTGCGGGACCTGGAACAGACGTCTGGTGAAACCAGACCTCCTTTCCGGGTCTCGCGAGAGGAAGAGGGAGCTACTAACGGGCCGTTCGTAATGTGCCGTTATTACCTCCCTCCCCATTCCCATTGAGCCC
This sequence comes from Ambystoma mexicanum, assembly GCF_040938575.1. Lineage (NCBI taxonomy): Eukaryota > Metazoa > Chordata > Amphibia > Caudata > Ambystomatidae > Ambystoma > Ambystoma mexicanum. Next base: position 198,547,647 of record NC_090938.1, read on the forward strand.
TATGGGGGCTCAAATGGAATGGGGATGGGTTCTTGCAAGGAGGAATTACCGGGTCCTCCAATGTTGGAATGACCCGGTAATTCCTCATTGCAGGAACCCGGTATTGGAGCCGGGTATGGAGGCAGCCATGGCGCTAATAGCACCATGGCTACCTCCATACTCGTAATGAGGCCCAATGGGACCGAGTCCTGGGTGGTCATTCCGAGATTGGAGGTAGCCATGGTGCTATTTGCGCCATGGCTGCTTCCAATACCGGGTCCGGCACCGGTCTGGTTCAATGGGGACTTACCGGTGCATTCCAACTCTGGAGGGACTGGTAAGTCCCCATTGAACCAACCATTCCCCATTCCCATTTGAGCCCCCGTAGGGCTCAATGGGAATGGGGAGGGCGCTAATAATGGGCTCGCATATAGCAGGCCTGTTATTAGCGCCCTGGTCCCTTAGCGGGATGCGTAAATGACGTGTGGTCAGACCACACGTCCTTTACGGTTCCCGCTAAGGGACTCCGAATTGGGCGGTAAGGGATTACCAGCACCGGTCTCCTTAATGGTGCCCGGTATCCCTTACCGCCCAACTCAGAATGACCCCCATGGTACCGATATTTGAGTTTGGTAGTAATATTATGCATTTACCACCGAATTACCTCTAGACTCGTAATTAGGTCTTGATTGTATTTTGATTATGTTTCAAACTGTTGATCCATTTCAAGAGTGGACTACAATGCTGGCTAAGCGATGTGAAAGCTTGAATTGTACTGTTGTACTATGCATGTTTTGCCATCCACATAGTTCAATCAAGATGGTCTCTCGTGCAACACTCCTGATACTTTACCAAACTGTAGCAGTACCATTATTGGCCTACAGGTGGTGCTAATAGATTGTTTTTAATTGGCCGCCTGTGACTATTGGTAAACACATAATAGAATTCAAAATGAAATGTGCTTAATGCCACACAATTTTGCCAAAGTTAATAGCGGGTATAAAGACATTGGACAAAATTGAAGGTAACAATTAGAAATTGTATTCTAAGACTTGCATTTGTAAAGATGCAAGGATAATACATTTAGAAACCCGTGATTATAGCTTAATTACTAATGTAGTACTCATTCCTCTTCTGGGTCATCATAGAAGTTTTAAGTGGCTTCTTAAAGAATGTTAACACCACAATGCGTCTCATTGGCTCGCCGGACGTTGTTGTGCCATTCCAAAGTTTGCAGTTCAAGAAAGTAGATGGGGGTGGGGGGCTTCTCAGGCAAGCAGGTCTGCTCTGGCCTCTCTCATTGCTTCAGCCTTAACTATGTTTCCTTTCCGTAATACTGCTCCTATTCACCAAACGTAGACAAATCTCACGCCATATTCTTTGTAACCTGCGACGCCGCCCCCACAGTGTGACAATACTCATAGAACACCCTTTCAGCCACAGTCCCAACGCTGGTGCTAAAGGCACTGTGCTGGGGCTCCCCTTCTCATTTCACCTCCATGGCCTTGCATTCCATTCCCAGCCGCTCCGTTCTCCTACTCCCACATTAGGCTTTTACTTAATACGCAGCCCCAGCCCCCCCCCCCCAGCCTCCTGGCGGGGACTGCATTGTTCTGCTGTTTCTGAGAAGGTAAGATTGCTCTCTGCATTTTGCAACTGAGTGAGGGCAGGGGATGAGCAGACTGTGGTGAAAGGCACACCTCTATTTGATGCCACAGAGGAGAGAACAACATATATGTATGCTGTAAAAAGGTGCTGACTTTGCTCATGACTTGTGCGTGTGCATATATATATATATATATATATATATATGTATATATTGTTGAGGATTTTTCTAGGCAACTCGACATATCCATGGTGTAGCTCCCCCCCCTTATTTCCAATATGTCAATGTGTATTTTTGCGTGTTAGCAAATACATTTGATATTTGATACTTTATTTTTGACTAGGGGGAGACCTACTGAGAACCTCTTAGCCACGGTTTCGTCAGTGAGAACGCATTCCTGACTCATATATCACCATATAATGTAAGAAAGCAGGGCCTATATACATGTATATATATATATATATATATATATATATATATATATATATATATATATATATATATATATATATATGGTGTATATGGTGTATTTTTTGGACAATTATTCCTTAGTATCTACTGTAAAGTAAGTATGGATTGTCTGTCATTTCAATTGTAGAGGAGCAGCTGAATGTCTCTGCAGGACGTCGTGCCCCCCCCTACGTCCGGTATGGTGGGGGCCTGAGATTGTGCCATGCTTAACACCAGCCGTTGTGACCAAACCACAGAGAAAATTCAAAAGAAGATACCCCTGAGAAAGCCCTATCAAATGTATTCCAGAAGAACCGACAATCTGAGGGAGGAACTCCGTGAAGTTATATGAGAAAGAACAAAAGAAAACCTGGTGATGTCACAAGAAGATGAGCATGATGCATAAAGACAACTGACTGGGGCGAATGCTTGGACCTTATGGAAGCTGATGACAAAGTTAAGAATCGAGTAAACTTTCATATGCGAAAAGATTATTGCATGTGTGTGATGCATTGCAGAAAATGCAAGCCATTCAAACAATTGTACAGATGGTGAAACGCAAGTCGACTAAGTGATCATAGAAGCTGGCTATATGTAGTGAATAGACTGCAGGCGGAGCCGCCATTCTATTGAAGCTGGACATCTGTGTCATGAATTTAGTAAGCTTGGACCCATGAAGAAGAAAAGGCTGAGACCTGTGTCTCAGCAAGATTTAGCTGAAATTGTGGACATGAGGGCCAGGCTGCCTGGCCTGGTACCAGAGTTGAAGCAAGCCAAGGCTAGTTATCTATTTTCAAGGCAGTAAAATGTGAGAAGCTGAATCATACCTTGTTAAGGTGCAAAGAAAGAACACAAAGCGTGTCAAGTTATATTCAATGAATACATTTAAATGTAGCAAACTGGTCTGAATCGTGGTCTCCTGTCACGTGAGCCGAGGATGGAAATAAAGTTGGGCATTTAGTTCCAGAGCTGTGATAGTGCATGCTCATACTCCCTTATATTACCAGAGGTAAGAAAACATTGCAAGGCCAAGTTCAAAGACAATCTTGGTGGCAGAAGGCTTGGGTGATGAGATGCGTAGGGCTATTTGGGCAGGGAGGGGAAGTCAATTCCATTTACTGGCACCTTGTTCTGAGCTCAAATGCTGGTAGATGAACCAAAAGTTCCAGACATGGCATGGGCGTGCCAACCAATTGTAGTGGGCCATATAACGAAAAGCCTTATAATTTGAGAGCCAATTTATTTATTTATTTTATTTATTTATTTGTATTTTTAAAGCGCACGACTGTCCTCGGGAATCGTGATGCTGTTACATGAAGCTTACTTGACATGGCTATAATATGAGGACAACAATAGGAGATTGGTTACAGACATTGCTCATGTTCCAAGTTTACATGGGTACAGTGAGCATAGGTACAATTTGTGGGCACAAGTAGAAGATTGGTTACAGACATTATTCGTGTTTCAGGTAGTGTTTTAGGTACACATTTACTTGAATAAGATGATTTTCAGTGCCTTTCTGAAGGCCATGAGGGATGTTTCAGATCTCAGTTTAGGTGGCATTGAGTTCCAAGATTTTGGTTAGGGACTGAGAGTTGGTTTGTGTACAAATCCCTTTTGGGTATAAGTGATTGCACTTGGATTTGTTCAGTTAGATAGCTGGGAGCAGATTGGGATATGCATCTATGGATTATAATGAAAGTCTTGAACAGGATGCGCTCTTTTACAGGGAGCCAGTGGGCTTTTTGTCTTGCTAGGGAGATGTGCTCCCTCGTGGGAATACTGAGGGCTGCTCTCAGTGCGTTGCTCTGTATAATTTGTAATCTGTTCATGGTTTTGGCGGAGGTGTCCAGTACGAGGACATTACAATAGTCCAGTTTTGCACCTATGGTGGCCCTGGCAATGTTGAGGCAGTTTTCACCGGATATGTGAGGTTTTACCACATTGATTATTTTAGTTGTCAATGCTGCTGCTGAGGAGATATAGCTTACATGTCTATCCATGGACAAGGTTGAGTCTATGTACACTCCCAGAGTTTTTACTGAAGAAGAGACTGTAATTATAGTGCTCTCAATTTTTAAATTGCCGTATTTGCTGTTTAGTTTACTGAGGGTTTCTTTAGGGCCCACCAGTAAGATCTCTGTCTTGTCCCCATTGAGACAGAGGCCATTGGCTGCCATCCAGGCCTTTCCAATAATACACTGTGTATCTAATAAGTGTTTAAGATGACTTGCAGTAGAGGCAGGTACAAGTTGTCCACCTGACCCAATCAAAACCTTACCCCTTATAGAAAGTATACTTAGATATTCCCCTTGAACGTATCAGAACCCATCATAGGTTTTTCTTATTTGCCACGTAGTATGACGTCACTTATGATGAGTTTTTAGCATATAACTGTGTTTTTATGTGAAATGTGTTGAGAGACTCGAGCGAATGTCAGTTGATGTCCATTGTAACTCCCTGGTTTAGACAATTGATAATAAAACAGCAACCTTTGTCATCTTCCTGAGTTGGTTCGATTATCTGGTTTCCGAGTTATTCTGCATCCATCCACTGCATGCATGCTATCAAAAGGGCTATAAGTTCACGTGGTAGCACTGCCGATGCTATAAAAATACACTATCCAAACTAGTTCTGCCCCAGTCTTTCGGACAATCGAGTATCCTCCACCATTAAGCCGGAAGATCGCAGAGTTTCCTGTGGAGAGCGGCTGAATAGAAATAATCTTGCAAGAAGAGCCGAGGAGGTGGGCAGGTCCCCCTTTGACCAAATCCCTACCCGTTTCCATGGGTGCTCTGCGGACAGAAGGCGAGGTGGTCGGTTGGAGGAGGAGTCAATACCGAAGGCCTAGGGTTGATTAACAAATGAATGGTGAGTAGACTAAGGGGATGGCAAACAAAGGGAATGGGTTGTGATAACTTTGAGTAACAGGGAAATATTGTGTGAAGAGAAGAGATAGTGCCTAGAGTCCTAAACTCAAGAGAGTTTTTAGAATGCGATGTCTCACATCCCAACGGGGTTAGAGAAGAAAAATACAATGCACAAACAGGTTTGTGTAAGGTGACGTCTCACACCCTATATAGGGTATTAAGAAAGGCGAGGGGAAAAAGTGTGATCACAGTGTTTCATTTAATATACAAAGTCGACTAGTTTGTCTGTTTGGTTTGTTGAGTAGAAATATCGAAGAGCGATAAATAATTGTGAAGTTATTGAAACATAGTTAAAAGGCTATAGGGACTACCTAGTGAAGAGGTTGGTACCAATCCAGAGGTAGAGATAGCTAATTGAGAAATCAGAGGCTTGAGCGCCGATTGTTGTCGTACGCTTATATTTGTTGTTTTAAGGCATTGAAAAAGTGGTGATGTAAAGGTTATTTATCAAATCTGCTAAGTATTGACAGTATATTGAGACTTGTTACCATGGGAGACACTCCTCTTATGCACTTATGTAAGACACTGCTAAAACAGATGCCCAACCTCAAACAGTATACAGTGGAATGGGTGAAAGGCACAGCAGATAAAATGTTCATGCCATGGCCACAAGGGGATCACTGTCAAAAGCGGTATTTCAACACCTGATTTCATACTTGCATGCTGCATACATGGGGAAGAAGTTGGAAAAAGGGTTAGCTATTTTAGAGATCTGGAATATGTACCAGGAAGAGAAAGACCATCCGCTACCGGAGGAGTGGATGCTTAGTCAGCGTAAGGAGGAAGGTGTTTAGCCCTCAGCTCCCCTTACCTCACCTGAAGTAAATTATGTTAGTATGGAAGAAATAGGGCTGTATCCTTTAAAAGGAGTTAAACGTGATGACAGGATATAGTAATCCAATGTATGACCCACCACATATAACAGTGATAAGAGTACAGAGGAGAGTAAGAGGAAAAAAAGAGATTTGCAAGACTATGAAAGACAAAGAGGAAAGGGGTGAGCGGTTGAATATAAATCGACAGAAATAGAAAGGGAAATTAAGAGTTGGAAAGGAGAGAAGGATAAAGCTGACGAGATAGTGCTTGTGCAGAACGAATGGATGGGTGGACAGATATTACTTAAAATTGATGGGAAAAACATTGAAGAAGTTAGGCAAAGCGAAGATAAGGACGAACAAGATAGAAGGGACAGGGGAAGAGAGAAAAGATTGAAAGAAGATGAGCAGAAAAGAAAGAATTGGGAGAGACAAGAACAAATGTATCAAGAGGAGCAACAGAAAAATGAAGAACGGGCAGAAGAGCAAAAAAAGTATGACAATAGGCAGAGAGCAATGGAAGATAGGGATAGAAGAGAAAGGGAGAGAGAAGAGGAGGAAGTGCAGAAATTAAGGACAAAAGAATACACAGACAAAAGGAAGAAGAAGAAAGAAGTGAAGGCATAAGGAGGGAAGAAAGATGGCAAGAAGAAGACAGAATTAGATGGGAGGCGAGAAAACAAAGAGAACGAGATGAAGAAATAGAACGAGGGAGAAGACAGCAGGGTCTCGATGCCAGTATTGTTCTTAAAGAACTAGTAAGACCGAGCCCACCAATACGATCACTCCCATCGAGGAGAGGGTCGGGGATGATCATCTCTGCCATGGATAGGTTAATGATGGGAGTCGATTGTGGGTTGGGATTCATGCAGTTTCCCTTATTGGAAAAAGGGGGAGCAAGACCACAGTACATTCCATGGCCACAGATGGATAAGGATAATTTAAAATGCAAGATCCCAAGTTTGACTTTGGGCACTGGGACACGTATCTATGAGTTAGAAAAAATGACAGGAGGAAACACGCTGGCCATAAGGGACATAAAAGGTTTCCTGGCGGTTATTCTTGTGGAGAGAGCTGATCACATATGGAGAAGAGCAGGGCATTCGAGTGTAACAGCAAACAAAACATTGCATGATGGAGCGCTGTTTGTTAATTGCAGAGCAGATGTTTGGAGGGCACTTAGGGTACAGTATCCAGACACATCAAATATGGGTGCAATTATGACATGTAAAATGAAGGAAGATGAAGACCCTGTTGCTTACATTCAGGATATTCAAGAGCGATGGCAGCTTGAAACTCAAGAGTCGTGGGAAAAAACATTAGCATTATTTTCCACATTTTATGCCAGGAGTTGCCTGGGCCAATGCAAAGACAAATGAAAACAACTGTGTGAATGGAAGCTGGGCTTAGATACAGCTGATAATAATGTAACACTGTTGGCTGTTGCAAGAGAAAAATAGGAAGAAAAATGTGGCTAGGAAAATCGAGGAAGCTAAATTAGTTCAGGAGAAATTGTCCAAATTTGCCATAGAAGGGGCGTTACTGACAAGCGGAGAAAGATTGGCAATGCAGAAGGCAAGGGTATAGCACAGGTGAATAATCAGCGCCCGTTGAACCAAGGTGGGAATGGGTGTGTGCCACAAGGTAGAGGTATGGGCGATGGAGGAAGTGGAGGTGTATTCAAAAATATTCAAGGTGGTTTTCAGAATACACAGAATCAAAGTTAGAATGCCCAGGGAGGATATAACCAAGGGGGTCTTGTCAGACGAACACCCCCATTTTATTGGACTAGTGGGATGACTGAGCACATTGCATGCATATGCGGAAACCAAGGGAATATACAGAAGTTTCAATTTTCAAGAGGGGGACAGCTTATCCTCCACCATATAACTCACAAAATAAGAAAGGGTTTGCCCAGGAGCATACAGTGTATCAGACACAAGCACCGAGAGTACAGCAGGTACAACAGCCAGATCGAGTGCAAATGAATCCACCAAAAGGGCAGTTGCAACAATCTTCTATGCAGATACAGTAATATGCAAGCACAGGACAAGCAATGACACCCAGGATAGGAGATGTCACTGTGGTCAGAGAAAATCCTTTCACAGGGACAGGGATGAGCCTGCACCTACAATAGGACAGCTCATAGCTTGATGTGTTCAGTACTATCTGTGACATCAGACCACCCAGAGGAACTAAGGGTCGATGTGACAATAGGAGGCACATCTTTTTCTTTTTTAGCAGACACTGGGGCTACTCGGTCATGTATGCGAGAGGGAAAACATCCAATGTCGGGATATACCATGAATACTCAAGGGTTCTCTGTAGCTACAAGTCGAGTTCCTTTTACTGATGAATTACCAGTCTCTATAGGAGAGTGTGACATGTCTATTGCATTGTTATATTCATGACAGACACCAGTTAACATTTTAGGAAGAGATTTAATGACAAAACTAAACATGACGATTTAATTCACTGATTAAATGATAGTGTTTTCCACTCCAGGGATACACTATATAAACATGGGCGGATTTATATTGCCATTTGGAGGGCAGGCGGTTCTGCGAGGTGTTCCAATAGATCCAGAAGTTTTTCTACATCGAGTGAGCATGCTTCTTACATGGCTACCAGGCTTAGTGGTAACATTTGTGAGGATACCTGATGAGTTCTTGTTCAGACCACACATACCCATGGACGAGGAGGAGGGACAGACAATGCCTATTGAACTAGAAGCAGCCATAGTAGGAAGGGAAATGTCGATGTGTGGAGGAATGGATGATGGAGGTCAGCCTCGGAAAAAAGTAATAGCTCTCGAAGAAGGGTATCGATTGACTGATATTACTGATGATGGCATGTTTAAGGAAGACCAAACAGATAACAAAGTGGTGTTCTTTATGGGCATCACATACTGGATAAGAATAGAGAAACGGGAAATTCCACAGTGAAAGGCGATAATCTTGCAGGGTCCCGCATACTTTCAGGAAGCCCTGGCGAAGGTGCCTTGTGTCCTTTAGATCACAGGCCCTTATGATGTAGGTTTACAGAAGGGAATAGAGGAAGTCAAAATAAAGTTGAAACCAGGAGCGATTTTACCTTGAGCAAGACAGTACCTCTCAAGAGGCTGATGAGGGCATATTTCAGACCATCTCAGCACTGATGAAACAAGGTATTCTGGTGCCATCAGAATTATTGTATAATACCGCAGTGTATCTGATCAATAAATCGAAAGGGGGGTCATGGAGATTCCTACAAGATATGAGACTGATTAACCAGATTGTAAAGGCAGAGTTTCCTTTAGTTATTAATCTAGTGACAATACTATGCAGTATCCCGATGGAAGCTCGATATTTTACGGTGATCCATTGAAAGAATGTTTTTTTCTCAATCCCATTGCACAAAGACTCACAAGACTTGATGTCCTTTATATTCCGTCAAACTCGACTGAAACATACTCGTTTGCCTCAAGGGTACTGTGAGTCCCCATTGATTTTTAACAGAGTCCTATAGATGGATCTATGCAATATTGATCTCAAGAGTGTGGTGATACAGATGACATTTTAATCTGTAGCACCACAGAAGAATAGTGCAGGCAAGATTCTATTCAGTTGATGACCATTCTGGCAGACAAGGGATACAAGGTGGACAAGGATAAGTTACAATACTGCCAAGAAGAGGTGTTATATATAGGGCAACTGATTTCACATGAAGGAAAGATGGTGACACCTGAGAGAGCTGAGGCAATTATGAAAACCCAAAGCCAAATACAGTGAAACAGATGCAACAATTCTTGGGATTATGCATTTATGTTGGAGGATGGGTGTTTGATTACAGTTCGTACAAAAGACCCCTTTTGCATGCTTTAAAGAAAGCACAAGTGAATAAAGTGAAAATAGAATGGACTGAGGAAATGGAGGAAGGGTTTGGGGGGTTGAAAAAAGTAATCTGTGCGGCACCTGTTTTGGGAATTTGCAATTATGCTGAGGAATTTCCTTTATTTTTACACACTAATTGGACAGTCATGACAGCAGTACTCACACAGAGGAATACATTGAGGTGCAAGCCTTTAGCATATTATAGTGGGATTTTAGAGCCCGTTTATGAGAGGACACTTTCCTTGAGAACAGTTGTTGGCAGCCGCACCGCTTTCGCAATTGAGAAGTCTACAAGTATTGTAATGGGCTGCTCTATGACTCTCTTTGTGGAGCATGCTCTATTTGCCATTTTAGAGAAACCCAAAGGCACATTGACATCCTAAAGAGATTCAGTTTATGAGGTGATGATTTTGAACCCAACGATTAAAATCGTGAGATGTAAAATAGTGAATCCTGCCACATTTATAGCTGAGCCAATAGCAGAAGGTAATCAAGTGCATGATTGTGCTAATTATGTGGAATTCTATGTTGATATACCCTGTGTGAAAGAAAATGCTTTACCACCAGGAGAAATTCTCTACATTGATGGTTCTTCAAAAATGTATCAGACTAGTGGGGAGAGACATTCAGGCACAGCATAAATAAGACATAGATTAAACAGAGAATATGAAGTTGTAGCAAGTACAAGGCTACCATCTCACTTTTCAGCGCAAGCAGCGGAATTAGTAGCACTCAGTAGCGCTCGAGAAACACGAAGCACAGGAAGTTATGGTGTACAGTGACTCCGCCTTCGTGATTTCAACTGTATATGCAGGGTTAGTACATTGGAAAAGGAGGGGCTAGCTCTGCACAGTCGTTACTCCAGTACAACACGCATCTGTAGTGGAGCAGCTGAACGTCTCTAGAGGAAGTCTCGCCCCTATTTTGCCTATATGTTGGAAACCAGAAATTGCAACATGTTCAATGCCAGTAATGATACCTATACCATGAAGAGTCTTTGAAATTCGGTATCCGTTGAGAAGACCCTACTTTAAGTATCCTCGAAAGAATGGTGGTCTTCTAAGGGATGCACCTGAAGAAATGTGAAGATGTGAAAGTAGAAGCTGATGACATCACGAAAGATGAGAATGATGCACTGTGAAGGACAACCAGAGAAGAGAATGTATTGGTCGTATAGAATTTAATGGCGAAGTAAGGAATCGAGAAGACTTTCATGTGCAAAATGAAGATTGCATGTGTGAAGAACACTACAGAAAACAAGCCATTTTACAATTGCACTGTAACACAAGTAGACTAAGTGACCATAAGTCTAGCTATATGTAGTATATTTATATACTACAGTATATATACTGCAGGCAGTGCCACCAATATTTATATCGAATAATGGACATTCAAGTCTCCATGGAGGAAGACGGATTGAAAGATATGCGTGTGTCACAGCAAAGAATACTTTCGAATTCAAAGCAAGACAAAAGAGGCTATCTGGCTTGATGTCAAAGACTGGAAGCAGCCAAGAACTGCTTATCAGCCTGCAAAGAACAGTGTACGTGAGAAGCCTAGGCATCCCTTGTTAAAGTTGCAAAGAAAGAACACCATGAGTGCCAAGTTTCTTTATTAAAGGCTATTAAATGCTATAATATGAGCAAATTCACAGTCTCTGATCACGTGAGCTGAGGTTGAAAATAGATTGAAAAGCATGGTGCGCCAGACTGAAGATATCAAGTACCTGCACTCCGTTATAGTCCCAGAGACGAGAAGATACTAGAAGATCAAATTCAAATACAATGTGAATGGCATACGCATGATTGATGAGAGATGTTGGGCTAATTGGGTGGGAAGACATGGTCAAGTTCACCCACCAACACCTGGGGTGCCAGTTTACGTGCTGCTGGACAATCGAATGTTCTAGAAGGGCACAAGTATGCCAACCAATTATAGAAGGCCCGATAACATAGAGCCTTAGAATTTGAAAGCCAATAACATGTTGTGTATCTTATAACTGTTGAAGATGACTTGCACTAGGGGAGAAAATGAGTAGCCCACCCGACTGTAGAAAACCAACCACGATCCCATCCAACACAGAAAAAATACTTAGACTTTCCCCTTGAGCCAACCATAATTCCATGTAGGTTTTCTTAGTTTGCCACATAGTATGACGGCACGTATGTGGAATTTTTGCTATACAAGTGTGATTTCTCATGACAAACTTTGAAATTATGCGTGACATCCCTTGATGTCTGTTAAACTCCCTGTTTTAGATAATTGCAAATAAAACAGAGTTATTTTCCAACTTCCTGAGTGTGTTTTATTTGCCTAGTGCAAAGTTATTGTCTGTCCCATCCATAGTATGGTGTGTTACCGGGCCTCTAGGTTTCACGTGGTAGTATGTCGGTTGGTTGATGGAAAGATCCATCGACCTATAGACTCCAGGGCTTCGGACGATCAAGCGCCCTTTGCCATCTAGCCGGAAGATCGTGAGGATTCCTGTAGAGAGTGGGCGATATAGAATTCTTGCAAGAAAATCGAGAAAGGTGGGATCGGTCCCTCTTTGACGAAATCCCTTCTGGTTTCCACAGACGCTTTGCGAACAGAAGGCAAAAGTGGTTGATTGGAGAGGGGAATCGATACCGAAGGCCTCGAGCTGAACGAGCAATTGGTGAGTATACTAAGGGCAATGGCGAATTGAGGGGATGCGATTATGGTAGTTTAGAAAAGTGACGGGGTTGATAATGATAGAAAACGAAGAGCATTTTTATGTGTATCTAGATAACAGATAAGGAGGTAAAAGTGCCCAGAGTCCTGATGCAAGGGGAGTTTTCAGAAGAGGTAATCTCACACTCCTGTCAGAGTAAACTAGGCGGCGCAAGAACAGGTTCATGTTAGGTGATGACCTACACTCTAGTTAGAGTATTTTAGGGGCAGAGATAAGAAATAAAGCGCTAAGGATTCATGTAAAAAGTTGACTAGTCTTTCTGATTGTGTCTATGTGAGATATTGAGGTGTACAAGAGCAACAATTTTTGTAAGAAAAATAAGAAAAGGTTGAGACGATATAGCATCTGTCTAGAGAAGTTGTCGGTACCGACATAAAAGCTAGATTGGGACTATTGGAAAATAGAGGTTGGAGCAGCAATCGTTGGAGTGTGCTCATATTGTTGTTTTCATAAAAGTATTTTGTGTAAAGCACCGGTAAGTATTGACAGTAAATTGAGACTTATCATAATGGAAGATGATATTCTCTTGATGAATTTGTGGAACACCTTGCCAAAACACATGCCCAAGTTTAAACAATATAGTACGGAATGGGTGAAAGGCATGGCAAATAAGATGTTCATGGCATAAGGGGATCATTGTCAAATGTGGTATTGCAACACATGACCACATACTTGCATGCTGTGTACACAGGAAACTAATTGGAGAAGAGGTTAGCTATTTTAGAGCTTTGAAAGATGTACCAGGAAGAGAGAGAGGATCCGCCACCTGAGGATTAGATACTTCATCAGTGTAAGGAGGAGGGTGTCAAGCCTTCTGCTCCCCTTGCCTCACCTGAGATACAAAACGTTAGTATTGAAAGTGCAGGATTGTACCCATTGATGGAAATGAAAGCGGCAACAGCGTATAGTAATCCGATATACGAACCGCCTGCTTACAGCAGTGATGATAGTGCTGAGGAGAGTAAGAGAAAAGAGGAGACCTTTAAGGTCTTACAAAATAGGGAAGAGAAAGGTATACAATCGAATGTATCAACATATAGAATGAGAGATTAAGAGATGGAAAGGAGAAAAGGAGAAAAGCTGATGAGGTAATGCTTCTACAGAATGAATGGATGGGAAGACAGATATTGCTTAATTTAGATGGAAAAACCAGCAAGGAGTTCAGGCAAAGGGAAGATCAAGATGAGCAAGACAGGAAAAATAGGGAACAAGAAAAGTGATTAAAAGAAGATGAGCAGAAAAGGAAGAGCCGACAGCGGCGAGAAGAGTTGTGTCAGAAAGAGCAACAAAAGAAAGAATAAAGGGCAGAAGAAAAAAGGTATGAAAACAGGCAGATAGCAATGGAAGAGCGGGATAGACAGGATAGAAAGAGAGAAGAGGAAGCAAAAACATTAAGAGATAAGAGAATACAGATACGAAAGGATGAGGAAGAATGAAGAGCGGAGGAAAGGAAAGAAGAAAAGAGAAATTAAGAGGAAACAATTTGATGGGAAGCAAGAAAGTGCAGGGAAGTAGGTAAAGAATTAGAACAAAAAAGGAGACAGCAGGAATACGAAATTAGTCGCATCCAGAATGAATGAATGGAGCCAAGCCCAGTGTTATGATAGAGTGACATAGTAGAGTTCCTCCCGTTACATGGCGCAACGTCAGGATCATCTAGGGTTACACTCGATGAGGACTTCGATATAGGGAGCATCAGAGATAGGATTGATAAAGCCTATCAGTACCTCAGAGAAGGAGGTAAATCAGGAAGTCAAGGTGTCAAACTGGAATATTAAATTATGCCTCCTATTGTAACGATTGTACGTATATTGGCCTACGCCAAGTTGCTTAAAAATTGTACGCGAATAACTCTCTATGGCAAGGTCTTGACCTTAGAAATTGATGTAAGCCGCCATCTTGAATAAAGCCTCCATTTTAGGTTAGAACCGCCATTTTTGGGTTTTTGTACAAAGTCACCCTGTAATCTAAAATAGCCGTCTCGTGTGCTCTTGTTCTTGCCTTAACCTCTTCAACCTCTGTAGGAGAGTTAATGTCCAACCTGCCTTCAGGCAACATATTAGGGTCATGTAGACCTTGTCCTTTGTTGACCTCGGGAGCAGGGGATTACTTGAATTAGCAATGTTAAACTACAAGTATACAAGAACAGTAATGCTATCCAAACATAATATGCAAAACATTTGTTTGGTCTGTTTTAAAACAGTATGTAAAGAGTGTAACGTCAAAATTAAAGAATAATGGAGTGTGTTAGTAAATATATTCAAAAGTAAACCGCATGCACAAGATATGTAAATTAGGAAAGTGCACCTGGCACGACCCTAGCCCAATGTATTATTAACTTGTAAGAGGCTGTGCATCATTATAACAAATTGTATAAATACTCTGATGTAAAGCTAGGAAATTCTGCTCACTGCTCACATTGAACCCTGCTGGTGGTCTCTGTGATGTATTGATGGCCAAATAGCTATTTGTGTACTTTGTTGAATACTGTTCAGTTTTGTAATAAAGATTCTTGGAATCTTTACAAGCCCGTGTCGGTGTAGTTTCCTTTGCTTGGTGTAACAGCCGTAATATTGTATTTTTTCCGATTCCACAGATGGCTCCCGAATAGGGACCCACAAGATTCACTTCATCTCGTTGAAGTTTGGCTCGGCTATCGGACCAGGATCGGACGGTGCCAACAGAAACGGCCACTCTAGACGAGAAGTGAATTCCTCGACAAAACTGCACGATCCGATCCCTGAATGGTGAGCTGTAGCCCGAGACAACGTCTTGACGAGGGTCCATATATTTGAGGTGGTTAAATTTGCCGAAAATCACCAGACACGCGGGTCCTTATCATTGTCCTTAGTAACCCGATCAGGCCTCCCAGTCCTTGGGTCGGGTGAATCGTGTCCCGATTCTTAATCTAACCCTGACAATTTGAATTTGGAGCATTGTACTCGCGAGCACAATTATTTAACCAGGTAACACCAGAACTTTGATATGCCTGGGAAATTGTCTGCCTGCTTTAGGGCATTATTCTGCAGCGACAGACAATCTTTGGAAGATAGCCGTCCCGCACCACAGGAGGGGTCGCCGGCATGTACTATGTACTGTAAGAAAGGCTTTGGTAGTATAGCATTAAATGACATTTGGCACAGACAGACCATACATAATTCTAATCTTCGGTGGCCAACCAATGGTAGTTTTGAAATCCCTTGTATAGAATATTTAGAGTCTGTATTAGTAAAGAAAAAGGTAAGACCTGCAGCATTTGACGCATTGCACAGTTGGAAAACAGAAGCTTTGCAGCAAGAAAAGAGTAGAGAGAAACCTATGCGTAGACATATGACAAGTGTCGAAAAGGCATGGTTATATGATCAAAATAAACAATTGGAGTCAGTTAGAAACACGGACAGGGTGTTTCAATTAGGCATTCAGAAAATCTACCCTTCAAAAGATTTTCATACATCAGATGAATTGATTAATAAACCTTTGCATGAACGAAGGCCTGATGCCTCCACGCCACCTCCGTACGTCCCTCCCCCTGGCTCTTTGCCCCTTTCCATTGTTGTTCCCCCTCCTATAGTTCCTGCGGTCCTCCCTGCTGTTCCTCCTGTTGTTCTTCCAGCCGTCGCTCCTTTGCCTGCCCCCTTGCCTTCACCTGTTGCTATTCAGAATGTGCCTACTCTTCCTCTTCCAAGTGATTCTGCATCGCTTGTAGTAGACCAGGGAGCGAGACCAAGGGTTGTGACTCGTAATACTGTGTCCCCAGACAAAAAGGGTGAATTGATTGCATGGGCTAAACATTGTATGGATAAGGATGAACAAGCCAATGTTTTTTCCACACTCGAAAATTTAAAAAGTATTCCTGAGAAAAATGTTTTTATTGAAGGATTAGGGACTCATTTGAGTATAATGTGGAATAGACTAAATGATGTAGATTTCCCACAAAGTTTACAGGATTTGAACGCCTTAGCGTTGTCCAGAGATACTGCGGAGAAGGTATATGAGCATGTTGAGAGGATTTTTGAGTATAGGAAGAAGTTGAAAGAGTTACAGAATGAGGAAGCAGATGGTGGTAGTTTAGGTATTATGTACTTACAGAAACGGTTTTCTCCTCGCCGAGAATTAAAAGGAGAGGAAGCGCGAATTTGTATAAAGGATGCGATAAGATGGATTTTGGATATGTCGATAACTCCAGATGAAGTATATGACACATATAGTCAGTATACGTTAGAAATGCAAAAGAAAGTGATACAGGCGATGGTAGAGCACCTGCAGAATGAGTGTGTAAGAAGAAAGATTTGTTGTCCCGCAGAATTGTTGAGTGTTTATAAGAGAGCCTTTTCGATTGATACTTCTTCAACTGCCTTAGCGCTTGATTTGGCTCTGTTGCTTAGTAAGCGTTCGGAGCTGCCTACTTCTCAGTTGCCTATGAGAGAGGTCCCTCTGACATTTGTCCCAAAGGTTGAGGTTGCGGCCGATGCTGCACAGAGTATACTCGCTCTGAACATTCCCGCACATTATGTATCACAGTTTGTTCACATCCCATTTTCAAGACAGGAAGTGAACACCATAAAGCAATCTATTTCCGATATAAGAAAGAATCCGACCGGATTCTATAAAGAAATAGAGTCGGTCTTACAGTCGTCGGTATTCACCTTAAGTGATATTGACCTATTATTTCCCGTACTCCTGCCAGTTGATTTGTGGAAACAGATTAGGACTATAGATGACATAGCTGGGTTGGGAGATACATGGGATAACATGGTTAGGCTAGACAGAGAAAGACTAGCTGGCAAACGACCACCTCAAGTGATATTAACCTTGCCTGATAGAATTATTGTGAAATTGAAAACTATGGTTCCAGAAAAAAGAATCATTTGGGACAAGCTTACGGCCTGTGTCCAAGGAAAGTCTGAGGGTGCTACCGATTTCTTCAATCGGTTCCAGCAGTTATTCTCAGATTTCAGTGGACAAGACTTAGGCACAGAATCAAGGAAAAGGCTGTTCGTCGACAAATTTGTACGTGGATTGCTGCCTGACATCCAGTTACAGATGTCTTCTGAAAGCGCTTGGCAGGCGAAGTCTCAATCAGAAGTACTGCATATGGCTCAGTACTATGAAAATCGTGTAAATACTGAAAAGGAAAAACTTGAGAAAAAAAAGGGTGAACTGAAAACTAAAGTTTTATTACAGCAGATTGTTAGAAGCCCTAGAGGGGGTAATCAATTTAGAGGTCAGTAAATTCCACAGGGAAGTGCGCCCTTGGCTCCGGTAACCATTAACCAGTGTGCCTATTGCCGGCAGGAAGGCCACTGGCACGCACAATGTCCGACCTTGCAGCAAAGGTCATTTGGGAACATTGGTAGATGATCCAGAGGTCGCCCAGGTGCAGAGGGCCCTTGCAGAGGTCATTTTACACCAGAATCACAGCAACCTCCTTCACAAGATAAGCAATTTTCGAATGTGGATTATAGAAACATTTTTTATCACCCTTCTGCCGTGTACCTCTCTGAAGAGCTTCCTTTTGATAATATTCTGTTTCGCTAGGATTGCCCAAAGCATGATTTGGAACCTACGCCTATTCCCGTTCATGAGAAAGGCCCCTACGTTGAGATGGCGGTGGGAAATAGGAAGCATCTATTTTTAGTAGATACGGGAGCACAGAAATGCTCCATTGATCATTCACGGGTTCCAAATATTCCCCTGTCAGGGCAGTCCAACGTTTCCGTAGGGTTTTCAGGCACACCTGTAGTTTGTCCGGTCTCTTTGCCGGTACCGATAACACTGGGTCCCTTCACAGAGCAGTGTCCATTTCTAATTACCACAAACTGTGGGGAGAACTTGCTGGGGCTAAATTTGTTGAAGGCATTGCATGCAGTAATACGTTGTTCTCCGGACGGAGTTCGGTTAACAATTTCACCTCAGCAATCACTTGCCTCTCAGTTGTTGACTTGACCTTTACCGCTAGAATTTAGTAATGTTCCAGAATGCTTATGGGCAATTGATGATAATGATGTGGGCATTCTTCAAATTGAACCTGTTAAAATTATTTTGAAACATGGAGTAAAATCGTCTCGCATCCCGCAATATAACATCTCAGTTAAAGGCGAACAGGCTTTGAAATGTATAGTTTCTGATTTTGTACATCATGGAGTAATTGAGGAGATTACGGGTAGCATATGTAACAGCCCCATTTTGCCAGTATACAAGAAAGGTGATAATGCGATTCCCTTTTGTTTTATAATTGATTTATGTGCTATTAACAAAATTGTGGCTCCTCAATATCCTATTGTACCTGAAGTTACAACGATACTAACCATGATTCTGGCTTCTGCCACTCATTTTAGTGTTGATGATCTTAAAAACGCATTTTTCAGTATTCCCATACAGAAGGATAGCAGGTATTTATTCGCGTTTACACTAGGTGGACGTTCGTTTACATTTACTCGTGCACCACAAGGGTACACTGAGAGTCCAAGTATTTATAGTAGGGCATTGAAAGAGCAGCTCGATACTCTCGAGTTGCCTACTACTTGCACATTACTACAGTATGTAGATGACCTCATCTTGGCTGCTGATTCTGAGAGCGCCTGTAAAGAAGGCACCGTGTTGTTGCTTTGTCATCTAGCAAAACATGCCAACAAAGCTTCACTTAAAAAATTCCAATATTGTTGTCAGGAGGTCGCCTATTTAGGCTACCTCCTGTCAAAGGAGGGAAGACAGTTGACACCTGAACGAATAAAGACTATTTCTGGCATGTCTGTCCCAAATACACAAAAGGAAGTTAAAGCCCTGATAGGTATGGCTTCTTATTGTAGATTGTGGATCCCTAACTTTTCGTTAACGATTAAACCAATGCTGGCTTTGACAAAGAAGGGCATTTCTTTGCCATTGCCATGGACTTTGGAACACCAGACAGCATTTGATTTGCTCAAATCCGCGCTGTGTTCAGCGCCGGTTTTAGGAACTCCGAATTATGACAAGGCCTTTGTATTGTTTGTGCATGAACGTGATGGATGTGCTTTGGCTGTATTAACGCAGGAGCATGGAGGGAAGAATAGGCTGTGCGGCTACTATTCCTCCGCCCTTGATCCTGTAGCATGCGCTTTGCCAAGATGTTTGTGTGCTGTTGCTGCTGCTGCTGCGTCTGTAAAACAGAGTGAGGGAATGGTCCTGGGTCATGCGTTAACCCTAATGGTACCTCACTCTGTAGATATTCTATTGAATAGAACTCAAACGCAACACCTCACTTCTGCACGATTGACAAGATATGAACTAATCTTGTTTGCCCCCCACATTCAAATTCAGAGGTGTTGTGTATTAAATCCGGCTGAACTTTTACCTGTCTCGCAAGATACTGTTGATGGTGATAATACGTCACACGATTGCCTTTATAGGACAGAACAGAAGACTAAAGACAGAATTGATCTGAAAGACATGCCTTTGAATAGCCTACAAGGAGAGCTATTTTGTGATGGCTCTTGTTTTAAACTTCCAGACAGTACATCCACGGCTGCTTATGCTGTTACTAATTTAAGCACGGTTGTGGAAACTAAAAAAATTATGCATAACTCTGCGCAGGCCGCAGAAATTATAGCGTTACCTCGAGCTTCTGAACTTTCTGAAGGGCTTACAGTGAATATATATACCGATAGTCAATATGCCTTTGGGGAGGCCCACAATTTTGGTAGACTTTGGAAAAAACGAGGTTTCTTGACCTCGCACGGAACGAAAATCCAGCACGGCACTTTAATAGTGCGATTACTTTCAGCACTCGCACTCCCTGTTCAGTTAGCGATCATAAAATGTTCAGCACATCGAAAGGTTACAGATGATGTAGGAAAAGGGAATGCTTTCGCCGATCAGATAGCTTAACAAACTGCCACTGATTTCAGTTCAGAAATGTATGCTGTAAAAGAAATTGTAAACGTTTGCACTTTGGGTGAAAGTATCGATGCTGTAAAAGATATTCAAGCAGATGCTACCATAGAGGAAACTAAGTGGTGGATCGAGGGTGCAGGGAGATTGGATGACGATGGGTGTTGGGTAGACAATATTGAAGGGAAATAGTTACTCCCTGACGCCTACATTACAATAGTGGTTATTATGGCTCATGGTCCGACACATGTTTGTGCGCGAAAAATGATAAGATTTTCAAAACACGGAGCGTTTTGTCCAAAGCTGCATGGTCTGCTTGCAACACAATGTAGGAAAAGGTACCTCAACTCCTAGAGGAAGTTTCGCTCCACCTTCTGTTCCGTTTGAGGTTATTCATTTTGATTTTATTGAAATGGAACGTTGTTACAATCTTAAATATGTGTAAGTTGTCATTTGTGCCTTTAGTAAGTGGGTTGAGGCCTTCCCGGTTAGAGATGCAACGGCCATAACCACGGCAAAAACTCTGTTTAAAGAGTTTTTTCCTAGGTTCGGGCTGCCAAGAGTCATCTGGTCAGATAATGGGCCACACTTTATTGCTACTGTAATCCTACAAATTTGCAAAGGATTACAGATTGACAAACGGTCCATTCAGCTAGACATGCCCAAAGTGCCGGATTAGTGGAAAGGCACAACGGCATTATAAAGAACAAACTCGCTAAAACGTGTGCTGGCACCAAGCTAAAATATCCCGACGCCTTACCGATCGTGTTGCTATCGATGAGAACAACCCCTCAAACTAAGAGTGGGCTCTCTCCCTTTGAGGTGGTAATGGGGAGACCTGCTAATATTTGGGGTATGCCAAAAATTAGCTCATTGCGGGACATGGAAAATGTGCTTCTTTCAGATTACTGTAACCAGTTGACTAAAAATCTGTTTTCAATTTATCACCAGGTGCGAGTGGCATTACCTGTGCGCTACGAGGGTCCTGGTCAGATTCTACGACCGGGGGACTGGATCCTCACGAAGGTTTTTGAGAGGTGGTCTTGCCTTGCACCTCGGTGGAGGGGTCCCTACCAAGTCCTGCTAGTCACCCAGACTGCTGTGCGGGTAGCGGGTCGTAAAAACTGGATTCATGCGACGCACACCAAACGTATCCCACAGCCCGTGCCATATGATACAGAAGACACAGAATCCCTTCCCACTGTTGTAACTAGTGTACCTGAAACAGCAACAACCAACAAGGGAGAATTGGAGACTGCTTCAGAATCCGCAAGGCCGGACAAAACAGCCATCTTGTCTCCGTACTCCCCAACAGTGGAACTTCCGGATCAATCCTTATCTGATCCCATTTTGCCACTTCCAGGAGGAAGTGACGACATTTTGTCCTCACCAGAAACTGCAAAATATAATTTGCGCCCAGGGAAGTAAACGTACAGCATGGTCTGACTGTGCGATTGAGAAAATCATTTGAGGGCTTGCCTTTTGGCCCGACTGTAAAGGAAGATTCTGTTGGCTAAGGGTTGTGGGAAAGACATTAATAAGACATGCGACTGGAGTCGCAAGCAAACAAACAATTGGTGTTTTTTCGGTTCAAGACGACAATGCCTGCACCCGCTAACGCTCGTACCGAACTTTTAGATAAACATTTGACTAGCAGAGACAATGATCAAGCATGTAAGGGGACCCCCAAAGTGTATTGTTGCCTTTTTGTGATAATTACTGGATTTTTAGTAACTGTTGGGTTTGGATTATGATATCTGGAGGAAGCATATCCGTTAGAGGACTTTTTACCTATTGAAAATGTATCTGTTATTCCCACTCCTTCCGTGCAATTGCATACTTTGTTGCCTAGAGATTCTTTGCATAGACGGAACTATCAGAATAACACTCTTTTGTTAAAAATGAAAGCCACTCATGCAATTTTTAATAAGACCAATTGCTGGATCTGCTCACATCTACCGCAACATGGGGATAAGGGGCTAGGTTGGTATATTTATCCCTTACCTTTGACAACTGCCTGTTATGCTTCTCTTAGAGCATGATTTTTGGTTGATGGAATGACAGCATCTCAGGGAACTTTGATGGTACAAATTTAAATAGTTTTGAAAAGAATGTTTTGATGCCCCTGGGATGCTCGCTTTTTGCAAATAGAAGTAAGCCAAACGTTGCTTCTTTTAGGCCCTCTGATAGATTGTCTCGCCCCTTTCAGTCTTTAATCTCTTTCAAAATGGCTCCTGTAGGCAATAAGGATGCCACGCCTCCATCTTATTCTGTTAATCATAGCCCCGATTCAGTATCCTTCTGCATACAGAGGAATGGAACACGGTCAATGGGTAATTTACGAAAGCGCGCCAACATTGCGAATTTGACTAGTGAAAACAGACCTCTGTACATAGGCGAACCTGTCTATTTTGTTTGCGGTAATGTGGCATTTCCATGGTTGCCCAGGGATTGGCAAGGAACCTGTTATTTAGGGATTCTTTTACCTGAGGTACTTATTGCCAGTACTGTAGAAATTTGAAGACTCGTCCACGACGAGGTGTGAAAGGGGATACTCCAGCGCAAACTCTAGGAGATATTATGAAATCCTTTGTGCCATTTTTTGGGAAAATTACGAATTCAGAAGATAACAGGGGACTAGCGAGAGTATTGGAGAGAACCATCAACCAGACCACTGACATACTCTATAATATGACGTTAGAGCAGAGAGCGATAAGATTAGTGGCTCTTCAGAACCGGATGGCATTAGATGTCATTCTGGCCCAGCGTGGAGGAGTATGTAAATTAGTGGGGTCCGCTTGCTGTGTTTACGCACCAGAATCCTCTCCGACGATCTTTAGGGCTATCCAAAATCTACATGTTCTTAGTTCAGAAGTACATGTTCCTGAGGGAAACTGGGAAATTGGTACATGGTTTTGGGACCTCCTGAGTTCATGGGGATGGAAGTTGTTTTCGGCCCTGCTGATTATCTTGGGAAGTTTTCTGTTTCTTTGCTGTTGTATACAGTGTCTCCCTGGTATATGCTCAGTATTAGGGGGATGTTGCTGTCAGGATTAGTCAGGCGAGTACAAAGGCAGCGAATATGGCAAGGGAAATGTGCACTAAATTACACAGTGAAAGGCTTTGAATTAAACTACGTGCACACAGGAACAAAGACTCATGTATGCTATAACCCAGGAGTGCAAATAGAGTGTGACAACAAAACCAGTATATGAAAAGGGATGTGGGGTAAGCACCTGACCGCGAGGAAAGTCGGCAAGCGCCTTACCCCCAATTGCTGTTACAGGTACTGACAGCGCTAAACCCACGTGGAGGGCAAGCAATGACAGGATCTGTGAACTAACACTCTTGATGGTATTAAATAAGGGAACTAAAGAATAGTACTCACGAGGACGAGATAAACCTCTTGAATGTCAGCTAGCCCACGAATCCTGTTGATGAAACTGGGACCCAGAAAGGCTATAACAGCAATGGGAGGAAAACTAAATACCTAAATTGGAATAGTGTTTACAAATTAGTGAGGAAAACATAAGCATTCACACAGGAGCTAGCTACAACCGCACAACACACCTAAATATCAAATGGGAAATAAATGCAGTTGTGCAATGGAAAACATGGAATGGATCCCAATGGAAAATAAGGATCAGGAGCAGGGAAAAACGAAATAACCAATGCAAACTTCCCCCTACCCCTCCAAGGGAAAGACAGGATGCTAATCTAAGAGGAAGGCTAAGGCATACGGGTTTACAGCAGCAAAGGACAGAGTCAAAGAAATATAGAACACAGACAAACTGGGCTACAGCTAAAAGGGGAAAGCACTGAGAAATGCTGCCTGCAAACAGAGGAAGACAAAAAGGGAATCAAGGGAGCAGAAATCAATTAGCGCATGAATCCGAAATTCAGGGCGGAGGAACAAGAAAACAGGAACAAGGAACTAGGTACAAAGGCAAGGAACAAGGAACAAGGGACTAGTCACAACAGGAACACTGCAAACGATGACCAGCGCTGGACTGAAGTAAGACTGAGGCTTTTAAAGCTGCTTAACGAGCACACGCCTCAGGTGTGCTGATTGCTGCACCTGCAGCCACAGCTGTTACCTATCCTCCACCCAACCTTGTCCTGCAAGGGTGGAGGTGGAGCAGTGGGCCAGGCATTCTGGGAAGCATAGTCATTTGGTTAAAGAAGCATGCTGGCTGCCAAAAACCTGGAATGGATCCGGAAGGGAAGTAGCTTGGAAAATAGGGATTTAGCGCTCCCAATTCATCACAGCACTGTAGCATAAGGTTCGGAGGAAAGGTCCAGTAGGGAATAAACCCCAAATCATGCCCCCAAGTGGTGGGAACGGGAGCGAAGGGAGCGAGTCGTGACAGTATACCCCCTCCTACGGCCGTCTTCGGGTGCCCTCCACCCGCACGAGACATCTTCTTTCCATGATGGGAGTGCTTTTTCTTTGGAGGTGGCACTGATGGAAATGGTGGCCTGTGGGCGAAGGCAGATGGACTTCCATGATAGGAGTGCTTTGTCTTTGGAGGTGGTACTGATAGAAACGGTGGCTTCTGGTGAGGAAGAGACTCATGGTTCGGAGAAAGGCATGAAGGACTTGCAGGACCTGAAGCAGAGTTGGAAGGTCCAGGAAGCTCAGTCACTGGGAGTGGACCCTTATAAGTCTTTGAGGAGGGAGGCAGGCTGGTGCAACATGCCTTAGACAATGGTAGAAGCCCTGTTAGCCTTTCTGCCGAGAGTGGACATGCGGGAGGTGAGGAAATTGCTGGCTTCAGGAAAGGTTTATGTTCAGCCATTAGAGAAGGTGGCGGCTGAGGTAGAGGTTCAGATTTTCTTCTGTCATCCATCTGGGAAAAGGCTTGTGGTTGAAAGTGACTAAGGTTTGACTGAACATGTTCTACGCCTTGGAGACCTGAAAGTCCAATGGGTTGTACAAGGCTGGTACTCCTGGTGACAGTCGTGTAACCACCTTGTTGCACGTGGGATACAACAGCAGAGACGTTTGGCATACTTATAGGAGTGATAGACGCAGTACTTGGTATTTCAGGCACACTCGCAGAAGGAGCAATAACAGACACATTTTGAACTGCAGCAGTCATTCCCTTCCTTTGGCTACTAGCACCCAACTGGTGCTTCTTGGCGGAATTCTGTTGCACAAGTCCTGTAGGTAATACGCCGGTCTGCACCACCCCCTGTGCACACCCAGGTGAGTGGTTCTGACTCACCACTTGGTCCAGCTTGATGACTCTGAAGCGGGAGCTGGCAAAAGTCTCAAACTCTGATGCTGCATTTTTAGGAGGCTCTGATGCTAAAGTGAAGCAGTTGGGAGAATCGTCTTGTGGAAAAGGCAGGCATTCTGGTGCTCCTCCTGAAGCAAAAGAAAGGCAAGATAGACGTTCATCGACAGTAAATGGTTGGGATTCAGGAGGAATCGCTGGAGCAGAAGAAAATACAGCAGGATCTGATGGTGTAGACAGGTATACCTCTGATATTGGCAGCGAGGCTAAGCAGGATACAGGCGTCTCATGAACTGAAGGCAAATACTCAGCATACTCCAGGACTGAAGACATGCACTTTTGATGGACTACCGGAGGCTCTAAAGCTGAAGGATGATCTGCAGGATGAGTCACTGTAGCTGAAGACAGGCAGGCCAGGGGAAACCTTGAGGCTGAAGGCATGCAAGCTGAAGCAATCTCGGTTGCTGGATACAAACATGTCCAGGTCTTTGGGACTGGCTCTTGAGTAAATGGCAGACATGGCAGCGGTTCATTGGTTGAAGACACATGTGCCAAAGATGACTGCAGGCTGTGGATTGGATCATAGAAGAGTCAATGGTTGTAGGAGGACAGACAGAAGTCTCAGAAGTTGACAGACACATTGGTGGCTCAAGAATGGAGGGCACCTTTAGGGCAGTAGACTCCTTGGCACCAGTAACCAAAGACTGAGCTGTACCCTTGCAGTCCCTTTCTTTAGTGGGTGACACAGAGTCTCTTTCTTTGTAGAAGTCAAAATCAACCAGTGGAATCACCATAGTAAAGTCTCTGTTAATCAGGATTTCGTCAATTGTCCATTCCTCTGTTTTAGCTTCTGAAAGAGGCAGGTTAACAATCAACAGTTCAGGAATCGCCTGCTGGTTTTTTGGTTCTGTATACTGTGGAATGAGTCCATCAGAACATGAAATCTGTACTGTCTCTGACTGTTCGTATTGATCAGAATTGGCAGAAGGAAGAGTGAACCCAGAGGTAACATCGTTTTCCACATCAGCTTTAACATCTACTTCAGTCTCAGCAGCTGTATCAAGAGCAGGGCCTAAGCCTACTGTAGTGACTGAATCTGTGTATGCCACCATTGTGGATTGTGTTTGGAAATCAGAAGCTTGTATGTGTGCTAGCTCAGAATTATGACAAACTGCTACACAGGAAGTTTTAGGTAAAGGAGTGGCTTGTAAATCTTCAGCTAACTGCAATCCCTGACAAACAGCAGAACAATTGTTAGAAACTGTGCCCAGATTAAGCGCTGTGCTAGAAGAAAGACTTTCACTCCCAATAGATCTAACATATTGACAAATATCATGGTTTACCAAAGTCTCTGCACTCAGGGGCTGAACAGTGTTCACTTCATCAACATCAACGGATAAAGTCTGAGGTGTATTCAGTAAAGAGTGCAAGGTTTTATTCTCCTCTTGTAAAGAAATGAATTCTTGTCTTAACTCCTCAAGCTTAGCTCTTAGCATGCCCTGCATTAACTGTACATCACTATCAGTAGGCACAGGGGGAGGCATAGTGGCATCACGGCTGGATCCTGCACTAGCAATCTGGATGTGCACCGATTGTACATTGTCCTCTACTGCTTGCAGGTTCTGTGATTTATAGTTTCTCTTACCAACTTGGTCTGTGTTTCCCTTAAGCAAACTATTGACATTAGACCTCTTGGCATTAGGGACTACAGTATGTACTTGTGCAAAGGAGTATGCTTTAGACTGAGCGTAGAAAACAGAAGTTATGCAAGGAACCCCTCCATTCTTTATGTTTGTACCATGAAACTGTTCTATCTGAGGTGAAGCACAACTGGAATCATGGGGTTCAACAACAGAGGTACTCTTGTATAATAAGTCTAACAGTGTGTTGTTTTCTGTGGCTAAGGCTTGCGCTGACATAGAATCGGGATCAAAACAAAAGATAGAACTAGGATCAGGCAATGTAGGATGTGCCATCCTATGGTAAAAATACTTTGCACGTAAATGCCCATTCGTGACAAGGAGTTCATTTAAGTCAGGACTAGCGATTTGATTGTCACAGGTAAATGTAGGGGAAGCTTTCTGTACAAACATGTTAGAGGCCCTGCTGCCTTTCTTTCTTAAACTTGCCATATTCAATGGGAATTTTGGGCTGGTCATTCTGACAGGATTAGTCAGGCGAGTACAAAGGCAGCGAATATGGCAAGGGAAATGTGCACTAAATTACACAGTGAAAGGCTTCGAATTAAACTACGTGCACACAGGAACAAAGACTCATGTATGCTAGAACCCAGGAGTGCAAATAGAGTGTGACAACAAAACCAATATATGAAAAGGGATGTGGGGTAAGCACCTGACCGCGAGGAAAGTCGGCAAGCGCCTTACCCCCAATTGCTGTTACAGGTACTGACAGCGCTAAACCCACGTGGACGGCAAGCAATGACAGGATCTGTGAACTAACACTCTTGATGGTATTAAATAAGGGAACTAAAGAACAGTACTCACGAGGACGAGATAAACCTCTTGAATGTCAGCTAGCCCACGAATCCTGTTGATGAAACTGGGACCCAGATAGGCTATAACAGCAATGGGAGGAAAACTAAATACCTAAGTTGGAATAGTGTTTACAAATTAGTGAGGAAAACATAAGCATTCACACAGGAGCTAGCTACAACCGCACACCACACCTAAATATCAAATGGGAAATAAATGCAGTTGTTCAATGGAAAACATGGAATGGATCCCAATGGAAAATAAGGATCAGGAGCAGGGAAAAACGAAATAACCAATGCAAACTTCCCCCTACCCCTCCAAGGGAAAGACAGGATGCTAATCTAAGAGGAAGGCTAAGGCATACGGGTTTACAGCAGCAAAGGACAGAGTCAAAGAAATATAGAACACAGACAAACTGGGCTGCAGCTAAAAGGGGAAAGCACTGAGAAATGCTGCCTGCAAACAGAGGAAGACAAAAAGGGAATCAAGGGAGCAGAAATCAATTAGCGCATGAATCCGAAATTCAGGGCGGAGGAACAAGAAAACAGGAACAAGGAACTAGGTACAAAGGCAAGGAACAAGGAACAAGGGACTAGTCACAACAGGAACACTGCAAACGATGACCAGCGCTGGACTGAAGTAAGACTGAGGCTTTTAAAGCTGCTTAACGAGCACACGCCTCAGGTGTGCTGATTGCTGCACCTGCAGCCACAGCTGTTACCTATCCTCCACCCAACCTTGTCCTGCAAGGGTGGAGGTGGAGCAGTGGGCCAGGCATTCTGGGAAGCATAGTCATTTGGTTAAAGAAGCATGCTGGCTGCCAAAAACCTGGAATGGATCCGGAAGGGAAGTAGCTTGGAAAATAGGGATTTAGTGCTCCCAATTCATCACAGCACTGTAGCATAAGGTTCGGAGGAAAGGTCCAGTAGGGAATAAACCCCAAATCATGCCCCCAAGTGGTGGGAACGGGAGCGAAGGGAGCGAGTCGTGACAGTTGCGCGCAAGCAACAAGTGTACTAGGGCATAAAATATACGCCCCAGAGAAGGTTTCCAAAGAGTATGTGTTAAAAGAAACTCTAGTGTCAGACCTAATGGCAATAGATATGTCAGACAATGATTCAGGGTGTATGGACGATGACGTATGGAGTTACTTGCAAGGAGATCAGAAGTAGTGTTAGCACTTGGCATATTCCAAAAGGAGAGTTTGTCAAACTGGAATATTAAATTATGCCTCCTATTGTAACGATTGTACGTATATTGGCCTACGCCGAGTTGCTTAAAAATTGTACGCGAATAACTCTCTACGGCAAGGTCTTGACCTTAAAAATTGATGAAAGCCGCCATCTTGAATCAAGCCTCCATTTTAGGTTAGAACCGCCATTTTGGGGTTTTTGTACAAAGTCACCCTGTAATCTAAAATGGCCGTCTCGTGTGCTCTTGTTCTTGCCTTAACTTCTTCAACCTCTGTAGGAGAGTTAATGTCCAACCTGCCTTCAGGCTACATGTTAGGGTCATGTAGACCTTGTCCTTTGTTGACCTCGGGAGCAGGGGATTACTTGAATTAGCAATGTTAAATTACAAGTATACAAGAACAGTAATGCTATCCGAACATAATATGCGAAACATTTGTTTGGTCTGTATTAAAACAGTATGTAAAGAGTGTAACGTCAAAATTAAAGAATAATGGAGTGTGTTAGTAAATATATTCAAAAGTAAACCGCATGCACGAGATATGTAAATTTGGAAAGTGAACCTGGCGCGACCCTAGCCTAATGTATTATTAACTTGTAAGAGGCTGGACATCATTATAACAAATTGGATAAATACTCTGATGTCCAGCTAGGAAATTCTGCTCACTGCTCACATTGAACCCTGCTGGTGGTCTCTATGATGTATTGACGGCCAAATAGCTATTTGTGTACTTTGTTCAATACTGTTCAGTTTTGTAATAAAGATTCTGGGAATCTTTACAAGCCCGTGTCGGTGTATTTTCCTTTGCTTGGTGTAACAGCCGTGATATTGTATTTTTTCCGATTCCACAAAGGAAAGGGAGATCAATCTATAATCTCCCAATCACAAGGTGAAGAGGAAAACCTGGTTGGCCCTGAGTACAGAGCGCTGTCTTTAAGCAGGCTAACTTTAGACAAGGGTGAAAGAAGGGAGGAGAGCCACGCTAGTTGGGGATAAGATATATCAGATCAAGAGAGGGAATCCTTCAGTGGGTAGGGAAGGAGTGTGTGCATCCCTGAGGAATGTTTACAGACAGTCAAGGGAGTATGATGGTCTGATTTAGAACAATCGAAGGATAGGGCGCCAGATCCTATGGCATGTCCAGAACATCCCAAAGGACGATTGTATAGTGAGAGGGGAGGATCACCGCCATATGTAAGTTGGTTAAGGTCATTGCCAGGAAGACGGCGTTCCTACTATGGATGGGCAGATGATGGGAGCAGATTGAGGAATCAGATTTACGCAGTTTTCCCTATTGATGAAGGGAGGGGAGAGACCACAGTATATTACATAGCCACAGATGGACAAGGATAATTTAAGGTGTAAACTTCCCAGCTTAATGGCGGGTGCGGTAAAATGGATTTATGAGTTAGAGAAAATTACCGGAATACTTTAGCAACAGGGGATATTAAGGGTCTCCTAGCAGCTATTCTTGGCAAAGAGCAGATGACATTTGGACAAGAGCAGGTTATTCAAGTTTTATAGAACAAAACACGGCACATGATGGAGTGCCATTTAATAATTGTAGGGCAGATGTTTGGAGAGCCCTGAGAGTAAAAGATCCTGATGTGTCAGATATGGGTGTGATTATGACACTAAAGATAAAAGAAGATGAGGATCTGCTTGCTTACATTCAAGACAGCTGGTCTCTTGAAACTCATGAGCCGTGGGGAAAAACAGTGGCAGTATTTTACCACATTTTGTGTCAGGGATTGCCTGAGCCAGTACAAAGACAGCTTAAGAGGTTAGTGGGAATGGAAGCAAAACCATGGCCTGAGATACAGTTGACTATAGTGCATCACTGTCCACTGTTATAGGAGAAGAATAAAAAGAAAGACACTGCTAGAGAAATTGAGGAAGCTCCGCTAGTTCAGAAAAAACTGTTGAAATACGCCATAGTAGGTGTGGTATTGACAAGCGGAGAAGGCCTAGGAGCTTAGCAGGTAGTGGATACATCACAGGCGAATAATCAATGATTGATGAATCTGTGAGGTGGGGGGATTATACCAAGGGGTACATCACAGGCGAATAATCAATGATTGATGAATCAGTGAGGTGGTGGGTTTATACCAAGGGGTTACAGAGGAAAGGGTGGATTTCAAAATATTCAAAATGGGTTTCAGAATGGGCAGAATTAGAATCAGAGTGTGCAAGGAAGATTTAACCAAGAAGGGCTAATCAGATGAAACCCTCCTATGTGTTGGACATGTGAAATGATGGGACACATTGCGCGCACATGTGGGAGCCAGCGGTATAGTTGATACTCAAGAGAGCTGACAGCTTATACTCCTGCATATAGTTCATAAGTTAGGGAAAGGTTCGCCCAAGATCAAAAGGAGGGTCATGGAGATTCATACAAGCTATGAGACCGATTAACCAAATTGTAGAGGCAGAGTTTCCTGTAGTTCATAATTCGGCGACAATACTATGTAGTATCCCAGTAGAAGCATGATAGTTTACAGTGATTGATTTGAAAAATGCATTTTTCTCAATCCTGTTGCAAAAGGACTCACGAGATTTATTCTCTTTTACGTTTTGCCAAATTCAACTGAGACATATTTGTTTGCCTCAAGGGTACTGTGAGTCTCTGTAGATCTTTAATGGAGTCCTGCTTATGGACCTTGGCAGTACTGATTTCAAAAGTATTTTGGTACAATATATAGATGACATTCTGATCTGTAGTACAACAGAAGATGCGTGTAGACAAGACTCAATTCAATTAATGATTATACCTGCAGACAAGGGATACAAGGTAGATAGAGAGAAGTTACAGTATGGTCAAGAAGAAGCATTGTACATAGGCCAACTGATCTCACATGAGGGAAAGAAGGTGACACCTAAAAGAGCTGAAACAACTATGAAAACGGCAAAACCGTATACGGTAAAGCAGATGGAACGATTACTGGGATTATGTAATCATGTAAAAGCATGGGTATTTGACTATAGCTCATATACAAGACCAATTTTGCAGGCTTTAAAGAAAGCACAGGTGAATAAGTAGAAAATGGAATGGACTGAGGAAGAAGAGGAGGGATTTGAAGAGTTGAAGAAAGCATTTTGAACAGCTCCTGCTTTAGGAATTCCCAATTATGCTGAGGGACAGTTATGACAGCAGTATTAACACAGAGAACTACGTTAAAATATAAACCTTTGGCATATTACAGTGGGATTTTAGACCCAGTTATGAAATGGCATTTTCCGTATGAACAGTCATTGGCAGCTTCCGCGTTCACAATTGAGAAGTCTGCAAGCATTGTATTGGGTTGCCCTATGACACTTTTTTGGGGAGCATGCCTTATTTGCCATTTTGGAGAAACGTAAGGATACATTGACATCTCAGGGGGCTTCCGTGTACAAAGTGATGATATCAAATCCAGTGATTGATATTGTCAGGTAAGAAAATAGTGAACCCTGCCACATTTGTAGATGAACCAGTGGCAGAGGGCAAGCATGTGCATGATTGCGCAAATTATGAGGAGTTCAACGATGACCTACCGTGCGTTTAAGAAAATACCAGGAAGAGAAATCCTTTTTATAGATGGTTCATCAAAAATGTATCAGACAAGTGGGGAAAGGCATTCTCATGCCGCTGTAGTAAGGCATAGAGCAAACAATGAATTTGAGGTAGTAGCAAGTGCAAGACTCCTGTCTCACTTTTCAGCTCAAGCAGCAGAATTGCTAGCGCTTATTGCAGCGCTTGAGAAATACAAAGGACAGGAATTGATGATATACAGTGACTCCGCCTATGTTATGTTACATATATTATGTTACATAAATGTATTAAGCGCACATCCACTCGAAGGCAACTTGGCGCTAGAAGCAGAGGTACAGTTTCCTTAGAGGCAATTAGAATAGAAAGGTTTTTAGAAGCCACTGAAATCGAAAATGGTCAGCCATTACACGAAGAAAGAAAGGGAAGGTGTCCCAGACCTTAGCAGCATCCACCGAAAAAGCTGACTTCGACTGTGCAAGCAGGGTTAGCACAGTCCAAAAGGGGGGGTTACCTCCAAGCGGACGGCACTCCAGTGCAGCATGCATCATTATTGAACAGGCTTATTAAGGCACTACAACTCCCAGTAGCCATAGCTAAACCTGATTTAATTTCTTATAGGAATGAAGCCGCAAACGCAAAAGTCAAAAGGGTTGCATATGCATCAGATATTTCAAGTTTTGATGCTCCAAATATTAAATCTAACATCGTTATGATTATGGGGGTGAATGAAGGATTTAATCATTTACCAAGAGCTCAATTAATGGAAATTCAAGGTAGTGCACTACAGGAATAGCAAGAATTATGGAAACAAAGAGGGTTTTCCTTATCCCCCACAGAGGCATTATAGCAACAAGAAAGCACTGGAAAGCCGGTGATGCCAGTAGCATTATTAAAGGTTGCACTTGAGCATTTACATTATGCCACACATGGAACTAGGGAGAGTATTGATGCAACAATTGCTAAAGACTGGTTCATCACAAAATTGCATTGTCTGTCAAAACATTACTGCTGGGCATAGACTGAGAACAATTAGAGGGGCAATACCTCGACCGACTGGTCCATTTCAGCATTTACATATTAACTATGTCGATATGCTGCAAGTTTGTAATGGATACAGGTATCTATTAGTGGTGGTGTGTCCCTTCTCTAGGTGAATCGAGGCAGGTGCGTGTACACAGTCTGATGCCACTTGCACAGTGAAGTTTTTGGTATGTGAGGTTTTTCCAAGATGGGGAATGTGTGAAGTGCTGAGATCCGATAATGGGCCACATTTTGTTAATGAAATATTTGAAGAAATAGGGTTATTGCCAAATTTAAACATATGTGTTCTTCTGCTTATCACCTGCAAGCGAACAGAATTTGTGAGAGATGCAATGGCCTTCAAAGAAGAGAGTCGCTAAGCTTAAATTGACACTGGAAAAGGGATGGCTATATTGCCTTCCCTTAGCACTATATGCCCTAAGGAATCAGCCTTGTTTGGACTATGACCTTGCACCCCATGAGTTAGTGACAGGAAGATGATAGAGAATGCCTTTGACTCCTCCATCGAGGAGTAGAAGTGATGCCCAGAGTACTGCAAAACTGTTAGGAAATGAATTAAACCCTAGTATCTCTGTCATTTCAAATCAACTCAAGCGCTAGGGTGGGTTGGTCTCAGAACACAGATGAAGTCAAATTTATTATATGCACCAGGACTATTTGTTGGAGATACAGTGCTGATTCAGAACTTTACTAGAAAGTGGTACAATCTTAGATTTATTGAGCCATACATCATGGAGGACATTTCTCATTCTGCAGTAAAGGTCCAAGGCAAAAGAGCATGCATACACCTCAATGAGGTTCAAATTTGCAGTGCAGAGGCTGATGCACCCCTAGCGATCGATTCAGAAGCAAGACAAGAAGAAGAATTTCAACCTGTGCAGACTCGATCAGTGACAAAGAATAAGGACGATCAACCAATTAATTGAACAATATGTACAGATTTGCACTTAGAGTGTAGTTTTCACTGGACACTCCTTATAGATATCTTAGCAGGCGTGTAAATCCGTTTCTTAAGCCACAGAGTTCTTTGAGAATTAACTTTAGAAAATTGTTCATGAATCGCAAAAATGCCTGAACTAGATTTTGAATTTAATTTTGACAACTAGAAAAGAGAGCAGTATCCTGATTCATTCCTTATAGAGTACTTGTTAGATTGAGTCTATGTTTCTGACAAATAACAATTTCCATAGACTCTTGCTCGCTGCTTTCATATTTATTCTTAGAGCTTACCCTGCTCTTGTTGGGCGTAATGTTGACATACTTACTTTTGTGCACAATCCTAAAACAGTCCCAGTGATTAGAAGGCATAGTTGAAGAAATTCGGCAGTTACCTGATTTATCAGAATTGCCTGATTAAAAAGGTTTTCTTAAAGTATTTAAAGGCAAAATGAGCGATGTAGAAAATTGTATGATTTCAGAAAATGAACAAGTTCAAGAAATTTCAGAGTGCAAAAAATGGCGTGGGTTAATATTCTGGTGTAAAATATATGCATGTGCATTGTCTATCTTTGTTTTCTTATTGCTTTTAGTTCCTACTCTTTATTTCATGGTCCAAACAGAATAGAAGTACCTTTAATTCTCCCCACTCCTTTAACTCATATAGAGTCACCTATTACTAATGAGCCTAAGTCTCAAGTGTTTTTCGCCCCGAGCAGAGCTGCTTTAGAATTGTTTCCATGGGCAGCAACCATGTTATTGCAAAGAAGCAAAATGATTACATCAGAAGATGATAATGGGATTGACACATATCTAGACAGTACAGCACATTTGGGTAATAACATGTGGTATCAACATATGAAAGATATGGGTGAAAAAACTTCTAAGGAGAGCTGCTATGTTTGTGCTCTTATACCTTATGCTGTGGGGACCTATAAGATCGTAATAGCTACAGAACTACCAGTGCAGAAAGCTCATTGTCTAACGCATCTCGCACTCTGCCAGGCACAAGGTTAGTTCCAGGCTCAAACAGCATCCTTGATATGGGTGACTGAAAAGACTTCCCCAAGAGAAGAAACCTATGTGCAAGATCTGAAGACAAGTGAAAAACCAGAAACGCGAAATCAAGTGATACAATATGAACTGTCAGGAATAAACGGAGCAGGCATCCAAAGAGAAGAAAACAAGATGTTAGATTGCAAAGGCAAGAATTTGGAAGGGATACAGAGCTGGAAGGAAAGAGGCCAGCTGCACATTGTGTACAGAGCAGCCTCAATAGCAGGATTCTATGAGCCAGTTATTATTACTGCAGAAAATGAATCCACTGGGTGAACATTGTGAAGCTGTTGATATGGGTCAACGATAAAGGAGGACCTTTGCAGATAGTGCCTCTGGTCAGTGTTGCCTATGTTTCAGAAATAATGGTACAAGGAAGGTTGGAGTAAATCATCAGTGCGGCAGAATCTTTGATGTACCAGGCATGAAGGATGGAACAGTAGTTTTAATGGATCACTACTCAGCCTGTGGGCCCAGGGCTTACATGAAGCTGTCCAGTGATTTGGCAGGGATTTGTTCCCTAGTGCTTATTCACGTTCCAGGATTAGTGATTCTGAAATTCTGAAGAGCGACCTGAATATTGTAGAATTTCCAAAGGCAGATGCCCATGTGAGGAAAAGAAGATCACTTGAGTTCCTCAACCAAACAAGGAGAGAGAGAATTACTTGTCATCTAAGTCGATAGAAGCATTTAATGACATTCCATATGAACACAGATTGTTCAGCCAAACTTCAGTGATAGTTATGAATATCTTTATGCCAGGGATCAAGATGATGGCAAATGCTAGATAGCGATAGAAAAATAGGCCCAATCCCAATGTTTTTTGTTAACGGGGGAGCAATTCTCAAAATAGGGATAAATAACAAGGGAATATATAGGTGTGTCAGAAAACTGACATAAATAAATACACTGACACTGAGCACTGTACTTTAATTTTGTGTGCCTTCTTAATATGTTTGACATCCCCTATTAAAATTATGTTTATTTATGTTCATGCATATGGTTCTTGATATAACTGCTGTCTCTACAGATTAATGCTGTCTTGTAAATATATATATATGTGTGACAATAAGTTTCCAACCTATCTTTGAGGTTAGAGTAGTGAGGGGTAAGTAATTCTCTAGTGTCAGTTTTCTGACACACCTATATATTCAAATGCTAGATAGCTACAGATTACCAGATGGGAACTTCTGCAGACGATTGTCACTAATATAAAAGGATGCAAAGTGATCAAGGAAGAATTGAGAGCCCTAAGACTAATGACTCTCCAGAATAGATATGTCCATGACCTGATCACAGCAATGGATGGAGGTGTTTGTGCCAAAATCGGAGAATCATGTTGCACATTCACACCTTATCATGATGACGAGAATGGAACTTGGAGAGAGGCCATAAAGTTGCTGAAGATCTTGCACACTAAGATGGAAGATGAGACAGGAACATTAGAGATGGCAGCTGGTTTTCATCTCTATTCTCGTGGATTCCACAGTGGATGGAAAACTTCTTCATTTTTCTTGGAGCACTATTACTCATGGTGATTTTTGGATTTTGTATAATCAAGATAATCATTGCCCAGTGTAAGAAAACAGCAAAGAAGGCAGTAGAAATGAAAATCATGATCAATGTCGAATCAGGGTTCAAACCCAAGAAGTTGACTGATGAAGATGTCAGAAAATACATAGAAACTAGTATTGTAGCACCCGAAGGAACAAAGTTGCTGTATCCAAATAATCATAAGAATTATGTGGGCTGATGGGTCTATTGTAATCCGAATGGACAGTGCAGTAACATGACCTGGAGTGTGGATGAACATGTCAAATGGGCCGTCAACTTGAAGGGGGTGATGAAGATTTGGACTCCAAAAAAGCCCTTCTTCAAAAGAAAATACCAAGATGTGGAGGCCGGTGAAGAGGTGGTCGATGGATCGACCAGAGGGTGGATTGTAGAGGAGCAGCTGAATGCCTATGCAGGAAGTCCTGCTCCCCTACTTCTGGTATGTTGGGAGCCTGAGATTGTGCCATGCTGAACACCAGCAGTTATGACCATAGCAAAGAGAATATTCAAAAGCAGATACCCTCTGAGAAACTGAGAACGCCCTATCAAATGTATTCCAGAAGAGACATTGGCCCTCATCACAACACCGGCGCTAAACCATGGCGCTATTAGCACCATAGTTGGTGCCGGTGTTGTAACAAGTCTGCCATGGTGAAATGGGGAAATACCGCCCCATTCCAAGGTTGGCGGGACAGTATTTTCCCATTTCACCATGGCCCTTCCCCATTCCCATTTTTTCCCCATAGGGTTCAATGGGAATGGGGAAGGCGGCAATTACGGTACCACAAATTGCGGTACCGTAATTGCCTGCGAGGTCCCTTTGCGGGTCCCTACTTTAACGGCTGGTCCAGACCAGCCATTCAGGTCGGGTCCCGCAAAGGGACCTCATAGTAAGGCCCTAAGTGGTTAACGGCGCCGCAGCCTTTTACGGCGCTGTTAACCACTTAGCGCCTGGGTCGTAATGAGGCCCATTGTGAGGCAGGAACTCGCCGTCAGAATATGAGAAAGAACAAAAGAGAAGATGGTGATGTCACAAGAAGACGAGCATGACACATAAAGAAGTCTGACCGGGGAGAATGCTTGGACCTTATGGAAACTGATGACGAAGTTAAGAATCAAGCAAACTTCATATGCAAAAAGAAGATGGCATGTGTGTGATGCATTGCAGAAAATTCAAGCTGTTCAATAAACTGTCAAAATGCTGAAACACAAGTAGACTAAGTTATCATAGAAGCTGGCTATATGTCGTGAATAGACTTCAGGCGGAGCCACCATTGTGTAGAAGCTGGACATCAGTGTCATGAATTTAGTAAGATTGGACCAATGAAGAAGAAAAGGCAGAGAACTGTGTTGCAGCAAGAATTAATTGAAATTGTGGACATGAGTGGTGAGGCTGCCTGGCCTGGTACTAAAGTTGAAGCAAGCCAAGGCCGGTTATCTATTTTCAAGGCAGTAGAACATGAGAAGCTGAATCATTCCTTGTTAAGGTGCAAAGAAAGAACACCAAGCGTGTCAAGTTTTATTCAATGAATACATTTAAATGCTGCAAACTGGTCTGAATCGGCGTCTCTTGTCACGTGAGCCAAGGACGAGAATAAAGTTGGGCATTGATCTCCTGAACTGTGATAGTGCGTGCCCATACTCCCTTATAGTCCCAGAGGCAAGAATACATTGCAAGGCCAAGTTCAAAGACAATCTTGATGGCAGAAGGCTTGGGTGATGAGAGACATAGGGATAATTGAGTGGTGAGGTGAAGTCAAATCATTTTCTTGGCACCAGGGTCTGATCTCACATGCTGCTACATGAACAAAAGGTTCCAGACAAGGCACAAACGTGCCAACCAATTGCAGAGGGCCGTATAACAAAGAACCTTTTAATTTGAGAAATAACAATACACTGTGTGTCTAATAAGTGTTGAAGATGGCTTGCAGTAGAGGCAGTTACAAGTTGTCCACCCGACAGTAGATACGCAATCACAACCTTACTCCTTATAGAAAGTATACTTAGATATTCCCCATGAACATATCACAACCCATCATAGGTTTTTCTTATTTGCCATGTAGTATGACGTTACTTATGACAAATTCTTTGTGTATAACTGTGTTTTTATATGAAATGTGTTGAGAGACTCGAGCGAACGTCCGTTGATGTCGGTTGTAACTTCCTGTTTTAGACAATTGAAAATAAAACAGCAACCTTTGCTATCTCCCTGAGTTGGTTCGATTATTTGGTGTCAGAGTTATTATGCATCCCATCCACTGCATGCGTGCTATCGAAAGGGCTCTAATCTCACAATGGTAGCGCAAAAATAATAGCGTCTTTAGTGATGACGTTGGCTTTCAACTCTCATCAAAGTAAGTGTTAAGTCTAATGTTCTTAGGAGTTTTATAGGTCTTGAGATCTGTGACTCATTGTGACATGTGTCTTATGTTGATGTTTCTAGTGGTTGATAATTCCCTTCTCATGCAACTGTCTTTCCTTGGGCAAGGCATTTTCGTGCTTATCGTAATCAGTGGGGCCGATCAAAGTAGTAAGTGGACTGGTTTGGAGTGGTTATTCTGGCACGGTTCTATACGTAGTTAAGATGGGAGCAAAATACAGGGGGCAACGATACATCTGCGTTATTAATGGAACTAAATAAAGTGCTTGAAAAATAAATTATAGTGCAGCTTAAGGGGCAATATTGTGGACAACAATAGATGTAGTGAACCCAGGTGTGCGGAAACACTTAATACAGTAGGGCAAGCAATTAATCTTAGTCTACAAGGGAGCAAAGCACAGCAGGGTGACAATCTATACAGAGGTGCAAACAATTATATTAGGCAACCAGGGAGCAAAATACAATGGGACAGAAAGTTAATCAGGCAACACAATGCAATATGTCAAGTACAAATTCTATTGCAACCAGAGAGCATAATACAGTGAGGTAAACAGTTGATACAGTGATGGCAACAATTCTTATTTATTTATTTATTTATTTATTTATTTATTTATTTATTTTCATTTATAAAGCGCACATCTGCCCTGGGGCAACGTGGCACTGTTACAGCTTATTCACTTGGCAAGCAGGCATATCACAAACGTTAAGCAGTATAGAGGACAGGCATAATAAGTACAGAGCAAGGCATATTGAGCTTTCAGTAAGGTTACAGTTGATCAGCGTATCTATACATGTTATTTAGCTCTAGAGGAAAAAATGATTCTAGGGCAACCAAGGAACACAATACAGCTGGTGAATAATAAAACCAGTGAAACCTGGGAGCAGGCCTTTGTAGGCACATATTCATCTAGGGCAGCCAGGGGGAAAGCTACATATGGAGATCACTGGCACAGTTATACTTTCTTCTTGCTACATATGTTTATGTTTGAGCCCAAGAGATCTTCTCATTTCTGTATGAATGCCAGTCACTGATACTGCAAGATTACCCTGTGTGCAGCATTTTAGAAACAGTGATTCTAGTATATTTCCCTTCCATCTACATCATGGAGCTACTGAACCCAGGATAATCCACTCCCTACCACATCTAGTGGCCGCTTAATACAGAATAATCATCTTCCTACTACCTCACATAGCCACTATGTCCAGAGTAATCATCTTCCTGCTGCCTCTGGTGGAAACTGAGTCAAGGATAACTTCCTTCCTCATATATCAAGTGGCCACATTGTCAGGGTAATATATTGGCCACTGAGTCCTGGATAAACCTCCTCTTACTACATCATGTGGCAAGTGGGTTCAGGATAATATGCTTCCTACTCTGTCTAGTGGCCTCTCTGTTCAGGATATTTCTCTTCCTATTGCATCAAGTGGTAAGTGAGACCAGGATAATCCCCTTCCGACTACATCATGTGGCCACTGAGTCCAGGACAATCCTCTTCCTACTACATCTATTGGCCACTGAGTCCAGGATTATCCCCTTCCTTCTACATCTAGTGGCCACTGAGTACATGATATCCTCTCACTTTTACATCATGTGGACACTGAATTCAAGCTAATCCTCTTCCTTCTACATCTAGTGTCCAATGATTACAGGATAATCCTCTTTCTACTACTTCTTGTGGTCAATAGGAGCAATATAATTCTCTTCCCACTACATCTAGTGACCACTGAGTCCAGGATAATCCTCTTCCTACTACACTTAGTGGCCACTGAGTCCAGGATAATCCCCTTCCTTCTACATCTAGTGGCCACTCTGTCCATGATATTCTCTCCCTACTACATCATGTGCACACTAAATCCAAGCTAATCCTCTTCCTACTACATCTAGTGACCACTGAGTCCTGGATAATCATTTTCCTACTACATCATTTGGCCACTAAGCCCAGACTAATTCTCTTCCTACTGCATCTAGTGGTCCCTGAATCCCAGATAATCCTCTTCCTGCTACATCATTTGGCCACTGAGTCCAGAATAATCCTCTCCCTACTATATATCATGGTCACTGGGACAGGATAATCATCTTCTCACTACATAATGTGGCCAATAAAACCAAGACAATTCTCTTCCTGCTACATCCTCTGGTCACTGGGTCCAAGATAATCCCCTTTTGGTACATTTTGTGATCACCTACACCAGTATATCTCCTTCTCAGCGACATCATGCAGTCATTGACACAATCTAGGTCCCTGCCATCTACATCAAGTGGTCATTGGCAGTAAAATATGTCCCCATGTGCTATATATTGCTGTCTGAGACTGATCCAGTATCTGTCTTGCATTTTTGGGTCTTAGACACAAGGACATTTCCGTGTCTGCAACAAATTATTGTCACTTACACCAATATCACGTGAAAGTACCCTCTTTGCCACATATTGTGGTAACTGATTCCAGGATTTTCCCCTTTCTATCACATCATGTTGTCACTGACAATAGGATATTCCCTCTTTTGCTACATATGTGTCACTTACAATTGAATGGTTCTCTTTCTGCAACATAGAGTGGTCCGTGATGTCAGGATAATCGACTTTCTGATACATATTGTCATCACTGACAACAGGATATCCCTTTTCTGCTACACTTACTTGTGAATGGCCCCAGGATATTCCCTTTTCAGCTACTATTGTGGTCACTTGCATCATGGTATCCCCATTTCAGCTACATATTGCAATCCCTGACAGAAGATATTTCACTTCACATTGGCACTTACGAAAGGATATTTCTCTTTAAGCAACATCTTGTATTGTCACTAATGCCAGGACGTCTCCCATTTGACTACATGTTGTGGTACTGGATGCCACGATAAACCCGCTTTCTGTTACGCATTAGTTTTACTGACACCAAGCTATCACATTTTCTGCTACTCACTAATGTCACTATTACGGGTTTATTTCCCTTTTTTGCTCCCTATTATTTGCACTCACAAATGGATATCCCTCTTTAGCTACATAGCGTAGCTATTTACACCAGGATATTCCCCCTTCAGGTAAGGAGGAACGGCTGGCAGTGCTGTCAAGCTCCATTGTGCCAAGCGGATGTGGATCTTCCCTGGGGGAGGAGGTGGCCCATTGTCCAGATTGGCTCTCACAGGAGGTGCTGTCTGTGTGCCTGTAGGTGGTGTCCCGCACCCGAGGAGCGTCTTGTGTCTCGGTAGACCAGAAGACAGCACCAGCGGTGGTCAGAGGCCCGGAGAGAAGGACCGTGAGGTGCAGTAGTTACGGTGCAGGTCTGTGTATGCACCCGTTGTGGTACTTTTGACAACACTGCAGTTTTAGGAGGTGACCCCCCGTGCTACTATGCCTAGAAGGGGTTATGGCGAGTGATGAGTTGGCTGGGGGCTGGGCGGCCCAGCTGCTTCTGATCGAAGGCATGGTTCTGGCCGTTGGGGTTCGGCCGGATCGCTGTGTTGGCTCCTCAGTGTAATGATGACATCACCCCACAAGGGGTCGGCATTCCAGCAGGCCCAGCTGGAACGCGACTTTCTCTTGGAACACGGCATGAGCGCACAGGGCTGTGGGGAATCTGCGGCCATTGTAAACCTTGAAGAGAACTTGTCATGGCAGGGCAGAGGTGCCGAAATGAAGCAGCACGGAACAGCTGTTTTCCGATATGACTGGTTGTCTTGCAAGGAGGAACATTCCGGGCAGGAGGAGTGTGCGGTTCCAGAGCATTGAAAGAGAAGCCTGTGTCATGCATGCTGGACGTGGTTCTACCTCTTCCGCTCATAGAACAGCTAGACCGTTCTATTCCAAATGGCGGTTGTTCGATGCATTGCCGGGAAAACGACGTCTGCACTTTTCACGTCGCTAAATTCACGTGAATTCTGCTTCGTCACGTGAACTACGGCATTACGTAAATAAGTAGCATGGAAACTTCCCTTGCTGCTTCTGATCGAATCATTTGGCGTTGTGTAGCTGAACCTCCGATCTGTGTCCTTGCAGTTCCTCAGCTGCTTCCTGGGCCTTCTATAGCGTGTTTTCCGCCACACGCTGATTCCTGGAGCTGTTTTGTTCGCGTGTAATTCCACACGCGCACGTTGTCTTCAAGCGCGGCTGGCCTGGGCTGCGTGAATCCTGTTCGCGTGTAATTCCACACGCGCACGCTGTCTTCAAGCGCGGCTGGCCTGGGCTGCGTGAATCCTGTTCCCGTGCAAATCCACAAGCGCACGCTGTCTTCAAGCGCGGCTGGCCTGGACTGCGTGAATCCTGTTCGCGTGTAATACCACACGCACACGTTGTCTTCAAGCACTGCTGGCCTGGGCTGCGTGAATCCTGTTCGCGTGCAATTCCACAAGCGCACACTGTCTTCAAGCGCGGCTGGCCTGGACTGCGTGAATCCTGTTCGCGTGTAATTCCACACGCACACGTTGTCTTCAAGCGCTGTTGGCCTGGACTGCGTGAATCCTGCTCGCGTGTAATTCCACACGCACACGTTGTCTTCAAGCGCTGCTGGCCTGGGCTGCGTGAATCCTGTTCGCGTGTAATTCCACACGCACACGTTGTCTTTAAGCGCTGCTGGCCTGGGCTGCGTGAATCCTGTTCGCGTGTAATTTCATACGCACACGTTGTCTTCAAGCCTGCTTTCAAGACTGTGTGAATCCTATTCGCGTGTAATTCCACACGCGCACACTATTTTCTTCGCGGCTGTTCAGAACCGCGTGTACTTTGTTTATTCCACAAAAGGGCGCTATTTCCAACTCCTGCACCTGTGATGTTAACAGGTGGATTTATTTATTTCTATACTTTTCTCGACGTGGGAAGGAAGCTTTTCAAGGACTGTTGGAAGGTGATAATGAACAGTACTTTGGACGCTATCCTGTGGTGCACCAACCCGGTATCTAGCGTGAGCCTCGTGCCGTTCGGGATAAGTCTCCCTTACTAATCTTCCCTTCCTTGTCGTTTGTTCTATTTCTGGATTTTCCTCAAGAGACTTCTGCTGGATTCTTCTACCCTAGTCATAAGGTCAGTGTGTGAATTAATGCCAAATACTGTTCTATCATAGAGAGTCGATTTGGGGCAGTTTCTTATGATACTTT
Source organism: Ambystoma mexicanum (assembly GCF_040938575.1). Classification (NCBI taxonomy): domain Eukaryota; kingdom Metazoa; phylum Chordata; class Amphibia; order Caudata; family Ambystomatidae; genus Ambystoma; species Ambystoma mexicanum. The sequence continues at coordinate 198,592,391 of NC_090938.1, forward strand.
ATTTTGTTCTAGGCTGACTTCCTATACTTTACCCACGCCCTTTCTAGTGATCCATCTCTCTGCCTGTTTCATCAGTCAGAGAGTTGTATCATTTGGAAGGTCTAAACTTGACTTCACAACTATCAAATCGTGTGAACAGGGATCCGGAAGACCCTACCACCTGTATCCTTTTGAGTACCGTATCCTTTTCAGTCAATACTTTGGTGCTTTATGACAGAATCAGAAGCCATGGAGGGTACGGATCCTTTAACTGTTTTGACTCAGTTGATCAGCGATTTGAGAAATGAAATGGTTACGGCACAGGACATGTTACGGCACCGTATGGAAGTTATGCAAGACGCCATGCACGCTAGTCCTCAGGGAGCGCAGATTCCAATGGCCACTGTATCTGGATCTGGGACTACGACACCCCCACAGGAAACTATTAATGTGGTTATGCCCACTCAGTTTCCCTTGGCTCCTCCGGAACGGTTCACAGGCGACCCCAAAACCTATAGAACCTTTGTTAATCAGTGCCGACTCCATTTTCTTTGCCGTCCTACATCGTTTCCTGACCTAACCACAAAAGCAGCATTTGTGCTTTCCCATTTAGGGGTACAGCTGCTGCTTGGGCTAACCCTTTGTTGGAATCAAATAGCCCTTTGTTATACGACTGTGATGATCTTTTGGCTGCTATGAGTAAATTCTTTGACATGCGTTATTCTACTCAAGCCATGGATCTGGAGTTACTTAATCTACAACAAGGCAGTCAACCTCTTTTGCCTTACATTGCCCGATTCAATCAACTAACAGCCGAAACTCAATGGCCTGAAGGCAAGAAAACGGCTGTTTTCTACAAGGGTCTTTCAGAAGAACTGAAAGATGCCTTATCCACGGTTCCGGTGGTTCCTACGGGATTCACAGAGTTGCTCGATTTGGTTCTACAAATCGATGCCCGAAGAAATGCTAGGAAAGGAGAGAAAAAAACATTCTTACAAGCATCGGTTCGTTCAGAGGCACCGGCAGTTCCCTCGAACGACCCTGAACCAATGCAGATTGGCGCTGTGAGAGGCCGGTTGTCCAATGCAGAAAGAGAGAACCGAAGAAAGAACAATTTATGTATGTATTGCGGTTCATCCGAGCATTTATTAGCGACATGTCCTAAGAAACCAGTCAAGCGTTCGGGAAACGCCAAAACTCGACAGTAGCAGGAGTCCCTGTGTCGAGTGTTTCATCGGACTCCAGTACCATTCCTAATCACGCACCTATAGCTGTCGAGGTGATGTTACGTTGTGATGACCAAGAATTGGTTTCCAAGGCCATGGTTGATTCCGGAGCCACTAACAATTACATAGACATCACATATGCCAAGAATTGTTCCATACCCCTTGTAAACAAGAACAAACCTGAAACGGTTAATACCGTGGACGGATCTGTTTTGATTTCTGGTATGGTAACCCAGGAGACAGTACCTATTCAGATGACATTATCGAATAGTCATTCGGAAGAAATCGTCTTCGATGTCATAGCTGCTCCGCAGTACAAAATAATGCTTGGTCTTGCCTGGTTGACCCTTCATAATCCCGCCATTGACTGGGTTTCGGGATTGCTCCAGTATCCTTCAATTTTTTGCAATGAACATTGCTTTACCAGTCAGGAGGTGTCAAACAATTCACATATATTGGCCTCTATGGGGGGAGCTTCAACTATTAGTGTGGTACATCAAAGCGATACAACTATACCATGCGAATACACTGAGTACGCTGATGTTTTTGATAAAGGCCAGGCAGAACAACTGCCTACACATCGACAGTATGTCTGTCCGATTGAACTGATTCCTGGAGCTAAAATTCCTACAAGTCGTGTATATTCATTGACTCCAAAAGAAGATGTTGTGTTGAAAGAATACATCGATAAAGCTCTAGCGATGGGATTCATACGGCCATCGCAATCACCTGCTGCATCTCCTCTATTCTTTGATCCGCAGAAAGAGGGAGATCTAAGGCCTTGAATTGATTACAGGGCACTTAACGTCATCACCATAAAAAATCAGTATCCTTTACCGCTGATAAACGTTCTATTGGATCAATTAGGTACTTCCAGGTACTTCACTAAATTGGACTTGCGAGGAGCATACAATTTAGTTCGCATTCGTGAGGGCGATGAATGGAAGACCGCTTTCAAGACGCGGTATGGTCTTTACGAATATTTGGTGATGCCTTTTAGTCTGTGCAACGCTCCCACTACTTTTCAGTTCTTCATGAACGATATTTTCAGGGATATAATGGACCAATTCGTGGTGATTTATTTGGATGATATTCTGATTTATTCATCGTTTTTTTCAGAACAAGTCAAACACGTTTCTACAGTCTTACAAAGACTCAAGGAGAACCTTCTTTTTGTGAAAGCCGAAAAATGTGTCTTTCATTCACAGGAAGTGGAATTCCTGGGTTACGACATTACCATTCTAGGGGCTCGAATGAGTCGTTCCAAAGTGAAGGCCATATTGAATTGGCCTATTCCGCACAATGTCAAGTCATTACAGTCTTTCCTAGGCTTTGCGAATTTTTATCGCAGGTTTATTCGTTCCTTCTCCAAAACAGTGGCTCCTTTGACGGCTTTAACTAGTTCCAAAGTTCCTTTCTGTTGGAACCAGAATGCCCAAGCATCTTTCGAGATGTTAAAGGAAGCATTTACCACCGCACCTGTGCTTCAACATCCAGATCCAGATCGCCAGTTTATCGTTGAAGCGGATGCATCCAGTGTCGCTACTGGAGCGGTGCTCTCACAAGTTTGCACAGAAACCAAGGAGGAGCACCCAGTGGCTTTCTTCTCTCGCAAGCCTACCCCATATGAACGAAATTACACCGTCACTGAGCGGGAATTACTGGCAATCAAGGATGCTTTCCGAGGATGGCGACATCATCTTCTTGGGGCCAAACATCAGGTGTTGGTGTACTCTGACCAGAGAAATCTTCAAGCATTCAAATCTATGAAATGTCTTACGGCTCGACAGGCCAGATGGCATGTCTTTTTTGCTCAATACGATTTCCAGGTCACATATCGTCCTGCCAGAGAACACGTTAAGTCGGATGCTTTGTCTCGCATTGGTGAGGAGGCGAAGGAGGAATCACTGGTGCACAATCAGTTGTTGGCAGATCATGTAATATGTAGTTGTTCTGTTCAACCATCCTTAAAAAACGAAGTACAGGAGTGGGTGAAAAATCATCCACAAGTGATCCAGGATATGAATCTGGACGTACATAACGGTTTACCTTTCACACAAGGAGTGCTCTACTTACCAACGTTTTCGACGCGGAATAAGGCCCTCAAGTGGAATCATGATTCCTTGATCGCAGCCCATCCTGGACAGAAGAAAACACTAGAGATGCTTAAAAGATGGTGTTGGTGGCCATCCATGACAAAAGATGTCATAAATCATGTATCAACATGTTCTGTATGCATCCAATGCAAAAACACTCCTGGTAAACCAGTGGGCTTACTCCAGTCCCTACCTGTCCCTAACAAACCATGGGACATGATATCTATGGACTTTGTGGTAGAACTCCCACAAAACCATGAATACGATACCATATGGGTTGTGGTGGACTACTTCACTAAAATGGCTCTTTATATTCCCTGTATTGGTTTACCAACAGCTGCTGTTCTGGCGGACCTATTCATTCGACATATATTCCGTTTCTTTGGTCTACCGTCAGTAGTCATCACGGACAGGGGCTCACAATTTGCGTCACGCTTTTGGAGAGCACTAACTTCAGCATTACTGATTGATGACAGAATGTCCAGTGCTTATCACCCTCAAACTGATGGACAGACCGAAAGAGTCAATAGCACTATGGAACAATACCTGCGGTGTTTGTGTCTGCAGTTTCAATCAGATTGGCTCAAGGTCCTGCCGGCAGCAGAATTCGCCTACAACAACTCCTATCATAGTGCCATAGGCACATCACCTTTCTATGCTCTTTACGGACAACACCCCCGATCAATACCTTTGGATTCCAGTTTGTCTTTGGATACTCCTGCCGCAGGTCATACTTTTCGTGATCTTAAGAATCTACAGAGGAAAGTGAAGCAGCAATTGGAGCAAGCTAAAAGACGCGACAAATTCTATGCCGATGCTCATAGAGTACCTGCACCTGTCTACAAGGCTGGTATGAAAGTATGGTTGTCCACTAAGAGCTTGAGGATACCAGGAAAAAAGAAATTGTTGCCTAAATACATTGGTCCGTATGCAGTACTCCAAGTAATTAATCTGGCTGCTGTCCGTCTGGCTTTGCCACAACGATGGCGAGTGCATCCTGTATTCCACGTGTCACTCATTAAGCCGTGTTCTGAAGCTACCAGATTGCCTGTACGGCCTGTTGCTATTTCTGTGAGGGGTTCAGATGAAAACGAGGTACAGGACATACTGGATATGAGGCTACGTTCTGGTAGGCCGTATTATCTGGTGGATTGGAAGGGCTACGGTCCCGAAGATAGGTCCTGGGAACCTCTTTCCAATATACATGCTCCTGCTTTATTGAAGCGTTTTCACTCGAAGAGGGGAGAGGTTGCCCCTTTGGGGGATGGCACTGTCATGCATGCTGGACGTGGTTCTACCTCTTACGCTCATAGAACAGCTAGACTGTTCTATTCCAAATGGCGGTTGTTCGATGCATTGCCGGGAAAACGTCATCTGCACTTTTCACGTCGCTAAATTCACTTGAATTCTGCTTCGTCACGTGAACTACGGCATTACGTATATAAGTAGCGTGGAAACTTCACTCGCTGCTTCTGATCGAATCATTTGGCGTTGTGTAGCTGAACCTCCGATCTGCGTCCTTGCAGTTCCTCAGCTGCTTCTTGGGCCTTCTATAGCGTGTTTTCTGCCACACGCTGATTCCTGGAGCTGTTTTGTTCGCGTGTAATTCCACACGCACACGTTGTCTTCAAGCGCGGCTGGCCTGGGCTGCACGAATCCTGTTCGCGTGTAATTCCACACGCGCACGCTGTCTTCAAGCGCGGTTGGCCTGGGCTGCGTGAATCCTGTTCGCGTGCAAATCCACAAGCGCACGCTGTCTTCAAGCGCAGCTGGCCTGGACTGCGTGAATCCTGTTCGCGTGTAATTCCACACGCACACGTTGTCTTCAAGCACTGCTGGCCTGGGCTGCGTGAATCCTGTTCGCGTGCAATTCCACAAGCGCACGCTGTCTTCAAGCGCGGCTGGCCTGGGCTGCGTGAATCCTGTTCGCATGTAATTCCACACGCACACGTTGTCTTCAAGCGCTGCTGGCCTGGGCTGCGTGAATCCTGTTTCCGTGTAATTCCACACGCACACGTTGTCTTCAAGCGCTGCTGGCCTGGGCTGCGTGAATCCTGTTCGCGTGTAATTTCATACGCACACGTTGTCTTCAAGCCTGCTTCCAAGACTGCGTGAATCCTATTCGCGTGTAATTCCACACGCGCACACTATTTTCTTTGCGGCTGTTCAGAACCGCGTGTACTTTGTTTATTCCACAAAAGGGCGCTATTTCCAACTCCTGGCACCTGTGATATTAACAGGTGGATTTATTTATTTCTATACTTTTCTCTACGTGGGAAGGAAGCTTTTCAAGGACTGTTGGAAGGTGATAATGAACAGTACTTTGGACGCTATCCTGTGGTGCACCAACCCGGTATCTAGCGTGAGCCTCGTGCCGTTCGGTATAAGTCTCCCTTGCTAATCTTCCCTTCCTTGTCGTTTGTTCTATTTCTGGATTTTCCTCAAGAGACTTCTGCTGGATTCTTCAACCCTAGTCATAAGGTCAGTGTGTGAATTAATGCCAAATACTGTTCTATCATAGAGAGTCGATTTGGGGCAGTTTCTTATGATACTTTATTTTGTTCTAGGCTGACTTCCTATACTTAAACCACGCCCTTTCCAGTGATCCATCTCTCTGCCTGTTTCATCAGTCAGAGAGTTGTATCATTTGGAAGGTCTAAACTTGACTTCACAACTATCAAATCGTGTGAACAGGGATCCGGAAGACCCTACCACCTGTATCCTTTTGAGTACCGTATCCTTTTCAGTCAATACTTTGGTGCTTTATGACAGCCTGGTTGGGATCATGTGTTTTGTGTACACCATTGGATGGACATGGACTGACAGGGAGGATGTCTGCAACAGGTGTTGCCGTGTGAAGAGGAGATTGCAGCAGCTGGGTCCTGATTCGTGGGGCGCAATTATGTGTGAGATGGCTCTCTTCTGGACTGTGGTCTTAGTACAGTATGTGTCGGGGGAGGCGGTTATGGTTGTTGTGTTTATGTAGAGGCCTTCGGGGATAGTGCATGCCATGGGATTCGGCCTTGGGTCGATGTTAGTAGTAAGGTCCTATTAGTATCATGTTATTGCTGTTGGTTGTGTTCATGTCGGTGGCCTGTTGTTTAGGATATACCCCTGGGCTTTCTGTTGTGGACTCGTGGGTGAGGGGTCCATGGGTTATTATGTAGCGGTTGTGACATTTTATTTTAGGACGGGTCTTAGGGACACGGTAGTGCGGGGCTGGCGCATGGAGTTTAGCGCCATGTCATTTTCTTGCATCTTTTGGACATGTGGGTGTGGGGTTGGTGCAGGGACTTTAGCGCCATGTCATTTCTTTTTTATCTTTTTGACATGTGGGTGTGGGATTGGCGCAGGGACTTTAGCGCCATGTCGTAAGAGTAGTTTTAAAAAAAAATTTAAGGATGGGGCTGGGGTTGTTGGTCATTGGGATTTTATCTGTTGTCTTGTGGTGTTTTGTTTAATGTGTAGAGGTATTTCCCCTGGTAATATCCAGAGTGCCGGGTGGGCTCTGGGGTTTGCAGTAGGGTATTAGAGGTTTGCAGTAGATGCTGTTGTAGGTTGTGGCAGGGTGGTGCTGCTGCGGATATCTATTTTAGAGAGTTACTTTGGGGCAGCGAGGTTCTGTCTAGTTGTTTTAGGAGGGGCAATGAGGTTCTGTTTAGTTATTTTAGGGGCAATGAGGTGCTGTCTGGTTATTTTGGGCTGTTTCGGGGCAGTGAGGTGCTTCTAGTTATTTTGGGGGCTTTGAGGTGCTGTTTAGTTATTTTGGGGGCAGTGAGGTGCTGTCTAGTTATTTTGGGGGTAGTGAGGTGCTGTCTAATTGTTTTAGGAGGGGCAGGGAGGTGCTATTTAGTTATTTTAGTGGCAGTAAGGTGCTGTCTAGTTATTATGGGGCCAGTGAGATGCTGTCTGTATGGTGGGGTAGCCGAGTGGGCTTTGGAGGTTTTAAGTGTTTGCAGTCCCGGTGTTAGCAGTGGGACGCTGTTGTTTACGCCAGTTGGTGTTAGTTTTTCACAAGAAGTTTCAGTAAAGACAAGATTCAATTCTTAGATTTAGAAATCTTTGCGGCAGAGGATAAAATCCTTACAAACCTATATGAAAAACCAACTGCAGGTAACAGTCTTTTACATGCTTGTAGTAATCACCCGAAGCACATTATATCAAACATCACGTATGAGGAAATATTAAGAATCAAAAGGAACTGCAGTACAGAAAAAGCATTTGAATCAAACATAGAAGGAACAATTACAAAGTTCATACAAAGAGGATACAAAGCCAAAAGAGTAAAAGAATCAATTAAAAAAAGTTGAAAGAATTCCAAGAGAATATTTATTGCAAGATAAACCAAGAAAAGAAAAGCAACCAATCAAAACAAAATTTATCACCACTTACGGATCAGATGCCCCAACATTAAGAAAAATCCTAAAAAAGCATTGGGATATGTTAAAATTTGATGATACCTTACCAAAGCATATAGATGAAAAACCAGGCATATGCTACAGAAAGGCACCAACATTACGTACAAAGTTAAGCCAAAGTCATCTAAAATCCACTGAGAGGTCAGACATAAGAAGCATGTTTTATCAGAAACCAATTCATGGCTCATTTAAATGTGGCAACTGCAAATTATGTCCACAAATGTTAAATGAAAAGAAATAAATTATGCTACCAAAAGGAAAGGAACTAAAGATGAAACGGTTTATCAATTGTAATAGTAAATTTGTGATTTACGCAATTGAATGCATTTGCACGAAAACATATATAGGCAGTACAATAAGAAGTCTCAAAACAAGAGTATTTGAACATTTACGAGCCATAAGAAACCATGATACAAGATATCCATTGTCATTCCACTGTATAATGGAAAATCCAGGACTCATAGTGGAAAGGCTTAAGATTTATGGGCTTGATAAAATTGAAGACTTACCAAGAGGAGTAAATTAGGAACAAATACTAAGGCAAAGGGAATCCAGATGGATTTGTTTAATGGACACGTGTGAAACTCGACTGAATTCTGAGAACGAATTTTGTAATTGGCTCTAATTGGACTCATTTTCTATTCTTCTTGTTTTTACATTTTCATTTTCTGCTCTGTTTCTGTTCTTTTCTAAACATCTCCTTTATCTTCTACAAATTTCTACATTATTTCATACCATATATAAATGAAAAACTTTCTGCAAGCATTTGTCTGGGCAGTAGCAGTAACACTCACATATTGACAGAGAAGTGATATAATGAATCAAAAAATCCCCAACAATACTTTTAGAGTAGAACACAAAAAGCAGCCGAAAATGCAAGGCTATAGAGAAATGCGGGATTTAAAATGGCCACCACGCAGCACGTGAGTGCGTGATGACATCATAGCACACGCGGGAACGGGAACGTCATGACATCACACGCGGAAACCATATTTAAATGCGCGTGATGCAAAAAATAAAGCGCGCTTGAACAGGAGCCAGGGAATGACAAGCGGATCATTTCCAAACGAAAGGTAAGCTGAGAAAACCATTGATTCCCCTAGAACTTTAGGAATCTTTTGACTGATGATATAGGAAACCTAGCATGGTTTTCACTGGAATGAATGTGCCCTTTTGTTTAAATAGCTAAATACCCACAGAGAGTGCACAGAAAGGAAGTTGATTGTAAGAGCTAGGCTAAACAAGCCCATAGAAAACGAAATTGGTGAGTGCCATTCTGACAAAAGTATTTTCTTTTTGAATTGTCTTAGAGCACTGAAGGAATGCATTCAACTGTCAAGAATTTGAAATGTTTAAAAATATTTTTTAATTTTATTTTTTGTTTTAAATACTGTAACTTTAAAAAAATTTAATTTTGTTTCTTTTTTTCCTTAAAAAAAACAGACAAATCAAAATCTCTCCTGATGATCCCTTGTGACAAGAACAGGGGTGAAACATGTGTAGAGAGTAAAGAGAGTAAAAGAACAAACTTGGAAAAACAAATATCTTTGACGAAATAAATAAAAAAGTGTGAGGAAAATTCATTGGGCACTCGCATAAAAATAAAAACAAAAATATTTTTGGAATGTCGCAAGTGGATATGTACAGAATCTGAAAAATACCTTAACCCTATCTATGCCAATCTAGGTAATGGTACAATACCACAGCTGACAACTCCAATAACAAAAACAAATGTGAAAACCAGAATTCGCCGGGAACTAAGTCCTGCAAAGGTTGCCGTCAGAGTGTTTAAAAATTGGTGTTAGTTTTAATTTGGTGCTATTTAGTTTGGGTCTTTAGGGATATTTTACTGTCTGGTGTTGGTTTGGTGATGTATAGTGCTTGCTTTTCTTGGGTACATCTGTGGTGCACTGATTTGTGTTCTCATTTTCTATCGATCTGGTGTGTTGCAGGAATATCTTTAGGGTGTTTAGGGTTGCCATCTTAAGTTGTTTACGGTTTCCTTCTTTTGAAGTTGCTGTTGTTGAGGTATTGAAGGGAGGGGGGTGTGTTGTAATTGGATCTGTAGGTTGGCTGGTGATGTCATTTGGAGTGTGGAGTGTTGTCACTGAGGGTGGAATGTTGATGTATGTGCTGTGAGCCAGGTTCCACGTATGGCAGTTGGACCTGATTAGCTGGTCTGGGTCGATGTCCCAGTGCTCTTTCTCTACTTTATAACTAGAGAATAAACTTACATGTAAACTTACTATCTGGTTCCTGGCTTTGTGAAAGAAGGTGACTCTGTTTACATCAGATATCTAACATCTCTCATGCATTTTGCGTTTTTTGTGGGGATGGACACCAGGACATATCCCTTTCAGCTACATATTGTAGTTATTTTACACAGGGGTATTCCCCCCTTCGGCTTCAGTGGACTCTGATGCTCGTATCATCCCTTTTTGTTTCATTTTGGTGTCACTGATATCAGGCGATTCCACCTTACACTATATATTATTGTAGGTCCATTTGGTGCCATGGAAACTGAGCTGCTGGCTCTGCAGGCGTCCCCCCACAGCTTGCTTTTCTATAGTTTACAATGATGAGTAAATCATCCCTCTTGAGGGTGGGGACAAAATAATAATATTGAGCACCTGATTCTTCAGGGTCTTATTCAGGCAGATAGTCTACACACACCACTTCAATACTCTGTTTGCACGGCTTTGCAAAAATGATTGTCCTTTGAAGAACAATATTTAGCCCTGCATGGCAACAAGCATCTTTTGGCATTGTCTCCAGTCCTTTTCTGGTGCTGTTCCTCGCATAGTCTTCTAGCTGTTACTTTAAGCTGAGAATGCTGGTGGTTAGAACACTGCTCTCCTCTATACCATCAAAAAAGCATGAAAACCACCTATCTGAAACGTGAGACTGGACTAAGCCATTTTAGCTGAGCCACACATGGCCCAATGCCACCCAGGAGCCATTCCTGTAAGCACGCCTCCAAGCCAGAGCTGCTGCGATATGCATTGTGGGTATTTAACATAGCTTAAAAGCAGGCATTGTTGCTCCTGAAAATTGTCTGTGACCTAAAGAGAAGACCTTACTGGCAGAGCTTTCACCTTTATGCAGCATGATTTTAGGCTCCCCTCAACAGGCTGGAGGGAGAGGCCGTCTACCTCCTGCAGCAATATCAGTCGAAAGACACTGGTAGAAGCTGTGCGAGAAACTCTTCTCACTTCAAGGGCTCGCTTCAGGCTCCGCATGAGTGTCTCTATGGTTCTGCTTGCCCAGATAGTCCACCATGGTGGCCATCTTGCTTTCTTGATGCTACAATTAGTGAAAATGACATACTTTGTAAACACCATTCACCCCAACATTAAAGCTCCTCTAACTTGCACGGATATACCCAGACCAGCATATTCCCGAATTTCCAAAATTAAACTTTCCAGTCATCAGGAACCTCACCAGCCGGGACCCTGACAATTATGTTCACTCACACCATCATAAACCCCCTTTCTTTGACATATTCTAGTCATTGCCTGGAGCATATCCCACTTTCTGATAGATATGGTGTGCCATAAGCGGTGGTTGCTGACCCCGGAATCGTTCCCACTTTGCCACATATGGTGCGCCAATAGGTGTCCCTCTTGCTGCACACAGTATTAGGTGTTGGACCTCTGATCTGGAGTGACGTCAGCACTGGCACAAACTCGGAGACTGGAACACATTTATAAAAGCGCACAACTGTCGCTGCCATTGTCTGGGCCCGCACGACCCCCAACCTTTCGAGCCTCTGCTAAGAACAGCAGCAGCTGTAACAGGGCAGGCATTGTTCGGGGCCTGGGTGGCTGGTATTTCTGGATTCTGGGCATCGCTTTGAAGGCCAGCAGCGCTCAGCTGTTCATTCTATGTCTGTCCTTCTGATGCCATGAGCTCTCTACCTCTGGGGCGCCCCACCTCAAATTCCTCACTGCAGGCAGTATTGGTGCAGGGTTCAGGACAGTGCTTAAAGCACAAGGCAGCAGTCCCATTGCCCAAAAGCGAATTGGGCACTTTTTGAAAGAAATTCACTTTGCTGACGTATTGTGAATAGCAGAAATCTCTCCTGAAGTCTGAAAAAATGTGCTGTTTGCAAAACGTTAAGAATCATAGAAAAGGTGCTATTTAATCTCCGAAAAATTGATTTGCTAAAAGTGATTATTTTACAAAAAACCAACTGATTATGTAAATATTCACTTATTGCTATCAGCTGCAGAATACTGGGTAATGCATTTTGTGAATAAATAGCAAATCTGTGTGCTTGTTTTTCTAATGATTGTCTGTTCACAAAACGGAAGCACAATTTCACCCAGTCATAGGGCCGCATTAAGAGTTTGGTGGTATCCCGCCACTAAATCTGGCAGGATACCACCAAACGTTAATACCATTCTCGCCACTTGGTCTGCCAGAATTACTGGCAGATTACAAGTGGCGGGAAGGTTTCTTATTCCCCATTCCATGTAGTCCACTAGAACTCCATGGGGGATTGCTGGTATAACGGTGCCGCTAATACTTGCTGGTTTTTGCCAGTGGGCTGGCTAACTTGACTCCAGCTCTTGACTGGAGGTAAATCAGGCCACCCCAAACTTGTAGTTTGCCGGCCCAGAAACATGACAGTAAACATTATTACCAGCACATTAATTCCGGACTGGCAAACCTGTAACAACGCCTGTGGGGTTCGTCTGGGTACTACAACTAGTTTGTCCTTGCACCCAATTTTTCTTGTATTGTGTGTGAATTATTTAATCGGACCCAATATGTTTACTTTACATTGCCCTACTTTCTGGTAAGTGTCTGGCAGGGGCTGAAGAGAGCATACAATGGTGATGTAAGACTGGTTCCCCTGAGTGGGGAAGTTCTCCCCCATCTCGGCTTTTCGCCAGTCTCTTCATTGGCTGGCCGTGGGGGGCAGAATTGACTTAAAGGGTATTTGGTTGATATACACATTTCGGAACAACCTTGCCCATCTTATCTGGTGAGCACAATCATTAGAGACCAACCAACGTGGACTCCTCAATCAAGGGATCAATTGCTCTTGACAATTCCACCTTCTTGTGTCTCTAGTGCTGATAGAAGATTCTCAGTACAAGGTCCTAGATTTTGGAACAGCCTCCCTCAGGAGATTAAAGTATTATTATCAGTTTTGCAAAGCCCTCAAAACCTCTCTTTTTTAAATAAGAAGGTGAGGGGGCCTAGGGTTCTGTATATTGACTCATGTCTGGAATAATTAACCAGCAATTATTTGTTCTTTGCTGAATCACCTGTGCCTTTATATGGCTAAGTCCATCCTGTGTGTGGTACAAATGAACAAATGAAATGAAAAAGAAACTGCAACTACCATAATGCAAGCTGTAGAGTAAATTGGGGCAGGGTTGTGTTCTTCTCTTATGAGTGTTGCAACATAGTAGGTTCTTGGGTGGGAAGGATCTTCAACATTGAATTATTTTAAAATAAAAATGTATTTAAATTGGGCTTTTAGCAGCACAATCTTTGGAAAAATGGGACTAGAAGCTATGCAATTTAAAATCAGGTAGGGCTGAGAGGCGTATCCTTGCCCTCAAGCCCAGGGACTGTATATCTCCAGCCCTAAAATCTCTCCATTGGCTCCCGGTTGCTGCAAGGATTAAATTCAAATCCATCTGCATCATCCATAAAGCTGCCTGGGGCCGGGACCATGCTATCTAAAACTTGCTCTCACCAAATACTCTCCCTACAGATCTTTATGCTCCTCCAGCTCCAACTCTCTGTATGTCAAGTGCTTTTTTAAGCAGCCATCTGGTAGCCGATATCTCTCCTCGGCTGGCTCCCTCCTCAGAAACAGCCTCCCCCTTCTTCTGCGTCTTGAACCAGATCGCTTCAAATTCTGGAAAAGCTCCTCAAAACTTTCCTTTTCATCTCCTCCTTCCCTCTTTCCACCCCATGTTAAAACACCACCGTTGCTGAGATTGGTGGTCTGGCCCTTTATATGTGCCTCTGGGTCCTGGCCTTCCGGCCAATCGCTCTTAGCCTTGCACCCTCTACCAGCTCTTGACTATGGGCCCCCATTGGCTTGCATCCTCACAGGCCTGCACTTATTGTATGGGCAGGTTATCACTCTTTACCAAGCTTTCTCTGCCAGGCATTGAACTGTTACATGCAACTGACTCACTGGCACTTCACTCTGTGGAACTTCTAGCACTTACCCCGTTCTCTTTTCCTTTCTGTCTCTCTCTGCACTTGCAGGTTACAGAGCGCCTTACAAATGCACAACAAAATAAAAAAAATAAAGTTCTCACAGGGTACACATGAAAAAATCAAATAGAGGCCACAAACTTTACCTGATAACTGTGTCCATAACATACACCATGATTGCACCCACAAAATATGCCAGCATTGTCATTGTACTTCACTTTCATGATGCTTCATCCAAAATACATGCCAATATTGCCACTGTTTGTTACTTAGATGATGTTACGTCCATGGTAGGTGTCAGTATTGACACTGTACATAACCTTTAGAGTGTTGTACCCACAATATCAACCAGTAATATACTGTAAATCATTTGCATGATCAGAATATATGCATTCACTACCACTGTAAACCACTTTGATAATGCCGAGTCACGATATATGGTAGCATTAACAATTTGCCTATTTCCTGATGCTTTGGCCAGAATATATGCCAATGGTGACACTCAAAATCACTTTGATGATATTGTACCAGCAATATATCCTTGCAATGCCAGATTAAACAACTATGATGATGTGGTACCCATATATGTCTGCATTGCAACTACGTATCACTTGGCTAATACATGGGCACTGGGCAGCCTCTTCAAACATAGGAACGCTGTAGACACACATACTCACACTCATGGAGTCTGTCACATACATATCAACACTCACAAAACATGCACATGCATACCTGCAATCACACACAATTACGCAGTCACTTGCACACATACACCTGTAAAGGCGGTCCCAGACATAGCCTGCACCCCTTCCCCTCATTTTGAAGTACCAGGAACACGCTCGCCAAGGTATGTGATGTATGAAGAGCAAATGAACCTACAAAGAGCTGCAGTGGGAATCTGCCCAGTCAGAAGATCCATACCGGTTGAAGCACCCATAACCAGACAACCCTGGGCAGCACGGTACCCTATCAGACAGCTATACCAGCCGCTGATACGAAATGAAGAGTACCTACACACGGTCCACGAAGAGACCCGAAAAGCCTTAATGGAAGGCCATTGGAAATGACACAAGGGCCTGAACAGATTCGAGAATGAACAAGAACAGCTATCAAAGATAACACACCAGTGCGAGTAACTATGAAATTGAATAGAATAGGCACAGAGAGGAGACAATGTTACAACACCAGGAAACAGTGTTACGAGACAAGATGGAAGCAACGTCCTGTTAAACGTGTGTAAATAGGCCTGAAACACCAGGTGCTAAGAAATCAATATTGCTTGCAATGCTTAGTAGAAGATAGAGAGAGAGAGAGAGAGAGAGAGAGAGAGAGAGAGAGAGAGAGAGAGAGAGAGAGAGAGAGAGAGAGAGAGGGGGAAAGAAGCAGAAAGGAAGTAGTGAGTTAGCATTTGCAAAGGACGAGTGGATGGGTGGTCAGATATTGCTAAAACTTGATGGTAAAGGGAGTGATGACATAAGACCGAGGGAATGGTCTGATGAGGTGCTGAGAAAGGAAAAGGAGAAAGAAAAGGATATGAGGGATGAGAGGATAAGAAAGAAGAATAGGTTGAGGCGAGAACAACTATATCGCGAAGAGCAAGGAATGCCGCTCAGTCACACACAATGCGCAGCCTATGAGAAGTACAGGCAGAATATGCTAAAGTCAGAGGAAGAAAGAAGAGTGCACGTAAAGTAACGAAGTGAGAAGACGAGGAAAGTAGAAGGGCAAAGGAATGTAGAAATGAACGGATGAGGGAAGTAGATAAGGCTAAAGAAGAAGCAAAAAAGTGAAAGGAAATAGATGAGGAAGCAGAACGTAAGTACAGACAGAGGGCATGAGATTTAGAATATGTACAACGGGAAGTTAAAAAACGCAATCCTGTTGTAGAATGGGAAGACATAGAAGAATTATTTCCTGCAAGCGATGCGGTACCAAGTACAAGCGGGACAAATATTGAAGAGGACTTCGACACCAGAGGTATTGGGGAAACGATTGATAAAATTTATGATGAGATGGGGCTGGAACTAATTTCCCAAGGGGGAAGGGAGGATGAGCGCTTAGATAGCACTCAGCTATATGACACAGATGATGTCACCCGAAGTAGTGGGATCAGGGGACTGTCCCTAGACAGACTAGAGATTGGGAAGAATGAAGAAGATGCAAGAAGTTGCGTAAACTGGGAGTATTCAGGGTCTGACTCCGGTGGGGAAATGGAGGAAGTGGCTCATGACGAAGGGAAACAGTGCGAAAAACGTCGCCCAAGGGACCGAGAGGTACGATGGTCAGATGCTAGTGGGTCCACAAGTAGGACACCGAAGTCCGCTGGACAATCCAGCCCACATGAAGAAACACCCCAAGGTCAGAGGGTGGCGTCGGTGCCCTGCCTATGCAGACAGGTTAAAGGCATTGCCAGGCAGATGGCAAGGCAGGAACGTAATCCCGGCGGTAGACCGGAGAACTATGGGGAAAGAGAAGGAGGACTGTGCTTTCCAATTCCCGTTGCTAGAAAAGGGGGGAGCAAGACCACAATATATTCCATGGCCACACATGGACCGAGAGAACCTTAAAAATAAACTTCCAATGTTGACATCGGGAGCCGGAAAGTGGATACATGAGTTAGAGAAAATGACGGGGGGTGTCACCTTAGCTATAGGAGACATAAAGGGCCTCCTAATCGCCATACTTGGTGAAAGAGCCGATCATGTATGGAAACGGGCAGGCTACCCTAGGGTAACCCTAACTGACACCTCTCATGATAGAGCGCCATTTAATAACTGTAGAGCAGCAGTGTGGAAAGCGCTGCGTACGCTATATTCAGACACGTCTGATATGGGAGCGATAATGACTTGAAAAATGAAAGAGTCAGAGGATCCGTTGCTTTATATCCAGAAGTTTCAAGATGCGTGGGTACTCGAAACGCATGAATCTTGGATGAAATCCATCCCTGTATTCTATCATATATTGTGCCAACGGTTACCAGAACCGGTGCAAAAACAGCTCAATAAATTGGTGGGAATAAAAGCTAAACCATGTGCCGAAATACAATTGACAATCGCGCACTATTGTAGATTACTACTGGAAAAGAATCGGAAAAAGGAGGCAACGCGTAAGAGGGATGAGGCAAAGCTGGTGCAAAGGAAGCTCTCGAAGTATGCACTCGCGGGAGCAATGCTCACCAGCCTGGCCGGATCAAGCATACAGCAAGCCCTCGCAAAATAATCAAGGTAGCATGGGATTTTACCCGAGGGGAAGAGGGTTTGGAATTAGAGGATGGCAGAATAATCAGGGAGGGTTTTGAAATAACCAAGGAGGGTTTCAGAAGGTTCAAGGTGGCTTTCAGAACACACAGATGGGCAATCCAACTATGCCAGATGGACAGATGGCATGGCCACCGCCAGTATGTTGGCTTTGTGGAATGACTGGACATGTGGCGCGCATGTGCAGAAGTCATGGCATGTGGCAAAATAACCAAGGGATGGGGGCAGGCATGGCGAATCAACCTGCCATCCCGCAACAGGGCGGTGCCCAAAATTACACAGTGCAGCAGCAGGCGGCAGGCTTGCAGCAAGGTGCACAGCAAGTGGTTCAACCAACGAACATGGGGAATATGCCACAAGGACAACCCCCGCAGACACCACCGCAGATGACTCAGGGCAATAATCCCAGAGGGGGAATTAACCCTGGAAATGGGGGAAACACACAAGTGTACAGTGGACCGAACCTATATATAAAATAGGACAGCTCACGGGAGACCCTGATGTGTTCTATCCTATCAGTGACACCAGACCCTAATAGGGAACCTAGGGTGAATGTCACCATAGGGGGTAAAAAATATTCCTTCCAAGTTGACACGGGTGCAACGCGTTCGTGCATACGAGAAGGCACATTTTCCTTGTCCGCGAGGCCATAGATACCCAGAGTTTCACTAGAGCTCATTGTAGAGTTCCCTTTACAGATGCACTCCCAGTCTCAGTGGGAGAGTGCGAAATGAATGTACCTCTATTATATTCACAACAGGCCCCAGTAAATATTCTGGGTCGGGATCTGATGACTAAACTAAACATGACTATCTCGTTTACCGAGGATGGTATAGTGTGCTCCACCCCAGAAATGCATTATTCAAACATGTGCGAAATGATCAGAGCATACTCAGGACGTATAGCTATGAGAGCTATACCGTTAGAACTAGAGGTCTTCACATATGGCGTGCGGGTGCT
Organism: Ambystoma mexicanum; assembly: GCF_040938575.1. NCBI lineage: Eukaryota > Metazoa > Chordata > Amphibia > Caudata > Ambystomatidae > Ambystoma > Ambystoma mexicanum. The sequence continues at coordinate 198,610,513 of NC_090938.1, forward strand.
TATGGCGAGACTGCCAGGCCTCACAGATAAATCTATGAGGACACCTGATGAGTTTCTATTCAGGCCAAGAATACTGATGCACGAAGAGGAGGGACAAGTATTTCCCTTGGTAATACAATCTGCCGCAGTGCGAGAAAAGTGGTATTGGTTGAAGGATATGACGATGAAGGCAGACAATGGTGTGCGATTATTGCCATTGAAGACGGATTTCGAGTGACTGACGTCACCAATGACGATCTGTTCGAAGAACACCCTGACCTAGAAGAGACAAGGGTGAGGTGAGTCTCATATTTTGGGTCAATATGATCAAACGAGAGGTGCCACAGAGAATGATGTTGGCACTGGTACACCCAGAATACTTTGAGGACGATATGGCCCAAGTATCTGCCGCAGTATGGACTACAGGGCCCTATGATGAGGGTCTCCTGAAAGGGGCAGGTGAAGTGAAAATCAAACTGAAACCAGGAGCAATTTTACCACGAGCGCGACAATATCCCATGTCCAGAGAGGCAGATGAAGGAATAGCGAAGACAATCTCTGCCATGATGGAGCAGGGTATCCTGGTGAAGTCAGAATCACTGTGCAACACAGTGATTTACCCTGTCAAAAAATCAAAAGGAGGGTCTTGGCGTTTAATCCAAGATTTACGAGCATTAAACGATATAGTTGAAGCCGAATTCCCTCTAGTCCCTAATTCATCCACAATTCTGTGCAACATACCCACTGAGGCGAAATATTTCATGGTGATCGATTTGAAAAATGCATTCTTCTCAATCCCGTTGCACCGTGACTCTCAAGACCTGACGTCATTTACTTTCAGACAAATGCGCCTGAAAAGTACAAGGTTGCCACAGGGGTACTGTGAGTCTCCATCCATTTTCAACAGAGTCCTGCAGATGGACCTAAGCAATTCTGTGGTGGACAGTGTTGTTTTGCAGTATGTAGATGACATTCTGATCTGCAGCACCACTGAAGAGCAATGCAGGCATGACTCTGTTCGGCTATTGACTATATTGGCTGAGAAGGGATACAAGGTTGATAAGAAGAAGTTGCAGTACTGTCACCCAGAAGTGTTACACATAGGCCAACTGATCTCTCATGAAGGGAAAAAGGTAGCCCCAGAAAGGGCTGAAGCTATCATGAACACGGCCAAGCCGCGCACAGTAAAACAGATGCAAAGCTTTTTAGGCCTGTGCAATTATGTCAGAGCATGGGTCTTTGACTACAGCTCTTACACCAAGCCCTTGCTTCAGGCCCTAAAAAAGGCCCAGACAACAAGGGAAGATATCGAGTGGAATGAAGCAATGGAGAAAGGGTTTACAGAACTCAAAGGGGCAATTTGTAAGGCCCCTGTTCTCGGGATTCCTAATTACGCAGAGGAATTCTACTTGTTCTCACATACCGATGCAGCTTTATGACGGCAGTGCTCGCACAGCGAACCTCGCTGGGGTACAAGCCCCTACAATATTACAGCGGGAATCTGGACCCAGTAATGAAGGGCCACTTCCCATTCGAACAAAACCTAGCTGCTGCCGCATTCGCTATCGAAAAGGCATTGTCCATTGTGATGGGATGCTCCATGACATAGTATGTTGAACACTCACTGTTTGCCATACTGGAGAGCCAAAGGGCACACTGACATCTCAAAGAGCATCTTCCTATGAGGTGATTATCTCCAACCCATCGATCAAAATAGTGCAATGTAAAACTGCTACATTCATAGCTGAACCAGTCACAGAGGGAGACCCTATACACGACTGTGCGAACTATGCGGAATTCTATGATGAGATCCCCAGGGTAAAAGAGAATGCTTTGGCGAGTGGGGAGATCGTCTTTATTGACGGGTCTTCAAGAATTGACCAAGAAGACGGACAAAGGTATACAGGCGTTGCCATGAAAAAAACACCTAGCGAATGGGGAATTTCGAGTACTCGTTAGTGCAAGAATACCATCTCATTATTCTGCGTAAGCTGCAGAACTGCTGACACTGATACTCGCCATTGAGAATCATGCAGACCAGGAAGTAACTGTGTACAGTGACTCAGCCTATCTTGCGTCCACAGAACATGCAGGACTAGTGCGATGGAAAAGGAGGGGCTACCTCCGAGCAGACGGCACACCAGTATAACATGCAGCCTTATTGGACAGGCTGATAAAAGCACTACAGCTCCCAGTGGGCATAGCAGTCGTGAAATGTGCCGCTCATAGCAAGGGGACAGATTTCGTGTCAAGCGGAAATCATGAAGCGGACACAGAAGCCAAGCGCATGGCATCCAAAACGGAAACAATCATGGACGTGGATGTGGCATGTACCCATGAACGAATGATGGTAGCGCGAGCCACACCGGAGGCCTATAGCAATATGTTGCAGACCCAGCTAATGGAGCTCCAAGGGGATGCGCCACAAGAGGAGAAGAATTTATGGAAGCGTTGAGGGTGTTCTTTAAACCCCTCTGATGGGCTATGGAGGCAAGACAGCACCGGTAAACCAGTAATGCCTGTCACCCTCCGAAAGGTAGCATTAGAACAACCGCACTACCCCATCCACATGACAAAAGAAAATCTTGCTGCAACGCTCGCAGAAGACTGTTTCACGCCGAATTTAGCGGAGCATGTTGCATTTTTTATGGTGAACTGCATTATCTGCCAGCAATACACTTCTGGGCACACATTAAAAGTAGTGAGAGGAATCATTCCCAGACCATATGGACCATTCCAGCACTTACATATCGACTACGTCGACATGATTCAAGTGTGCAACGGGTACAGGTATTTAATTGTGGTGGTGTGTCCCTTCTCTAGATGGATAGAAGCAGGCCCCTGTACACACCCCGATGCTGCCTGTGCTGCCAAGTTCCTGGTGAGGGAAGTGTTCCCTAGATGGGGGGTGTGCGAGGTAATGATATCAGATAATGGGGCCCATTTTGTAAATTCAGTGTTCGAACAGATTAGTTCATTGCTTGGTATAAAGCACAAGTTCTCATCGGCGTATCATCCAGAGGGGAATGGGATATGCGAATGGATCAAAGGCTTGCTTAAAGAGAGGATAGCCAAGTTGAAGCTCACATTAAAAAAAGGATGGCTGCACTGCCTACCACTGGCATTGTATGCACTTCTGAACCAACCAGGCTCCGACCATCACCTCACGCCGCACGAGATAGTTACAGGCAGAAGGATGAGGACCCCTCTCACCCCCAAGAGATAGAGCTAGTTGTGATGCCCAGCCAACTAGGGAGGTTCTGGAAACAGAGATGCAAAAGTACCTGAACTGTTTGACATCCAGTACCTCTGTCATTTCAGGCCAACTGCAGCAACGGCGAAAAGGGGATTTCACAGCACAAAACGCAGCAGGAAGTGCTGAAGCAGACACTGAACAAGGTGTACATGCGCCCCATCGTCTTCCCTGGTGACAGCATTTTGGTGAAGAACTTTACCAGGAAAAGGTGGGACAAGCCAAGATTTAATGGCCCTTTCATTGTAGAAGACTGCACCCCCTCCGCCGTCAAGCTCCAGGGCAGAAGTGCATGGATCTTCCTAAATGACATTAAAACCTACCTAGGAGAGAGCCCTCCTGTTGCATCCAACTGCAAAGAAGCAACAGACAACAGGGAAGAACCTCAGCACATGCAGACAAGATCGAAGGCAAGGAAGAAGGACGCATGAGCAGAAAACCAAGACAAAGAACCTGAATGCAAGTGTGGCATAAAACTGGACAGGTTCCCTAAGCAAAGGGCGATAAGGACATAACAAACACTCTGTACATCCCAGTTGCAGGGTAAATGGAAGCACAATCAAAGCCACAACAACATTGATCAAATGAACTTTTGAAAGCACGACATGCCCAAATTGATACAAGAATCAAGACCCTGATACACTGTAACCAAAACCTTGCCTGAGAGCGCAACACAGTATCCTGAAGCAACCAGTATCGAGACTTTGATCACAGAATTCATGGTACATTCCAGCAGAAATCTCAAGTGGGATGTGCTAACCTACTTTCAACTTGTGGTGTTATCATACCCATCACTCATAGGGAGAGGAGCCAGTGTCACAGACTTTATTCGAGATCCTGCAGAAGGTAATCTGGCAACTGCTGACTGGCATAACGGAAGCCTTCATCAAACCGCCCAAGCACAGCGAAGAGGACACTAATGCTCCCACCTCAAGTGATCATTGATTAACTTACATATACTCTATTTTTCCGCATCATAGAGGAATGCCCAGGACTTGTCGCAAGAACCACAGATACCCTAACCTTTATCAGCGATCCAAGAAACAATTAATTTCTCAACCAAGTATGGTACACATTGAATTACATGGTTGCAATCCACGCAGTAGGAAAGTGTAAAAACTGTGCGAATCAAAAGATAAGCTTGTGATCAGGACACAACCAAACAGGGTAAATGTCCCTATCACCCGAGGACACCCGGCTGGCGCAAAATGTCCTGTTTAGATAAGTCACAGACTATCCAGAGATGGTGGGGAGGCCTGCAGATGTTGAAGTCATCACCTTTCTTAGAGATCCGGCCAACACCCCACACATGGGCATACTCCTCCAAGGCATAATGCTCCAGGTGGAGCTGTCCAACTTCCAGCGAGAATTCATAAGAAGATTCCAGTGAGACTTTTAGCCGAGGGAAAGATCGAGGAGACAAAAAAATGTTAGCGCTGCAAAAAAGGACTGTGATCTAGAGGCTAGAAAATCAGAGCAAATGTCATTAAGACCAGAAGACAGACAATATGCATACCGTGTTTTCTTCCACCTCATTGAAAACTTTCCAGAACTAGTGGGTAGACCCAGCAATGTTGACATACCAGCATTCCTCAGTAATCCAGCAAAAAAACGCGCAACTGAACAGGCTCCTGAGGGCTATTGCAGCGCAACTAAGAAGCAATTATGGACATCCACTGCTGATGAGAGCCTTAGAAGGAGGAAATCCAAAATAGAACTTTGTCGTCATCATTTCACTGTGGAGCAGATAGAGAAGAGAGACACTGTTCCTCAACTTGTCGCCGAGAGACCGAATGAAAGGAGCAGACACAAGAACTTTGCCATCATATTTTTCCTGTTCTGCATCCTTCTCATTTTTTCTATTTTTTCATATATTGACTTCTGCTTTTATTTTTGTTCCTGTTGAACAACATCTTAGTTTGCGATTTTGACTTGGTTTCTATTTTGGGGAGCAGGTGCAAGTGGATCTAGGTCACCTGACCTAAGCCCCACCCACCTGGTGCCTTCCTGCCTGCCGCTCTTTTTCATCACATAGCAAGCCCCGCCCACCTGGTGCCTTCCTGTTTGCCGCTCTTTTTCCCTACTTAGGAGCCCTCCAGCCTCTTTTCCTTTGCAGATGGGGAGCAGGTGCAAGTGGATCTAGGTCACCTGGCCTAACCCCCACCTACCTGGTGCCTTCCTGTTTGCCGCTCTCTTTCACCACTTAGCAAGCCCCGCCCACCTGGTGCCTTCCTGTTTGCCGCTCTTTTTCACCACTTAGCAAGCCCCGCCCACCTGGTGCCTTCCTGTTTGCCGCTCTTTTTCCCTACTTAAGGAGCCCTCCAGCCTCTTTTCCTTTGCAGATGGGGAGCAGGTGCAAGTGGATCTAGGTCACCTGGCCTAAGCCCCGCCCACCTGGTGCCTTCCTGTTTGCCGCTCTCTTTCACCACTTAGCAAGCCCCGCCCACCTGGTGCCTTCCTGTTTGCCGCTCTTTTTCACCACTTAGCAAGCCCCGCCTACCTGGTGCCTTCCTGTTTGCCGCGGCTTTTTCCTACTTAAGGAACCCTCCAGCCTCTTTTCCTTTGCAGATGGGAAGCAGGTGCAAGTGGATTTAGGTCACCTGGCCTAAGCCCCGCCCACCTGGTACCTTCCTGCCTGCCGCTCTTTTTCACCACTTAGCAAGTCCTGCCCACCAGGTGCCTTCCTGTTCGCCGCTCTTTTTCCTTACTTAAGGAGCCCTCCAGCATCTTTTCCTTTGCAGATGGGAAGCAGGTGCAAGTGGATCTAGGTCACCTGGCCTAAGCCCCGCCCACCTGATGCCTTCCTGTTTGCTGCTCTTTTTCACCACTTAGCAAGCCCCGCCCACCTGGTGCCTTCCTGTTTGACGCTCTTTTTCACCACTTAGCAAGCACTACCCACCTTCTTAGCCCTGCCTCTTCCTTCCTGCTCCTAACTATTAGATCAAGGGCGTCTCTCGCCCGGGTGTCCTAAGCGAAGGGCAGATGAAGAAAAGGGGAATTCCTGTTTGGACCTGTTCGGACCAGGAGTACCCAGGGCCCGACCCCCTGCTCAGACAGCAGGTAGTCATGCACCAACATGTGTTACTCCCGCTGGTGCCCCCGTGATGTTCCCTTGTGCCCCCCCATTCTCGCACACAGGTGTTGCCTGTTTTGCTTGATTCTTCTACCTTGCTCCCCCCTAACACCACTCAAGCCTACTTCTGCAGGAGTCGGTCCTGATGCATTCTGGTTTCACCATCTCCGTCTTGTGGACAATGCTGGATTTGACTTTTATGGACTTCATTCATTCATGGTGCGTCACCCTTTCTCAACTCTCATGCTGAACTTCTTTTGCATCTTGTACTCATGGTGGCCCTGAATCATGCTGTTCCCATATTCATCTTGTATCCTGGCTTGCAACATTATGTGTTACTACTGACTTCTGCAATTGTATTCACTCTCCCCTCTTGCTTCTCCACTGTTTAGACTGCTAACTCTCTGTTCTCTCCTCCTTTCCCTTCTCCCTTTTCCTATCTCCTCCCCTTACCTTCTTCTATGCACTTACTCTATCAGAATTGTCCCTGGACCTAGTATGATAGCAACCTCGTCTGTCTCCTCCTCCCTCCCCTTACTGTTTTTTTCCTCCCCAACCCCCCTCCAGCACTATCTGAAATGTCGTCAGGCCTAATATGATAGTCGCTTGTTTTGTTCCTACCCTACCTTTCTGCACCCCTCTCCCTCACCTCTTGTTTTTTTTCCGGCTCTACCAGAAATGTTGTCAGGCCTAGTACAGTAGTTGCCTGTCTGTTTCCATTTCCTTCCCACCCTCCCCCTCCCTTCCTTATCTATGTTTTAGCTCTTGCACTATCTGAAATGTTGTCAGGCCGAGTTCGATAGTTAATTTCACATCCTTACTGTTCATGGCCTGTAAGAATGTCATTGTTTTTTCCCTTGTTCCCTCCCTTGCCTTGAAGCGCTTTGAAACACATTGTATATAGGCGCTATATAAATAAACTATCATTTCATATCATATCATTTTCTCCACATGATCATTTTTATTTTTATTTTTGTTCCTATTCTTACAACTTTATTTTAGTACGATTAACTCATTCTTTCCTATTTTTGCCACACGTTCATTTTTATTTTTTTTATTTTTTATTTTTACTTTATTTTTATTTTTATTTTTCATGTTTGCTTTTGTTTTTATGTTTTACTTTTATGTTTACAACATTTTATTTTTGTGTGATTTCTAGCATTTCCATCTTTTCATTCCTTCGCAGTGAACAGGTTCCAGCATGTTCACAGGACCAAAACAAATTCGAGGAGTGCACTGGGACCTTACCTACTATAGATATGCATAATTAATGTGATGTATCAGAGCTGCTAGCCTAACCCTTTTCCTAAGCCTAGCACAGGAAATGTACTGAGGACCCAGAGACAACCCACGTCACTCATGTGAGGGGGGACATTGGAGAAGCACTCGTCCCTCTAATAGTAACGAACTCTCGAAATACGAGACCAGAGCAAAAGAAGGATAAATAACTGACTATGAACTCATTTGAAATGGGGGCCCAGAACAGTAACTTGGTTTTACCCCCAACAGAAGGGCGCCCCCACTTTCCTGGAAGAAAATGCTGAAAACTTTCACTCAGAACAATTATGTGTATATGTACAGTGATCATAATTGTTTTTCTATTATTAACAATCAGAACTGCTTTTTTATTGGTGCACAAAGTGTCCCCCTATCAGTGCACCCACCAGATAATGAACATGTGGGGCCTACAAGAGCTCTCAGACCCTATATAGTGATTCCAGTTCCAAGAAAAGCTAATGATTAAGCAAATGACTTAAATTGGAATATAATTAGAAGCGATACATATACACATGAGGTAATGAAGGAGAGAAAAAGCGGGAGACAGGGTCAGCACGGAATGAATGTTAATGTAGCACTGGCCACAGCATGCACCCACACTCAGAATGCACACAAACAAGGGCAAGTGTAAATGGCTTCAAGGCCTCCTACGAAGGCAGCAGAAAAGGAGAGACTGCCTGCCGAACTTCCAATTCCAGAGAATAGTGGAGATAACCAAGAAAAGCCAAGTGAAATGCCACAGAAGGAGGGAATAGCAAGATCCCTCAAAAGAACAGAAGTGGCCACAAAAGAACTCACAGAGAAGACCCACATGCTAATAGAGTATGTGTTCCCATTCATAGTCCAAGCAAAGAAACTACACGAGGAGCTGAAAAACAGAACTATAGCAACTGCAACTGCAAGCACACCTGCTCCAACGCAAGGAACAAACCACAGCCCTACAGCACAGCCACAAGTTGGGAGGTTGATGAACCAATGGTGGCTACAGGAAGATTATGGCAGACTGCAAAAGGGAGGAAAGGAAGCACAAAATCTCCCACTACCACAGCGATGCAGTCGAGGCAGCCTGCTCTATCGAGATAACCGAAGTGCAAAAGCAGCACAGATGCATTCAGAGACGTAGTCATAGCAAACTACAGAAGAACGCTGAGAATCAAGAGAAGCCCTCATGAAGATAACAATGAACTTAATGACTTACCTGGACAGCACAGCCCATCTCGGAAACAACATATGGTACCAACACATGAAGGAAGTAGGACGAAGCAAGTCAGAAGGAGAATGCTTCGTCTGTGCACTCCTACCATACAGCATGGGAAAGTCCAAGACCTTTGTGGCTGTAGAAATTGATATCCCTACAGCACACTGTATTTCACATGTAGCAATGTGCAACACCAGAGGACAATTTATGGGAAGAGACGCCTCGTTGATATGGGCCAACAAAAAGGATTACCCGGATGAAGATGGCTACGTCCAGGACATTAAAACAAGAAACCGAGCGCACACCAGAAATCATGTGATCAGGTATGAGAACCGTGGCGTCAAAGGATCAGGGATAAGATGGGAAATAAACCCAAGACTGAACGTTCAAGGAAAAACTGCAGAGGAGGCTCAAATCTGGAAGAACAGAGGCCAAATGCAGATCTGGGGGTCAGTGTTCCCCCCAGATGGATGGGAAGACAGAGTAGTAATCTGCCGAGCTTGGATGGTCCTTGGAGCCTGCAAGGAAGCAATAGAGAATTCACAGAGGTTATGCAAACCTCTGTGGTCAAAGCTAGTAAAGTTACTAACATGGGTCGAAGATAGAGGGGAACCCCTACAGATAGTGCCACTGGAGAGCCCGAAACTATGCTTCAGAAACAATGGCACACGGAAGATGGGAGAGAATCAAAACTGCGGACAAATCTTTGAAGCTCCAGGAATGACACAAGGAACCGCAGTTATTATGGACCATTACTGGGCGTGTGGATCCAAGGCATACATAAGGCTGCCGACAAACTGGAGAGGCATATGCACACTATTGAACGTCCACGTTCCCACACTAGTGATCCCTAAGAATGAACTTAAGTTGGACAGTTTCCCGAAAGCAGATGCTCATCTAAGAAGAAGAAGATCTGTGGTACTGATATCCAGGATGAAGAGGGAAAATTACTTTTCTCCCAAATCAGAGACGCATTCCATGCAATCCCTTACGAACATAGGCTGTTCAGCCTCACCTCAACAGTATTCACAACACTACTCCTGCCCCACATCCAAGTTGGAGTGAATGCTAAATGGTTACAGATAACCAGATGGGAGTTATTGCAGACCATCAATACCACTATAAAAGAATTCAACGCGATCAAAGAAGAGCTGAGAGCAATCAGACTGCTAACCCTCCAAAACAGATATGTGCTTGACATGATCACAGCAACGGATGGAGGTGTTTGTGCAAAAATCGGAGAATCATGTTGCACATTCGTATCATCACACGATGAAGAAAAACGAACCCTAACAGAGGCCATAAGCAGACTGACAAGCTTGAAAAACCAGATGATCGATGAAAGTGACGAAGTAGACGATGACAGCTGGTTTGGGGACCTATTCTCATGGGTCCCACAATGGATGGCAGATATATTCAAGTTTCTGGGAGCTCTACTAGCAATGATATTGCTAGGATTCTGTATTATCAAGATAATCATTACACAGTGCCAGAAAACTGCAAAGAAAGCCATAGGGATGAAAATAATGATTGATGTCGAACCAGGATGGAAGCCCAGAGACCTGACTGATGAAGAAATAAGAGACTTTGTGAAAGCCAGCAAATTTGCGCCAGAGGGAACAAAGTTCACATACCTTAAGAAACGAAGAAGGTATGAAGGAAAATGGATCTACTGCAGCCCAAATGGACAATGTCAGCTAATGACATGGAACAAAGACGAACATGTGAAGACAGCAGGGAGTTTGAAGGGAGTGATAAAAATATGGACTCCAATGGCTCACACATTCACACCATCATGTACCAACACAGAGGACGATGAGCATGACACTGAAGAAGAAAAGAAATGAATGCAAAGGAGATTGCAGAAGTGGTCGATGAACCGACCAGAGGGGGAGTGTAAAGGAGGTCCCAGACATGGCCTGCACCCCTTCCCCTCATTTTGAAGTACCAGGAACGCGCTCGCCAAGGTATGTGACGTATGAAGAGCAAATGAACCTACAAAGAGCTGCAGTGGGACTCTGCGCAGTATACATCAGAAGATCCATACCGGTTGAAACACCCATAACCAGACAACCCTGGGCAGCAAGGTACCCTATCAGACAGCCATAGCAGCCGCTGATATGAAATGAAGAGTACCTACACACGGTCCACGAAGAGACCCCAAAAGCCTTAATGGAAGGCCAGTGGAAATGACACAAGAGCCTGAACAGATTCAAGAATGAACAAGAGCAGCTATCGAAGATAACACACCAGTGCGAGTAACTACGAAATTGAATGGAATAGGCACAGAGAGGAGACAATGTTACAACACCAGGAAACAGTGTTATGAGACAAGATGGAAACAACCGTCCTGTTAAACATGTGTAAATAGGCTTGAAACGCAAGGTGCTAAGAAATCGATATTGCTTGCAATGCTTAGTAGACGATAGAGCGGCAAGCACCAATCGTATATCTACCTCAATAAAGCACATTATACAAGTGTGACTCTATTTTGTAACAGCAGAAAGGTACCCAGGAGGCCAGAGGCCTGCCAGACCAAGTTTCGAAACCCAGCCAAAGGCAAGAGAAGGATCCGAATTGAAACTCAGCAAAGAGCGGCTCATGCCTAGGAAATCGAGGTCAGCCGGAGAAGGGGAGGAGAGCGTCAGCTCACAAGACTCCAACTTCAGAGCATACCAGCCTGCCTCATGAAGGTCAATATAAGGGGGGCCCATGCAGGTGGCTAGGCCGACACAGAATTAAATGCACTAAAAGCTGGAAACTGAAGCAGATTCATGGTGAACCAACACGTGACCAGCCAGGCGCGAAGAAGTACCATCGCCTGATGTCATCCAGGACCTGGGGATGCCATAACTTTTCCCGATAAGAGACTATAGTTTCAAGGCCATCCTTAGCCAACTAATTGACACGTCTCCCTAAAACACTGATTGATGTAAGGGAGGCAAGGTGAAACTTGGGACACCAGGCACAGGGGTGTCCATTCTGCATGCTGCTAATTAAAAGTGGAAATTTATGTCTAGGGGTGTAACCTGAAAACCACAATTGTGTTCACCATGCACTCCTATTGATGATGTTTGTGTATTTGGATAAATGTTAAATAGCACAATAGAGCTTTTAGGACAATTTAAGGTGCAGGGGAGATAACAGTCAACCCTGGCATATGGGTTGTAAAATATACGAAAACAAACTAAGTTCTTAATAGAGGAACTCCCATCCCCTGCACACTTTCACTAGCTCAAATAGAGCCCAATTATTAATATGACTTAGATACACCAAATATGTGTGTACATACTTTGCAATACTTATTATTTAGTTTAAAGCACAAAAAACATTTTAGTATTCAATGAAGAACCTCCACACATAAATTGTAGGTATTTCCAGTTTCTTCAATTTTCAATAATTCATAGTTGGCCCAACGCATTTCGAGAAGTTCATCTCTTCTTCAGGGGCATATTGAACAAAATGTATCACATCTAAAGGGAAATTTCAACAAAACATGTAATTATCTATATGATAATATATATTCAAAGTCAATCATAACTCAATATATTGTATTCACATGCATTCTCATCAGGAAAGAACCCAATGTACTGCTGGCTTAGGTAAATATCATTAAAGTAAACATATTCACTCAGTTATTCAACTATAAAGTTGTTCGGTCTATTCTATCCTAGACAATCAGGTGTGTCCAACAATCAATATACCAAATTCAAAGTTTCAAGTAGTAGATATTCTATATATTTTTTAAAAAAAAGGCATTCAAGGGTCTGACCGCCAAATGGCGGTGTAATAGAGGCATTCAAGTAGGAGATACCATTGTCATTGCGGTAGTTGACAAGAGAAAGAGTGGTTCATTCATAAACAGAGGGCTATTAATCAATGATTATTCATGTTGAGAGATATGAGGAGGGCTGTATCTTTACAAAAGAATATTAGTCTCAAAAGCTTTTCATGCTTACCCTTATGGTAAGGAAAGTAGTCACTGTGAAGGTAGAATGGCAACAATCTCAACCCGGAGGATCCGGCAGAACACGAGATGCTGTGACTTCTCAGTCGTCTGGGTCGTACTATAATGTTTAAAATGTGTAGAAAAAGGCGTTAGAGCCCAATCGTGTAGTTTAAGGAAGCAAGGTAGTGCAGAGGAGGATCTGCTTACCTTCTCAGTCCGGCAAGAAAGGAGAAATGGCGTGTCCGTTCCCGTGCTCGTAGTAGGAGTACCGGGCGGCACACTGAAGTAATGGCACTTGACTATGATGTCACCCCGCAGTGGCATCAGGTGACGTCACTATTGTAAACAAAAAATCGGGAAGAGTAGTGTACGTTAGTGGTGAGTGCAACAAAACATACGAAGGTAGAAAATGTATTAAGAATGTATGGAAGTGATCAAGTTCTAAAAGGTAGGTAAGACGTCAGAGCGGACGGACGTCTTGGGATAGAAAGATCCCTTAGAAACATAAGAGCAGAGTTGGAATAGTTCTCGAGTGGTAATAGTGTTCATGGGTGTTCCTAAAAGTAGGGTAAAAAAACATAGTAGTGTTCTGGGAAATGTGGTTGTGTAGGTACAAATGTTTCACCTGTACAAAAGTTTAGAAAAAACACACTTGTAGTCCTTTGCAACGGTACTGCTTAAAACAGGTGTATTCCTTTAAAAATCCATTCGGGCTCACACTTTCTGATTCAACTCGCCTGTTGTTTTGAGGCTTACAGTCTACATCACCCTGATATTTCATGGAAACCTTTGTATATATGTACAATATGCATGGGTACATATATGAATTATAAGGCACGTGAGGCAAAGAGTAAGATAAGTATATGTATTTATTATATATATATATATATCGGGAGAAATCTAGATAAGTACTATCAGGCTCCACCGGCTGACGAGCATTACTGTTAGCATTTGAATGTCCGCTCGCTCTCAGCACTCGTACGTCATGTACATTATGACGCGCTTCAGTGGATGACTTCTCGTGCTTGCTTTGCCACGAGCCCTGTAGTCTTGAGATGGATTAGTAATACTATACATCTCCCCTTCTTAAATTATTTGATGACACAACTAATCTGATTCTTTACAAATTGTCCTGATCTTAGTGTTCCCACACGAAGTCTTTCAATCTGCAGGGATCATGAATGACTCTTCCTCTTCTTGATGTGCGTGAGATATCTGTTTTAGGTTTTGGCAAGGAAATCATTGATGAGTCTTTCTCTCGTATTGCATTTCTCTGACATTTCTCAACATCAACAGTACCATTAACATTTGTTCTCCCTCTTGACTTCCCTCGACCATCATGCATTGGTGCATTCACTACAGGTGTATCCCACAAACACACTCTCTCCATATTCCAGACTCTTCCGTCTTCAACCCTCACCGCATGTTTAAACACTTCAATGACCCCAACTGGCTTGGACCATTTACATGGACCATTTCTCAATACAGGCGGAAGTTTGATTCTCACTCGTCCTCCAACCATCAATGGTGGTCCTTTTTTTTTTTTTACCTACAGAAACATCATGAGTTTTTTTATTTCTCAACTGCATAGTTCTGATGTTCTGACATGCATCTCCGAAATCTTTCCTTATCACGTTCATTCTTTTCAACCAGGATGGTGTTAACTTAGTGTTAGCTTTCCTACCTCTACTCCTTTCAAATGGCGACAGGCCAGTAGTACAGTGTGTTGTGAAACGGTGTGTGTTAATCTTTTGTCTAACAGCTTCTTCCCATTTCATACCGTTTGCCCAAGCCCATCTCACAGCATCTTTAAGCACTCTGTTAAAACGTTCGACCACTCTGTTGGTTTGCAGGTGATATATGGCGCTTTTCTTGTGTACAATGGAATTTTCCACACAAAACCTTTGCATTTCTTTTGAACGGAATTGAACTCCATTGTCTGTTAGTATGCTTTTGGGTAAACCTTCCCATTCACATACTTCTTTTAAGAAATCAACTACCATTTTTGCAGTCATACATGGTTTAATCATGACTTCGACCCATCTAGTGAAAAGATCCATAAATACTACACAATACTGTTGTTTACCCTCACTGTAAATTGGACCTACTATGTCCATACCCAGGTCTTCCCAAATGTTACCTGGGAGTTCAGCAATTACCATGGGTAAAAACCCATATCTTCAAATAAACGGCCATCACGGCATATGCCTCAGTTAGCTTAATTCTATGTGACTGTCCCGTCTGCTCTGTCTAATCACTATCTGTTCCGTCCGTTCTCGTGTCCTTGTTTCTGCGCCCGAGGCTCGCGAGCTACCGGCGCAATATAAATATTAAATAAATAAAAAAATATTAAATAAAATTTCTCATTCACACATCCTCTATCACTCTCTTTGCAAAGGATACAGTCACATATGACTCTCTCAGCCTGTAGATCATATCCTGGCCACCAGAATTCATCTCGTATTCTTCTCTTCATCTTTACAATTCCCTGGTGGCCCTCATGACCTAACTCAATGATCTTTTGGTGTAGTCTTACAGGTGGAACAATTCTGTCACTCCTCATAATTCTGTTATTCTCCACCTTCAGTTCATTCGCAACTTTCCAATATTCCAACAGCCCATTTTCTTCATATTTGGTATTGATCAATGAACTACCACTTAGAATGATGTCTTTCAACTTATTGAATGTGTCGTCCAACTCCTCTGCTTCATTCCATTCCTTTTCCGATATAGACAGCCCTTTAATATTTAACACAACCTCGGATTCCATATCTTCGACGTCATCTACCTCCGAGACATTAGTGAGCCTTGAGAGACAGCCAGCAGCACGATTTTTCGTGCCTGGCACATATTTTACTATACAGTTCTACTCTTGGAGAAGCATGACCCATCTTTTCATACGATTTGAGCCATTGTCTAAACCTTTATTCATTATGACATGGACTAATGGTTTGTGATCCGTGTGAAACTCCACCTCTGTACCCCAAATGAAATTCTGGAACTTCTCTGCAGCCCATTTAATGGCCAACATTTCCTTTTCAATGGCTGCATATGTTTTTTCAGCTCCTTTCAACAATCTGGATGCAAAGGCTATCAATCTCTCTTTACCATCACTTTCTTGCGTGATGACTGCACCAAGGCATTACTGGCATCTGTCATGATAACGTTTTTTTTTCCACTCTTGAAATTACTCAATGATGGCGCTTTGTTTAGTTTGTGTTTTATCCATATAAATTCTTCTTCACATTCTGTATCCCATGCAAATGTTTTCTTCTTCAATAACTCACGTAGAGGAACAGTATGAATAGCAAAATTGCGCATGAATTTTGAATAGTACTCGGCCATGCCAATGAAAGTACGTACTTCCTCCTTAGATTTGGGTCTTGGCATATTCTCTATTGCTTCCAACAGTTGTTTCTTGGGTCTTACTCCTTCAGCTGATATGGTATGCCCTAAATATTCAATTACATCACAATTTATCTTGCATTTTTCCTTACTCAGAGTCATGCCAGCTTCGCACAGTTTCTTGCATACATGTTGCATTTTCTCGTCATGTGTTTTCTGGTCAACAGCATGTATCAAAATATCATCCTGGAAACATATAACACCATGGTCTCCTTCGAATAGTTTATGCATGATCTTCTGAAAGACGGATGCAGCTGATATAAGCCCAAAAGGTAGTCTCTTATACTGATGTAGACCGTCTGGCGTAATAAACGCTGTCATGCATCTATATTCTTTGTGTAAATTCACCTGATGGTATGCTGAAGTTAAATCAAGGGTGGAGAAATGCTTCGATGGACCAATCGTGGAAACTATTTCTTGAATGTTTGGAAGTGGGTGTCTGTCAGGAATTACACATTTATTCAGCTCACGCATGTCAACACATATTCAAAATTTTCCAGATTTCTTCCTTAAAACAACCAACGGGGACACCCATTCGCTGGCATCAATGCTTTCTATGACCCCTTGCTCGACTACATTTTTTATTTCTTTCTTGACTTCTTCTCTCATAGAAAGAGGGACATTTCGCATTTTCTGCGCCACCGGAATACATCCTGGTTTCATCCTGATTTTATGTGAATACCCACGTAAACACCCAATCTCATTCTTGAAAACCTTCTTCATCACTTCCTCCATTTTCTCATATCTCACATTTTTTCTTGTTTCATCATTTTCAACATTCATCACTGACTCATCTGCACTGGCATCCAACTTCACTTTGAGTTTGCTTTGATGAGTCCAGCTTAATAAAGGAATTCTCCCAGTTTTTGTAATGTAAATCTTCCCATTTGCTTTTCTGTTTTTAAATTTGAGTGTACCCCAAAACCATCCGATGATATCTATTTTAATCCCACCATAGGCTCTGGGTCGAATGTCAGGTTCATGCAAATATTCATGTTTCCTTTTGTCCCACATCTCTTGTGGTATAAGTGTGTATTTGGCACCGGAATCAACCATCATGTGCATATTCACCCCATCTATACACACCATGGCTTTGGGGCTTTCCATTTCTTCCTCATGTTCTTCATCAGATATAACAAACACACATACATCATCATCAACATCACTGTAACTATCACTGCCGATCCAATTCATGGAAGTATTTGATGCTTTGCAACATCTGGCATAGTGGCCCTTGCCCTTGCATTTGCCGCATATAATTTTCATAGCTGGACATTCAGGATTATCAGCCCAATGGTCAGTACTGTCACATCTAAAACATTTTCCTTCATTTCTTCTTCTAGGGTTGCCTCTTTGTCTGCGTGGACTTCTTCTCTTCTCATTTACTCTGGGTCCACCTCTGCCCCTTCTATTCTCATTCCACGATGATCTACAAAATCTTTCTGTTTTGTCTTTGCTGCCAGTTACGTCCATCACTTGGGCTATTGATTCATTGCTTTTATTTGCATTCATAGTGCTATTGCTCTTTGGAATTTTCCTGTTTAATCTCCACAGACTGCAGCTGCATCCTGTTCTCTAGTTCCTGAACACATTTTTCTGTATGTTCAACTTCTTTGGCTATCCTCAGAACTGTGTCAAGAGGTGGATCATCTTCAGCCCATAACTTTGCCCTCACTTTGCTGCTCCTGCACTCTAACATGAATTGTTCTCGTACTCTCTCGTCCAATTGTGCATTGAATTTACATGTTCTGGCTAATTTTCTTAAATTAGTTATGTATTGTTCAACACTTTCCCCCTCCTCTTGAACTTTCTTTCCAAATTTGTATCGTTCTAGGATAGTGCTTAATTTCTTTTCATAATGTTTGCCCATTTTTTTCACTGAACATTCATAGTCATTTAAATCTGCACTCTCTTCGGGCGACAGTTCTGGCAAATCTTCAAATTTTTCTTGCCCAGCCGGTCCTAAGCAGTGTAACAAAAGAGATTTTCTTTTCTCTATACTACAATTTTGGCCACACACTACTCCTGAATAGTGCTCAATGGCTTTGATCCATCTCTTCCACGGTATTGAGGGTTCCCCCACATCTGTCAAAAAAAACATGGGAGGTGGAACACCACTGAATGCCATTGTGAACGGTCTCTTGAGACTTAGCTTTAGTTATTGGTGTGCACAATAATGGTGGTGTACCTTTGTAGTAGAATTGAGATCCTGTTCACATCCACATTTCAACATCGGCATTCCCCATTGAAATGCATCGTATGTCGTGTTAAATATACTTTTCGACTTGCCACTCTATAATGTGTAATGTGCTAAACAGTAATCTTTTGCCCATCTATACCATGGTATACGGTGTCAAATTTCCGTATGCAAGACTGTGGGCTGGCTGAGTAGGGCGGAGTCTTGGTCCTGAATTGTCTCACTCTGACACGACAGTGGAAGCACTTACTTTATTAATGTATGCTCGGCGCGCTGTGAAATTATACAGTGGCCGCTGCTACGTTCACGGGAACGGAGCGGCCATAACCATCAATGGGCCACTGCCACGCTCGGGGAACGGAGAGGAGCGGCCCTGTTCCTCAGGAAACGTCCTCCGGGAAACAGGGAACTGGACGCGCAGGTGGAAGGAGGCGGTGGAGCCCGAAACCTCGTCGCCACGCGAAGTATAAGGCACGTGAGGCAAAGAGTAAGATAAGTATATATATTTATTATATATATATACATCGGGAGAAATCTAGATAAGTACTATCAGGCTCCAACGGCTGACGAGCATTACTGTTGGGATTTCAATGTCCGTTCGCTCTCAGCACTCGTACGTCATGTACATTATGACGTGCTTCAGTGGATGACTTCTCGTGGTTGCTTCGCTACGAGCCTTGTAGTCTTGAGATGGATTAGTAATACTACAATATATCATTATGTACAATGTTCTACATTGAACGTCTGTCTCAATGATGGGAGACTTACACTCTAATGAGTAACCAGTTCACCTTTGTTACATTGGAAACTTTGTATCATTTGTTTTTTTTTAAGTAACTTACATAAGTGTATATTGGACTGAATTTGGTTAGTACATTGGGTATTTCACAAGAATGGACCTAAGTAAAAGTCTTCGTTTAAGCCTAATGGAGTCATGGCATCCAATTTATGGATCCAGAATAATTCTCTTTGTGCCAGTCGTTTGGCTAAGTCTCCCCCTCTTGGGGCTGTTCGAAGCACCTCTAGTACAACCAGTCTCAATTGAGATATATTATGTGCATTTTCTTTAAAGTGTATGGCAACTGGGGATTTAATGTTGCCCGTTCGTATATTGGATTTATGTTCCGTCCATCTCTCACGTGCTTTGCGGGTGGTCTTGCCCACGTAATATTTTCCACATGGACACTTTAATCCGTAGATCACATTTTTACTTTCACATGTGGCGAAGTCCTTTAGCATTATTTTTTTACCGCTATTAGGGTGTCTTATGTGGTCCCCCTTTATGAGGTTGGAGCAGTGTTGGCAGTTGAGGCAGGCATGTGTTCCCATCTTCTGTTTTCTGAATGTGGTTTGGGTTGGTTTCTTCATTCTTTCTGCCCTAATTAGACTATCTTTAAAGTTTTTGCCCCTCTTATAGGCTAACATGGGCAGGTCGGGGAATAATCTGTTCAGATTTGGATCTGATTTTATCAGGTCCCAGTTTTTGTTGATTATTCTCTTGATTTGGAAACTTTGGCTGGAGTATTTTAATGTGTGAATGAGTCTCGTTGTATTTTTCTTGGGTTTGTCCTGAAGTAAATCTTCTCTAGTTATAGGGTTAGTTCGTACTAATGGTTTGTCAATTATTTCCGTTGGAAATCCTCTTTTCTTGAATCTGTCTTTCATGATTTCTTGTGTTGTTAGTAATTCTGTATGATCTGATGTGATTTTTTTCAACCGAAGAAATTGAGAAAAGGGTAGATTGTCTTTCAGATGGAGTGGGTGAAAGCTACCAAAGTGTAGGACACTATTGACGTCTGTTGGTTTTCTGTAAATTCTCGTGTAAAATACTGTGCCTCTTCTTTCAACTTGTACATCTAGAAAATGTACTCCAGGTGTTCCAATTTCTAATGTAAAGGTGATGTTCTCATGGCAGTTGTTTATGTAAGAGAGGAACTCTTTTAATTCATCGGCGGTCCCTTGCCAGATGCCGAAGATGTCGTCTATGAAACGTTTCCAGAATTTGATTTTGCTTTTCCAAGGTTTTTTGTTCAAATGTGATGGTGTTCAAAATGAGACATGAAGATATTTGCATAGGATGGGGCTACCGAAGAACCCATTGATGTACCGGATATTTGAAGATAATATTTGCTGTCAAATCTGAAGTAATTGTTATACAGGATGATCCTAATCAGTTCTATTGCAGTTCTATTGCAAAGACCTTGTTGATGAGTGTAGTATTATGCCTGAGGAGAAACCATTCCAGGGCCTCTATTACTGCTTGGTGGGTTATTGATGTATATAAGATATTCACATCCAGGGCCTCTATTTCTGCTTGCTGGGGTATTGATGTATATAAGCTATTCACATCCAACCTACTTTGTTTAGGGGTGTAACCTGCCCAATCACAATGAACCAAGTTATCTTAAATCCTATAGATATTGTAACCAATAGGATGTCGTAGTTTTAGTGACGCCTATCATGCGTGATGTAGAGGGATGGGCGTAGACGCCCACCCGATAAGAGTTATCCAATCCGCATGCCCTATTATCATATACAGATATAACACCTATACTTAAGTTACCTTTCCTAACCAATTATATTGCATGTCGAGTTTTGTAAAGTTAGACGTCAATGATGACTAACATTGCCTATAAGAATCTCTGTTCAATTGAAGTTCGAGGAAGTTGGAGCGTGACCGGTGATTGCACTACAGGTGATTCCCATTTGTTTCCCTGTTTGATATATGTATCATTAAACGGACTTCCCTTTTGCCAAACTACTGGTCCTCATTATTGAGTCGTGTCGGAGTAAGTGAATCCTGCACCCCCTGTCCTCACATGATGCAGCTATCTTGTCTTACAAGTTCTAGAGGGTGAGTGCTGACCAATGGGCCCGTCAGCGTATTCCTCTCCTCGTGAACACACCCATTCAAAATCTCACGTGCACGCAGGCACACACAAATAGCCATATTGCATAATAATTGAAACATGCCGCAACCATGGAACCACGCATAGAAGTACACATGCAAGCAGTTTTCAATGGGTGATCTGCTCCTTCATTCTAAGCTCTAGTATGGACTTGTCCGCAGGACTCAAACTCAATTCCCGCACATTAAACTGAGGGAACGTGTGCGGCCTATGCCTTTATGCGGAATCTGAGCTTGGTTGCCTGGCAACTTTCAGCAAGCGCTGCCTGCATGTTGCTTGGTCGCTCCTGTTCACATTGATTTGTTCAAACAAATAAAAAGTGCTTGGCCTCGAAATCATTCTCCGGCCCAGCAGGCAGGCAGGCGTCACACCAGGACGTAGGAGGTAGGGCCGAAGATGTTGACAGACCTCTGACCCCCCAGTGTGTATTCATGCATGGTTGTGCTGGATAATTGCGTTTCTTCTGTAATTTGAAATAGCACTTTGGTTGGCACTTTGGTTGGCTCATTACGAAACGCTGTGGCCCCGTGATAAGTTTGGCATGTACAACAGAATAGAAATGTGCCATACTCCGTCATATAATGTTAAATGTTTTAATTAGAAGTATGTGCAATAATACAATGCACGGCCAGATCATTTTACACCATATTTCTTTGCAATTGTGTTTCATTATTTCATTTTAAAGATGAAAAGTACTTCTAAAATAAGCTTCTACACAGTTGTGCAAAAAGGGCAAACTAACAAAAATATTTATTTTTGCCTTGTGAATCGGTAAAAATTATGGTTAAGATGTGAAGACAGTGGTAGAAGTGGGCTAGAGCGGTTGGATGCAATGCTCCTCTACAATTTTTTATTAAGTTTTACTGTTCCTATAATTTTATTAAAAAAATAAATTGTTCTTGAATGGTTTTATTTTTAAAAAAAAGAGCAGCAGGAAATTGAAACTTGCACTTCAGTGTACGGCATCCCCTAAACAGCAGAAGTGCTGTGTTTTTTGCACTTGCCTCACTGTGGATTCGAACCTGAAATCTGATGGTTTAACTCAAACCTCACCTCATGGTGAGCTAACGTAGAACCGCTGTGAGTCTGTTTTTTTTTCACTACCCTGCTTGGGATAAAGGTCATTCCCCAGCCCTATCATAGACCTTCACTCGCAGTAATCAGATTTTTCTTTTTTTTTTTCTTCATTCAAGCAACTTAACGTGAAAATACTGCAGGTACAGCTATACATGCAGTTACTGGGTAGGTGGGAGGTGGCTTTAATATTTATCATGCCCCCTAAGAGGTTTGATTGGTGGGTGATTAGAAAGGGGAGGGTGTGTAAAACTGCATGCAGTGGGGGACAATGAATAAAGGTAATGGGGGTTGTTTAGAATGCATTTAGCATTTTCTTTCACTGTGTTCCTTTACACAATGGTGGAGTGTTATGTTATGTTGATTTATACTGCGCACCGCTACCACCCAAGGGCAGTCTCCAAGCACTCACATGGCTCTGCATGAGAGGGGGTGGGGAGGTTAGTGAGGATAGGGTGAGAGGATAGGTTCAGAACCAGGAGGAACTGGCATCTATGAGTGTTGGTTTGTATGTGGCCTTGTGCATTGTAACCGTATGGGTAAGATTCAGTGCTTTGGGTGTGTGGTAGTATTTTGTGTTTGTGTTGGTGTTAGTGTGTTTTGTGGGGTTGTGGTGGGTTTGGTCGTGAGTACCGGTTGGATAGTGTCCATAAGGGTTTCAGAGTCACGGGTGGACGTAGCTGTAAGATTATCCGGTATCTTGGTGTGTGGTTGAGATGTTGATGGTTTTATAGACTCTGTGGGTGGTTCACTCTGGGTGTGTTTCAGCATCTAGAGATTCTGGGTGAGAACATAGTATTGATTCTCATATTGTTTATGTGTAGTGTGGCTAGTCCAAGGTAAGGTGTAGTGGTGTCAGTTATGTTGGCAGAACATATCGGGAAAAGTGGGTTAGTAAATTGGTCCATTTGTTGGAGCCTCTTGTGCTGCTCTTTCTTGTGGCCCCTGGACGGTATCTAGCCAGGTTCTTGTTTGTGGTTCTTTGGCTCATCTTGTCTCCTCTCTAGTTGTATGTCTGTGGTGTTGTTGTTGCCAGTGTCCCTTCGAGGTTGTCATTGCCTGCTGAATAGCCAGATTTTCAGCAGTTCCCTGAAGGTGATGTGGTCTTCTGTAGTTCTGTTTTCTTTGGGCAGATGTTAGCAATTCGACGTGAGAATGCTGAACTGCCGAATCTTCTATTGTTGCATTTTTTTGCCTCTTTTTGAAGGCCGTTACTGGATCTTAATTCCCTTCCTGGGTGATACCGTCTAATGTTTTCTTGGAGGAATTCCGCTCCTGGTTTGTGCAAGGCTTTGTGGGCAATGCAGAGTGCTTTGAATTTGATGCGCTTTTTTACTGGTGACCAGTGCAGGCTTTTCAGTGCTGGGGTGATGTGGTCTCTTCTGTATAGTCTTAATAGGATCCTGGCTTCTGTATTCTACACCCTTTGGAGTTTCTTTGTAAGTCTTTCTGGCATTCCTAGGAAGAGGCTGTTTGCATAGTCAATTGCTTTGAGTATCAGGGATATAATTGTGAGTTTTCTTTTTTGTGATTGCGTTGACTTGGGGTTTTAGGGATAGTCCATTGTCCATGATTATTCCTACGTTAATTACTACATTGATAGTGTCCTGGTTGTGTTCCCATGCCGATCGGCCAGTCCAGTTGTGGGTTCCTTCCTTCGAGTCCTGTTGGTGAGAGCATTACTTTCCATTCTTTTCCCGGTTCAGTTGAAGGTTGTTCGTTGTCATCCAATTGTACATGTCTGTGAGGCAATTGAGAGGCTATTATTTTGTTCCTGGGTTCTGTTTGTTTTCACAATTAGTTTTGTGTCATCTGCGTAGTTGCAGGCTATACGTCTGTGGGTTCAAATGATTTTCATCAGTGGGCACATGTAAATGTTGAAAAGCTGAGGAGAGAGGCTGAACAGCTGAGGGACTGCGCAGGATATATTTTTGCTGTTTGAGGTGAATAGTGGTAGGTAGGTTCTTTCGATTCAGTTTGTTAGAAATGAGGTAAGCCATGTTAGTACGGATTCCCATATGCCGTATTCCATCAATCTTTTTATTAGTGTTGCGTGGCTGATTGGGTCAAATGTTGCTGATATGTCCAATAGTATGAGGGCCAATTGGGCATCATCATCTGTGTTTATTGTCAGGTCATCCCATATCAATAGAAGTGCTGATTATGTTCCTCTCATTGGTCTGAAGCCATCTCGTGACCGGTCGGGTATTCTTTTTGTTTAGACGTGTTTAAGAAGGATTTTGTACACGTGGTTCTGCAGGATGTTTGCTGGGTAGGGCAGGTTGGATATTGGTCTGTAGTTGCTTGGGTGTTCTGTGCTTTCTGATTCCTTTTTTATAAGTGGTTTAATGTATGCTGATTTGAAGGAGGACGGTACTACTCCTCTTTTGATTGATATATTTGATAGGTTACCGGAATTGTGTCACTGGGGTTCTCTGGTTGAGGATTCCTTTGAAGATGTCAGAGGGGCAGGGGTCCCTTGGGGATCCTGCAAGGTTGGTGTTCTTGAAGGTTTCTTCTGTGATTAGTTCTAGGTGGGTGAGTTTTGCGGGAATCTGTGTTTCGCCTGGTGTCTGTGGTCTGGCAGTCATGGTTGTATTTGCCCGGGCAAGGTTCATGGTATCCTGGATTGTGTCTATTTTTGCTCTCAGGTGGTTGGTGATGTTTTCACAGAGTGCTTGTGTTGGGGTGATGGAATTCTTATAGGAAGAAGGTTTTTTTATCTCTTTGATTATTTTGAACAATTATTTCTGCGGATTGTTTGCCGATTCTATTCATGTGGTATAGGAGAACTTTTTTGCCTTGAGGACTGTTGGTTTGTATAGCTTAAGTTGTCTTTGGTATTTTATTTAGTCTCATTAGGTGTATTGTTCTCTCCATTATTTTCCATTTTGCGGTTGTTGTTTTTTTAGTCCTTTCATTTCTTCTGTGAACCATTTTGATGCCTGTTTTGTTGGTGTTGCTTTTAATGTTTTAGCTGGAGCCAGTTGGTCAAGTGCCTTTGTGATCCAATTGTTGAGTGTGTCTTCTGCTGTTTCTATGGTTGTTTCAGTGAGTTCTGTTTCTCTTGGAACGGTTGAGTCTAGAAGGTTTGCAAGGACCTCTAGGTCTAGGTTCTCCCAGTTTCTTTTCTTGCTGGTATATAGTATGTCCTTTACGGGCGGTAGGTGGGTTTGACATGTGATGTAGAATGGTATTAAGTAGTGGTCACTCCATAACATTGGTGTAGGTGGCGTGGATGCACATAGTCCTTCCCTGCAGAAAATTGCATCTAGAGTGTGCCCGGCATTGTGGGTGGATCCATTTACTATTTGCTTGCGTGCGCAAAGTGAGTTTGCTGTGGACTCATTTTCTTTTTTGAATCAGATGTTGAAGTCTCCCAGTATGACTAGGTTGTCATGGTTGGTTGATAGAATGGCGGCTGCGTCCGCTAGTTTTGTTGCAAAGTTGGGATTGTAAGAAGGTGGTCTATAGATCTGGAGGAATACTAAATTAGTTTGGTCGCTGAGTTCTATCTTAATGATGAGGGATTCATAGTTTTCTGCGTTGGTTGTGATGAGTTGAGATACTCCGATGAGTTCTTTGTGTATGATTGCGATTCCACCACCTCTTCGGTTTTCTCTGTTGGCGCGTATTAATTTATAATTGTCCGGCATTGCTTCATTCGCGACAGCTTTATAGTTGTCTCTTAACCAGGGTTCTGTGAGAAAAAGCATGTGTGTGCCTACTTTGCTTAGAAGATCATGGATTTTTATTGAGTGTTGTGCGATGGATCTAACGTTGAGTAGGCTGCAGTGTAGTTTGTTTGATTTTCCGTTCGGGTTGTTTCCTGTATTATTTGTTCTGCCCGATGTGTTGCGGTTGGGTTTCCATTGCTGATGGATTTTTACTGTTGGATCCTGTTGGGCGGTGTGGTTCTTTGGTGATTCATATCTTCATCGAGTAGACTGATAAGGTTCATGGTGGGGATCATTGGTTTTGGTTAGTTCCGGGTGGTAAATTGTGTAGGTGGCCATTTGTTTTTCCATCCTTTATTGATGTAGGGAAAGTAGAAGGTGATGGATTCCAGCTTGTCCTTGATTACATTTGGGGTATTTTCCATGGTGTAGTCCGTGTTGGAGTGGTTTATTAGTTGTCATGGTGGGGTCTGTATTCGTAACACTTGTTTGCTGCCCGTTCATTGTTGCTGGGTCATTTTTGCTTATCATGGAGTCATATGTGGAGATGTAGCGAGCGATGTAGTCTGACTTTGTTCCATTCTTTGTATGTTTCCTAGGGCCATCTAGAATGTTTTTTGTCCAGTTTTTCAGGGTTGTGGGATCATGCTGGTCGGCACGTTGCTGAGTGGTTTGGGTTTTGTTAATATTTCTGTTGTCTGTTCTGGCTTCTTTGTCTTTCTTGTGGTGAGGCATGATGTTTGGGAATTGGGTTGTATTCCTTTGAGTTGACGTCCTCTTTGGATTGGTGTGTTTCCAGGTCCTTGGCGTTTAGGCTTTGCTGTTTGTGGTTAGTTATTGATTGTAGTTGGTGAGATTGTGGATAGTTGAGGCCTTGGTTTAAAGACCATTCTGGTTCAGTTTTTTTATTGTTCTTCCCTTTCTGGCTCCTGTGTTGTTTTGTTATTTATCATGGGGGTCCGTTGTTGCAGTTGTTGAATTAGGGGTAGAAACCCTTGTACATCATTCATTTTAGTGGTCTTTTTTTTCTGAAACCGATGTACGAACCTGCGGTGGGGGGCAATGTCTGGATGGAGAAGCAGCGATTGCTCAAAGGGCACCTGTACCTTAGCTGCCGGGGATGGTGGTCACCTGAAACTTAGCTACCAGGAATTGTGTGTGGTCCGACGGTCAATGCAGTAACATCTAGACTAGGGACACCTGGATAGAGGGTGGGGGTTTAAAGGGGCACAACAGACAATGCAGTCACACATAGGCTTGGGACACCTGGAAAGGCCTAAAGAGGGGGTAGGACAGTCAATGCACTAATGCCTAGGCTTGGGGCACCTGTCTAGTCGGAGAAGGACTTGAAGAGGGGGAACAACGGTCAATTCAGTCACACTTAGAGTTGGGATACTTGGACAGCGGGAGCGGGCCTAAAGGTGGGGCACAGGAGTAAATGCAGTCACACCTAGAATTGGGGCAACTGGACAGAGGAAGAATGCCTAGATAGGGTCCCAACAGTCAATGTAGTCACACCTAGAATTTGGACACCTGGGTAGAGGGAGAGTGACTAAATAAAGGGCACAACGGTCAATGCAGTCACACCTAGAATTTGGACACCTGGACAGAGGGAGAGGAACTAAATAGGGGGCGCAATGGTCAATGCAGTCAAACCTAGAATGTGGACATCGGGATAGAGGGAGATGGCCCAAAGAGGCAACCACAGTCAACGCAATAACACTTTGATTTGGGACACCTGGGTAGAGGGCCTCAACAGAAAATGCAGCAACCTTGGACCTGCGACACCTGAATAGATGGAGAGAGGTCTCAAAGAAGGCCAAAACAGTCAGGGCAACCACTCTTTGATTTGGCTAGGGGGGACAACTGTGAATGCAGCAATCAATAACACAATGCAATAACAGTTTGTTTTGGGACACCTGGGTAGAGGCACACAACAGTAAATGCAGCACCCTTAGACCTGGGACACATGGATAGAGCGAGAGAGGCCTAGAGAGGGTACAATAGTCAATGGGGTAACACTTTGAAATTATGTGTTACCAAAACCATCTGTCTAATTTGCAGGGTATGCCTGGCTAATACAATCTGTGTGAATGTGAGATATTGCTAAATTACACAATCATGCTAAATGCGAGATATGCATAGCTTACACAATCAGGCTAAATGCGAGATATGGATAACTTACACAATCAGGCTAAATGCGAGATATGGATAAATTACGCAATCAGACTAAATGCGAGACATGGATAGCTTACGCAATCAGGCTAAATGCGAGATATGGATAGCTTACACAATCAGGACAAATGCGAGATATGGGTAACTTACATAATCAGACTAAATGTAAGATATGGATAACTTGCACAATCATCCTAGATGATATTAGAGCAAGGATAAGATCAGATTGGGTCAGGCAGTCTAATGGGGAACAGTAATTGCTGATCCTTCTGTCCAGACCTCACCTACCTTATCTGTCGTTGCTGGTTGATGGCTCTGGACTCCTCAGGCTTACACGGGTCAACACAGTCTGGAGCTGCTTCTTCAAGAGCTGTCCTTTGCCCCTGGGTCCTTCGCCACAGGGGCTACATGGGAAGAGGCAGTCCTGTGAGGGTGTGTGAAGTGGGTGACTCTGGCCAATCAGGGGTGGAGGGTGGGCTGGGAGGCGTGCTTTCGGACATCAGGAAATGGGTATGCCCCGGGAAGGGTTGAGTGTGCAGGAGTGCGAAAATGTAATTTATCAAATTAAAACACTAAGATGCTCGGTCCAGGTCAGGACACCAGGGGCTGTGCACTCACCTCACGGGATCGGGCTGCAGTAGACTAGGGTGCAGCAGCACAGGGCCTAGGCCCTCGCTGGTGTACAATGCATGATGGATGGCCAATCAGGGGTGGAGGGTGGGCTAGCAGGCAGGCTTTGGAAATCAGGAAGTGGTATCACTCGCTGGATCACAAAAATGCAATTTATAAAAATGGAAACACTAAAGATGCTCATGCGGGTCAGGACACCAGGGACTGTGCATTGACCTCATGGATCGGGCTGCAGTAGCGGAATCGGGGAAAGGCGGGAACCAGGTATGGGTTATCTTTGCATTTTAACAGACAATGTAAAAGGGTTTTGGGATTATCCTATATTTAATAAAACAATATAAGAAGGGAGTAAAACTTGGATGGATAAGGATTGTATAAACAAATGGAACATTGGTGTCACAAAGTGAAGGGTGTGTCTTTTCTCAACAGCACCACCCCTTTCTGTCTATCCTAACTGGCTTCAATGTAACTCTTTGATCATAATTTGATGATGGCACTTTTGACTATCAAATATATACCATTCATTTATGTTACATGTTAATAACGTATAATACATATGTGCTACATGTAACTTGCAATGACTGTTTCTGATGAATGTCTTGATGATGATAATATGTGGTCAAAACACATGTTGACATAGGGGCATTTAAACAATAAAACACTTTTTGAAACACAAATACTAGTATTGAAATCAATACCTTATATATTGAAGTGGACAGGCACATGATAATAGTTCATATGTCTTCAGCAGAGGAGAAGGGACGTGAGGATTACGCATGCAAAGTTGGGCTAGATTCCCTTAGTGACTAAGTGCAACATGTGCAACTTCTCTTACCTGAACCCCAACCCAAACCCACTGTCAAGTAAGTATCTGCAGAGGTTCTCAGTCAGCTCCTGGTCTGCCTTGCACATTAAGCAAAGGGGGTTCTGCTGGGGAGTAGGACCCCAAATCAGGAAAGAGTTTATGTTAGGTTAATTGTATTTGCAGAGTGCACTGCTTTCAGAAGTTGCACCTGGCCCAATCTCAGAGTGTGTACAGCAAGACCACACAGCAAGGCCTTATTAAATTGATGGACAGTAGCAGGAAGCATCAGACTTCAGTAGCAGAACATGCGTAGAAGGGCGGAAAAAGGGAGTCCTGTCCCAAATCAATGCAGTTGGAGACAGGCAATGTTGTGGTGTGTAAGGTTGCCCAGAGCAGTGCCAGTGCCTCAGATTAATTCAAAACCTTCCACCCATCACATTTTTGGTTAATGTTGTGGTGCAGGGATGATGTCAGGGACTTTCACCCTTAACAAGTGAAATGGACCACGACACCCTGTGGGACCCCTTGTGACTTGAAAAAGGAAGTGTAATAGATTTGTAAGTGGTCATTTAGGGTTTCGCTCCATGCCTGCATTGCTTTAATTAGCAATTTGTCACAGAAGGAAATGTCAAGGCTGGGCTAACGGTTTACTTCTTAAAACCCAAAGGGAAGGACTATGAGTCTACAGAATAAAACTTGTAACTATGCATAATATGTGTGTGGGAATGGAAGGGATCATGTCCACTGACACGTTATTATATATTATTTAAGGGCTATGGCTTTTTGAACACACCACCGACTCCACCAAGAATTGATATCATTAATGATATTATTAATTGTCATACCCCTGAAGAATGTTGGCAACAAGAGGAATTGAAACATGTTGGGTTGTTTTTAGAGCAGTTTAACATTAGGTGTTATATATACTGTTTTTGGTGGTTATAGTAGCGTAGATAGAGTGGTGGTGGATACCCTGCCTTATGCAACTGCCTTTTTTGTTAATTCATGAATTTGGTGTAGCACTTTGTCACTGAGTGTGGTGTCGGATATTCATGTTTTCCCTTGTCATATTGATGTTATGATTCTATATGGCTATCCGTGTAACCCCATGGTTTTAAAGTAATTTTGGTTTTGTATGATGCATCCATAAAGTATATTTCTATAAGCTCCTGCAAAACAGGTTATTCATATGTAGCAGTAAAGTGGTACATCCTACCACCGTGTGCCCACACCCTTCAGTTAGGGGATTTCTTGTGTTTGTATAGGGATAATGGAATAAACATATTTCATGAGGACGCGTCATAGTGCACACACTGATGGCCGTGTCACTGTAAATATGTACTTTCAGGCCAAAGACAGACCACTTTAACAGGTGTAAAGTTATCACAGACATGTCTTACCTTGAATTCAGCTCTTTGCTGCCAGGAAGTGAATATGCCTGATGATTAACTAAATTCCACTTGGGGCTCATTTTAGGATTAACTTCACCCACTGGAATTTACAATAGGAAAGATCTTCATAATCTCTGCACCACAAAACTGCCACAGAGGGGTTTTCCAGCTAAAAGCAAAGAGGACCCCAAATATTTTTGAAATTGGCCACACAACCCCCAAGCATCTTCAGCTTGCTTTGCTGTGGTGTAACAAAATGGCTTCCGCGACACCATCCCTAGTGAAGTTGAGCTTCATAACTGTGTCCAGAACAGATGTCTAGAACAGGGAATCTTCAACGTGCGGCTGTCCGGATGTTTTGCACCACAACTCCCCTGATCCCTCAGCATTGACTATGCTGGCTGGGGCTGATGGGTGGTCTAGTCCAAAACATTACAAGTCAGAGATTGCAGGTGAAAGTCCTCTACTCATTCCAAGTTTCTTCACCTCCTCTTGTGTTACAGCACTCACCTCTGAACAGTTTAGGAGGCGATTTACAATAGTATGTTTACTGTATTCTTACCACACCTCTTAAACTATGCTGTAATGACTAAAACAGGTGGTATTTGAAATACCTTGGGAGACCTTTTCTAATGGAATGGAGCATGCTTTACTTTTAAGATCCAGCTCATTTTACAGCAGGCCTGAAACACAGGAGTGCAGAAACTCAGAGCTAGCATCTTTGCTTTGCTTTCCTCATCCGTCTCCGAAGAGCATTTGGTTTTGAAATGTTCATGCAGGCATGAAAGCAAAGATTCCAATGGAATATGCTTTGGTTTTGCACCTTGTGCGTACATAGAATATAAAACGCTGCCTGCAAAGTGTATTTTCAGATAGTGGTTTATTTCTCTCAAAACAGACAGTAAAAGTAAAGAATAAAGGTGATTTTGCCTTGCTTCACTCTGTACTTGTACACTCTGCTTTGAGAGCATTGAAAATTGCATGCGAGGGACCAGCAGCACCTAAGTGCAAGTGTTGGTGGTTTTACATACAATGGGCCTCATTACGACCCTGGCGGAGTGGGTTTACGCCAGCGGTATTCGCGGCAGACCCTTCCGCCCTACTACGAGTTCCCGTAGCGCCATGGAGCGGTTTCCGCCTGGTTTTTCCGGGCGGAGAAATCCATGGCGCTACGGGACCTTGTTGTTAATTACGCCACCGTATTCTAAGGTGGCGTAATTAACGCCTTCCCCACTCCCATTATACCCTATGGGGCAAAAATGGGAATGGGGAAGGGTAAAATGGGGAATGGGGATTTACCGCCCCGCCAAGGTCGGAATGGGGCGGTAAATCCGCCAACCCCCATGGCGGTATCGGCAGCTTTCCGCCGTGCTCCATGGTGCATATTGCACCACGATTTCCGCCAGGGTCGTAATGAGGGCCAATGACCTCCCTCGTCTTTTTAAAACACCCCCATATTATCAGTTGGCATTGCATGTGTTTGTTATTGTATGCAGAACCTAGAAAGGAATGTATTAAATAACCCATATTTGCAGCATGCCATAGTTTCCATGTACCTCATGCGGTAAAATGCTGCGCAATTCCAACTCATAATTAAGATGGAATTGAACTGGATATTTACCGCTTGAGATAAATATAAAGGCCCTGATTCGCAGAGCATTTTCCAACGGGGTTTTTCCATTATAAAATGCTTCTGTGAATTTAGACTCAAGTTTCTTTTGTGGTTTCATGCAATTCCTTATTATAATGTGCCAATGAACCCCACACCTCGCCAGGCACATCTGAGGAACACATCAACCCGCTAACTTGCATTTGTTTGTCATCTGTAGCTGGTAAGATAGCTCAGTGGGTTGAGCACTCGCTGCTGAGAACTATGTGCGATCTGGAGTTTGCACGTTCAAATCCCAGCAGGGCCAAATCAGCCTTTCATCCTTCCAAGGTTGGTAAATGAATACCAACTTCAACGGGGATGTCAATGTATGTGAATATGTTCTATGTACAGCTTTTAGGCGTAGCGCTGTATAAATAACAAATCATTATCGGCAGGAGGAAAGGCTCTCACTGCACTTTATTTATTGTTCATGTTAAGCGCTGCTACAGGAAGCAAACACTGTTTCAAAGCGCCGACAGAGCAACAGGGAGGGGACAGGCGATGATAGACAAAGTAATTACAGCAATATTAAATAATTAAATACAACAAAGTACGAAGAGACAATGGGGAGAGGAAGGCGAACCTACTATTCCTTGTGAGTGTTCACACTGTACAAGAAGAATATATACCTCCTAATTTCCATAGAAAAGCAATGACGTCCTGGTAATGAAAGGGTTACAATTTTCTTTAATTTTCCTTTGACTGTGGCTTCCAATGCACACTGTGTTATTTTTATAACAATGGATGGATCCTTTCCTGGATGTACAAGGCAGTGGATCTGGCAGCACCTGTTAGTTGAGTCACATCCCTGTGGGATTGTATTACTGTGGGCAACATTTGACCGACAGCGACTAGTTTAAACCTTGACTGTAATGATCAACAATCCGGCAAAGATCTGTCACTAGAATAAGATTAAGTTGCTGAGCGGGATCCTCAGGACTCAGGAACCCCTGGTTATTTGAGGAGCAAGGGAGTTGTATTGATTCATAGGAATTCACAGAATGTTATTGTGGTTTTTGTATAGTGCTTACGTGGTCTTGCTGCCCCCTCAAAGAAATTCTACTTGTGGGGTTTGGCAAGGGGCGATTCACAGCAGATCACAAGACTCACAAGAGGTTTATTGTTACTTATGCTGGGTTAACCACATTGAACATGTCTGGTATTGTCCAAATTCAAGGTTTCTCTAGAGCAGGATTTAAGGATCGATTGGCAGATAGGGGCCATGATGGACACCAGGGACGTAATTTAGGGGTCGCCAGGCCATAGGCCGCACTTACAACCCCTGTGGTCTCCCTTGCTACCCCTAAAAAATAATTATTTTCTTTTTTTCTTTATTTTTTTTTTACAAATTGAAGCTCCTGGGCAGTGGCCAATGGCATGTGCCTCTTTGTTTCTAGAGTAACTGGCTTTCTTGTTCAGGCTTCTAAAAAAAACAGGAGTTTCCACAAGTGTAAGACTTTGAGTAGTGACCCTAAATAAGAAAGAATATGAATAACAAATAGTGTGTCTTTCTGAAATTCTAAACAATAATTGTTCTTAAACACCTCACATTCACAATGCAGACAAAATCCTCCAAAAAGCATTTACAGTAGAATAAGCATACATTTTGCTTACCGCAAATTGCAGTTATAGCATGTTTTTTTCTGCCCATACATATGTTGATCCATTCTTGTATGAAATGTATATCATGTTACAGTGATATTGTAACAATATTGTTCATAGTGTACTTAGAAATAATGCTATGTTATGCCACTTCCTGTTTTGTCAAAGGGGAAAACGGTTGTGTTCCATCGCTTCCCATGATGTCACTATGGGATGGGGTCAAATGACATCACTTCCTGTGATGTCATCAGAGGTCAAGGGTCATGCGATGGCACTACCACTACCCCTGGCATTTTCGTGAAATGACGTCCCTGATGGACACTCACAAGGGGGACGGTGGTCCATAAGGGGGACAGTGGTCCAAAGGCAAAAAGTAATAGGTAAGTCCTGATCCTAGTGTGAAATCGAAGGATGTGTTTTTCAAGCCTGTGGTGTAGTGCAAGACCATTCAATGGGGTGGATCCTCACAAGTGGAAAGTTCTAAGCCTGACCTTTAAAATCTAGCAGGGGAATGGCAAAGGCATTCAAGGGGCAGATAGGCAGATAAGGGCAAAAGGACTTGTAAAAAAACTCTCGCCGTTTGAAGTAATGCATTTTGGACAAGTCAAAGCATCTTGGCATTGGATCATTCCCTGAGACAGAGCCATTTGTAGGTTATAAAGTAGTTGGAGATATCGACTGATGCAGTGGTCCTAGAACGATCTGATTGAGAAAATGTTGCCTTCTCGGAAGTTTGCAGATGATATTGTCAAGGAGACCAGTCCAAAGGGCATTGCAACCGTCCAATCATGAAGTGACAACTGCAAGGACTGCAGTGCACCTGTGAGGCCTGGGAAGCAGTGGAGTCAGCACTTAGCAAACATGTCAATTGATAGTTTCGAGGACATGTTATGGGTCATGATGATATGGATATCATCATGAATGTGCCCATAGTGCATGGGTTTAGGCACAAGTCCAATAGCTGCAGTCAAGTAATATGGAAGGAATGTTGGCACTTGCGGTCCAAAAAGAAGCATCTCTGTCTTAAGCAGGTTCATGTACAGTTTGTCATGTTCAAGCATGGGGAAATACATTCTAGTTCCTTCCCATCATGCTCTTTCAGACATAGTTTGATATACATATGTTATACATATGTTATCCAATGTTCCAGACCTCAATATTATTAGCCAGACACTCCATGTGAATAGTCAAAAGGAACATGGGTTGGCATATTTGGAGAACGAAGTTGACTTTGAGCAGATGAGGTTGGTGTTCAAAAAAAGATAAGATCAATTCAAGAGCCTTGACGCTGATATTTGACACCTCGCTCAAGTGGTTGTGGATCTCCTTGTTGTCAATGGCATCAAATTCAGTGGGTGAGTCTACTGAAGAGAGGGTCCCTGGTATGGGCCTCCTGTCCCCCATTCGCATGACAGCCCGAAGAATGAGAAACGAGAGATACCAGTATCTGTTTGGCCAGCTCCCATGAGGGTCAGTACATTCTACATATATGAGAGACAGATTCTCTTAGACAACCGATCAAACCATAATCAGCTGACGTCTTTGCGGACACAAGTGCCACATCACTGGAGCAGGTGGAGTATTGAATAATACCAAGCCGTGCTGACGACATTAGTGACACCACAACCTAGTAACGTTAGCCACAAAGCAAACTCTAATCCCTGCAAGAAGTTACACAGACACACATGTGCACAGACGAAGAACATGCATACACAGCTCTGTAGATAGAGGACCGATACATGTACATACTGTCAGAGCTTTTTTCTTTCATTAGCCAGTCACAGAAATGCAAGAAAGCAGCAGCCACACAAAACAAACTTGCAGCCACTTATTGCAGCAATCATATGGAACTTCAGGGTCGTATAAGGAACCTGGAGAGAAACCATACAACAACTGAAGTGAAATTGCAAAGAGCCACAGGCCTCAATACTAGGAACGAGGAGATGCAGATTCTGCAGCACGAAGCAAAGGGCCAGTGCTCACAGCACAAAGCTGCCTCTTCCATTGCAATGCCTGGAGGACTGTGAGGTGACCCATGGAGCAGTAGAGTCACACAGATGTGCACCCTGTGCAGAGGTCGTCAGGAGGCGTCTTGGAGAAAATCCTACCAGCGGTCTGGGAGAAGCCCAACAGACCAGAAGGGCCGAGCGGCAGCTTTGGACAGTGCCGCTGGCTGAGCAGCGTCAGCAGATCATGGAGTGTAAGTATTGACTCAGCCACACAGCAATTGAGGGAGGGGGTTAAAAGATACTGAGTGCGAGGTGGTGACGAGTATTGTTTAGTTTTGTCAAGTGTCATTGAGCAAGGAGCAGATGTAGATGTCAGTTGTTTGTGGGTAGGGAACACTCGATTTTGAGATAAAAGGTCAAGGCGGTCAGCCTAGACTATTGACTATTGGGGACAGATGACAGAAGTAATGTAAATAGTGGATTTCCTGTGGATTGGGCATTTTATATTGGGTCCTGGATGATGGTATCCCAGTATATAGGGCTTAGCAACTGATGCTAGCTTGCATCACGGAAAGTGTTCTACTGGTTAAGTCCCACAGAGGAGTTTTATCTACAAGGAGACAGTGTGGGTACAGATTGATTGAGCATGTGAAATATTGGTATCGCCTGTTAGGAGGGAGGACGATGGTCGTGGGTGTATGTTGGTTGTGTTCATGAAAATCGCATTGTGATTACGTACACATATACAAGAGGTCTACAAGGAGAAGAAATTCAGCAAAGAGAGATATTTGAATTGTGTAATATGTTCCAGGATGACGGAGGGGATGTGGCGTGGCATCAATGGATGCTGAACCAACAGGAGGCCCTGGGCAAAAGGCCCTCGGACCCCGCTCCCACTCCTACTCCTGAACATGGGAATGAAGGGGCAACAGCAGGGGCACAAGGATTATATCCAGCAAGGGAACTAAGAGCAGCAGCAGGGTACACAAACCCTATATTTTCACCTCAAGCATACAGCAGAAGGGAGGGACAGAACAGAGCTGGACAAACAGCTGCAGGAACACAGAGCGCAGGAGGTGAAAAGAAAGAGTGCAGCGAGATCCAAAACGCGCGTGAAATAGAACAACCTAGGAATAGAGGGAAGACAGGAAGGTCTGGAGAATATAGCAACAAACGAGTCGGTGGGAGGACAAATATTGCTTAAACTAGTTGGGAAAACAGCAGGAAAAGTGGGAGGACCAACCAGCGACGTAGTAGGCTTTAAGAACACGGGTGAAGCTAGGAAATGGGCAGATGTAATGGAAGAGGTAGACAGACAAGAGAAGGAGGAAAAGGAAGAATGTGAGAGGGTGCGAAGAGAGAAACAGAAGGCAGAAGTGCTAGAATGCAAACAACGAGAGATACAAGGGAAGTGAGAGATTTAGGAAATGGTGAGGAAAAGGGGAGACAAAGATAGGAAAAGGCAAGTAAAGATAAATAGGGAGAAGAGAAAGTTAGAAATAGAGCGGCTTTTGAGAGAACGATGGTGCAAGGAAGAGCGTGCAGTAAGAGAAGTAAGGATTAAGCTAGGTTTAGCACATTTTGATGATAACATGGAGAGGGAAGAGCAAGTAGATAGAGAGTGAAACAGGAGGTGTTATAGAGCAGCTACGCTGCCGAGTAAAAGCAATACCGGGTCCGTCATGAGGGAGATCTGCGGGAACATGAATGATCAAGAAGAAGGACAGTGGGGCGGCACAGTGTTGAGAAGGTTAAGCTTCCAATACAATATTGACCATGAGGGCAGAGACATTGGGTCAGATGATGACTTTGGAGGAAGTGAGGATGAGGGAGTAGGACAGCCTGCCCAACGAGGCATAGTGAAGGGCACATATCAATACACAATAGGGGATGAAACAAAGATGAGGGTGGATTGCGGGGTGACAAAGATGAAAGGGCGCATCAGTCTAGGGCTACTTCGTACAGCATTGACAGCGTTAACATGTATGCTCAGAGACCTTCTAGCATGCAGGAGGGGAGAATTAGTGAGGACGTTCACCACCACAAAAGACCCTTGGAGAAAGGAGTGGAGATCGGATTGACAGAGTTCCCCTTACTGGAAAAGGGAGGGGGGGCAACCTCAGTATATACCATGGCAACAGATAGACAAAGAAAACTTGAGGTGTAAGCTACCGTCATTGACTGCAGCAGCAGGGACATGGATATACAAGATGGAAAGACGAACAGCAGGTCCGACATTAGCGGTGGGAACATGAAAAATGTGCTCTCTGTGATTCTCTGAGAGGTTGCCAATGACATATGGAAAAGGGCTGACTACCCAGGAGTAACTGCCCAGAACACAGTGCACAATGGTTCACCATTTAACAACTGCTGAGCGGCTATATGGCAAGCACTTGTGGGTGCAGTATCCAGACACCTCAGACATTAGCGCGATCATGGCACGCAAAATGGGGGAGGACAAAGACCCCTTACAGTATATTCAGGCTATTCAAGGGAAAAATAGAGACTTGAAACGTGAGAACCCTGGGACAGGACAATGGCATTATTTTATTATATGCTAGGTCATGGGTTGCTAGAGCAGGTGCAAAAGCAACTCAAAAAGTTAGTGGGGATGGAAGCAAAACTGTGGTCACAAATCTATCTCACTATAGTACAATGTTTCAGGCTAATGTAGGAAAATATGAGAAAAAGGCGCAAGGAAAGCAAGCAGGAAGAGGCAAGATTAGCACAGAAGAAACTGTTGAAATATGCAATGGAAGGGGCAGTGTTAACAAGTGCGGGAAGACAAAATGCACCACAAATGTAGTATGCAACACCAGGTTTCATGGGGTGGTGGGATGTGCATCATGCGTTCAGGGGCAGAGGGGGGCGGCCCAAGGGTCACAACAAAGGCCAGACGGTTTTCCGGGGGGGTAACTGAGGCAAATGAGGGAACCACCCCAGTGTTGGGTATGCAGACAAATAGGCCACATCTCCAAAGTGTGTAGGAGCAGAGGGGGGATGCAGCAGAATGTAGGAATGCAATACCAGCCAACATATCTGAAGGAACAGACTGAATACTATGCTCAGGAACAGACACAGTGACAAGGAGAAACATTGAATGCATACACGCAGTCATACCAACCCATGATGCAGAGACCACAAATGCAAATGCCAGCACAATCATACCCACATGCACTGCATGTACCGCAGTTGCAGAATAATACGCAGCTACTGTACTCGTCCCAACAAGGCGATGGGACACAGACAAGCACAGACTCCATGGGAATGACTCCCATATCGGAAACTAGGAGGGACTACTGTGATGGTGTGGCAACCCATTCACAGGGAATGAAATGTCATTATACCCTCAATAAGACAGCCCACAGTCAGACCTGATATGTTCCATCCTATCAATTACATCCAACGCGGTGGAGGAACCACATATAGGGGTGACAATAGGCGACAAGACTTTCTCCTTTTTTGTAGACACTGAGGCAACTAGATCCGGCTTCCGGGAGGGGAAGTATAGAATGTCAGGCAATGCAACAAATGCGTAGGAATTTTGTAGGGTGATGGAATTGGTTAATTTCACTTTCTATAGGGACGCATCACCTCGCTCTACCCTTATTGTATTCCCAACAGACACCAGTAAACATAATGGGGAGAGATATCATGAGTAAACTTAACATGACCCTCTCATTCACCGACAAGGAGATAGGGTGCTCCACACCTGGGATTCAACTTCTAAATGTGAGGGAGATCATCAAAGCTTATTGTGGACGCACAGTACAGAGGGTGTTGCCAGCAGATGAAGAACTATTTTGGTATAGAGCTGAAGTAATAATGGCATGGCTTCCGGGAATACAGGGAATACTGTGGCGCCTTCCAAATGAGTACATATTCAGACCAGAGTTACCACTAGACGAGAAAGAGGCAATGGTAATACGGATGACAAAGGATAAGCATAGAGTAACAGATGAAGAACTGCTCAAAGACAACCGCTCAGATCATGAAGTAGCATTCGACATTACCATTCCATAGTGGTTGAAGATACACTACAGTGAGGTACCACAGAGGATGGCGATGATGCTCAAGTACCACCGCCATTTCTTGAGGAAGACCTGGCAAAGGTCCCCCGCATATTATGGACCACAGGTCCCTATGACGTGGGGCTTCTGAAGCCAGTCGCAATTTTACCAAGGGCAAAACAATATCCCCTGTCAAGAGAGGCAAACAAGGGCATTCATGAGACAATTTCAGTATCAGTAAAGCAAGGTTTCCTAATACCATCAGAATCACCATGCAACACAGTGGTGTACCCAGTGAAAAAGGCAACAGGGGTTGTGGCATTTTATACAGGACTTGCACCCATTGAACTATATTATTGTGGCAGAGTTTCCTTTAGTTCCGAATCCAGTGAAATATTTGTGTAGCATTTCTACGGATGCTACCTATTTCATGGTCATAGACTTCAAGAGGGGGCGTGGCCTGGAGCTCATGGCGAGTGGAAGCTGAGTCGCCGTGCTCCGGCTGAGGCGCCATTTCCAGATCCTTTTGCCTACTTAAAATCGCACCTGGGATAGAAAGTATCGGTTCCGAGGAGAGGGGAACCGATCCCGGACACGCTGCAGGGGTCTTCCCCCGGATCCGGGCCCCCGAGCCCAAGGATTCGTTCCGATAACGGCCCCCCCCCCTTGGCGGGACCCAAGATGGCGGCCATCTTACGAAACTAATGTCGCAGGAGAGCTTGCAGCCAAACCGACCTATCAACCTCTGCTGCGACTGCATCGGGGGTGAGGAGCCTCTACCTCTATCCGGCCCTGCTGAGCTGAACTAACCAGACCCCCTGGCCGGGGAAACCAAACCGGGGCTCAGACCCACACCACCGAGCACGGCCCCGGCCATCGACAACAGACGACGGTGGCGGTGGGGAGAGTGCCGGGCATGAGCGCGAACGACCTGATAAATATCCCACTGTACACCCTCTTGAAAACTTGAGCCTGGACCACCCTGCTTCCGACAAATAACCCCGGCGCCTGTCTCCACACGATCGAGTGACGCCAAAATGGCGTCCAGGAACAAGACAAAGGCAAGTACCATGGACTCCTAGGTGTCCGCTAAAGCGAAGACTCCCCTGCAGCCAAGCGCTTCCACTCCTGAACCCCCCCGAGCGCAACCAACTGGTTCCCCAGAAAACCAAGCACAAGTACTGGAGGCGATTGAGTCATTGCGTGCGTTCATAGACATGAGAATTGGGGAGTTCAAATCTGAGCTGCAGCTTGTGCGCCAGGACGCCCGCAACTTGACGGAAAGGGTGACCTCCGCCGAATCCACCATTAAAGAGACGTCGGGAGACACAACGGAGCTGAAGGCCAAGGTGACGGACCTAGAACGGAAGGTACTCACACTTGAAGCCAGGGCCGAAGAGGCCGAGGGCCGAGCCAGACGCGCCAACATCCGAATACTGGGGGTACCGGAGGGAAGCGAGGGCCCGGATCCGACGGCCTATGTGGAATCCCTGATACAACAGGAGGTGGGCGCAGGAAAGCTGACGCAGGGATTCTCGATCGAAAGGGCGCACAGATCGCTGCAGAAGAAACCCCCGCCGGGCTCGCGCCCTCGCCCTATAATTGCTAAAGTTCTGAACTTCCGAGATAGGGAGATTATCCTCCGACACTCCAGAGAGGAGGGCCCTATCGAACGCAACGACTCTAAGATCACGATCTACCCTGATTATACCCCGAAAGTTCAACGGGAGAGGAATTCATTCGTGCCGATCAAGGCTCGGCTCAGACAACTAGACCTAAAATATATGTTGCTCTACCCCTCCAGACTAAAAGTGATCCACAAGGGCAGGGCGATCTTCTTGGAATCCCCGGCAGCGGCGACCATGTGGCTAGAGGACAACAATCTGGCAGCGGACAATGACTCTCAACTTTCCGCGAATTAATGAACCCCCTCGCCCGATGCGAAGATGTCATATACTC
Organism: Ambystoma mexicanum; assembly: GCF_040938575.1. Lineage (NCBI taxonomy): Eukaryota > Metazoa > Chordata > Amphibia > Caudata > Ambystomatidae > Ambystoma > Ambystoma mexicanum. Next base: position 198,652,677 of record NC_090938.1, read on the forward strand.
AACTCGGACGTTGGGTACTCGACCTAAGAAGAAGGTAACATCACTCAACAGTTTGCAAAGATGAAACGGCCCTCGCTCGGCCCCCGTCGGGCACAGGGCCCCACCCCCCACGAACAGAACAGGTCAGGCTAGTTGCCTGCCCGACCTTCCTCGTGCCCGATACCCGGATGGGTCCAGACGGTACGAGAGCGCCTGAGCACCCGCAAGACTTTGTCATTGCTGGGCGCACCAGTTTTAGTTTTGTTATTTGTTTTCGTTCATACCACAGCCCTCAGACTACTAATGAAGCAGAAAAATGGGACCGGAGGCTCTTGGGGGCGGCGGACGGGACGTCGCCAGACCCTGAGGGGGATAATGTACCGCCCGGAGGCGGGGGAGGCGTGGAAGACGAGGCTGAAACAGTAACTCCATGGCGTCCCAAATCAAGGTGATGACGTGGAATGTGAGGGGCATGGGCACGTACATGAGGAGGAATCGGATCCACTCCTATCTGCGTAGGAAAAAGATATCAATAGCAATGCTCCAAGAAACCCACCTCACGGACGAAGCAACGGCCAAACTCTCCGATAAGTGGGGAGGTACTGGGAAAGGGGCACCTTATTCCAAATTCGCTAGAGGAGTGTTCACGTGGGTGAGCCCAACTGTCCCCTTCCACCTGTTGGGCCACGAAGCCGATTAGGAGGGCAGATATCTAATAATATGGGGCACCATCGATTCCATACCGGTGTGCCTGGTGAACTCATATTTCCCGCAACAAGGAATACCCTCACACCTCGCAATGCTCACTGCCAAAATCATTCCCAGGAGAGAGAGCGCTTTCATATGGGGTGGCGACTTCAATTCGGTCAGGAACGGCGCTCTGGACAGGTCGGACCCCCCCCGTTCCCCGAACAACCTCGCGTCTAACGCGCTGAACACGGCAATAGAACAGCTCGACCTGGTGGATATTTGGAGGGAACAACATCGCATCGAGAGGAGCTACTCCCATTACTCGGCCCCCCACAAGATCCACACGAGGATAGACTATCTGTTCATTGATCGTGCGCTGGCTCAGCAGGTAGACGACACACTTTACCTAGGTAGGACCATATCTGATCACTCGCCGCTGATCATGCAATGGACCCCTAGAGGACCCAGGCCACCAATCCCGCTATGGAGAATGCCACCCGCAGCACTCACGGACCACGCATTCAGGGAAGAACTGGGTACCAAACTTGAAGATTATCTCGATATTAATACAGGTTCAGTGTCGCGCTGGAGCACACTTTGGGAGGCCATGAAGGTTGTCACAAGAGGCGAAGTTATATCAGGTGCCGGAGGTATTCGCAAGCAACTGAAACTGAAACTGGAGAAATTGGAAGACAGGATCACCCACCTTGAATCCGAACTCAATAATGCACCCGACGCCGAAACAGAGCTGAAGGACATCCGGGAGGAGTGCCTATTGGCATGGAACAGACTGTCCAAATTCGACTACGCGACCTACATAGCCAGAACTCACAAAGAAGCGGATAAGCCTGGTAGAATGCTTGCCTGGCTGTGTGGGCGCGAGTTTCCAAGACACCTCCCAACCGAAATAACGGATGAAAGGGGGACGACCCATCGGACGCAACGAGATATCAACCAAGCTTTTGCGGCCTTCTACTCCAGGTTGTACGCCCATGACGCCAAAATACCAGTGGACGACATCAGGACCACACTGGCCGAGATTGAGCTCCCAAGTCTGACGGAGGCCCAGAGAGAGTCATTGGATGCAGAGATCACCACTGAGGACGTGGCATATGCGATTCAGTCGCTGACCACTTGTAAAACCCCCGGGAGCGATGGACTCCCGCCCGACTTCTACAAAGCCTACGCCGCGACCCTTACCCCGACACTCCACAGGGTCTATATGGAGGCATTCGAAACAGGGACCTTACCTGACTCCATGAAAGAGACAATTATTATCCCTATACTTAAACCTAACAAACCCGCCAACAACTGCGAGTCATATCGCCCGATTGCCATGCTGAACTACGACTGCAAAATTCTGACCACAATTTTAGCTAAGAGGCTGGCAAGGGTGATTGGAACCCTGATCCATGAAGACCAGAATGGCTTTGTGCCAGGTCGCAACACCACTGCGAACCTGAGGAGGCTCCAACATATCATGGCGGAGACCCACGACCGAGATGAAGACCTTGCTATACTCTCTCTGGACGCCATAAAGGCTTTTGATTCCATCTTTTGGGAGTGGTTGATTGAAGTACTAGAGGAATTCGGCTTTGGAGCGAGCTTCGTGAGGTGGATCGAGGTACTGTACAACACCCCGACAGCGAGGGTGAAGACTGGAACGACGATGTCTCAGGCCTGGCCGATACAGCGCGGCACCCGACAAGGATGCCCACTATCCCCAATGTTATATATACTGGGCCTGGAGCCAGTGGCTGCCTACTTCAGGGCACAACATTTTGACGCGGGCATCGGGCTGGGCAGGGACTATGCCATAATATCCATGTATGCGGACGATGTCCTCCTGTACTTGAAAAACCCCCGGCTCAACGCACACGTCGCGCTCGATATCCTCGACAACTACTCCCGATACTCCGGAATAACATTCAGCAAATTGAAGTCTTGTGCGTTTCCGCTGGCGAGACTTAGGGGCCTGGCTGAGTCAGACCTCCCAGACGTCGGGATACGATGGCAACTAGAGCACTTTAAATACCTGGGAATTGACGTGTGCCATACCCCAGCTCTCACACATGACCATAACACGGAAAAAGCCGTTAGGACCCTTCGCAAATCCATGAACTTTTGGTCGAAGCTACCACTGGCGGTAATGGGCAGAGCCGCAATAGTCAAAATGATAATTCTCCCCCGCCTCTTGTACCACTTCACGAACGTATGCTTTTACATCAGGCCGCCTTTCTTCAAAAAATTGGACTCTCTCATCAAGGACTTCATATGGGGGTCCTCCAGACACAAGATCTACCTCCCCACACTCACGCTCCCGCACAAAGAAGGTGGGATACAACTACCGGATCTACAAAGGTACTATCTGGCCGCACAGCTCAGTCACACAACGAAATGGCTTTCTGATGAACTTTCGTCGGAAACGAAGCTCCTCCGTAACCCGACTTCCAAGCTGTTCCCCAGGGAGATGCTTTGGAACCCGATGAAACAAGCTTCAGGAGTCCCCATGATTGTCACCTTGGGCCGGCAGGTGTGGGCCAGAACCGGCTTTCTCCGACGCCTGGAGCACCCCTACAATCCCAGTGCCCCCACCCTGGCTGACGTGTGCAAGACCCACGCAGACTTAGCGACAGCGAGACAATGGGAGAGAGCTGGAATCTACACATGGGGGGATCTGTTCGAAGATGGCATGTTCAGAGAACTCGAATCCCTACAAGCCAATGAAGGCATTTCAAACGCCCAGTTCTTGTGGTACCATCGCCTCAAGCGAACGGCAAAGGCACAATGGCCCGTTTGGCCGGAGGAACCCCCACCGGACCCCCTTCTTCAGAGATGTACGACCTAGCAGATGGCTGGAGACCGGTCTCCCGCTTATACGCCAAGCTGAACGACAGACCCAACCCAAAAAGCGCGCCCCTGAGACAAAAATGGGAATCTGACCTGGGGGTCCCGCTCACCGACGGCGAATGGGAGCGAATACTTCTATACCCCAAGGAGGTCTCGAGGAATACCAGATTTAAGCAAGTCCAGTTAAATGTCCTATACCGGACATACATGACTCCGCTAAGAGTTGCCACCTTCAACAATCGTGCACTTCCGCACTGCCCCTGGTGCGGTAACGACAAGGCGGACTTGATCCATATGTTTTGGACCTGCACCAAAACTGCGTACTTCTGGTCTATGGTGGAACGTACATGCACTGAGGCGGGGCTCACAAGATACGAGTGGAACCCAAAGGAATGCCTGCTGGGAGCCCATCCCAGACCCAGCAAACACAAGCATCAGGTCAAACTAATGGACCTTGCTTGCATCCTTGCGAAGAGGTCCGTAGCGATGGCATGGAAATCCCCAAGGGGCCCGAGACACGGACGTTGGCTCAAAGACCTGGAAAAGTGGACGGAGGCGGAGACTAGGGCCTGGCAGGATGGCATCCGCTCGAACGATGACGACTCCAATGAAGCTCTGGACTCATGGAAGGCCCTGGTGCGTGACATTCAATTTGCCTCCGACCACAAACCCCCCTGAACTTTCGCTCCTAACAGAACACCGCCTGTGACTGGTTTCCAAGAATGGCTAACACCACACCCAGCCCCCCACGACCACGGACTTGCTGCACACCGAACCCCCCCCCTCCGCCCCCCACCACGGACGATACATTGCTCTATGAAGGCTGTGGAAGTTAAGTAGTTAATTAGTTAATTTGTTTTAAGTTGGTTGTTAAGTCACTGTTTGTTGTTTGTTTCGCACTTTTACAAATGCCAATAAAATGTTTTTAAAAAAAAAATAGACTTCAAGAATGCCTTCTTCTCTATGCCACTACATCCAGACTCACAAGACCTAACTTAGTTTCTATATAGAAATAAGAAGTGGAAACACACTAGACTTCCTCAAGTGTACTGCAAGTTCCCTTCCATATTCAACAGGGTCCTTCAAATGGACTTAGGCAATGTACAGTTAGAGCATGTTGTTCAACAATATGTAGATGGCATCTTGATTTGCAACAAAACAGAAAAGCAGTGTAGGGATGACTCCGTGCACATGTTGAATGCACTAGCAGACAAAGGATGCCAATTTTGCCAGAAGGAAGTATTGCACATTGTGCAGTTGATATCACAAGACTGGCAAAAAGTGACACCAGAAAGAGCAGAGGCAATACGCAAGACTCCAAAAACACACAACCATAAGGCAGATGCAGCAGTGTCTAGGACTAGGTAATTACTGCAGAGCATGGGTATTTGACTACAGCACTTACACTAGGCCCTTGTTAAGCGCACTAAAAGAAGCACAACTGGGGAGGGCACCTTACAGTGGATGGAAGAAATGACAGAGGCATTTGAAGAGCTGCAGATAGCAATATGCACAGCTCCCATGTTAGGGTTCCCAGACTATCAAGACACATTTTTCTTGTTCTCATACTTTAACTGAGTAGTGATTACTGCAGTACTGACACAAAAGACAAGCATGTAGCATACTACAGAGGGACACTTGACCCAGTAATGAGAGGACACTACGTGTGTGAACAAGCACTAGCTGGTGCCACATTCACAGTGGACAAATCAGTGAGTATTACCATGGGATGCAGCACCACTCTTTTTGTGGAGCATGTGCTCTTCTCGATACTGGAAAGGCCCAAATGTACATTGATAACACAGAGAACTTCAGGTCTGAGGTACTACTGTCAAACCTTTCAAGATAGTGCTATGCTGACTTGTCAACCTGGTGACATTCGTCACCGAACCCATAGAGAATGACGACTACGTGCATGACTCTGCCGCAAACATAGAAAGTCAAGATGACTTTCCAAAAGTACAGAAGAACGCACTTGAGGGGGAGACGTACTTAATATTGACCAGGCTACAGGAGCGAGACATACTGGGACGGCGGTTGTGAGGTTAAAATGGCTGATGGGTCACCGGTGCAGCATGCCCACCTATTGGGCAGACTAATAGGGGTGCTTCAGCTCCAACTATGCATGGCGGTGGCGAAGTCCCAGGCCCACACAAGGGGGGAGGATCCCATCTCTAGGGGCAATGAGACAGCGGATGCTGAAGCAAAATGCGCTGCTAATTTTGGGGCCGTTTTAGAAATGGACGCTTCGTCCCCAGCACGTAACTATGTATGAACAATGGTGTTAAAAGGAAGGCATTGAAAAAATAAAAAAGACACTAAACAAAGCTGGTTCCATTGTCTACCTTTAGCCTTATTTGCACTGCGCAACAAAACATGGTCTGACCACCATTTAACCCAACATTGTAATTGTAATTGGTTATTTACATGAGGTGGTAACCGGGCAGCGCACGAGATTCCCCCTGGCTCCTCCCACTAGGGCATTGTTGGATGCGGAAAAAATGGTCTGATTTATTGTGACAGGAAATGTCCAAATACACTGCTTCCTTGATGGCTAGTCCCTCTTTTATTTCTCGCCAACTGCAGGGACAATGAGAGAGGCCCAAAGCAAATGAAGAAAGAAACAACCCAGAAGAAAACAAGGAATATTTGAAAGCTCCACAACTTTATCCAGGGGATACTGTCCTTTTTTTTTCTTCAAATTTGTCTTTATTGAAAGTTTTAGCACAAGTAACAGCACAAATTTGCGAAGAATACAATCAAACAACTTTAACATAACAAGGGAAAGCACCCGCCATCTGCCTCCCTCTCCTAGAAATCAACAATAAACAACTCCCCTTCCCTCCCCCTCCACTAATGCCCCCACCCCACCACACCTGGTAGCAACTACCCCTCTCAAACCCTCATCCATCTTTAAACCATTATTCTCCTTTTTGACTACTTAGGCATTAACCATTGGCGCTGTGTCACCTCTCTGGCATCCTCTGTTCCCATATTTCCTTATTAATGCCAACCCTGTTTACAGCTTCTTCATTCGTAGGGACCCATGCCCTCTTTCTTATTTTCTCATATCCCCCCAACCTGCCTTTGCCCAGCTCTCAGGTATTTGTCAGCAAAGCCTCCTCACTCCACCTATAATGGCCCCGCCCGTCCATGCAATCCCGAAGTTATCCATTCCATCACATAGAGGTTCTTTGAAACATTATCCCACTCCTTCTTATCCGGCGTGTTGAGACTGTTCCCTTTCGTAGCAAGACAAGCTCTTGCCACCAGTAGTAAGCCTGAGGCCATCCCAGGTATTCTGGAATATTCCTCTTCCTGCCCCTCCACCCCAAACAAAACTAACAAGGGATATTTGGCTCGCAGATCCCCTCCAAATCTTTGGTCCACGCCAAGACCTCATCTCAGTAGAACTGCACCCTTGGGCAGCCCCACCACATGTGCCAGTAGTCGTCCTTAATTCAACACTCCCGCCAACATTTCCGCACTTTTTCTCCAAATGTCCCAGATGGTTCCCCAATATAGGGTGTTCTCGGATTCTACAGGGGATTTTGTCCCTTAGTAGCCATAACCATTCCCCAACCATAGCTGGTCGCAGATGCAGGTTGTCCAGTGCAATCCAATGGAGATCCCCATGAGCCCTAAGGTATGGTATCAGAACCCTAGGTTGGGCTGCCTTGTAATACTGTTTCACGTCTGGCAGACCCACCCCCCTTTTTCCTTTCGAAGTACCAGTACCCCCCATGCTATCCTGGCCTTCTCCACCTGACAGAGAAATCTCAATAGGAAACACTTAATCTCCTGAAAGAAGGAGTCTGGGATGCAGATAGGTTGCATCTGAAATAGATAAAGAGTCTTGGGAGGACAATCATTTCTATTGCATCGCGTCTCCCCAACCATGATACTGTAAGCTTACTCCACTCCACAAGTCTAGTTTAATCATGGACATCAGTTAGGTGAAGTTAGCCGAGAAGAGCCGAGAAGAGTTCTTGTAAGATTGATACCTAGGTATCTTAACATTCCCAGGCTAACCTGCATCCCAGATGGGCAAAGCTTCCCCTATCACCATCTCCATCCCTGTCCAGTGTAAAAGGGATAGATTTAGACTTACTGATCTTAAGTTGGCCAGTGTGCCATATTGCTCTATCTGCTGAACCGCTGCCAGTATGGACATCAGCAGGTTCACTATATGCAGCAACATGTCGTCTGCGTATAGAGTGACTTTGTAGTCCACCCACCACACAGATTCTCTCCACTCTGTTACACTCCCTAATCCTCTGGGCAAGTGGTTCCAAAGAAAGTGCAAACAGAGAGGGGGAGAGAGAACAGCCCTGCCTGGTCCCCCTACCTAACTCGAATCAATGGAAGTCTCTGCCGCTCTCCTCTACACAGGCCCTAGGGGGGGTGTACAATGCCATTATCCTACAGAGAAAACGTCCCCCTATACCGTATTTGATGAGCACCACTTCAAGAAACTCTGATTCCAACCTATCAAAGGCCTTTTCTGCATCGACCGAGAGGAGGGAGGGAACTCCACCCACTCTACGGGCTACGTGCATCAAGTGTAAGGTCTTCCTCATTATGTCCACCCCCTGTCTGCCCTTGATGAAGCCCACCTGATCTGGATGGATTAAACGTGGCATGTAACCCTCAAGTCTTGCCGCCAAAACCAGGGTGTATATTTTAGCATGTATATTAAGGAGGGAGATTGGGCAATATGCGCCACATTTCTTGGGGTCCCTCCCCCTCCTTTAGTACCACCAAAATGAATGCCCTCGAGAAGGACACTGGGGCTTTAACAGTCTTCATCACGTCATTAAACAATTCAGTCATAAATGGCAAAAAGACGTTGAGGATGGTTTTATAAAATCCTGCGGTGAACCCGCCTTCCCCTGGGGCTTTCCCATCAGCATCCTCCCCATCAACTTCCAAATTTCTTCTGCTGTTATGGGGCTTCCATTGTGGCAGATTCATCTTCCTTCAATCTGGGCAAAGAAGTATTCTCTAAGTACTCCACAATCCCTCCTGCTCCTGGGGTACGATCACATTTGTATAAAGTATCATAGAAGGAGGTAAATGCCCCATGGATCCCCTCTGTGGCTGTCTCTTTAACCTCGCCCTCCTTTGATTTATGCCACCCATCTCTATGCTCTATGCCCTCTTAATCTGCCTGCCAGGAGTGTGTCTGCCTTATCCCCTTTCTTGTAGAATTTCTGTTTAAGGAATTGCAGATTGCGTATTATCTTCCCTCACTCAAGGAGCCGCAATTCCTTCCTTTTCCCCTTAGCCTCCTTAATACTCTACTCCCTCCTCTCCCCTGCACCTCCGCTCATTTGTCCAGGTCTTTTATCTCAACCCTCAGCTTATTCTCAATTAGCCCCTGCTCTCTTTTCTTTTGTGCCCCTTCCCTGATCAATACCCCCCTTCAGGTCAACTTCCCAGAGTCCCACACCATCCTTATATCCACCTCCCCTGTGTGGTTAGTAGTGAAGAATTCCTCAATTTCCCTAGCCATCTCCTGTCAGAATGCCAAGTCTTCTCAGAGAGATTTGTTGCATCTCCATTTAGCACCCCCTGGGTCCATAACAGCCCAACCCAGCTCCATTATCACCATATCATGGTCCGACCAAGATGTTGGGCGAATATTTGAGTTCAATGCCTCCTTCCACAGACACCGTGAAACATACACAATCTATCCTTGTAAAGGTTCTGTGGGGGTTAGTAAAAGGTGTATCCCCTCTCTTGTGGATGAAAGTGGCACCACATATCCCGGAGCCCGTACACTTCTAGAGTCTCCTGGAGGGCCTCCCCACATCCTGTGCCCTGTCCTGTACCCCACCTGTCCAAATTCATGTCTGCCCATATATTGAAGTCCCCTCCAATAATGGGATGACCTGAACTCTCCACCATTATTTTCGGTAGCATATTCTTCAAGAATTCAGTTGCACCTGGTTGGGCGCATAACTCGTAGCGAACATAAAACGCACCTTTCTAATGATGCCTGAGACCAGCAAGGCCATCCCCTCCACGTCTGACCACACTTTGGACACCTCCACCTTAAGTGCTCTATTGAATCGGATACCCACACCTGCCCTCTTTACCGGGCCCGACCCCCAGTATAGCTGGCCCACCCATCCACTGGAAATTCTTCTCAACTCCCCCTTACATTATTTTGTCTCCTGGAGAAATATAACATCCAGTCATACCCTACGGAATTCCCTTGCAAACAGGGACCTTTTAGTTGGTGAGTTAAAGCCCTTCAGATTTAGAGTCCCAATTCTCAGCCGGCTCCCTTGCACACCATCTCATGCGGTCGCCATCATGTTATCCCACTACACATCCTTCGTCCCTGCCACTTGGTCAGCCTTATAATACCAAATTGAACTATATCACAGGGAAATAAAACAGAACAATGAAGGGTCACTAGTACCAGGTTCCCCCTCCCCCTGTGTCCTCTCCCTGCTCCCCCCTCCGCTCCCCTGACCCAAGCTGCACCCAGCCCTCTCCACTTGACATCACTAGGGTGAAACCGAACCACCAACTGGACCCTATCACTCGAGTCCCAACACTACAGACAACTTTTTCTCAGAGCCTCTTTCCACCCCTGATTCATGAAACACCCCTTAACCTCTTCCCCGCAATCCTCTAGGTGGACTGTATCCCAGATATCAGGTGGGCAGTCTCGACTTCTTACTGGCCGGTTAAAACCCACCCTGCATGGCACCCCAGGGAGGGCCGCCCCCGGCCAGTGTCCCGCACAGAGAAGAAAGATACAGCATCATTTGCAGTCAGGTGTCAGCTGCTGGGGATGTATTCAACTTCCTGAACTTCCGAGATTATGACATACATTGTCTTTTATGTCCCTTGATATGTCATTGGTTACCCCAACCTCCTGCTTCTTGGCCCCCTGCGGGACTCCAGTGTCACCTACTAGCTCGCTCATAGCCCTCTGTAACTACTCCTCATTGGACAGTTTGTATTTAGTCGCATCTACTTCAAAGGCAATAGAAAACAGGAAAACCCACCTATATCATATTCCCTTTTCATTCATCCACTTTGTTAGAGGTGAGCATATACCTCTCCTTGTGAGTGTCAGCGAAGACAGATCTTGGAATATTGTTACCCTAAAGTTGCCGTACATCACTGGGTCCTTCTTCCGCGCCTTCTCAAGGGTCTTGTGCTTATCCGGATAATTGTGAATCTGGCAAGAACCAACCTGGGACTCCCTGCTGTTCCTCCAGCCCTGTGGATCCTGTCTATTTTGGCTTCGTCAAAGATGAGTTTAGTGACTTTGTGAAGGATTCTCCTCAGGTCCATCTCTGTCTCCGCTCCTTATCTGGGATCCCAAAAAATATCAAATTGTTCTGCATCTCCATTTTCTCAATGTCATAAATTTTCAATGTGATCTCACCCTCTCTCCTTACTATTTCTGACATTCTTACATCCATTTGAATCTCCATGGCACCCCGAGAGGATTGGTTGTGCTGCACTTATTTCAGTCTATCTTCCTTCTTGTCGATCCTCCGGGTTATTCTGTCGACCCTTCCTCCAATGTCAGCCCGCATGCTTCGGATCTCCTCCATCAGTTCCACAACCTCTTTCTTTGTTGCCATGGATTCCACCGCCCCGGCCGCCATGGTAGTCTGGGGTTGAGTCTCTCCCTAGTTCTCCCTCCACGTGTACTCAAAGCTAGCAAACTTAGATCTCACGTCCATGTGACTTCCCTTGCCGGCGGCATGATATTCTGTGCCTACCTGATTTTCAATGTGTTCCTAGAGAGGTCTCTTATTGCCTATGACTCATCGTGAGGGCCCCGTCCTTCTCGGTTGCAGACTGGTCTCTGCCTCCCTAGCCTTCTCACTCTCTTCACCTTGAGTTCTCTGTGCCAATCCCCTCCTGGGGGAGGGGGCTAGTGCCACCCCACTCGTTCCCAGTGGTCCTCCTTCAGGTGCTCCACTACTCTGCCCACGCTGGGCTACAGTCCCCAGAGAGCAGGGCGTGTGGAGTGGGATGTCCAGAAGGCAGGCACATGCCCCTGAAAAGGGGGCCCACACCTCCCGTTGGTCTCTTCTGGTGTCAACACGTACCCCCGCTCCCCTGTAGTTGCTCCCTGTAAGCTCCACCGGCACCTGTTATCTTCCCCTACTGCTCCCTGGGGTGTGAGGCTGGGCCTCCTCAGTCGCAGGCCCTGCAAGAGCCCTTGGGGAGATTACGTGCTTCTCCATCTGCACCTCCGTGGGGGAGCAGGGTGTCTAGGCTGTGGGCACACACCCCTGAAAAGGGGGCCCACACATCCCTTGTGTCCCCTCTGCTCCTCAGTTGTCACCACCTGGCCCCAGATCCCTGGGACACAATCCATCTCTGATCTGCTGGTGTCCGTTACCTCCTCCCCTGCCACTCCCTGGGGTTGTGGGGTTGGGCCACCTCAGGCACGGGCCTCACAGGAGCACTTGGGCCCCTCTGCTCCCAGGAGGGGACACAGCAGCCCTCTGTCCACTCCACCCAGGGGGATTGGAGGTGGGGAAGCAGTCACCCACCTCCGTGTTTCCCACTGCACTCCGCGGGCGGTGCTCCTCATCCTCTCAGATCTCCTCAACCTTCTTGGCCCTCAATCAGCCGCGCTCGCCGGGGTCCTCCAAACCCGCTCTCACACCATAAAAACTCTCCGTGGGGCATGGGGGGCCCAGTCCCTCCTGTCGGGGCACTCACCAGAGCCACAGCTTGGCCCTGGGCCTCTTGGCTACCCTGGCACCACGGACTAAAGTGCCAGTGTGCCTCAGCTGGCCCAGGGCAGCAAGGCAGGCACCTCCTCCTTCCTTTCCCAGGGAGTCTCCGTCGTTGTGTTTCTCGCCTCTCCGCTGGCGGTTTCACCTCAATCTTCTTTATGGTGTGCCCCGGGTGCTCTCACCCAGAAGTTCTAGTGCTTTCATTCCGGGGAGGATTCCAGGGGGGGCTCTGATCCCCTTTAGACCCAGTCAACGGGGAGCTCTAAGCTCAGGCTGCCGTCATCCACATGCCCCCTGGTTTTCTCTGACACCGTCCTCTTATGCAATTTTACCCATGAGTGGTTCAAACCATGCTTTACGGGACCTCACATTGTGGAACAAATTACATATCGAGCTGTGAAATTGCAACAGAAGAGGGCCTGGAATTATCTTGGTGACATTAAGTCCTGTCAAGCAGCAGCCTCTCCTAGCACCAACAGTGAAAGGGCCAACAATCCACAAGCTGAAAAACAAAACAATCACCTCAGAGCATCAATGCCCAGGCGTTGATTACTCACTCCCAGGCAAAAGAGATAGGGAAAGGACTTCCTATACATCCAGAGTGAGAATACACTATCTGTTTATCATTGTCCTTTCCGCACACTGACAGCATTAATTGTGAAAGTTGTGATTGTTATTACTGCATTGTCCAATGCTTCCCCCTGACCCTCAACCCGTGACATTCCAAGTCCAATTTGTCCAATTTGTTAGGAGATCCAAAAGTACTAGAAGACACAATCTTAGTGTATTTTTCGTGTTTTCTTGGCGTCTTGTCCCAAACATTCCCACAACTGAATAGAGGAAATCATTCAGTGCTCACAGTACTCTGTGATCCTAGAATACGCACTGTCTGGGAACAATTGTTTTACCTTCAAATGACTCAACATCACGTTCGCAGGGCTTGAATTAACAAAATATTAACAGATTAATGCATTTCTGGCGCATTGCAGGTGGTCAATAAACATCTTCAAAGCTGCACAAGTTTCTGAAAGCGGTGTAAGTAATGGATGCCATTATTAAAAGAGTGCTAATTGTGTCTTGTGTCTTCTTTTCATGTGGCGGTTTTGGTCTTATATTTTGGCAAATGTCCTTTATTATAGAGATTAGAGCTGTAACCCCTACTAACACAACCCCAGTTTTAGCAGGTGGAACTACTATGTCCGGTGGAGAGGTAAGCACTGCCGTATCAGTAAGGAGAGGCAGACACTTTGCAGATGAAGATATGGGAGGGGTGGATCTCTATCTCACTGATACTACTCGAGTATCCAATAACATGTGGTATAAGCACATGACCAAAGTAGGTAAACAAACAACTGGGGAGAGCTGCTATGTTTGCTCTCTTATCCATTACGCCATGAATATTTCCAGAACGTTTGTGGCAACTGAAATACCAGCAGCAAGAGCACAGTGCCTTATGTACCTGTTGATGTGTACTACCCGAGGATGTTTCCAAGGGAGAATGCCAACATTGAGATGGATGTCCAAAACAACATTCCCCTAATAAGATAGCTACATGAAAACACTTGATATGATGGACAACTACTTAAAAAAAGACCAGGCTATATAATACATAACTGACGACCACGAAAAGGAGAGACAAAAATGATAACACTGAAAGAATTGTTATGTCTTAAGAAGGGCCCTAAGGAAATAGGAGGAGAACCAGGATGCTGGGAACGACCACAGATACTTGTGTACGGCCAAGTATACACAGCTGAAGGATGGAAAGAAGGTTTAGTGGGGAGCACAGCCTGCACGCTCCTAACAGTTCCAGTGAACACAGTACAGGAAGAAAATGACAAATGCCTAAAAGAATGGGACGCAAGTGCCAAGTTACTGACCTTGGTGGAAAATGAAGCCGAACAAATGCCCATAATACCACTGCGGAAAGCAGCATTATGTTTCCAGAATGATGGAGCAGTAAAAGTTGGAGAAAACAAAGACTGCAAGCCAAAAATAAAGGCTGCAGGAATGAAGGTTGGGACAGCAGTATTGATGATCATTACTGGGCCTGTGGCTCTTGGGCATACGAGAACCTGCCACCGAACTGGGAGGAGTTTGCTCATTGGTGCACATCAACACGCCAGCACTACTAGTTCCACAGAAAGACATCAAAACAGATAATGTTCCTAAAATGGACAATGCCAGAAGAAAGAAGAGGTCAGTAGAATTGACTAGGGTAAAACGGCAGAACTACATAACGTCAGCATCAGAAGCATCTCTGGCCGTCATGCACCTGAACACAGGTTGTTCAGCAGGACAGAGATCTTCTTCGCATCAGTAGTTCCAGCAGTACAGACATACACAAATGCAAAATGGCTCCAGATCCCGAGGTGGGAGCTGATGCAAACAATCAACTCAACTGTCAATGGCTTCAACGCCATAAAAGAAGGGCTCCAAGGGGGGTGGCCAAGATGGCGGGTTGAGCGGACGTGGAACTGTGGAGCTCCGTCCCGACCTGCTTCAATTGCAGTTGATTTCTCATCAAGCGCATTAACTTACGAAGTAAAGAACAGTAGGAACATAAGAGGAACACAGTTGGGATCAAGGGAGAACCACACTGACCCGTGGGGCCGCAAAAACAAAGAAGATTGCTATGCAGGAGACGCGGCTCCCAACCGGAAAAAATGGTGGGTGAACTCATGCGATGCTAGAGGAGGCAGTGGACTGGGGGATCTGGCGCTGGGCATCACCTAGCTACCAAGGCTCGACCGGAGAGTTCTTCCAGCCGTAAGCAGGAGAAGGACCTAAATGTGACGGGTGCCTGAGAGCGAGTGAAGTCTGCTCGCGCTGGGGGCCGTCGGGCTGGGCGGCTCTAGAACTGCAGAGAGCAGGAGGCGGACCACATCCTGTGGGATGTCAGAGAAGGGGTGGAGGCAGCCTGCGCCGGGTGTTGCCTAGCCCTGCAGCACTGCGAGAGCACAAGAGTGGATAGTAGCAGAGGAGGCGGGAGCTACCAGGAGAGAAGGTGCGGAGGGACAGGATCACAGCTGGCACCGTCCCAAAAGTGAGGAGCTAGGTGAGAGCGAGACCTACGAACAACGTTGCAAGAAGAGTAGAGGCGGAGGGGTGCAGACGCAGCTCCACAGGAAGGCACAGAGACACTTCCGGAGTTGAGGCAGTCCAGAAGAGCAGGAGACACTGAGAAGGCGATCAAGACGAAAGGGAGTGCTTCTAGATAGCAGGTAAGGAGGAGCCTGGGCTGCAAAGGGGGAATTTCAGGCCTCCGTGGCAGCAGCCAAGAGGAGCTAAGGGGAAGGAACAGACAAGTGTAAAGGGCCCCCAGGGGACCGGTGAGGCCAAGAGAGGCTGGGCGTTGGAGGACTAGGACACAGCCCTTGCAACACATTGCAACATACACCCTACACCCACACACAGAAACAGGAGCATTCCCAAACTGATGTGAGGGGGAGGAAAAGCTCCAACAACTGGTCACAGACAACATCAAGGCTTAGCCCACTGTGTCCTGTGGGAGAAAGGGCACTCAGGGGGTGACAGGATAGTAGAGGAGAGAGGGGAGAATTACCTCCAAGTATCCAAATAACGGGAGAGAGCCCAGAGGGACAGTCCAGGCCTGCTGGAGGCTGCCTGAAAAGAGGAGCCCATAGAAGGTACAAGATCCTAGCAGCAGGGGAGAAACAAAGGGAACCGGCGAGAAGTAATCCCTACAAAGTGATAAGGATCCAGACGGAAAAGAGCGCACAGATCAATACAAGGAGGCGGGTAGAAGGCAAATAAGAGGATCCCAACATCAGAGGAGAAGCAGGGAGAGGGAGCATACAGGAGTGGAATAAAGTCAAAGATGATGGGCCTGAAGATGAAGAAAACAAACCCTGGATAGCGGGAAAAGGAAGGGTACTGAAAGGGACACATTCAGACAAAGTTTTCCTTTGGGAGCGTGGCGACCGGTCCGGACCGGGAAATGGCGCTAATTAAGGAAGACCTGGTATCGGCGCTTGCCCAATTCTAGGGGGAACTTACAGAGACAGTCAAGGCCAAAAAGGCTAGCATAGGGAAGTACTGTCACAGGCCATTACAAGCAACAGGACGGACATAGATTCCTTGGGGCATAGGGTGATGGAAATGGAAAAGCATATAACGGATTTGGATGCTAAAGGGCAGGAATGGTCTCAACAGTCCCAAGTCACAGAGGAGAAAATAAAAGCTATAGAGGAAATATGCGAGGATTTATAAAATAGGTCCCGGCCGGACAACGTTCGAATCACAGGCATGGGGGAAGGAATCGAAGGTTCAGACTTGGAAATCTGCATCCGAGAACTGTTTGAAAGCCTTGTCTAGGTAGATAAGGCTTGAAATAAGGGGATTGAAAGAGTGCACAGAGCATGTAGTTGGAGGGTGGATCCAGGGGCGAGGCTGCGAGATATCCTGGTGACAATGCACAATTACAAGGATAAAGCGCAGCTAGTCAGAGCGGTAAGAAAGAAGGGGAAGATCTACGTGCGGGAATGTGAAGTCCAACTATTTGATGACCTTTTGGAAACCAGCCTGGTGAGGAGGCGATTATTCAAGCCACCTACAGAGGAACCGAACAAGAGGAAAATGAGGTACAGGTGGCAATACCCAACGAGACTGCAATTTCACATGGGAAATGAGATAACAACTGTCTCCCAGGTGGAGGAGGGGCTGGGGGTTTGAGGGATGGTACAAGGAGAGTCAAGTGGAGACAAGTCGAACAGCCACCCAGGGGAGAAACACAAAGAAGCAGGGGTTGGGGCCCAAGGATGGATTACAAAAAGAACCAAGAAGACGTGAAAAGCTTTATCGATCCTGCTAAAAAATAAATTAACTAGACTATAGCCTAGTGAGAGTAACAAAATGGGGGAAAAAGCGGGAGGGGGGAGTGAAACAATCCACTGCTCGCTGACGGGGACCACGTCGAGAACCTGAACAATGGATCCAGGGACAGTCAAAAGCTGGGGGGGTAACCAGTTCGGGGAGGTACAAGAAGCTTCTGGGAGAATGCATATTAAACCAAACGGGACAAGGTGTGCTGTGGAAACAATGGGAAATTCGCAATATGGAAAGATGTATACGCTAATTTCAAGGAAAGTATGGGGGCTGAACAGACCTAATAAGAGGGTTACAATATTGAGGGAGCGAAATAAGGAAGAACCAGCAATAGTTTGTCTACAGGAAATGCACCTGCCCAAGGGTGATGAGACGCGCCTTAGGAATAGGAACTACCCAGTGCAGTACCATGCAATGGCAACAACTCAAAAGGCAAGATGGCGATTCTGCTGCATAGAACCATACGAATAGAAGGGGTCAAGGTAAAACGGGATGACGAGGAGAGATATGTGCTGATCAAAGGGGTACTGAGGGACCGGATGTACAAACTAGCACCAGTATAGTCCCCCAACCAGGGTCAGGAAGGTTTTCTAGATAACTTCTTGGAGGAACTAAGTAGGTTTGGAGAAGGTGAAATAATTATCTCAGGGGACTTTAACTTAGCAGTAGATTCTGAATGGGACTGATCAGGAGGGCTGAGAGGCCACACAACAGAAACATTGTCTGAGTACCTGCTGAAAAGTTTCCAAAAAGAGGGAGTAAACGGTGTGTGGTGGATCTATCAACCACGAGAGAAAGACTACTCCTTCTATTCGCACGCCCACAAGTCATACTCCCGAATAGATTACATCATGGCAACTAGGGGGCTGGTCCAAACAACAAAAAAGAACACAGATTGGCGGTTTGACAATATCAGACCACGCAATGATATCATTAGAATGGGAGGAGGGCAACACGAGACGAGGGACAGGAGGATGGAGACTAGAAGAATATATCCTTAGAGACCGGGATGTGAGGCAATAAACCAAGAATGAGATATGCTAATTTATGGAGAAGAGTGGAGTGGAGGGGGAGGCCCTGGGGGACAGATGGGACAAATTCAAGCTGCACATTAAAGGCCACTTTATAAGGGCTGCAAAGGAGATGTGAGAGGAAAGGAGGAAGCGGAGAGGAAACTCGAAGGGGAGATAAAGGAGCTGGAAAACAGGCACAAGGAGAAGGGATCGAATAAAGTGGCCAGGCAGCGGACCCATGTGAGGGGTCAGCTCAGACAGATAACCAACAGGGCGGTGGAGAGCACCCTACTGAGATGCAGGCAATGATTATATGAACAAAGCAACAAGGTTGGGGTGGCTCTGGCACGGCAGATAAGGGCTAGGGAACAGAAGGCGTTCATAGAGATCTTGGAGGATAAGGGGGGAGACAAGTAGGGGCAGAAGGGGCCAAGCGGAAGATGGTGAGGGAGTTCTATAGGGAACTTGTACAGGGAGGGACAAGTGGCGGAGGAGGAGCAAAGGAAGTACTTGGAGTGCTGGGAAGGGCCGTGCCTCACGCAGGAGCAGATAGACCGACTAGAAGGACCTATAGCCTATGAAGAAGATTTGAACGCGATAGCCCAACTGAAGGGTAATAAGAGCCCCGGGGAGGATGGGCTAACGACAGGGTTCTATGTAACGTTCAAGGAATTATTATCCAGAGCCCTAGCTGAGGTATTCAACTGGTTCAGAGAAACAGGGCGAATCTCTAAATCAATGAATATGGAAACCGGGGAAAGATCTGCTTGAATGCTCCTCGTATCGGCCAATAGCATTGATTAATGTTGATGCCAAATTGTACAAGTGGGTACTAGCGGCTAGGTTGGAGGGAATCCTACCAGGAATGGTGCAGCAGGACCAATCAGGGTTCATTAAGGGGAGGAGCACATTTGACAATATAAGAAGAATACTTCACATTATAGACAAGGTCTAGAAGAGAGAGGGTACCACACCCACATGTCTAATGATGCTAGATTCTGAGAAGACGTTCGACCACGTCAATTGGCCCTTCATGGAGCTAACACTACAAAGGGTCGGACTTGGGCCGGATTTCAGGAAAATGATCCAAGCTAATTTTCAGGACCTGTGGGCAAAGGTAAGGGTAAATGGGGGGCTAACTCACCCCTTTCCAATAAGGAGAGGTACGAAGCAAGGGTGCCTGCCCTCCCCTCTCCTATTCGCCTTGGTGATGGAGCCTTTCGCACATTGGATTAGGGAGAATGGGGAAATACATGGGGTAGGGTAGGCAGGGACACAGCACAAAATATGACTGTTTGCCGATGACGTGATCCTGATGGTCACCAAGCCGGAAAGGTTGCTCACAGCGATCATGAGGGAAATACAGACATTCCCCGAAGTGTCAGGCTTTAAGGTGAACTTCGGGAAGTCTGAGATATTGAATTTATCTGTAGGCATGGAGCCAAGATGCCAACTTGAAGAGTAACCCGTTCAGATATATTTAGGGTTAACCTAACAGCAACCATAAGGCAGATAGTGTGGGCGAATTACCTGCATCTAATAAAACAAATCAAGACATACCTGGGGAGGTGGAAGGGTCTTTATATCTCGTGGTTTGGAAGGATAGTGATGATTAAAATGAACATTCTTCCCCGGCTACTATATCTCTTCCAGGCGATTCCCCTTGCAGTGCCGGGGAGAATGATGAGAGATATCCAAGATAGTATCATGGGGTATATCTGGGGAGGGAAGAAGCTGAGAATAGGGAGGAAGATACTGTTTAGGAGCAAGGCTCGGGGGGTGGTGTGGCATGCCCCGATGTAATGAAATATTTCGAGGCGGAAGAGCTGAGGGCGATGGTGGAGTGGGGGAGGTAAGGGAATGGGAATCACTGGGTATGTATCGAGCAAGCAGTGGCAGGGAGACATTTGTGGAAAATCTCGGGGATGAGTGTGGTTGATAGGCTGGAAGGTCTTGGAAGAATCCGTTAACGAGGAACACCATAAAAACATGGGATCAACTTAACAAGAGATGTGGGCTTCCCCCTGGCCATCCCCGAGGACACCCATCTTGGGCAACCCAGCCTTCCCACCGGGTACAGATTATAACAGGTTCACGAAGTGGATGGAGGGAGGGATAAGGAGCTTGGGGGATCTATATGAGGGCACCCACTACAAGTCATATACAGAATGAAAAAAGGACCTGGGCTTAATGCACTGGGACTATATGCGTACCTCCAACTAAGGCATTGGGCAGGGGCAACCGAGATGGTGGAAGGTGCAACAAGGGAGCACTCAGAATGGGAAAAGCTAACATCAATAGAAGATAACAAGGGGCAGATATCTGCAATTTACAGAATCATACAGAAAGGGGAGGAGGATGAAGAGAGGGCACTGAGGGACAAATGGGGACAGGTGAGAGGGAAGGCATTTACGGACAAGGAATGGGATAGAGCACTGAAAAGTTGGTTCACTTTGCACACCTCAGCGCAACATAGAGAACTGCAATACAAGGTGTTGTACCAGTGGCACTACAGTCCGGAGAGACTCCACCTGATCTGCTCCTTGTCTCCAGCAGATTACTGGAGGGGCTGCAGGGAAGTGAGGACTACGGAACACATCTGGTGAGGATGCCAATGATTTAGACACTTTTGGCAGGAAGTGAAAACAAAAGTCCTAGAAATACTGGGAATTGACAGGGAATTTAGGCCAACAGAAATGCTCCTGGGGTTATACTACAAGGGAGGCAGGGGATAGGGAGAGAAGCAGAAAGGCTGTGGGCCAATCTTATGCTGGTGGCAAAGAGACATAGCCAGACAATGGAAAAAGAAAGAAGCCCGATCTGTCATACAATGGTATTATTCTATTTGGGATAGGGTACATGTGGAAAAGCTGACAGCAATAATAAGAGGCTCCCTAAAAAAAGTTTGGCAGAGTTTGGTCACCCTTTATACGTTATGCAATTATGCAATTAAATACACGGCACATCTTAACATTCCAAGGAGGTTGCAGGCACTAGGAATCTTGGAGGGGAAGTAAGAGGGGATAGCAGCTTAAAGAACTTCACAGACTATCTACTATTTTGACGAGAACTGGTGGGGGTTTGGGTGAGAAAGTGGGGGGAGTTTCTGTTATGATGTTACAAATGATAGTTAAGTATCTCTTTGATATGCTAGGTTGAGTCATCCTAGTAGAGCCGTATGAAAACTTCTTCTGTAAATCTTATAAGCAAATAAAGATTTGGTTAAAAATAAAGAGGAGCTCCAAACAGTAAGGTTGATGGCCCTCCAGAACAGATATGTCCTGGACCTTTTCACAGCGATGGAAGGAGGAGTTTGTGCCAAGATCGGGTCTTCTTACTGCACATTCGTGCCAGCAAATGATGAGGCAACGGAACACTGACTGAGGAAGTTACAAGATTATCGAAAATGCATGCCAAAATGGAAGAAGAAGCAAAGGGTGCAGGAAAAGATGACAGCTGGCTGTCATATATATTTTTATGGGTACCCACATGGATAGAGAATGGACTATAAGTATTATTAGCAGAACTGATACTAGTATTATTGACAATATGTGTAAAAAGGATATGCATAACACAATGTAAGAAGACGACAGAGAAAACAGTAGGGATGAAGATATTAGTAGACAATAATGGTGAGGAGGACAAGATAGTAGAAGCTTGAAATACAATAAGAGTGCACATAAAGGAGTGCCCACTGGTCCTGACTGAAATTATAGTGTTCAATGACCCCAAAGACTGCAATAAATATTGGGCAAAATGGGTATGGTGCAACCCGGAAGGAGAGTGCTGTTACATGGCATGGAGTTTAGATGTTTTACAAAAGAGTAGGGTTGCCCCCAGCGTGCACAGTGTGGGTTCGGGGCAAAGTACATAGTAAACATAGAAAATGTAACTCACACTGTAAGTTGACCAAAGAGTTAAGGTCTAATTTGTGCTAAATTTGCCAGACCAATGTGTGTTCTGCTCCTAGAGAGTCAGAGAAATAGGAAAAAACCAAGAAGATCAACTGGAGCTGAAAAGTAAATGACCATACATTTTAATGAAAACGAGGAGTAAATAAGTAAAAATGTTCAGTATGCAACAAAAATGAAAGAAAATAATCCTGAACAATGCAATAAAGGTTATTTTGTACATAAATGGTTCCGAGACAGAAACAGTGAAAACTAAAATCTCAAAAGTAAATGGTTAAAACTTACTGAGAGAGAGATCTGTTCAAAACTGGAACAAAAAATCAATTTAGCATACAGATTGCAAATTTCAACTCAGTATTTTGTATTTGTACAGTATTAACCAGACTGTATTTTATCAAAGGTTCATATCCTTTGTGTATATTCATGATCAAGATATGATCATGTTTTGTGAAACTGCCTACTTGCCAGTATTGAAACTATGGGTAGGTAGTCATGCATACAGAAACATTGATTCTTGCAGTTTTGATATGCACTGTACTAAAGGCACGTTTTGTCTTTTGCCATCTTTCTTGGCATTGATTGGAGAGCCTTCCTCAGGGCAAATTGGATCTAAATAGAATCCAAGAAGACGAAAAATGGAGAGGGGTAAGACAGGTGTATAGGTTCAGTAAATACAATGAATGAAATCAGCCCAGTTTGTCAACAGTATTTCCTATTAGGACATTGTTGGTTAAATAACAGTACTGCTAGCTAAAGAAAAAAAGGTGAAGGGGCTGCACTAAACTCACCCTGTATATGCCACAGGGATGTGCAGACATATCATCCTTTTCAATTGTGGGTGGCAGATATTCTTGTCCCCCTGGGACTGCGAGGGATGAGTCTCCGAATGGTGAACCCGAAATAATTGGGAATCCCAAAAATGGAAGCACTATTTGTGGGAATATTAAAAGAAATCGATTCACAATTGAGTGGTGAAAAGAGTTCAAAGAGCAGAGCGAAAAACAGAGAAAAACTTAATTCACAATTTGCTTGAAGAAGAGTTCAACGAGAAACAGACAAGACAAAATATCATACAGAATGTATTAAAAAAGACCGGGTTTGGAGCTTAGGACAAAGATTACCTGAACGGGGGCAGGTGAAGCCCTAGCATACTTGGCTAAGAAAATGGCATCGGCATGAAAAAGAATTAAAAATGCGTACCGAAGCCTGGAGTTTAGATGACCATGCAAAGTAATATAGACATCTTGGAGGAGTAACGAAGATCTGGCTCTCGAGAACTACGGTGAATAGGTTTGGAGATGTGGTCAAAAGTTTGACCAGAGGGGGGACTGAAGAGAGGGTCCCTGGAATGGCCCTCTGTCCCCCATTCACATGACAGCCTGAAGAATGAGAAACAAGAGATGCCAGTCCCGGTTGGGTCAGTCCCCATTAGAGGGTCGGTACATTCTACATATGTGAGCAGATATTCTCTTAGACAACTGTTCAAACCCTATCCAGCTGATGTCTTTGTGGACACAGGTGCCACATCACTGGAGTAGGTTGACTAATGATAAATATCCAATCGTACTGACGTCATTAGTGACACCACAACGTAGTAACGTTTGCCACAAAGCAAACTTGCAACCCTGCATGAAGTTACACAGACACACATGTGCACACACGAAGAACATGCATAGAAAGCTCTGTAGATAGAGGACAGATATATGTACATACTGTCAAAAGCATTTTTTTTTCATTAGCCAAACACAGAAATGCAAGAAAGCAAGAGTCACACAAAACAAGCTTCCAGCCACTCATTGCCACTAAACATATGGAACTTCCAGGACGTATAAGGAATTTGGGAGAACCAAATACTAATAACCTCGAGAGAAAGCAATACAATATATAAATGGAAAGAAACCATAGAACAACTGTAGTGAAATTGCACAAAGCCACAGGCCTCAGAACTAGGAATGCGGAAATGCAGATTCTGCAGCACAAGTCAAAGGGCCAGTGCTCGCAGCCAAGGACAAGGTTGGGTGAAACATTCAGACTCCATGGCAAGGAGCCATCCGCAAAATGACAGAATAAATCCTCACTAATTGCAGACTGAAAAGCTCAGTTTTGCAGTCCTCACCCACGTGACTAAGCCAAGCACAACAATAGCCCTTTACCCGTGGTGGGAAGAAAAGCTGTTCCCAGTGAAGCAGACAAGAACTGATACATGGGTTGCCCAAAAAACATTACAATCCACAGGCACTCTCTCAGGCTAGGTGGATATACCAGTTGAAACAATTGGGACACACAATATTTCTCATCACCTTGAGAAGGTACACTGAGCGGTGGGAAAAGAGCGGGGTCCCAGGCCTTAAGAAAGCCACTCCAGACAATCAGGGAATACAAATCCTGGTGTGGAGGTTAATGAGCAATGGCCAATGGTAGCCCTGCAACCCTTCAACAATGTGATAGATTGTTTTTGGGGAAGTCTCAGGCGAGGCCACCTGACATGGAAGGACCAGTTAGGTAACCGATATAGGTGCCTTCTATAGGTACTACCACCCCAGCCACCCAATAGAATGGGCTTGTAGGTTTTTGAGGAAAAGTCAGAAGTTGTGATGCAATTTGATAACAAAAGCCTCTTACACAGTCCCAGCAGCTGTGATTGTTGGAGCTTTTGGTTTCCTGTATGATCCCTGTCTGTTATGGAAAATAAAGGACAGTTCTAATTTGCCCTTGGCTAAGTCCTCCGTCATTGGGCCTGGGGCACTCTGCTGAATGGTGACTGTGTAGCATGAACCTCGGCCCTCTGGCATACCTTTACACTACTACGAGAGCACGTGCCAAAATTGGATCCTTGGAAGTAAGTCACAACTCTTGGGGTTCCAGATAAGTCGGATCCCTATATCAGACCAATGATCCGAACAAAGAAAAATCTGGGGCAGAGAGCTTCCTTAACTTGAGGGGGTTTGGGCCTTGTGTCTACATGGAACTGCTCTCTGGCAAGACAAGTTTTGCCTGAGCGCAGCTCCATCTTGTTACAGCCCAATTCCTTCCTTGATGTTATCCTTATTTATTTCCAAAATTTCAGTAAAGAAGATGGCAAGAATATTTTTTACAGTCTGGGGGATGATAGCTTATCTTTAGGGCCATGAATTTCATTATGAACATTCTACAAATGTGTCTGTTTTTCACTATTTGGTAAGTCCACGAGCCTTCCGCAGAATCATTTGAAACACAATGTAAAACAGGGGTTTCCAAATCTGTTTCTCAAGAGCGAAATCCAATCCATGTTTTCAGGAAATCCACCACACAATATACAGTGAATCTAAATGAGATCGAATGACATAGGGGGTCATTCCGAGGTTGGAGGTAAGGGATTACCGGCGCCTGTAAGGGCACCGATGGCGGTAATCCCTTACCTCCGTATTCCGAGTTCCCTTTGCGGGTCCCTCTTTACCTCCTGCTTTTAGCAGGAGTAAATTACGGGACCCGCAAAGTGACCTTGGAGTAAATTACGGCACCGTAATTTACGGTGCCGTAATTACCTCCTTCCCCATTCCCATTGAGCCCTATGGGGGCAGAAATGGGGATGGGGAAGGGCTATGGTGAATGGGGAATTACCGGTCCATCCAACCTTGGAATGGACCGGTAATTACTCCATTCACCATGCCGGTATTCCATGGAGTAAATAGCTCCATGGTTGCCAACCATGGAGCTATTTACTCCATGGTGTAGTCCTAACTCGGAATGAGGGCCATAGTCATAGACCTGCCTCTACTCAGAGTGTAGTCTGGAGACTGTAGGTGCTTATTCCCTTCTCCAGGTCTTGGGGGAAGAGGCTGGAGTCTCTGGTATTTACAGCAATACCATCAACACCGCCCACACCTCTATGTGATTGGCTACACATAGTCCACTAGTGGCCAATCACATGGATGTGTGGGCGGAGATAAATTAGGGTGGGCAAATCCCGTCTCTATCTGGCATCCTGACAAATACCTTTTATTTTAACCATATTGTCGGGGCAGGTGGACGATCTCTTGTGTTCAGATGGTCTGAGCCTTGCGAGTATGTGGGCATGGCATCAGATATTTTTATTTATTTGTATTTATTTTCATTTATACCGCACTTTTGCCAAAGGGCCATTTCAATTTAAAAAGAACAAAAATGGTACAGTCATTCAATGAGGGTATGAGAGCCAAAATAACAATTGATCACGAGGCAGAAGACAGGGATAAAAGATGAGATTATAGGCGAATAAGACAGTAGATGGGGGAAGAACGGATTGAAAGAGGGAGAGAATTCTAGTGGAATGGAGCAAAAAGAGTATAAGAGCGAAAATGAAAATAATCTCAAGGAGCTTTAGGCATATCTTGATGATAAGTGAACTAGGAACAGAGGCTAAGGACTGGTGAATAAAAAGAAATAACAGTAGCAAGGTAAGGGGGAGCAAGACCATGGAGACATTTGAAATTAATAGGAAGAAAATGAAACAAAAGACGAGACACAAAGGAAAAACTAGCTGATGTAGAAAGAGCAGATGAAATAGAGGAGCAGGGGGAAGTCCAAAGAGTAAACAGATGGCAGAATGATGGATAGAGTTGAGGTAGGCAAGATGAGTAGCAGGCAGACCAGACACGAGAGAAGGACAGTAATCAATGCGAGAAAAGATTAGAGCAAAGATTAGACGTTTGGTAGCAAGAAAAGGATGAGCACAGCAAAGATTTAAGAGGATAAAGCAACAGCTACGAGCAGTAAGAGAGATGTGAGTAGAGTAAGAAAGAGAAGAAGCGAAGAGAATCTCTTAGCAGGAGGGGAAAAGAGGAGCTGAGAAGGGGGGAAAAGAGATGACGGAGGAGGAAGAGCAGATGGGGACGAAGGAGGAAAGAAAAGAACATCTGTTTTTTGATGGATTGAGATGACGAAAGTTAGAGGCCATCCATGACTGGATGGAAGAGCGACAAGCAGAAACCTTACAGTGTGGAGACTCAGAAAACTCAGAAAAAGACAAGAAAATGTGTGTGTCATCACTATTGAAATGACAGGAGAGATTGAACGAAGAGATGAGAGAGAATAGGGGGATAGTAAATACTGAAATTAAGAGGGGACCAAGGATAAAGCTGCAGAGAACCACATAAAGAAGAGTGTGCGGAGGAGCGATCTGGCCCACACAAGACACAGAATAAGAGTAACCAGAAAGATTGGATTTTAACCAAGCAAGAGAAGAACTAGAAATACCCAAGGAGGAAAGAGTAGATATCCAAATAGGGTGATCAAAAGTATTGAAAATCGCAGATAGGGCAAGTAAAATTAAGAAGGGAAAAAGTTTGTTGGGTCGAGTGGAAAGAAAAAAATCAGAAACGAGCAAAAGAGCAGTTTTGTTTAAGCGAGTCGGCCTGAAGCCGGATTGAAGCAGAGGAAGGAGAGAATGAAGATTGAGATAAAACAACATTTGCGAGTACACAATCCTATCCAGAAGTTTAGAAAAGAAAGGAAACAGTGAAATAGGTCTGAAATTAGCAGGGAGAGATTGATGCAGTGAGGATTGCTTTAGGATAGGAATGACAATTGCATGTTTAAAGAAATCAGGAAAGATAGAAGAAGAAAGGGCAGGATCAATAATAGTATTGTAAGAAAGAATCCAAAGAGAGATCAATGTTGAACCCTCTCCGGCTCCCCCCACTGATCACCCCTCTGTTCCGGTTGATGTAAATCTCCGCATTTTCCATTTTCAAGGGTTCCCAGGTCTGATAGTCTCTCCGTGTGAATAAGACCTGATGTGGATGATTTCTAGCTAGGGCAGAGATCTGGTGACCCTGGCTGTTAAACAACAGGCTAAGACACTTGTATTTTTTTTTTCAGTTTTTCAGATTCTTACATAATCAATTGTGCAGTTAAGAATAGGCAGATTGCTTGATTGCTTTACTATTGAAATCGATGTCATCTTGCAAGCTATGGTCAGCTTGCTTAGCCTTCGGGGGAAAAGATACAGACGATGCAGCTTCAGTTTCCCATTGAAAGGACTGCTCAGAGGGTTTTCAGGAAGCTGAAAATGTGAAACTGACTCACTCATGCAGTGTGAGAATTGCTTCAGGGCCTCAAACATGTGGAGGGGTGGAAAGGACACTGCTAGCTTCCCCACAGAGAGCCTTCAGAAAAACAAAACGCCCACGAGACGGGCGCTGGGAAGGGTCTGACAAAGTGGACTTTCATAAGGCAGCCATCTTGGCATCACGTGGCTCTTTTCCGGTAAATCGGGCCTGCTGGAATTTCTCTGCAGTGATGTGGTGCAGATTCCAGAGAGGCTGGGAGGGGGCAGAGTGTGGGTGAGGCTGGATTATGATGGAATGCCCCAGCGCTGCCGAACATAGGCAGCGACCTTGCCTTTGTTGCGCACACAATGGAAATTGAGAGGACATCGACAGCTGCTCCGGGAGGGTCTTATGGGAGCTGCTCAGGGAGGGGCCTGGAAAAGAGGGGCCGTCAATGGGGGAGCCGGAGGGAGATGCTACGAGACAGGGAGGCAAGAAGCACGACAAAAGGCAATGAACATTTGGTTAAATCAGATGGGTTCATACGTTTACTATATTTTTACAACACGAACCCAAGTGTACTTGATCTTCAGAGCATGCAACTTCGGGATGCCTCGAAGGGTTAATGTAATTAAGTACAGGCTGGGTGAAAATAGTGAAAACAAAACAAGTGATAAAACAATGGGTTATTAGGACAAGGGATTTATGAAAAGTACTGCAAGTCATACATATTTCTTATTTACCCCATCCAATACTTTCTATGTACCCCACATGATAAATATCCCACACTATCCCAGCCTTTAACTGGACGGTATTTTAAAAATCAGTGGTGATTAAAATACCACTTGCTTTTACCATTAACATTATGCCTGAAATTAGGCCTTTATAGTCATTTATACCGCATCACCTACCGTGTTAATGGTCTCACGGTACAAGGCTTGACCGGAGCACATACAAGGCCTGTGGTGTCCAGACTTGAGTCTGTCTGTGGTATTGAAAATAGATCCTAGGGGGTATGTAAGATGGGAAGAGGTAGGTGCCAAAGAAAGTGTCTTTGGACTATGTAAGCAGGAAGGTGGGATACTGTGTGTACTTTTGCTGGAATTTGAAGGGTTACAGGATCTAGGTTATTGGGAGGAATGTTGAGGAAGTAGTAAGTGAGGATTAATGGAGCATAGTTCATAAGTGTGATTTTTCGGCAGCTCTTAGTGCTTTTACGTAGGACTTGTGTAAGGGGTGTGTGATTCCACAGTGAGCTATTGCCGCCGCGAGTGCAGTAGCGTTACATTTGTGATTAGGTATTATACCTCTTGGCAGTAGTATGGGTAATGTGAACATATGGCAATATATGTAATCTGAGGTGTAGAAGAAACTGTGCTGCTTACATGCGAGCATGCCACCATGCCGTTTGGGAAATGTGCATCCCTTCCTGTTGTTTATTTTTATTTTGGTTGTTAGCTGGCGCTTGTGCCACCTATAAGCCGAAACGATTGCATTCAAATTCAGATCTGGGAGAAATGGCATATGAGGAGGGACACAAAGCTGGTAGGTGTTTGGTTATTTGCCCACTCATTGACAGCCCATGGCCATGCTAATTAATCCCTATGGCCATTCCCACTCCGCTCCTGCCCCTCTCCACACAAAACACCTCCTCACGGAAACTCTTTGAGATCACTTTATTCAAACCTTACCATCAAACTTTGCACTTGAAGGGCCTGCCAGTGTTTTTTCAGAGCAGTCTTCTAAGAGTTTATGACTTAAATGGAGCTGTAAATGGACTACGGGTGGAATAAAAATGTCTTAACCAGCGCTGGGTTCAGTCACTCGATCTTTAAGCACTATGTGTGTCCTTCACTAAAATCCTGTTAAAAACCAGCATTGGCAAAGCCAACAGTTTTGGCTTGTGTATAAGGATTAGGCATTTGCTAGGAAGTACAATTAGATGCCCAGGTACTTGCACCATTTTTCACCTGCTGCCATCAATGGCCAGTTTATACCAACACAGCAGTGCCTAGCAAGTGCCTTTCCCATGCCAAAACAGAAGCCCAAACATTTGGCATTGTCCCTGCTTGTTTTTCATTTTCCATTGTATATCCAGGACTACAAGTATGCAAGAAAAAATAACAAGCCCTGGATGCAGTAATAGAACAAACCTTTATTAAGCACAAAAATTATCCACGTCGATCCGCAATCAAGGTGCTAGACAAACCCTTACACAGATACCTGTGAGCATTAAATAAGAAACTCAAAAACCAACATGCACTATGAAAACAGCAGTGACTCTACGATCTTAGCATTTTCTGGGAAGGATTTAACAGACGTGAAATGAAAATGTTATTTGTGAGATGAGTATCTCCCAAATAAGATGGGGCAGGTTGCCAAGCATGGGACAGTAATGTATTAGGTATGTGATATAGTAATGGTTTAAAATAGAATAAAATGTTTGGAAGTATGATATGATATGATATGGCATTTATAGCGCGCCTATACACAGGTATTTCATGGCGGGTCGAGGCAAGGGAGGGGAACAGAGGGAAGACAGACAACGATCCTACTAGGCCAGGTGTCATTCAGATCGCGCAAGTGCATGGGAAGGGGAGGGAGGAGAAGTGTGGGGGGATCGGGGGAGAGGACAGTGTAGTACGTGGGATAAGAAAATAAATAAACAATAAGTAAAATACGGCCAGCAGGTGGCAATTGCAAGGTTAAGCAGTGAGTATCCGTTCAGGGACGTCATTTCACCAAAATGCAAGGGGTAGCAGAAGTGACATCACATGTCCCTTGATCTTTGATGAGCCTTGACCACAGGAAGTGATGCCACTTGACCCTGTCGCCACGTGAGATCACGAGAAGTGATGACACATGCCGTTTCACCTTTTGACAAAACAGGAAGTGGTACTACATAGCATTGTTACTCAGTACACTAAGAAAAATATGGTTACGATATCACTGTAATATGATATACATTTCATACAAGTATGGATACCATATGTAGTGTTAATATCAGTGTGTAGGTCCATTTGACCATATTACTTACTGTGAATGTAAGCAGACGACCATGGCCAAATGATGCCATGCAATGGAAAGAAAATACACCTGTCTTGCATGAAATGAAAGAAGGTGTGCCAACAAATGCAATCATTTGAACCTGAGCCAGAACTAAGCAAATCAACTGTCATCCCTATCGGGATATGCACACAAAACCCCAGATTGTAGCAAGTTATATATATGTACAGGTGTTGGAGGTTTTCTGAAGCATTTTCATTTGTTAGACAATTCTTACATATTGAGTTTGGCAAGGAACCCACAGAGAGACCATCATTCGTCCCCCCCTCCCCTCAAGGCCTGCCACAAGCCCACATTCCTCACTAGCAGTTGCAAGTGCAAAGTGCCAGCGACAAAAAAGTAATATACAGAAACTTGGCAGCTACTGTCCTCGAAACGCTCCGCCCAGACTGCATGGAAAGGAAGCTGTTCTGAATGTGCTAACCACATATGGCAATAGCAAACTGCTAAGTGTGTATTATCAAAAGAGATTCACATGCTTTCATCGTTATTTGAAACCAGCATTCTGCCTCTTGCTGCACATTTTGTGAATAAAGTGTGCATTTCCATATTGAAAGTGATTTACCATTTGTTCTGCAAATGAATGAATAGCATCCTGCGGTTGGAACCTTGTGTTCTCGCCCATCATACATTGACAATTAGCACTTTCCAGGAAGATCTGGAATTGGACATGTAAAAGGATCACTGAAGAGGATCAATTACTGCCTCATGTGCAGCTCTTGATAAACGAAAAAGCGCAGGATGAAACCTTAACATGGGCCCACCCCTGCAGGTGATCCATTTATCAACTCACATTCAGCCGAACTCAGCCTCCCAAACTCGACCCAGTGTCAGAACATGATTGGGTCACATGATTGAAGGGTTGTGCCACACTTGCACAAGCTACACCCTTGAGTAGGATCTCCAATGTGCAATAGTTACAGCTGAAGGTACAGCTTTGCTTTCAGATCCTGTACTACAGACACTGTGTGGGAATGTAAACAGTCCCTTCCTGCTAGCCTGAACATCAACAATATAAATACTGCACACTAAGCAATCGGGAGGATAGCTCAGAGGCAACGTGCTCGCCTTGGAAGCAAGACAGCATGGAGCAGCACAGGTTCGATCCCCGAGTCCACGCTTAGAAATCTCTGGGTATTAAGCACGTTAGAAATAACCTATCATATCACGACTGTAAGGGTGGCTGTGCGGACCAGGGTGCTGGTGGGAGCGTAATGAAATGTCTGAGTGATACCATAGACAAGGATCTGCAGACTTTAGCTCTCCAGATGTTTTTGACTCCAACTCATCAGCCCATGCCAGCTGAGTCAGTGGTGAGGTATCACTGGTGAGTCCGTCCAAAACATTTGGAGAGCCATGGGTTACAAAGCCCTGCCACTGAAGGGACCAGCGATGAACTCGATTTTAGAAGATAGTGGTTTCCACTGGGTTTATTGAGCTTCTATTATCTGTACGAAAGTATCATAGTCAGTAACACCGGCACGTCCCATCACACCAGCTCCAACTCATCTGTCATCTTCAGAACCCCAGACACGAGCTGCCATGACATTCCAACACCACACTGACTCACCATTCCATAGTCAATGACATCACGCCCCAAGCACTAATTACAACCGATTGCTACGAGGGTAATCCCACTGAAGGTCAACACTTTCTAGGCAGGTGATACTGAAGAGTGATACCTGGGGGAAGAAGATTGTAATCATTAAAAATACACAACTGAGGGTAAAAATGCACAACTCAGGGTTTGCTTCATTAAAGAATTCGTAGTCGCTGGGGGGATGAGCTAGTTGTCTACGTAGGTAAATGGCTGGTGGGGAAGGATAAGGCAGACTCTAAGAACAAGGTTGGACAGCATATGCCTCTCTCGGCTCCCCAACCCTAGCACGGAGTTGCTTGGGTCCGAGAACTCAACAGTTTCCTACACACCACCTGGTTTCCACTATCTAAACTCACTATGTGTTCTATGGTAATATGCCCCTGGCGTACGCGCGCACACTACAGACCCTCACCTGTTTGATTTATATGTTCCTCCAGTGGCGTAACACAAGGTCTGGGGGCCAGCCCTGCAAGCCATGCCGCCCTAGATTACCACGCGTGCGCAATACGCACAAACGTGTTGCTGAAGGAGTATGCCACACACTGCACTAGGAGAAAGATATAAATATGTGTTTTAATGCAATATACAACACACTTTCTGAGAAAAATTTAATAAAAAGCCACAATGTTTGCTATTGTTGTGTAGGGTAACAGCAATCCAAAACATGCAAGTCACCAACAGTGCACATGAACATTAATGCTTTGCTATTAAAAATGCCATGCCACAATGAAAACATGTCCAACTGGCTGCACAATGTAGACCAGTGTAGACACATAATAACATTACAGTAACATTAAGACATACCTAGACTAGTTGCACCAAAATGCCAGTCGAAGCAATAAGACTCATCAAGAAGAGAGCACACTTTCAAGCCTGCGTCTCTACGGCCTCTAACAACACAGCCAAACTCTTTAAAATCTGCAAGCAACTGGCCAATCCAGTTGTGATTTCTACCTCTCCTGTTCCCTCAACAGGCCATCTGTACGGCTTTGGCCTCTCGCTTCTCCGCTAAAACACAGGACATGCTGTCCACATCTCCTCTTCCTCTCTCGGACCCCTTTGGCCATCTCTCCCTCTCCTCCTCCTTTTTCCTCTTTCTCTCTAACACCTGACAAGGTTTCTAGACAAGTCCCATCTATGGAAGTGTCGTCGAAACAGGTGCTCGCCTGCTCCTCCAGAACCATCAAGGACCACATTGACACAATCCAGCCTTGGCGATTTCTGTAATCATTCTTTTGCCACTGTAACTTTCCCCTTTCCGAAATTCTTGGAAAAGCTGGCCAACTGCCAGCTTACTCTACACACTGAATCTGTTGGTTGTCTCCATGACCAGCAATCTGGCTTAAGAGCTGCCAGAGGCACGGAAACTTCTCTCCTGAACACCTGTGAAGATCTGATCTCTAACCTTGATTCCAGCATTCCTTCTGTCCACAACATCCTGGAACTTTCCTCTGCTTTCGACACAGTCAATCACACCATCCTGATCAATTGACTCCGTGAGAACCTGGGCATCATGGATCAGGCCCTGGAGTGGCTGACCTCCTTCCTCTTGGACCGCCCCTCGCCGGTCTAACTTTGTCCCTTTCACTCCGCACCTCTCTCTACATGTGGCGTTCTCCAGGGCTCTATCCTCTCACCCTGGTTTTTCAACCTCTACTTTGCCCCTTTGACCCACCTGATCTCTACCTTCTCCTCTAACTTACAGTATTATGCGGATGACACTCAACTTTCCTTCAGGCTCCCCTCAGCCTACTCTCCTGTCTCGCTCATTCCTGGTGTCATCTTCAACTCCACTCTCTCTTTCTCGCCTCACATCTCGGACATCACCAAGAAATCCCACTACCAGCTGCACCTCCTCAAACGGACTCTTCCATTTCTCACTTTCCCCCAGAAGCTCAGTGTCTCCAGAGCTCTGGTTCGCTCTAGGCTGGACTACTGCAACACCTACTTTCTCAATCTGACTTCCTCTACTCTCCACACTCTGCAACTAATCCAGAACAGGACTGCAAGACTTATCCTTGGCCTCAAGCCCAGGGACTGTATCTCTCCAGCCATGAAATCTCTCCACTGGCTCTCGGTGGCTGCAAGGATCAAGTTCAAGACTCTTTTCATTGTCCACAAGGCTTTCTGGGGCAGGGATCCGTACCTCATCCAACGCTATCTTCCAAAATACCTTCCTTCTCGAGCCCTGGGGGTTAGATACTTCTCCAGGCAGAGAGTGGGGGGGGTAGATCCTTCTCCCCTGCAGGCGCCTCCCTCTGAAATGGCTGCCCTGACCCTCCCAAACTTGAGCCGGACCACCTGAAGTTCCGGAAGCAGCTCAAAACGTTCCTCTTCTCCTCTGCTTTCTCTCTCTCCCTTCCCTGCTGACCTACCTGTCCGCTGCACCAACTGGTTGCTTGGCTACCCTCTGTCTCACTGAGTCCAGGCTCTTTCTTGATCAGTCAACCTTGCACTGCCTCCAGGCCTACCACGCAGATAGGGGCTGTAACTGTAACCCTACAGTCCCTTGTTCTCCTTGCACTAACCAGAGCCACGCTGCCCTGGCGGCACTTACTCAGAGCATTGCTTTCCCTGTTTTCCCCTCCCCTCTCCCTTGCACTTCCCCCCTCCCTTTTCCCTTGCACTTTTCCTTCTCGCACTTGCACGATCTGAATGACACAAGGCTTAGTAAGATCATTTGTCGTGTCCTCCCTCAGTTTTCCTTCTCTTGTCTTGTCGTGCCTAAAAACATTTGTGTACAGGTGTGTTATATATGACTTATCATATCATAACATATCATTTTATTCCAGATGCCCAGAAAAATATACAGTGCCGCAGTAAGAAACGGCTAGACTGGCAGAACCCAAATACCAGTCTAGCCAGGTAATTACACTTAGCTGGACTGCTTTATCAGAAATGCCCAGTTAAAAAAAGTGATACCAAACTGAGGAATGACTAGACTGCCTGCACCAAAATGCCTCTCTAGCCACTAATACCACATATCATGCCTGCTTAGCATGGACATGGACGATCATTATGATTTATTGCAAAATCCCAACCCCCCACACATCCCTTCTCCCTCCCATCCCCTACCCCAACCTTCAAAATCAGCTAATTGGCCCAGAATTACCTCCACGTCCCTCTTCCTTGTCCCAGTGCTTAAGTATGAGGCTCCTTGCCTCACTGGTAAGTACTGGAGGAAGAGTGGGACTAGGAGTAATGAAGATTACAGGTAGCTAAATCAGGCATTACCTTCATGTACCTCTACCTAATCCCAGTACTTGTGTATTAGGCATAGTGCCTCATACACAAATACTGCCTCATACACAAGTACTGGGATGAGGAAGAATAGGGCTAGGTGTAAAGAAGATTACCAATAATTAATCAAGGCATTAAACACAAGTAGTGGTGCAACACCATTGAGCTGACTGGGCTTCAGCACTCCTCTCCTCCCCCACTGAAATTGTGGGCTATGTTGACTTGACCTGGCTGACCTTCAGAGCTGTTGCCGGACAGAAAAGGACACAGATGTTAAACGGCAATTGGGTTTTGCCGTTAACAAGGGCCCGGCCCAGCAATTACTAATATACATCATTTCACTGTTAGTACCTGCATTCAAATGCCAAGTTTTTTAAGCAATTGAAATTGTGATGTGGGTTTAGTACTTGCATGCCATGGGAGTGATTGGAAGGGTAGAGCGGAAACAGGACACCAGCCATTCTCACAGCAGCCTATTAGTGGATGCTTTCAGACCTAAAGGAAAGAGTTAACTGCTTGTAACTTTGAAGCTGCACTAGAATAGTCTCATTAAAATGTGTAAAGAAGTTAGATGCCACCACACAAATAAGTTTGCTCCTCCCCACCACACATGAAGTTAGAACCTCTCCCAACATTTGAAAAGTTAGCCCCCCTGAAACGTAGGTTTTGTTGCGCCCCTGAACACAAGCACAAACACCATTCACCATATATACACACACACTTGCCCTATCAAAACGTCCGATCTAAGGTTGTCTTATGGTTGAAAACGTAGGCCTTCAAACACATCCAGGTGTCAAGTCCTTTCATATTCCTGCCATATGTGCACACTGTTCCTACTTGTGTTTATCTGTATATATGTATATAATCGTGCTATTACTATTACTGTGTGTATGTATATATTGTTGTTGTAACTAAGCTTTGCATATGACTGTAACTGCTGCGCCCTGTTACCTAAGGGTATGCTCGCGCATTACAAATAATAAAACAAACAAACAAACAAAAATGCACACCCAGCCATCCATATATTTAAGAGTGCACTCTTACACCCAGGCAGCCACCCATACATTTAAGTGTGCACGCTTTCACCACACAGGCACACACCCAGGCACACACCCATACATTTAAGTGTGCACCCTTTCACCATACAGCCACACCCAGGCAGCCACCCATACATTTAAGTGTGCATCCTTTTACCGTAAACGCACACCCAGCCACCCATGCATTTGTGTGCACCCTTTCTCTATACACTCACACAGGCAGTCACCTATACATTTAAGTGTGCACCCTTTCACCATACCCTAACACAGACAGTAGTCACCTATACATTTAAGTGTGGACACTTTCACCATACAGGCACACCCAGGCAGCCACCCATACATTTAAGTGTGCATCCTTTCACCGTGCACGCAAACATGCATACCCAGCCACCCATACATTTGTGTGCACTCTTTCGCCATACACTCACACACACACACATCATGGGTTGAGGGGAGCCATAATACTTCAAAAATACATAGGGCCTCATTAGGACCCTGGCAGTGACGGTATGAATGGTGCCGGTAAGGCACCGGCAACGTTCATACCGTCCCGCCGCATTACGAGTTCTGCTCGCAGGTTCCTGACAGCCCGACAGGTCTTACCTTGTGGTGCTGTGTGGAACCCGCGAGCATAACTCGTAATTGCACCGGCAGCGTTATGTGCCAGTTATTGCCCAATCGCGGGAGGCGGTGCCTATAGCGAGCATGGCGGTAGCCGTGCCTGCCATACTGGCACGGCTACCGCCATGCTCGCAATGAGGCCCATTGTTTCTTTTTGAAGTCACTCTGACTTCATTAAGAAATAATTTCCGTTAAGGACTGGACCATAACGGAAATAATTTCTTTATGAAGGCAGAGTGACTTAAAAAATAAACAATTTATTTTTGAAGTCATAGGGCTTCCCCACCCCTTGACATGGAGGCCTCCAGCCTAGGGTCTTCATGTCATGGGGTGGGGGTAGCCACCAGAATTTTTGTATTCACTCGGCCTTCATAAAGAAATTATTTCTCTTACAGAGATAATTTCTTTAGAAATGCAGAATGAATTCAAAAAGAAAATGTAAAAAAAAAAAAGATTTGCAAAAACTCCCAAGTTGGGCCCCTTTCCAGAACATATGGTCGCGGGCCCCCCCCCCGCACCGCAGGTGTTGCGGGGGCCCCTGTTACACCAGTGTGTTCCTCTCTGTCACATGAAGGAGGCCTCCGGATCACTGTGCCGAGCTGTCCCACCTCCCTTACGGGATATAAAAGCAGTTCCACCTCCACAGCACTGCCGCACTCCACGGGTAGTTTCCTCAGTCTGTGCAGCAAGCTGACAAAATGGAGGCCAGCAAGGACCTCAAAAGTCCTAGGAGATACCAAAAAAACACTGGAGAGTGGGGAGCTCAAGGTATGTTTACTTATCATCCTTACCCTGCTAATGGCTGGTTGAACAGTGTTGAATTTGCTGACTTACATAAGAGTTCCTGCATTTTTAAACAGTTGCTACATTCATTGGGGTTTCAGATTTACTGAAAACGTTGATGTCATGTTTCTTCAGAAGCACAGGGTGAGCATGTCCTTATGTTTGGAGAGAAGCCCTCAGAGCCTGCATTCAGATGTAACAATTGGGCTCTGACAACGTTCCAGCAAAAGAGCAGTTCCTGCCAACTGCACACCACCGGATCTTCCCAGCCACTATGCACCGTGCAGACAGAGGTCTCAAAGTATGAGAGCCCACGGAGTAGATGTGATGGCAACAGGAACTAATGAATAGAAATATTGTGTGGAACCAGATTCAGGGGACACAATATAGTACCTCATAAGGTGCCAGCCCATGCAGCTGCGGATCAATGACCAGGTTCGCAGTGTGTGCCCTGATCACATGCACCTCTTTCCCACTGCCCTGTTGCACAGTGCCACCTGTTCCTTTTGCAAGGACTGAACACCAGCCTGTCGCACCTTTTCTATGCCTGACTGCCCAGACACAGTAGCTGGCTGTGTAGCAGTGCATGGAAGGGAGTCGGAGGTGGTCTGCCCCAGTCACTGCGCGTCACATGAGTACAGGACGAAAGGGCACCGTCTGTGAGAGGTAGAAAATGGTGGGGTTTTCCAAGTCTTGTTTCTGTTTTTTGTCATTCAGTTCCCAGATACATCCATAGCCTGATAAAACACACAAGGAAGTTGTACTTTCATTTTGAAAACACAGGGATTTCCCAACCTGGTGGAGTCAGTAAGGGGCGGCTGGTAGAGGTTTGGCGCAGTTGTGCTGAGAGTAGGCCACAGGGAGCTGCTCTGTGCTGCAGAGTCAGGGGGGTGCACACTGAGGTCCCAGGAGCTGGAAGGCTGGTAAGGTGAGGGGCTGTGAAGTCCGGGTTAGCACCTCTGTCGAGGTGCTGGTACTGCAGGCCATAACTTCAGCACGGAAGGAGGTATGCATAGTTTGTGTGCCCCATAATGCTGCATGCTAGAGCTCTGTGCCTCCTAATCTGCTAGACTGTACCGAAATAGGAGCTTGGTGCAAGCATGTCTGAGCTCATGGTTGCTAAGCAACCACAGAACACTGTTTCTCCAGACACAATGTTGCCATGCCCGACACCCAGGCATAGAGTTTGTTTTCAACCAGCTATTTTTTTTAAAAGTGCAAACTCTATACCAGGGGTCGCAAAGAACATGCCAGGGGTCGCAAGTCCCCTAGCGACCCCCAAATGATATCCCGGTCTCCGATTAAGTTTGTGAGGTGGCCAAGGTCACAGACTGGAAGGACACCATTGAAGTGTGGTACGCCTCTGCTGTAATGGAGTGTGCAGTTATTTTCATTGAGGTTTTGAGGCATAGTAGAGGTGGACGTGGGTTTTCCCATGTTTTGAGTCCAATGCCAATGATTAAGTGATCATGGAACATGCTACTAATAATCAGTCCGTTTTGATCTTCACACTGTACAAGTGACTTTACATGGAAAGAAGCATGGTAAATCTGGTAACCAGTTGACTTTATATCGCTAAATCAAATGTCCAGCCCTGGGTTTTCCTTGTACAAATCATAAGCACCTGGCATTTTCTTGAAATGTGTTTACTTGAAGCCAATTTAGTGAACAATTCAAATAATGCCTTACTTCCTTAAATGAAAGCCTTGAGAACATTGGTTCCCTGTGACATGGAGTTGGGTGACTCAAATTATGGCGCTTTGAAAGGTCAAAGTAAGTAACCCTACATTGCTTTTGGATTGTTGACAATTCAGAGCGAACAAACATTATTAATTTAGTTGTATACATGCCATGGTCCAGCTAATAGCATACACACAAGGATTTTGTATCTAATGGCATTCTGTTCTACACGGTTTACACCTATCCTCATTCCTTCCTCGTTATGCTCTCCCCAATTTCATCACCAAAGAATGTTGCTTTACTGTACTTCCTTCTACCCCAATTCTTTACCATTCTTTCCATGATATGATATGATAAGGCATTTATAATGTGCCTATACACAAGTTTTTCAAGGTGCGACGAGGCAAGGGAGGGGCGAACAGAGGGAATACAGAGACAACGATCTTACTAGGTCTGGTGACATTGAGATCGCGCAAGTAGAGGGGGAGGGGAAAGGGCAAGTGCAATACATAGGATCAACAGTAATAAATAAATAAAAGAAAAAAAATAGTTAGAAGGTGAGGCCAGCTAGTGGCAAGTGCAGGGGTAAGTGCAGACATCAAGTGTCAAGAGCTGGTGGGGACTGTAGGGATACAGAAACAGCCCCGCAATGCAGGGGTTGCCTGGGAAGCAGTGCAGGTGTGCAGTTGGTGGGGGTGGGGACCTGGGTCCCAGATTAGAGGGTAGCCAGGTGACCAGTGGAGTTTCAGTCAGGTGTACAGCAGGGGAAAGGAGAGAAAGCAGAAGCAAAGTGGAAGGTCTTGAGGTGCTTCCGGAAACTGAGATGGTTCTCCTCAAGTTTCAGGGAGGTAGGAGGCTGTTCCAGAGGTAGGCCCCAGTCAAATAAAAAGATCTACCACCAACTCATTTCTTGGTGAAGCGACGGACCCTAAGGGAGTTGGAGGCAGATGAGAGAAGAGCTCAAGAAGGAATATATTTAGGAAAAGAGAGTTGAAGGTATTGAGGCCCCAGGCCACAGAAGGCCTTGTGGACAATGCAGAGGGTTTTGAGCTTAATCCTTGCAGCCACTTGGAGCCAGTGCAGAGATTTAAGTCCTGGAGAAATACGATCCCTGGGCTTGAGGCCAATGACAAGTATTGCAGTCCTGTTCTGGATGAGTTGCAGAGGGCGGAGAGTAGAAGCAGGAAGATTTAGAAAGAGGCTGTTGCAGTAGTCCAGCCTAGAGAGACCATTGCTCTAGAGACAGTGAGCTTCTGGTGGAAGGAGAGAAAAGGAAGAATACCTCTGAAGAGGTGCAGCTGGAAGTGTGACTTCTTAGCGACGTCAGAGATGTGAGGAGAGAAGGAGAGTGTGGAGTCGAAGATGACCAGATATTTTTAGCCTCGCAGGTGGGAGCAGCAAGAGGGCCCAGAGAGGCCAGCTAGAGAGTGACAGGAAAGGAGGGAGCAGGTGTACCGACGAGGAGAATCTCAGTCTTACTGGCATTAAGGCAGAGTTCATTGGTGGCACACCACTCCTAGATAGCAGACAGGCAGTCAGAGATGAGAGGAGAAGAGGTGGCTGAAGGTAGCCTGAAAATGAGCTGATTTTCATCCGCATAGCACTGAAAGATGGGACAGAGAGCAGCAATGCGGTGGGCAAGAAGTGCCAGGTATTGGTTGAACAGCCAGGGTGAGAGGTTAGACCCCTCAGGAACACCACAGGTAGATATAGAGATAGAGGAGAGGAAGGACCCAAGTTGGACCTGGGAGGGTCGATCAGAGAGAAAATAGGTCAGCCAAGCCAGGGCACGATCGGTGATACCAAGGTTATCACAGAGACAGTTGAGCAGGTTGACCATGTCCAAGGCAGAAATGAGATCAAGTAAGATGAGGAAGCAGGGGGTATTGCACTCAAGGTTTGAGAGCAGGTCTTCACGGGTGTTGAGGAGAACATTTTCCGTGCTTCTGGCAGCTCTGAAGCCAGACTGATGGTCACAGAGACAATCAACAGATTCAGTGTGAAGATTAAGCTGGGAAATAGTCAGCCTTTCCAGGAGTTTGCTCAGGAAACGAGTGATGGAGATTGGGCGGTAGTTAGCAGGGCAGGAGGGGTCTGGTACATAGCTTTCCCCTGAAATATCTAGGTACAAAATGAGTGGCTGAAAAGGATCCTTACATTTTTCACTTTTTCATGTTTTTCAGCCCAGAAAATGTATATTTATTTCTTCCCAAAAACAAGGAATGAGCGACATCTATAGATTACACTGTGTTTAAAATATAACTTAATTAGTAAAAGTAGGATTTTCCTTGTACATCTCAAGAAGTCATTTCCTCCACTACTCACCACCTGATTTGGACTACAATGGCGTCTTACATTTGTTTACATTTGTTTTCACTGATTTGAAAACAATAAGGCGGGGCAGTTCTTCCTCTACTTACTCAAATACTGATTTACATTTTTGACTACCAAAAGAATGGAATGGCGTGCGCATTTTCAGGCACTGGATTTTATGATGTCCTAACTGAAGTTATGGTCATAAAATTAACTGATACAAGCACCCCAATCAGGCATTTCCGATCTGCACACACCAAAACAATAGCCAAGCTATCTTGCATTTTCTCTCTCTCACTGCCCACTAATCTTCTCCCGTCTCTTTCAGCTCAGCCAGAGCACCTGGATTGCATGCAAATGGTGCACGGACAAATCACACTGATATAACATATCCTAACTACATTTCCATCATTCCTGAGGGAAGCAGGTTGGTCAACACCATCATTCTAATCCAAGGAAAACATGCATTGTCAAAATCAATAGCAAGCCGCCATCCACAGGGGATCCCTGAGGGAATGGGAAGAAGTATGACTGACAAGGTCTAGGGGACAATCAAAAAAGAATGAGGAATCATCCATACAGGCAAGGGGAAGGGAGGAAGGAGGGAAACAGGAGAATTTTGTTTCAGCAAGCAGAAGTGAAAGCAGAAATGGGGTGCTGTTGAATAGACCAGGAAAACCCATTGTAAGGAAAAAGGGGAAGACCCTACAATCTGTGAAACAGGGAACCCTTCCACTTAGTAAACAACAAACGTCTGCTAAAAGTACGGGGGAAAGAAGGGCAGGAAAAAAGAAGAACAAAGAGACTAAACAGAAATTCAGAAATAAAATGTCACAACAAAGGCAAACTATGGATATAGGCACCACGTGACAGTTGTCTTTCAGCTATCTTGATTTCCATGCTGGTTTTTAAATGTCTTCCTGATGTAAATCAGAGTTTCTGCCATTTTCAATTCCTTACCTTTCTTTAATCAGCTCTGACATCCATCTTTGAAAGGAGTCTATAGTTTCTTGTTGATCTTCAAACTTTTCCAAACTCTCCACCCCCTTCATTTAATTCCTTGATTCCTGTCAGATGTTATCAGCAAAGATTCCAGTCAATCTCAAATTTGCAGTTTTAAATATTACCAAACTATTTTGACTACCACTCATTGGCTGCTCAGATGAAAGACACAACTGAACACGTATCCCTCTTCTCAAGATTCAAATGCAGATGGATCAGACTAATCCCCAGGAAACCATTTGTAGCTCCAAGTGGGAATGTAACACATGACAAATCCCCTCCTAGAGTGTGTGGGTTCTTGGGAAAGGCTGAGCCATGTTCACAAGGGAAGCTGCCAGCGCGGAGTAGGTATGCAACCGGTCGATGTTTAGACAAAATTGGGTTACCTCAAGCACACCAACATCACCCAAGTTTCTAGTAAGATCACTGCCTGTTCCAATCTTGCCCTTACTCACAAGGTCAAAAGACCCATAGACTCCATGAAGTTTAGACTAAAAAAGACAATCTCCCCACTGCTGTTTAATGATGTATGCATCTTCAACCCTGGGCCTTTACCCCATGCCAAAGACTCAGCAGCAATGCTCTCAGATTTGAACATAGCCATCACCAAAATGCTCAGCTCCCTACATCCAATCATATCTAAAAAAAGAAAATCAGCCAAAAAGGTTTCCAAAAGCAAATATCTCGATCGCTTCAGCCCTCATGAATCAGAAGGGTTGTAAACTGTAACTCATATAGTCCAAATCCCAAAAAGCAGAAGACAAACAG
Source organism: Ambystoma mexicanum (assembly GCF_040938575.1). Taxonomy (NCBI): domain Eukaryota; kingdom Metazoa; phylum Chordata; class Amphibia; order Caudata; family Ambystomatidae; genus Ambystoma; species Ambystoma mexicanum. The sequence goes on from NC_090938.1 coordinate 198,696,812, forward strand.
AAAAACTGCACACACAATAAACCTAAACAAGTTTTTTCACTCACAACTGCAATAACCATGCTACTATTTATCTCAAAGAGCTGTTCGCCATCTACAACAAACTAGTCAAGCTGATTCAGCTTGCCTCACCATCGGATCCCACACAACGACTGACAGAGAAGGTTGACATATTCATCACATTCAAACTGGCAACGATCCAAGGACCAATCCAAGCACTTCATGATGAGAAGCAGAAGACCACTCCAACCGCAAGGTTTAACACATCTTTAGGAGTATTCCGACCCTTATCTTTGGACAACACACTATCCATTAAGAAAAATATCAAACTAGACTGAGTGAGGGGCAATTGGATCTAACATACTTTGAATCCAGGATGTCCTTGACTTTGAATTCTGGCTCCCCGGCGACTACTAATGGCTGCGGTGGCGTTGCTACCCGGGTCCCAGGTTGAACAGGTTTAAGGAGAGACACATGGAACACAGGATGAATCTGCATGTTTGACGGCAAAGCTAGTCTGACCGCCACAGGATTTATCACGGAGGTGACGGTGAATGGACCCAGGTATCTTGGACGGAAAGTTTGGGTTCCTTTAATGGACACGTGTTTAGACACCAGCCAGACTTTGTCTCCCACTTGGTAGTTGGGGGCCTTTGCTTGGTGTTCATCAGCAAACTTCTTTTGGTGATTCTTAGCTTGAAGCTGCCCCTTTAAAGGTTTGAGAAATGGTCATATGCAAGGTTTTGACTGCTGGCATTTCCAGGGTTGTAGGAACGTCCAACTCAGAAGTACGTGGTTGCGTGCCATACATGGTATAAAAGGGTGTCTGCCCAGTGTTGGTGTGTAGGGAATTATTATAAGCATATTCAGCTATCCATAATAGGTCAAACCGGCTTCCTTCAGCTTGGTGTAACATGCAACGCAGATACTGCTCGAGCGTCTGATTTGTCCTCTCAGTTTGACCATCCGTTTGGGGATGGTGACTGGTGGATAGCCGGATGTCGATCTGGGCCATAGAGCAGCCTTTTCTCCAGAAGTTAGATATGAATTGAGTACCTCGGTCTGAGACTAAAACTGAAGGAAACCCATGGAGCGGTACGATGCCTTCAAGAAATACCTTTGCGAGAGTGGAAGCATTTGGGAGCCCCCTAAGAGGAATGAAATGTGCCATTTTTGAAAATAGGTCCATGACCACAAGAATAGTGTTAAACCCTTGACTGGGTGGTAAGTCAGTAATAAAATCGAGGGACAACGTGTGGCAGGGTGCTGGTGGGATTTCCAGTGGTTGTAATAGCCCAGCTGGTTTCTGCTTGGATGACTCGTTTTGAGCACACACTTCACAAGATAGGATGAATTGGATAATGTCTTTACGCCACGTGGGCCACCAATAATTTCGTTTTACCTTGGCTAGGGTTTTAGCGATTCCGGGGTGGCCCTCGATCAAGGAATTATGATAACCGGACATGACTTGTTCTCGTAGTTCTTGGTTTGGTAAGAATAATTGATTCCTGAAGTAGGGCAACTGATCTTTCATCATGTAATGTTCTCCTTGTGCACTGCATGCTTGTAATTGCTCCGGACTCATCAGGTTTTGGATTTCTTCATGTAATTCTTTCTGAGTTATGGTTGCTGTGATTCCTAGGAACTTGTCACTCTGGATGATTGCTACTGGGTCAGGCGTCTGATACCCTTGCTCTTCCACCCCCATATGGGAAAGGGCATCGGACTTCCCGTTTTTCACTGTTGGTCGAAATGCAATCACGTAGTCAATATTCATCAAAAAACAGAGCCCAGCGTAGGTGTCGTGAGGATTGGGCCTTTGCTGTTTTTAGGTACTGGAGGTTCCGGTGGTCAGTTATTACGGTGATTGTGTGTCTGGCGCCCAAGAGTTAGTGCCGTCATGCCTTAAAGGCTGACTTAATGGCCAGAAATTCTTTGTCTGTGATAGCGTAATTGAGTTCAGGGGGTGTGAATTTACGCGACCAGAAGGCAACAGGGTGTAACTGGCCCGTTTCGGGGTCATTTTGTGAGAGGACGGCTCCCATAGCCATGCTTGAGGTGTCCGTTTCCACAAGGTATGGGAGATCAGGGCGAGGGTGGCGTAAGATTGGGGCAGATGTGAATCTTGCTTTGAGTTCCTGGAAAGCTTCCTCTGCTTCTGTTGTCCACTAGAACTTTTTGTTGCTTTTCCTTAACAATGACGTGATGGGATGCATGATTTGCGAAAATCCTGGGATGAACCGGCAGTAGAAGTTTGCAAAACCCAGCATACTTTGAACCCCCTTGAATGAATTTGGGGATGGCCAGTTCAGGATTGCATCTACCATGTGTACATCCATTCGGATTCCATTTGGGCTGAGAATAAAGCTCAGAAATTCCACCTCGGAGACGTGGAATGAGCACTTTTCGAGCTTGGCGTAGAGCTGGTGTTGACAGAGTTTCTACAATAGGGATCAGACTTGTTTAACGTGGTCCTGCTTTGATGCGGAATATACTAGAATATTGTCGATGTACACTATAGCACAGACATCAATCAATTCCCGTAGGACATCGTTCATGAAGTATTGAAATGCTGCAGGCGCGTTGCAAAGGCCAAAGGACATTACTTGATATTCGTACAAGCCATATTTGGTGCGAAAAGCAGTTTTCGATTCCTCCCCCTGTTTTGCGCGAACAAGGTGATATGCCCCCCTCAGGTCTAGTTTTGTGTAGATTTGGGCATCTTTGACTTGATCAAGCAATTCAGGGATCAGTGGCAGGGGGTAGCGGTTTTTAACGGTAATCTGGTTCAGTGCGCAATAGTCGATGCACGTTCTCAAGTCCCTCTCCTTTTTTGGTATGAAGAATAGAGGACTGGCTGCTGGAGACTTTGAGGGACGGATGAACCCGTTGGCCAGGTATTGGTCATGATAGGCCTTCAGGTGCTGGTTTTCTGGTTCTGTGAGTGCGTAAATTCGCCCACAAGGGATTTGTGCGCCGGGTATCAGGTCGATTTGGCAATCGTATGGTCTATGCGGTGGCAGGGTATTAGCCTGTTCTTTCTGAAAGACATCTTGAAAGTCCTGGTATTCACTTGGTAGGGTGCCGATTGCCACAGTCGCAAGCGTGGAGGTTCTGGTGTCTATTGGTCGTTTCTCTTGGCGATAACATGTGTGGGCGTAAGTCTCGGGAAAGGCCAATTCTTTTGCTCGCCAATCGATTCGAGGATTGTGAGCTACCAACCATGGCATTCCCAAAATCAACCGGAACTGTGGTGCCTTAATGAGGTCGAAAACAATAGATTATTGGTGTCCTTCCTGGCACAGAAGGGTTAAAGCTTCAATGCATTGGGATACTGGACCAGAAGCTATTTCCGTGCCGTTGACAGTGGTAACAGTGTCAGTGGTTGATTTAGGGCGTAACGGAAGCCCCATCTTTGCCGCAAGATCCTGGTCAATGTAATTCCCAACGGCTCCACTGTCAATGTACGATCTTACTGCGTGCATCCGAGATGGTTGTTGGTGATTGATCAAGACCACAGAAAGTGCAAAATGGGAGGTCTGCAGTTCACTTTCTTCGCTCGACAAGTGGACCCCTACACTTGCCGGGCTGGGGAGTTTTCCTATTCCTTGATGGTATCTTCCTGTCCGTGGCCCCTACCGTCCTCCTCGGTGGCTTCACAGGGCACTCTTTAAGGAAATGACCTGACCTTCCACAGTACAGCCATAACTGCTGCTGTCTCCTTTTATCCCTTTGCGCTTTAGTCAAGGGGGATCTGACCCCCCAGATTTGCATTGGTTCTCCTGAACCTTCCGTTGTGTGGGCAATATTGTCCTTTGAACCAGAGGCGTTGCTAGGGGGGGTGGCTAGGGGGCTATAGCTCCTGGTCTTTTGGTTGTATCCCCGGATAGAATCTCAGGAGCTACAACCAAAAGGCTAGCTAGCCCCCAGTCCCGACAGTCTCGACATCAGCGTAGCCCCGGGTCTTTTCCAGACCTAGCAACACCCCTGCTTTGAATGCACATACATAGGGCAAGGGTCCGGTCTGGTTCGATCTGCTCTTCGGTCCCGCAACCTATGATCCAGTTGAACAACAAGGTCAATGAATTATGAGCAGTCTTTCGGGGGTTCACTACTTGTGCAAGAACATCCTTGAGCTCCCTGCGCAACCCCCGATGAAATAACGTGGTTCTCTTCTCCACTGGCCATTCTGCTTCAACTACGAGTCTATTGAACGTGGCTATGTATGTTAATAGGTCTTGATTCCCTTGGCGTAGGGACAGAAGTTTGTTGTCTTATGCCTGACCATGAGTACGACGGGCGAACAGCTTTTCCATCTCCTGCTGAAAGCCCCTGAAGTCATGCAGCAAAGGATCATCTTGGGCCACAAAGGGTACAGACCAGTTCACAGCGCTACCACTCAGGTAGGATAGCAAAAAAGCGACCCGTGATTGGTCATTCGGAAAGGTTCCCCCGTAAATTGTTTGGGCGGGGCCAAGGGAACTGCCCAGGAAGGGTTATCTGAACGGGATTGGCTGATGGTGCTGGCATCGAGGGCACGCTTCCCAGCAATGGTGCATGCCCTGCTTGTGAATGGAGAAGTTGCTGGCTTAAATCATCAGTGCGTTCTTTGGCTACTATCAGCTCCCTCCTCAGGGTGTTGGTCTCCTGCCTGGCTGCATGTACTTCGGAACGTAGCTGCCCCAACATGTGGGCTAACTGGTCGGTTTCTGACGTTTCCATGACGCCCAGGTGGATTTTGATGTGAGGCTTTGTGCTCTGTAACGCTCACCTGGTATCCACAGGGACGTCACTCAGCCTGTTCTGACCTCTTACGACCTCAAACCCTTCCCTGGAGTCTACTCGACTGGAGACTGGGCCTTGTTTTCTTGGAAAGTGTCTCTCTGTCCTGCTTTCAGCGCAGGGGCACATTGATTGATGCAGGCTCGTTGCTGCCTAGTTACTTCACCGGCAAGAGTCCGACAGGTAAGTATAATGAGTCTTTTGAACAGTTCTATAATATCGTTCCTTTGCTTCCTTAGATGATGGCCGGCATCCGTGGATGGCGATGTGCTGCTGAGATGAGTAGCACTGAAGGTGAGTGAGAGCGCGATGTGACCCTTTCATATTTGTATTGAACTGAGTTCTTTTTCTGTGTCTTTTAGGTGCCGCGACGTTTTCAGCGTGGATGCCGGTTATGAAGAAGAAATGCGGTGAGTAAGCGCAGTATGCGGCGCCTCTAGATGTTTCCATGCTAACCTGGAGTGTCTTTTCCCTCTTGCAGATGGATGAGAAGTTCCGGAGACAGAGTTCCCCCAGAGCCGCTGGGATTCAGGTAAGCGTTTCAAGCTCGTACAGTCTTTAAAAATAAGCGAAGATTTACTGAATGCTTACTAATGCCTTTTTTCTGTTCTTTTTCCTTTTCCTTAGGAAGCGGCATGCTGGGATGGGAATGACACCGCCGAAGATGCCAGCAGTACAGAAGGAGCGATGAATGATGGGCAGAAGCGCCGCAAGGTAAGGCTGTTCCTAACAGAGTTCTTTTTCTTGCAGGAGCTGAGCGCCGAAGAAAGATGCAGGCCTACTGGAGACCAATCCGTACACGGTGAGTGTCACGCTGCAGAAAACACAAAGCATGTTTCTCAGCCTGGGCGTGTCTTAAATAGTCTTTGGGTATCCCAGGTGTCTCTGGGCTGAACCACGCCCACAAGACTGGACTGCACATGCAGTTCTGGGAACCGAAATATGTGGGGACATCCATCTTGTCCCCATCAATGCACTACAAGTCCAATCCCCAATGTTATCCTATGGGAGTGAGTGAGTCTAGTTCCACAAGTGCCAAGTCTGACTCCAAGTGGGTTTTTGGAGGGATGGAGAGGCCCTTGAGGGCCATGTAGGTGATTGTGGCCTGGCTCCAGCCTGACATCTTGGAGGGCTGGGGACATGAGGGGCAGGAACCATGACAGCTACACAGTTTAAACCTACCTTCATTCCTTCCTCCTTATGCCCTCCCCAATATCCATTGTCAAAAAATGTTGCTTTACTATACTTCCTTCTACCCCAATTCATTACCATTCTTCCCATGATATGATATGATATGATATGATATGGCATTTATAACAGAGGGAAGACAGAGACAATGATTTTACTAGACCAGGTGACATTGGGATCGCGCAAGTGCAGGGGGAGGGGGAAAGGGCAAGTGCAGGGGGGAAGGGAGAGAGGGCAGTGCAGTACATAGGATCAACAGTAATAAATAAATAAAATAACTAAAAATAATAGGAAAAAAGTGTGGCCAGCTAGTGGCAAGTGCAGGGGTAAGTGCAGACATCAAGGGTCAAGAGCTGGTGGGGACTGTAGGGATACAGAAACAGCCCCCAAATGCAGGGGTTGCCTGGGAGGCAGTGCAGGTGTGCAGTTGGTGGGGGTGGGGACCTGGGCCCCAGATTAGAGGGTAGCTAGGTGACCAGTGGAGTTTCAGTCAGGAGTTCAGCAGGGGAAAGGAGAGAAAGCAGAAGCAAAGAGGAAGGTTTTGAGGTACTTCCGGAAACGGAGATGGTTCTCCTCAAATTTCAGGGAGGTAGGGACGCTGTTCCAGAGGGAGGCCCAAGCCGAAGAAAGAGATCTACCACCAACTCGTTGCTTGGAGAAGCAACTGTCCCTGAGAGAATTGGAGGTGGAGGAGCGAATAGCTCGAGTGGGAAGGTATTTACAAAGAGAGAATTGAAGGTATTGAGGCCCCAGGCCACAGAAGGCCTTGTGGACAATGCAGAGGGTTTTGAACTTAATCCTTGCAGCCACTGGGAGCCAGTGCAGAGAATTAAGTCCTGGAGAGATACGATCCCTGGGCTTGAGGCCAAGGACAAGTATTGCAGTCCTGTTCTGGATGAGTTGCAGAGGGCAGAAAGTAGAAGCAGGAAGATTTAGAAAGAGGCTTTTGCAGTAGTCCAGCCTAGAGAGAACCAGAGCTCTGGCGAAAGTGAGCTTCTGGGGGAAAGACAGGAAAGGAAGAATACCTCTGAGGAGGTGCAACTGATAGTGAAATTCTTAGAGACGTCAGAGACGTGAGGAGAGAAGGAGAGTGTGGAGTCGAAGATGACCCTGAGGTTTTAAGCCTCACAGTTGGCAGAAGGAAGAGGGCCCAGAGAGGCCGGCCAGAGAGCAACAGGAGAGGAGGGAGCAGGTGTGCCGATGAGGAGAATCTCAGTCTTATTGGCATCAAGGCAGCGATCATTGGTGGCACACCACTCCTTGATAGCTTTTGTTTACTACAGCTGGCTGGCTTTTCCTTCATTAGTGCCGCAAAAGCCAAAGGGAGCACAGCTGCGGGCATCCATTTCACAAAATGGATGCCCCCATGTGCTATCTTTGAGCTTGAATTGCTCAAAATTTTACATAGGGACTTCGAAGAAAAAAAAATGCCAATAGTTTTTTTTTATATTGCCTATCTATTTTTTAAATAAAATTTTTTGGGCGAACCTTTCCTTTATGCTGGGAGATGGCTAGCTTTTCCAGAAGTTTGCCCAGGAAAGGAGTGGTGGAGATTGGGCGGTAGTTAGCAGGGCAGGAGGGGTCTGGTACATAGTCTTCCCCAGAAATATCTAGGTACAAAATTAGTGGCCAAAATGGATCCTTATGTTTTTCACTTTTCCATGTTTTTCAGCCCATAAAATGTATATTTAAATCTTCCCAAAAACAAGGAATGAGCGACATCTATAGATTACATTGTGTTTAAAATATAACTTCTTTAGTAAAAGTAGTATTTTCCTTGAACATCTCAAGAAATCTTTTCCTCCACTACTCACCACATGATTTGGACTACAATGGTGGGGCAGTTCTTCCTCTACTTCCTCTACTTACTAAAATACTGATTTACATTTTTGACTACCAAAGGAATGGAATGGCGTGCCCATTTTCAGGCACTGGATTTTAAGATGTCCTCTCCCAAAAACGTAACTGAAGTTGTGGTCATGAAATTAACTGATAGAGCACCCCAATCAGGCATTTCCGATCTGCACACACCAAAACAATAGCCAATCTATCTTGCATTTTCTCTCTCTCACTTCCCACTAATCTACCCCCTCTCTTTCAGCTCAGTCAGAGCACCTGGATTGCATGCAAATGGTGCACAGACAAATCCCACTGATATAACATATCCTAACTACATTTCCATCATTCCTGAGGGAAGCAGGTTGGGCAACACCATCATTCTAATCCAAGGGAAACATGCATTGTCAAAATCAATAGCAAGCAGCCAGGCGTAGGGGATCCCTGAGGGAATAGAAAGAAGTATGACTGACAAGGTCTAGGGGACAATCAAAAAAGAATGGGGAGTTATCCATATAGGTAAGGGGAAGGGAGGAAGGAAGCAAGGCTAATATGAGAGTTTCTTTCAGCAAGCGGAAGTGAAAACAGGAATGGGGTACTGGGAAATAGACAAGGAAAACCCATTGTAAGGAAAACGGGGAAGACCCTAACATCTGTGAAACAGGGAACCCTTCCACTTAGTAAACAACAAACGTCTGCTAAATGTATGGGGGAAAGAAGGGCAGGAAAAAAGAAGAACAAAAAGACTAATCAGAAATTCAAAAACAAAATGTCCCAACAAAGGGCAATTATGGATATAGGCACCACATGACAATTGTCTTTCAGCTATCTTGATTTCCATGCTGGTTTTTAAATGCCTTCCTGATGTAAACCAGAGGTTCTGCCATTTTCAAGTCCTTACCTTTCTTTAGTCAGCTCTGGAATCCATCTTTGAAAGGAGTCTATAGTTTCTTGTTAATCTTCCAACATTTCCAAACTCTCCACCCCCTTCATTTCATTCTTTGATTCCTGTCAGATGTTATCAGTAGAGAAGTGAAATTCCAGTCAATCTCAAATTTGCAGTTTTAAATATTACCAAACTATTTTGACTACCACTCATTGGCTGCTCAGATGAAAGAACAACTGAACACGTATCCTTCCTCTCGGGATTCAAATGCAGATGGATCAGACTAATCCCCAGGAAACCATTTGTAGCTCCAAGTGGGAATGTAACACATGACAAATCCCCTCCTAGAGTGTGTGGGTTCTTGTGAAAGGCTGAGCCATGTTCACAAGGGAAGCTGCCAGCGGGGAGTGGGTATGCAACCGGTCGATGTTTAGACAAAATTGGGTCACCTCAAGCACACCAACATCACCCAAGTTTCTGGTAAGATCACTACCTGGTCCAATCTTGCCCTTACTCACAAGGTCAAAAGACCCATAGACTCCATGAAGTTCAGACTAAAAAAGCAATCTCCCCACTGCTGTTTAACGATGTATGCATCTTCAACCCTGGGCCTTTAACCCATGCCAAAGACCCAGCAGCAATGCCCTCAGATTTGAACATAGCCATCACCAAAATGCTCAGCTCCCTACATCCAATCATATCTAAAAAAGAAAATCAGCCACAAAGGTTTCCAAAAGCAAATATCTCGATCGCTTTAGCCCTCATAAATCAGAAGAGTTGTAAACTGTAACTCATATAGTCCAAATCGCAAAAAGCAGAAGACAAACAGAAAAACTGCTCACACAATAAACCTAAAAAAGTTTTTTTCACTCACAACTGCAATAACTAGGCTACTATTTACCTCAAAGAGCTGTTCACCATCTACAACAAACTAGTCAAGCTGATTCAGCGTGCCTCACCATCGGATCCCACGCAACGACTGACAGAGCGGGTTGACATATTCATCACATTCAAACCGGCAATAATCAAAGGACCAATCCCAGCACTTCATAATGAGGAGCAGAAGACCGCTCCAACCGCAAGGTTTAACACTTGTTTTGAAGTATTCCAACCCCTATCCTTGGACAACAGACTATTCATTAAGAAAAATATCAAACTAGACTGAGTGAGGGGCATATGGAATTTGCGGTGAATGGGCATTTTGCATCATGTATTATTTCCTTTGTTTCATTTCCCTTTAAAAGGACAATTTTTTTGGGTTGTATATTTAAATTAATTTCAGATTTCACAAAAATATTTCTAGTTGCATATATAATGTTATGCTTATATCCAAAATACACTGTTTGTATGTATGTAAACATGACCAACCATCCAACGTACAAGTCTAGCGTTCCTCTGTTCATTTGTCTAAGACCCTATTGATACCCGCGACACTCCTCTTCCTGTATTACAGGTCTAGCTGACCGCCAATAAAAATAATTAGTAATAACCGCCTGGCCAGGCACTGTATTTTAGCTAACGCTATCAGCCAAACTCTACCATTCGCTGGGAACCCTGGACGCAAACCTGATTGAGAGGTCTTCAGCCATACAATTGCAGGACTGCAGTGAAAGGCACAACCTCTCCCATGATAAACTTTTAGGGTTCTGACCAGGTAAGAAGTACAGAAATATCGCTTCTGGATTACAAAGAAAACATCCTGAAAAACACCCATCAATACCACTCAGTGGTTCTCAATGTGCTGGATCTAACTTCCTCTTATGTGTCAGTTAGAATCCTACTTTGGCATAAAATAAAAGGCTCTGAAATTGATCACATCATTTCTTTTATTTGCTCAGTCAGGATGAGATGGGGACATTTATCCTCATGGCAATTTCATGGTACGACGCCCTAGCATCGACACCCGTTTTGTCGACGGGGGTTTTTGGGAAAAATGTTTGACAAAAAAAGCATTGAAATTGTTTGGTGGGGTTGGAAAGGGCATATAAATGGTTGGGGAGGTCGGAACAGTCAAAAATAGGGTGAGGATAGGGGCCTTGTGGGGGGAAACCCCCAAAATAAAAAAATACAATTTTTGATGAGTTTTATCAGCAAGAAATGTTCAGAAAAACACCTGTCGAAAAAACTGGTGTCTATGATATGTCATAGAACCAATTTGCATAACCCTGAGGTGTCCCAGAAGGCTGCTCCAAACGGTCATGGCAGTTCAACCTCTACACGGCCACCTCGACAGATGTCCTGGCCAACTCTGAGGTGGTTTTCACCATCTAGCCCTACAGCACCCCACTAAGAATCAACCTTGACATTGAGCACTTCTTGAACTCAGAGAAACCTGCCTTTCAGCAGTTCAAGCCTGTATAAATGGAAGCCAACTCTGCCTAAACGCAGGTAAGACCAAACTCCTGGCTGTGGCCAGGCTCCAATAGATAGCAATAGCCCTTAAGCTGAGGCCCAAGGACCTATGGCAAGTACTGAACCCAGTCACACAATTAAAGAAACTAGAAGTCATCTTTGACCAACATCTATCCTTCAAAGAATACTTTTCCCCTATGTTGAGCAGTAGCCAGATCATCCTCATCTTACTGTAGCAATCACTCCATGGCAGGGGGGGGGTGTACATGGCCTGTAATGACCCGCCAGCCCTAACCTAGGCAGGCCCGAGCAAAGCAAGGGACATGGCAAGGTCTGCACGCTGTTACCAGCCTGATAACTATTCACACCCCGGGGTGCAAATAGTATTATTTTATTCTCTGGAGATTAACTGTGCTTATTGCGTGACACCAATCTCCCAAGGAAAAAAAAACAAAAACAAAAAAACAAGATGACTATGGCCATCGAAAATGGGACTGAGTCCCTTTTCCATTTCTATAGCATCCGGGAGCAGGAGGAGTGCTGGACCAGAGCAAATAAAAAAAAGTACAGCATGTCAGTGGGTTAGGGTTAAGGGGTTGGGGAAGGGGTTCGCTATGTTTTTGGGTGTGGGGAGGCAACAGGGACAGGCTCCCTGTTGGCTCCCCACATTAAAAACAAAAAAAAGCACGGTGCCACCCGGGGAAGGGCCTCAGGTGGCTGGACTTGGGTTCTTCCATTCGCACCCTTCCACGGGGGTGAAAGGAATATTCTCCCAGCCCTTGTGATGATCGTCATATTCCAGGTGGTCCTGGCACCAGTCGCAGAGATAGAATACTGTAACAGCATGCCATTTGGCCCCCACAAGAAAGAGGGGGACACAACTGGTGTTTGGCCTCAGAAAATACAACCACATATTTGGGGCACTCAAAACCTTTTACTGGTTTCCCATGAAACACTGAATTGATGTCAACGCCCAATGCATTATCAAAAGAGCTGCATGCGTTGACATTATATCTCTAGTTGCCACGCCAGATTTCCCAAGATTTCTCAGATCAGACCAGCAAACAACCTATCACCAGCGACCTGGAGAAGCATTAAAAACTGGGCAAGGAGACTCATGGCGGCTGGGTCTGAACTGTGAAGATCCATTCCCACTGGAATCAAACCATCTCCAATTCAGGAGGTCTTTCTTGCTGGGCATGTTGACAGAGACGCTATTCAAACAAAGGTTCACCCATTGCATCACGCCATCTTTATTAATGATAGGATTGCCCATTAATAGTCAGCACATCACAAAGTGTATTTGTGCCTCGGCATGCTCCTGGAAACTTCTTCATATTCTTCTAATGCAAACTCCCATGAGCCCCTCGAGTATCAAAGACTCCTTTCAGTCCCTGTGATATAGTTTTAAGTGATGTCATGGTGATGTCAATACATATGCAAAATAAGAGGACTGCACAACTTTAATGGCACACTGCACTGAAAGATCTTTGCCTGACGCCTGCCTTTAATAATAGCCATGACTTTTAAAATAGATCCCATTGTCTAACCGCTGCCCCGTTCTTGACAGGTTCATATGAGCGGCCAGGGATAGAAATGAATGAATGAACAGGTGCTGCCCATACAGTGCCCCAACCCTCCCTCCCTAATTTCCAGACGCAACATTTGAGGCAGAGATGCAAGCTACCCTTACAGGTTGCAAAGAAGATACCTGCTATATGTACTTTTTAGGGGGTGAACTTGGGCATTCACTGTCAGAAATCTTTGACTGCCTGTGAGATGTGCATGGAGATATTAGATGAATAATTGCTAGTAGTTTTTCAAACGCTGCCCATCAATGACTACGCTAGGAGGAATCAATTGGGTAACGAGGTGTGGAAGGTACTTGTATAGAACAGAGTAGAAAGCAATGAATCACTTACTGTTACTATTATCATTGTACTTGTTTGACTCCAAATAAATCCAGGAAACAATAACGAGGTGCACACATCGCAGAAAGACAGCACTTTAATGCATGCAGTTATCACCCGGGAGGTAAGTCAGTCTCAAGTGACCAAAAGGCTGAGAACTGGGAGGTGTGGCTGGCAGCCGACCGAGATGGACCGCATCTGGTGAGGGCTGGTGACAAATAACACGGTCCTCTCCGGATTTAGGGCATTCAAATGGTAAATCACCAATTTCCTACCTGGCACTCAAGCGGCGTGGAGGGCAGCACTAATCGAGTGCAAACGTGGTGAGAATTCATGGGCAGATGAGGCAGCCCGTATCTGCGGCCTGGCAGAGGGGAATGGCTCTCACACGACATGGAGGAGCAGTTACACGGATCATGAGATCCACGGAGCAGCAAATCAGCACTGAGTCGCCAATCGAAGCACCCGGAGTGCAGTGGCTGCTGAAACCAGGGGCTGAGTGGTGCGTAAAAGCATGTGTGATTGCAGTGAGTGGCTTGTGAGGAAGGGGCGTAGGTGATGTACGGACCAACAATCAGCGCTCTGGAAACCCGACACCTGCTAATGCATTCAAGAAAATAGCGTCAAAGGTGAACTGACAAGGCCTAGTTGGAGGGGCCAGTGACATAGAAAAGTGTTAAGGCCTGAATAAGCTCTGCCACTTGGAGGAGACATACAGACAGACTTATTAGAAGGGAGTAGAAACAGTACTACGAGTGGCAACACATGTAGGAATGCTGGCTAACAGGGAAACCAGTCACCATCAGAGTGAAAGGGGCATAAATAAAGGGTTGTATACTAATTGACCTTTTCACAATTGACCTCGGGAGAATTGACCTCGGGAGATTTTACCTAATTTAGATGGTCAATTAGGACATATATGTGGGGGGAAACCCCCTGCAACCCCCCACCCAATCCAAACCCCCTGAAACCCCCCACCCAATACTATTATATTATTTATAATCCAAAACCAACCCAATACATATATAAAATAACTGAAATAATGTAAAGGTCAATTGTGCAGAAGGTCAATTAGGACCATTATAATTAGGTCAATTGTGCAAAAAGTCAATTGTAAAAGGTCAATTTGGGTAATACCAAATAAACCAGTGCAACAATGTGTCTGCCAATTTCAACAAGGACGTTGAGGGCACCCCACTCTAAATATAACAAAAAGGAAGCAGGCCGTAAGGAAGAAAAAACATACAAAAGCATTGTTTCCACCTGCACACGCAACCCAGATACTATGGCAAATGAACAGAAAGCTAGGGAGAAACGTGGGGGGTAGCAAGGCAAACAAGGTGAAGAGGCACGAGAGGAGGTGGCAGTAACATTAGACCGTCTTTTGCAAGAAATTACCAATATGAGAGTGACGATGTCAAGCATAGAAGGAAGAACCCAAGAGACCCACGCGGATCTGACAGAACTAAAGAATGACATGAATTAAATGACAGGTCATCATAGGGAAGCAGAGGAATGACTAGGAATAGCAGAGGACATTACTGAGGGTTTGGAGCAAATGCAACACTCGGTGATGGAGCTGGCAAACCTGACCCTAATTCCACAACTGACAGGGAATACATTTGAGCCTCGGTTGGAGCTACAAAGAGCGCATAGAATTTTCAGTCAGGCTGCAGTTGACACAAAGTCACTGAGGGCCTTGATTGTGTGTTTGCTTAGATATGATCAGGTGCATGCAACCCTCAGAAAGCACAGAAAGCTAATCCATGGAACTTTGAGGGCCAGAAGATCTACATACTGCAGGACTACTAAACAAAAAAGACGCAGGAAAATTGCAAACAATTCCTAGCCCTCAGAACGCACCTGAAAATATGGGAGCAGAGGTATGGCCTGCCGGAGCTGGCGAGGATAACCATATTGAAAGATGGTAAGACCAGGGAATCCCAAACGCTGCTAGAAGGTCAGTTATTCCACCAATCCCTTGAGGATATGTCAATAAAAGTAGTTCATCAATCCACCCCACTACCTCAAGGGAATACTCACTCGGAATCGAGGGCCAGAGAAGATAGATGGGATAAATTCAGATTTAAATTAAGTAAGGAGTATAATCAAAATCCCCACCTCGCCCACAGCGGAGCAACAAGAAGACCGCGCGAGAGAAAAATCGAGATCACCACTGAAATCACAAAGGCCAAATGAGAGTTAAAAGGGAGCTCTTCAACAGTAGGCAGTATGAAAGGCCAAGGTGAAACCAGACAGACAGGACTAAAAGGGTGACCTAAACCATTGAGGGAGAGGGTGGTGTGAGCCCACACCTCGCCAAAAGAAGCTACAGAGTTAAAGTTTACTTTATTTGACCAGGTAGGTGGTCCTGTTAGTTTGTTAACCCTCAATTGATGACACGTTTAATGATGGTACTTACTTACGTTATGTCAGAATATACAGGATTTACACAACAGTCTGTGACCTGAAATGAGCTGAATCATCAAATGGCAGGACAACGGTGCAGTCTCTCCAGAGAGACAATGAGGTGCTACCACCAATGGAATATATTAGATCACTAACTAGAAAGACAGAGAACACCTGCAAACATCAAACGTCCACGTACAGGCATGCATAATCTCTCAACTGTGATGCAAAATGTGAATTGGTTCAACAATTATGTTAAAACGAAGTACATTTTGAAACACTTCAAAACTAAAAGAGTGGACATTGCCTTAGTCCAAGAGACGCACTTATGTTCCGAGGAACTCGACAAACTAGAGAGAGGGCGTGTACGGGAAGGAGTCTACAGCTTTTCGAACACTGGGAATAAAGCAGGGGTGGCCATATTATTAAACAAAGACGTACAATATAAGTTTCTCAAAACATGGGCAAACAGAGAAGGAAGAGTGTGTCTCACACAAATCAAAGTAGGTAGAATGAGCTTCATTTGGGATCCATTTTTGCACCCGTGGAGTCAGTTTTCAACATTCCTAGGCAGAACCTTAACTGAGGTCAGAAACACGCCAATCATTCTGGGAGGAGACTGGAATATGGCAATGGCTGGGCTGCTAGATAGGTCAAAAGGGATGGATACCAATGGGGCCAGAGACCACAACATCCTGAAAGACATTATGTCAGATCACGGCATGTGCGACAAGTGGTGAATAACTCACCCATAAGACAAAGAATATACTCATATGTCGTGTGCTCATGGATCATTGCCAAGACTAGACTACTATCTGACATTGAATGAGTTAACCAGCTCAATAACTAATAATGATATGCTGCCCCTCGGGCTCACACATCATGTACCGGTAACTCTTCAGACATCATTAGAAGTCACACACCCACACACAACGAGGTGGAGAATTAAAGTCAGGCTTTATCAGACACCAGAACAGATACTAGACCTGCAAAACACATTGAGAGAATATCTAGAACTCAATGACCACTCTGTCGTTAGTGCAGCAGTTCTATGGGCCTCCGCCAAGGCCTGCATGAGTGGGCAAATGTTCCATTATGCCTCCCACTACAAACGGGAAGCAGGTGACATGCAAAAAGAAATAGAAAGCGAGATCTAGAAACGATTGAAAAAGTACCTCCAGCTGCCCTCTATGCAAAATATGCGGGAGCTCATCAAGGCTAAGCTTCCGCTCAATGAGATTTTTATTAAAAAAGAAGAATGTGCCCTTTTCAAGCTAAGGCAAATGCATTTCGAACAAGTAGAGAAAGCAGGGAGACTGTTGGCGTTCCAGCTCAAGCAAACAGTTTTCAGGATCAAGACCACAGACAACCCCAACATAACTGACCCAGAAGAGATTACCAATGCATGTGCCAGTTTCTGTTCCAAGCTATATGAATCTACAGACACCAGCAGCAAGCTAGACAGGGACACTATTTTAAAAGCTCTAAATATACCAATGTTTATGCAAGACAGGAGCTAGGTTTCTCCAGATAGCGGGAGATGAGATCAGGGTGGCAATACACACACTGCCTATGGGGAAGTCGCAGGGGATGATGGCTTCTCATCTGAATTCTACAAGCTGGAAGCCAACCCATAGTAACACTGCTCACCAAGGTATACAAAGAAGAGGAAAGGGTGGGCAAATTCCTGGAAGAGTACAATAGAGCCCTCCTTTTGGTAATTTCTAAACCGGGCAAAGACCATACTGACTGTACAAACTTCTGCCACATCTCTCTGATTAACCTGAACATCACAATCTATGCAAAGGTGCTGGCCACACTATTGCAGAAACATACAAACCCACAAATTCAAGAGGTACAGGTGGGATTGTTGAACCAGTCACCCAAAACACACACATTGGAAAGCTTCTGCATATCATTTGGGAAGGAAAGATTGACAAAAAGATGAGGATTGTCTTATCATTGAATGCAGAGAAGGCCTTCGATATGTTGGAGAGGGAGTACAGTTTTGATGCACTACACAAATTTGGTTTAGGCCCAGCCTACATACAGAGAGTCACCCTCCTTTATCGAAACCTAACAGCATGAATACAGTGTAATGGCCATATATCGCAAATGTTCCACATTAAAAGAGGCCCCAGACAAGGATGCCCATTATCTCCCCTACGATTTTTACTACCAATTGAACCACTAGCCATAGCCATTAGATCCAATCCAGGCATCAAGGGCATTTCAACCTCAACAGGGGTGATCAAGATAATGCTTTTTGCAGATGAATTCCTGCTAACCATATCCAATGCAAAGCTCTCCCTTACTAACACAATGCACCACATACATATATTGTCACACATATCAGGCTAAAATCTAAATAGTATGAAATGTGAGGCCCTCCCGCTTTCCTCAGGCATGACCTTGGCAGACATGCACAGATTTGAATTTAGGTGGCAGTCACTAGGACTCAAATACCTGGGGATGCTGGTGTCCAGTGATATACATGGCATGAGTCTTAGAAACCTAGGCACGCTATTAGGGGCCCAATGAGAGACATGATAAGGCAAAACGGCTTGAATCTCTCTTTATGGCGTAAGGTTCAAATTGTTAAAATGATGATCATCTCAAAATTAAACTATCTATTCAATAAGATTCCACTCTAGCCCACAATAGACTTCTTCAAAGGCGCTAATAAAGTAATCAAAGAGTTCCTTTGGGCCCCCTCATGGCCAAGATTATGCATGGATAAACTGTATGTGCATCACCAATCAGGATGAATAAACCTGCTGCATGTCAAGCTATTCTACCTCGCACATCTCATTTCGGAAGTGGCAGTCATGATGGTGGGAAAGGAACAAGGCATAGAGTGGCTTCCCCTGGACATGACTGGTGTCAAAACCAAGAGAGAAGCCGAGCTGGTGTATGATGGCAAGAAAGAATTGCTTACACACCCAATTGCAGCGACATTGCTTAAATGTTAATCATGGGCACATAAACTAATACAGGTCGATCTCTATCTCCATTTGGAGGCCCCCATATGGTTCAATTGGAAGCTGAAGATTGGGAAGAAAATGTTGCAATGGAAAGAATGGATCAACATAGTTACAACCGAGATACAACAGGTATGGAATGGAGGGAAAATGGTTCCTTTCATCACACTACAGAATCAATATGCCCTACCTGACAATCAGAAATGGAAATAAGTACAACTAAAGGTATGTTTGGAAAAAAAACACTGAGCTCAACAGAACATGCAGGGTGTAACTCACTGCTTGCTCAATATTTAGAGAGTGGCAATGATCATAAACAGATACTGTCAAAATCGTACAAACTTCTTCTGGCACTGATCCTGCATGGGAGAATTTCAACCAGCCACACGCACAACTGGGAGAAACTCTTACATAGTACTTTTGATGATGACAGCTAAGAAGCCATACAAATACAATATACTAAGGGGCAAAGAGAAGCTAGAGCAAAATTCTCACAAGTCAAGATTCTCCATGAATGGAACTGATCACCAAAAAAAATGATACAAAGCTGGCATATGTCAAAGCAGTGACTGCTGGAGATGTGGGAAGGGGAATGCAACCACAGTTCACATCCTATGGTCTTGCCCTGGGTTCAAGACCTATTGGAACCAAATTCTTCACCACATTGAAATAACGAGTGGGGAGGTGATACAAAGAGAAACAGAAGGGATATTATTACATTTCTAGTATGATAAACCATCGGTAAAAAGCATTCCAGAAAGATGGTGGGCTATTGCATTGTCTACAGTTTTTATAGACAGAAACCACAAAATTACAATAAAATTCCAGCCATGTGAATGCAAATCCCTATTCTCCTACTGGCTCGTGCCAGATACAAATCTAAAGGTCAACATATATATTAGCATACTCCATTGGTTAGTACATCACAGTTGACATCCCAAATCCATCACTCTGCAGATGACCTAATAGGGCAATTAGAGAAAAGCAAAATCAGCACTACTTGGCGATAGCCAGCCCACAAACAAAGGCACACAATCTAAGGCTCCTGTCCTGAGCCTCGGTGCAGCAGATCTAGCCTTCCCTAGAGCAGGAGCTCACCCTGTGCTGCTTGCGCAGTGCCCTCATCAAAGGAAGCATGCCTCCTGGAGAGAAGGTAAGTCTGTTGGCATTCTGGAGTGCCCAGTGATAACAACTGAACTGGGGTGTCTGACCCAGCCCTTTAAGATGCGGTAGTAATGCTTTGAGATGGATGGAGATGTAGAATATACTCAAACATCAATAATCAAACTAACTCAGGAAGTTGGCAAAGTGTAACTGTTTTAATATCAATTATCTAAAGCAGGGAGTTACAATGAACATCGAAGAATTCCCTCGATCTTCACACTCAATGCATGTCACAAAAAAACAACTTTTATAGTAAAATCTTGTCATCATTGATATCCACCTATGTTAAAAACTACAAAAACCTACTTGGGAAGGTGATAGGCTTAATGGGAAGATCTAGGTGTATGTTCCATTCTTTTTAGGGAGGAGATTGGGTCTCTAACATCAGGTGAGGCAACTAAGCCCTTTTCTAGTGTAAGTTTCTATGAACGTATCAAATACACAACGTCCCATTGGTTATACAAACTATAGGGCTCTCTATTACGTGGCCCTCTATAATCAGTTGGCACTCTTGTACGCCTCTGGAATATTCCACCTACGCAAGCAGCACGCAGGCTAACATCCAGGTGCTGGTGGGCTGGTCATAACCATAGCTTCCCGCCAATTAGCCTGTTCATCTATCATCACCCTTGCAGTCTGCCAGTCAATTAAGCTTTGAACTTAGCCCTGAAAATGTTCACTGAGCTCAAGAATATGAGGGAGTATAAGCATACTCTGTCTTCTCGGTTTCGATACAGCTCGTCCCAGTGTCTATTCTTATCCAACCACGTGACTGCAGACCATGTTTTCGAGTCTTTCTGCATTTAAAATACTATTAAATGATGAACCTCTGATGTCTTCAATGTTTCACTCCTCAACTAAGACAGTAGTTTTGTTCTTTTCACACGTTCTGTAACCACGGTGCGAACATTCTGGCCCAAGGTGGCCTTGACTTCTTGGTGTTGAGCCAGCCAAGCCCTTCCTTGGTTCACCTCCATGGTTAAGTTTCCCGATTTCTAACTGCGACACACTGAAAACCTTCCTTTTCACTGGATCTAGCTCTGCTAAAGTGCGTTGTGGAATCATCCATAGTTCATAAGTTTCCTATGCATATACGTTGGCGCATCACCGCAATCTATTAATTACATAGCTAGCCTTTAAGAATACTTTGTCTACTTGCATTGCTGCATCTGTAAAACTTGATATCTTCTTCATTATTTCTGTAGCATGAACATCATCATCTCGAGCCCGAAATGTTCTTCATCTTTGGCACCTCCTCCTTAGAGTGCTTATAGAGTGTTTATATCCTCTCGTCTCTGCATCTCTTCTGGGTGCGTCAGCTCTATTCTTTATGACATCACCAATCTTCTCTTTTGGTCAGTTTTCACACTTCTTCTGGGATTTCGTTCAAATGGCCATCATATTGTCAGGAATGCATATATGTCTTTCTCAACGGGAATCTTACTTCCAGGATTCTCTTTGGTATAGGTATTCTCATTGGCAATGCACATGTCTCACACTCTGGCTCCCAGCATACAGGCAACATGGGGAGGAGCTTTGGGTGGGGGTACTTGCTCCACCTCTACACTCCACCCTATGGGAAATACATTGACCACTCTCTCATCAGTCTTCACATCTAGACATCCTTGTTTGAAAAAATGCTTCTTCGGGACCCACATCTTTATGACTCCTTTCAGAAATCCTGCTGATTTCACATGCTCATCTTTACTCCAAGACATAAGCATGCACTGTCCACTTGGACTGCAATAGCTCCACTTCCCCCACGCACTTCTTATGGTTCTTTGGATACAGGAACTTCTTTCCTTTAGGTGCGTGAATGCTGGCCTTCATGTAGTCTGTGATTTCTTAATCTGTCAGCTCCTTAGTTTTCCATCCTGATTCAACATCAATCATGATCCTCATTCCTACAGCTTTCTTTGCAGTCTTCTTGCATTATGAGATTATTATCCTGATCACACAAAATCCAAACAATATTGTCACTATTAGGGCTCCAAGGAACTTGAACATATCTGCCACCCATTGAGGAACCCAAAAGAAGATTGATTCAAACCAACTGTCATCAGCAATGTCTTCCGCTTTGTCTATCATCTGGATGTGTAACTTCATCAGCATTGATATGGCCTCTGTCAAGGTTCCATTCTCGTCATCATGAGACGGTATGAATGTGCAACATGATTCTCCAATTTTGGCACAAACATCTCCATCCATAGCTTTAATCATGTCCAGGACATATCTATTCTGAAGTGCCATCAATCATATGGTTCTTAGCTCTTCTTGGATAGCATTGAATCCCTTTATGGTAGTGTTGATCAGCTGCAACAATTCCCATCTTGTTATCTGTAACCACTTAGTATTTGCATCTGTCTGGATCCTGGGCATGAAGATTATCGTGAATATCGATGAAGTCTTACTGAACAATCTGTGTTCATATGGAATGGAATCAAAGGCTTCTATTGACTTAGCAGAGAAATTGTTCTCTCTTTTCATTCAATTTAGGAGTTCAGCTGATCTCTTTTTCCTCAGATGAGCATCTGCTTTAGGAAACTCGCCAATGTCCCGGTCACTTTTAAGAACCACCAATGCTGGAAAATGGACATTCACTATAGAACATAGTCCTCCCCAATCCTTGGGCAGCTTCATGTAAGCTCTGGACCCACAAGCCCAGTAGTGGTCCATTATCACTGCTGTAACAACACTCATCCTGGCACATCAAAGATTCGGCCACAATTCTTGTTTTCTCCAAGCTTTCTTGTGCCATTATTTCTGAAACATAGTTTTGCACTATCCAGAGGCACTATCCGTAAGGGCCCTCCTTTGTCTATGACCCATGTCAGTAGTTTAGCAAATCTCGGCCATAGAGGTTTGCATCCATTCTCTACGATGTCAATAGTCGCTTTGTGTAAACAAAAAGGGGCGGCCCAGTATCGGGAAGGACTGAAAGGGCTATAAGAACACTGTAACAGGGGGGTAGTCCTACCTTATGTAGTAAAATATTTGCAAAATTATTTCCATGCAAACTTTATTGGAACCCTTGTAGGAACACAACTATATGGGACCACGAGCATAGAATCCCATAAGTAAGTTACAAGTGAAAAACACACATGAATTTTCAAGTTATGGGTAATCAGCTTTTTATCATTTAGCTGATCCGCTACCTGTTTTGACTTTTTTTTGTAAAAGTAATCAATGCAGTACAAAGTTGTGCAAAGGAACAGCAATATGCTTTTTTCAGAAAAAAAATAAATAAATAAATTCACTTCAACATGTAGAAACCAGGTAATAAGGTGGTTAGAGCAACATGAGAAAAAATTAAATGGACGCACATGCAAAAAGGAACAACTCATACAGTAATCAGAATGTTGTGAGAACAAATTAAATGAACACAGGGTAGTCACTGATTTAGTGAATTGGAGACTTAGGTCAAGGGTCCCCTGAGCCCGGCTAGAATATGATCTCGTATTTGGTCTACGTCAAAATATGATGGTAGAAATGTAGGTGCAGACATAGTTGTCAGCCCAGGGAGGTGTGGGCTTTGATGCTGCAGACGTTTTGGCTACTGAGATGGGAGCCTTCTTCTAGGGCCATGAGAGTCAGGTAACTCTGTGTGGAGGAAAAGGAAAAGGAAGGACTAACTAGGATGTTTAAAACAAGTTCCAAGATTCTGGCAAGGGTAAAGGCAAAGTATTAATACTAAAGGACAGATCCTAATAGGTTCCAGAACCCCAAACAACTCACCTAAAGCCGGGAGCATTGTGAAGTGCTCGCAAGCGTGAAGTAGCTGTATGGCGGGGAATGTAAGGTCCGGGAGAGGACTCCATGTGAATGGGTGGATGGTGCCTGGTTGCGGAGGAGAGCCATTAGAAAGGACAGGGATCTTCCGGCCTAGCTCACAGGTAACAAGCAGAAGCAGGGAGCTTGCAACCTAAACAGGTGAACGAGAAGGGTATAGGCTGAAAAGTGCCCATATGGTAGGTGATGCAGTCTAAAACATCTAAGATAAAGGAGTACAATGCTTATAAGGTAAAGCAGAGGGCATTACCTGTAGGCCAAAATATGGTAGGTTGAGCGCTGGAAATGAGAGCTGGAAATGTGGCCAAAATGGTGGTCATACCATGGAGATGCCTTCCAAAGGATGGAGGCGGGAACAAGATACAGGAGCACCCTATTATGAAAGAAGGAGGCCACGATAAGTATGCTGTAAGAAGGTGCAGCATAATATGCATGTAAGCGGGGCCAGCACGTCTGGTCCTCTACAAGGCAATCCTGGGGAAAGTGGGCCCCTTTACCTAGAATCTCGTGGTGCTGTGGATGGAGGTGAACGTCCTCTGCCAGAGCCCGTGCTGGCTCTGTAAAGGAGCTTTGTCTCCGAGCGTTATGGCTGGCAGGCAGTGCGAGCTCGCTCGAGGATAGTGGCCCCTGGAGCGGCGCATGCGCACGGGGGGAGTAGGTCACATACTATGTGCGCATGCATCTGGGGGAAGATTACAGGACCTGGGCACATGCGCACATAGTTCTGCCTGTGAGGTCCTGCAGTGCGGCTACCTGCGAAAGTGATCGGAGCTGTTGTGAGCAGTCCGAAAGTGCCATAGCGCCTGTAGTGGCGCGGGGCCCAAAAGCAAAAAGAAGGTTGGAGATGAGGGGCGGAACAAGAAATAGGGAATGGGCAGAACAAGAAATAGGGAATGAGAGAGTGTGTTAAGTCCTGGTGGATGGGCCTCCCAGGCCCTACACACTAATAGCATGGTGCAAGGCAAGGAGTGGCATCATACAGGTATGGCAACAAGAAATCCTGAACATTGCGGCCAAAAGTACTGGACAATTGCATCACACTGTACAGTAACTGGTGACTTAGTAAGAAATCATGAATAGACAGCATAAGGGTCATCAGCCCCAGATTCTAGCAAATGTGTCAAGTATCATGGCACAATGGAATCAGTTTGTAGTACTACAATGAGTTAAGAGACACCACTACCCCCCCTGTCACAATAGTCGCTTTGTAGCATCCAATCACTACCCATGCTCTGCAGATAGCCAGTCCTTCTTACCATCCATCTGGAGAAAGTACTGATCCCCCAGATCTGCATTTGGCCTCTGTTTTTCCATCTTCAAATGTCTTCTCTTCACTTCCCATCTAATTCCAGCCCCTTTCACTCCAGGCTGTTCGCATCTTACCACGTTATTTTTAGTGTGGACTCTTGCTCTTGTCTTTTTGTCTTGCACATATTCATCTTCATCTGGATCTGTCCATTCTGCTGCCCATGCTGAATAGGCTGTTCGGCCCATAAACTGATCTCTCGTTCAGCAGAGTGCAATGCGAAATAGACAGTGTGCTGTTTGAACATCTATTTCAATGGCTATGAATATCTTAGACTTTCCCATACTATAAGGCAGTAGTGCACATACATAGCATTCCTCCTCTGAGGTCCTCCTTCCGACCTCTTCCATGTGCCGATACCACATGTTGTTTCCCAAATGTGCTGTACTGTCTAGATAATCATTCAGTTCATGATCATCTTCCCTTATCTTAGGTCTTCTTCTTGCCTCCTGAGCTCTTATAATCATCTCATGAAGTATGTCTGCATAATTCCTTCTTACTGGGGGAATCATAGGAACACTTGTCAGTGAAATTGCTGTCTTTACATGTGTTACTGGTGTAGAAACAGTCACATAAGGTCTCTTCCTGTTGGCATAATACGAAGGTGACAATTAATCATGCATCACTTGCAGAGCTGACCCCCCTCCCAATGGGAAGCTTAGACCTATCTGTCACAGGATTAGGCACTTTCATATGCACCCCTGGAGTGGGAACAGTCACATAAGGCCTCGGTGGCCTTATAATTGCCACATCTGTACTCTCCTGCTGCATAGGAAGATACACAGTAACTATTGCTTTGTTTGGATCTACATAATAGACAGTGCGTACTATGAGTGAAAGTAGTATAACAATGAACAAAATGCATGAATATATTATATACCAGTATTTCCATTTTATACAGCAACATCCTCTTGCACGTCGTGGTGCTCTCTCGTTGTTTGACACATTGCTATTGCTATCAATGTTGCCCATTTTGCTTATTATTATTTTTAAAGAAGGAAAAAAACTTTAATCGGGCAATCTCATAAAATGTTCTGGCAATTGCTGGATCTGCTCCAGAAGCTTCACAAACTGCTGGCTGATTGCAGGACGGTTGTTAGGTTTCCGGAGGATAAACTGAAAAAGAGTTGTCTTTTTGCCAAACCAAATTAGGATGTGTTTCCAGCAATTAGTAAAATATCATGGCCAATAGGCTGTGAATGTCGTCACTCGATAAACCCATTCATGTGTGCAAATTGTGTCAGGCAATAAACAGATCTGCCTACGAACCACATGTATCAGCCAATTTAACAAAGGTCGATTTCTAAGAAACCTCAGAAATACTCAAGTGTTGGTTTGTCATCCAACAAGATAAGGATGCTCTTCAATCAGGAAATAAAAGCCCATTCCAAGCAGTTTGTGAGAGTCTTCGTCAGACAGGACCATCTGTGCTTCCCGTACTATCCTCAAGTAGCTGGAGGATTTGCTTATTTATGACTGTGAGGTGTCTACTCATGATTGGACCATTTTTCAGATCTTGCAAGAATACATGAACGTCATCAGTTCTCCCAACCAATGAAGAATACGGATGAAGAATGAAGAGAAAAACAGCAAGAATTATCTGGTGAACATTGCCATTAGGCACCACCATGGGCACCTTCAAAGAGAAACTAAGTAATAAAGGAATTGGGGGAACTGTTCCCTCTTGCAATAGTCAAAGAGGAACTCTAGGTCTGGCATTACTTTTCTCTTCAAGACTTCAATATGTCTCAGTACAATGTTCAACAAACTCCTGTGGCTCAAGAACAATAGCTTTTTCTTCACTCCTTGCTTAGCGGCTACAAAGAGTGTCTCGAATGAACCACAGTGTAATGAACACTTTATCCGTCAACTGGACAGTATCTGCGTCCTTCTTCCTCATCATCAATCTAGTCAGCACATGCTGAACTTCTTCTACGTGACTTGATTCTGAATGGGGTAGGGGTGTGAGGGTCTCTCGAGCATAGACTTTCATGTTGCTGAGGAATATCCAAGCGCGTCTTCCTAGCACCTTCACTGCCGATGGCGTGACGTCCTCTACAATGAAAGGACCATTAAACCTAGCTGATGACATTTACAAACAAAGTTTCTAATCAGAACCCAATCTCTGGGGAATATCTTTGGTAATTAAAGTTCACTTGATCCGGTTGCTATACGGTCTTCATCTGTGTTCTGAGACTGAGACCCTGTCCGCTTGACTTGGTCTAAAATGATAGAGAGACTTGCAGTCATGCATGTTAGGTAGGCACGTAGCTCATCCCCTAACAATTCTGCTGTTGTCTGGGCATCACTTCTAGTCCTCGATGGAGAAGTGAGAGGCATTCTCATTTGCTTCCCCATTAATAGTTCATAGGGCATGAGGTGATGGTCAGAGCCTGGTTGATTCCTCAATGCTTATAATGTAAGAAGCAGGCAATGCAGCCATCCATTTTTCAATGTTAACTTAAGCTTGGCTATTCTCTCTTTGAGCAGACCATTGAGTATCTTACATATTCTGTTAGCTTGCAGGTGATAAACTGAGGAAAGCGTATTCTTTATACTAAACAATAAGCTAATTTGTTCAAATACTTCATTCACGAAATGTGGCCCATTATCTGATCTTAATACCTCACATATTCCCCATCTAGGAAATACTTCTCGGACTAAGAACTATGCAGCACG